>NC_064614.1:1168970023-1169595023 GCF_023898315.1 Schistocerca nitens
GTGGGTCGTTGGGATGATTGCCTCAGTGCTAAAGGCGATTTTGCCTTACTGAAATACCGATTCTACCCTGTAAGATCTTTGAACTGAAACTTTTTAATCGCTCATTGTACATAAGTTTTCTAGTAAGGTACAAAATAAATAGTGTATTCTTAAAAATATTGTTAATAAACCAGGTATTTGTACACCTCTTATTATTGTTGTTGTTGTGGTCTTCAGTCCTGAGACTGGTTTGATGCAGCTCTCCATGCTACTCTATCAAATGGTTCAAATGGCTCTGAGCACTATGGGACTTAACTTCTATGGTCATCAGTCCCCTAGAACTTAGAACTACTTAAACCTAACTAACCTAAGGACATTACACAACACCCAGCCATCACGAGGCAGAGAAAATCCCTGACCCCGCCGGGAATCGAACCCGGGAACCCGGGCGTGGGAAGCGAGAACGCTACCGCACGACCACGAGATGCGGGCGCTACTCTATCCTGTGCAAGCTGCTTCATCTCCCAGTACGTACTGCAGCCTGCATCCTTCTGAATCTGCTTAGTGGAATCATCTCTTGGTCTCCCTCTACGATTTTTAACCTCCACGCTGCCCTCCAATACTAAATTGTACTCTTATTATGTACAAAGAAAGACCATGATCCTTTCATAATGGGATATAGATCGCAAACGAGGGGCTAGAGAGAAAAAAGGAAGATGGGGGGGGGGGGGGGGTGCCTGTCAATTTGTAGTGGCCCGTGGGGGAGGACAGGAGAGGACTAACCCCCCAATTCTAGGTCACACTTTTTCGCTAGAGGTGGCAGCGCCGGCGGCACGCCACATGGGAATCAAGTCACACCAGGTAACACATGCAATTGTCCAATACTCAGGGTTTATCGGGGGCAGGGGGCTGTGGCTGCAGATTATCGTAAGTCTTATCTTATCACTGAACTTAAGATCGTTACCTTGATTAGAACGCACACTGATATCCTACTTAGCAACTCTACGATGTCAGAGACGCTTTTAATTAGTGTCTGTTACTCGGAATTCTAACCTGACAGTGGTTTTATGGAGACAGTACTCAGTTATGTACTATACGTGGCCGTTTGAGGTCGTAGCTAAAAACCTAGGGCCCGCATCTCGTGGTCGTGCGGTAGCGTTCTCGCTTCCCACGCCCGGGTTCCCGGGTTCGATTCCCGGCGGGGTCAGGGGTTTTCTCTGCCTCGTGATGGCTGGGTGTTGTGTGCTGTCCTTAGGTTAGTTAGGTTTAAGTAGTTCGAAGTTCTAGGGGACTTATGACCACAGCAGTTGAGTCCCATAGTGCTCAGAGCCATTTTTTAAAAACCTAGTTTTAGATTTTCGGTTCTTAATGGTGTCTGTGAAGTTTTTTCTAGATATGGTGACCTTAGTTTCCCTTTATCCATTAGCTACTGAAATTTGTATTAAGACGTTACGCTCTTTTTCAGTTTCATACTGCGGTAATGGAAAATGTAAAAGATGACGTGTCATAGAATAAAGGGAATCTTTTGCAGTAATAATGACATTAACACATTACGATTTCTGGAAAATCCAAAATGTAGCCTTATTATCTTTTCCAGCGATTAAAAAACTCAAGTAATTAGTAGAACAATTCTGTTCATGCTAAAGGCTGAAATTAATTTTGGAGTACATATTACTGTAAAGGGAAGCAAATTTTTTTGTCGTATTCACTGCCTGCCTTTAAAGTAAGAACGTTATCTACGTTACGTTTTTAGCATACAGTTTCCTCATTTGCATTTGTACTTCTGTTTTGTATTTGTTATGAGCCAGTGTGAAAGTACAACTGAGGTTTCGGCATACCCTTGTGGATGTCCGGATGATCTACGTCGGCTGGACTGATTGACAGTCACATTCCTCCCCACGTACTCATACGCATTTAATGAAAATTATGTCACGCAACGTATAATGCTTACGATACAGGTAGCGCTAGCAGGCATGAGATATGGGTACTGCACCTCGCAAAAGATAACAAAGTATAAAATGAAACAATAGTTCACATTACTCCATGCCTATTAAAAAATTCCGTACTATCATACATGAATATCAAATTATTTCGGAATCTGTTCGATCACAAGAAATCCAGGGAAGAAAGACATTATCAGTTGGTAACGTGAATCAGTACTACTTTAGCACATACAAATCTCTGCAAAGGTTGGATGGATCGAAGAACAGGACAAGGCCGTAATCTACACATGAGTTAAGGGCAGATAAAGCCCGAGGCGGTCTTACGTTAAATGCTAGAACCCGCCAGGAAACTGAAAACTACACACATAACCAGCATTTTCGATTGAGTGGTAACGAGCATTAAATTTCCTGCGATAAACGTTTATTCCGAAATGTCCTTCGACAAACGCACGTTGATTTCCCTGCCCTGCTCGCCCAAGCTGCAATTTCTCACCACATTCAGCACTGACATCAGTGGAGCATGCCGGACACCATGACATTCTGCAGACTGCAATGTATCAGTTCTCTGCCCTATCTCCAGACAAAGTCTCTAAATTAAGTGTTCTCTCTCATGTCTCTCATGTCACGAATCTCAGTCTCCTTCGGCATGCACCAGGTTTCAACACTTGAACCAGTGATCATGTTCATTAGTAATCCATCCGTTTCAGTTGACATTACTGAATGTGGAAGCGCGATATGTGAAATCTTCGGAAATCGTAATCTTGAATTAGAAACTGAAATTTCAGATCTTCATGAAGATATATCTCTGAGATGATGTATTGCAACTTAAAGCAATTTCTGGACTCTGCTGGACACGAATAAGTATACCATGATCATTAACGATGTTTTGAAAACTTGTTTTGGCTTAACATATTTCTGCGTGGTTGCATTTTCATCTGTGAACATCATCAAGAATAACTAGCGATACAGCCTGATAGAGTCACATACACACATACAGATGACGCATTAGGAACTAGCTCCTCCAGCTACACACCAGCTATTTTTTATGTTACAGTGAACTTTCCAAAGCTCACATTAAATATCTAGGTTGTAAATCTAACGAATTTTAATTATAATTTTTTGAAATACTTTTTCTGTAGCAGTAGTAGTAGTAACAATACTAATATAGTGACTGTGATGGTGCCAGTACTGCCATCGCCTTAGTCATGAGTTACACGCGACCGAGCACATAAGAAAGTTGAAGAAAACATGCATATACTGATGTTACGACAGATGAAATATCAAGTAATGAATCAAATGAAGATTCGAGTGACGATGTGGATAAAGAAATACTGGATTGAGCAGAACTCGTACTAACCGAGGATGCAGATGTGAAAGGGGATGATGTGAAGTCAAACACAGACAAAACAAAGATTTGCAACTAAATGACTGCCTTTCGTACTATGCGAGAAGAAACGAGATTTGCCATTCAAAAGGCATGGAACCGGAGGTATAGCAGTATTTTTTAGGAGTACTACAGAGAGAGTAAACTATTGGAATCAAATCTGATGCTGCAGTTTCTAGCAACATAGAAGACACCTTTTAATCTGAATCAGTACGCCAACGCAACAATAGAATAACACGGACGTTTTGTCAGACTACTGGAAGTTCTCTCTTCAAAGATGACTGAACTAGCCAGGTTACTTGATACACAGCTTCTCCTTACTACAGCAGTTTCAATCAGAGGCAAAGGGTTTTAGAACTGTTCAGGGAAAGAATGTGGCTGACTGTTTCACTAGGCTTTGGTGAACTTTAGCAAGGAAAATGTTTCCTTACACACGCCGGAAGTCTTCGATTACCACGAAAAATAGTTCAATAGCTACGTTATAATTTAGTTCTACTGTACTTTTGTTCTGGTAGTGATGCAATACCATCATCGATTTTAGGTCTCCCCCTCAGTGTTCACAATTTATTATTTTCTTATTAGAGTCAGCTATTGCGATAACTGACTCATTTAGCTGTTAAATGTCGGGCTATCACTGTGTAATGTGATATGTCGGCTTCTCTCCTCACGCTCTGAAGGGTTGGTCACACATTCGCTGCCCAGCTAGCGGAGCCTCCAGGTAGGAGAACATCTGTCAGCAGTGCCAGTGGGTTTCTGCCTATTGGCTCTCAAGAAAGTTCCCCACAGTTTAAATTACGCCTCACGCAAAAGAAAACAAATACATATGAAGAGCGGCCAAAACCATCGCAAGGAGTTATTTAGTTTCAGTGCATGTCACTTCATTTAATCGTTCTGAATGTACAAATTTTTATGTAACGTTAGAAGCTGTATCGAAGGTATGTCTCTTACATGAGAGATATTTGATTTTCATTAGGTACCTTTATTTTTATTTTACCTTTTTTGTTAGCTAAGGCAACTGATTTACATCTACATCTGCATCTACATCCATACTCCGCAAGCCACCTGACGGTGTGGTGCAGAGGGTACCTTGAGTACCTCTATTGGTTCTCCCTTCTATTCCAGTCTCGTATTGTTCGTGCAAAGAAAGATTTTCGGTATGCCTCTGTGTGGGCTCTAATCTGACTTTATCTTCATGGTCTTATCGCGAGATGTACGTAGGAGGGAGTAATATACTGCTTGACTCCTCGGTGAAGGTATGATCTCGAAACTTCCACAAAAGCCCGTACCGAGCTACTGAGCGTCTCTTCTGCAAAGTCTTCCACTGGAGTTTATCTATCATCTTTGTAACGCTTTCGCGATTACTAAATGATCCTGTAGCGAAGCGCGCTGCTCTCCGTTGGATCTTCTCTATCTCTTCTATCAACCCTATCTGGTGAGCAATATTCAAGCAGTGGGCGAACAAGTGTACTGTAACCTACTTCCTTTGTTTTCGGATCGCATTTCCTTAGGATTCTTCCAATGAATCTCAGTCTGGCATCTATCCAAGCAGTGGGCAAACAAGTGTACTGTAACCTACTTCCTTTGTTTTCGGATTGCATTTCCTTAGGATTCTTCCAATGAATCTCAGTCTGGCATCTGCTTTACCGACGATCATCTTTATATGATCATTCTATTTAAAATCACTCCTAATGCCTACTCCCAGATAATTTACGGAATTAACTGCTTCCACTTGCTGACCTGCTATATTGTAGATAAATGATAAAGGATCTTTCTTTCTATGTATACGCAGCACAATACACTTGTCTACATTGAGATTCAATTGCCATTCCCTGCACCATGCGTCAATTCGTTGCAGATCCTCCTGCATTTCAGTACAATTTTCCATTGTTACAACCTCTCGATATACCACAGCATCATCCGCAAAAAGCCTCAGTGAACTCCCGATGTTATCCACAAGGTCATTTATATATATTTTGAATAGCAATGGTCCTGCGACACTCCCCTGCGGCACACCTGAAATCACTCTTACTTCGGAAGACTTCTCTCCATTGAGAATGACATGCTGCGTTCTGTTATCTAGGAACTCTTCAATCCAATCACACAATTGGTCTGATAGTCCATATGCTCTTACTTTGTTCATTAAACGACTGTGAGGAACTGTATCAAACGCCTTGCGGAAGTCAAGAAACACGGCAACTACCTGGGAACCCGTGTCTGTGGCCCTCTGAGTCTCGTGGACGAATAGCGCGAGCTGGGTTTCACACAATCGTCTTTTTCGGTACCCATGCTGGTTCCTACAGAGTAGGTTTCTAGTCTCCAGAAAAGTTATTATACGCGAACATAATACGTGTTCCAAAATTCTACAACTGATCGACGTTAGAGATATAGGTCTATAGTTCTGCACATCTATTCGACGTCCCTTCTTGAAAACGGGGATGACCTGTGCCCTTTTCTAATCCTTTAGCACTAAATGAAGCGAGTCATATGGAAGATATTCGCTATTCTCCGGGACATTAAAGAGAATAGCAAAGCAGAGTACACATATTGTGATATACGTTGTAGAAAGTATAAAGAAACACCCATTATGGCGCGTCACTTCTGAAAAGACATAAATTAAGAGCAGTCTCTTCACCACCCAGAACTTGGGATGAGGAAAATTCACACAGTGATGAGAGAATGAAATTTCTCTTGCTGAGCCAAAGCTGATTCTTTGCTAACTAAACATTTCCTCTTTGTCTTTGCTGTCGCACTCCTTTCCCAGATGTAACATAAGATATGTTGTGAATATCTTTTTTTCAGTAAATCAACTGCAGCTATAATTTGTCAGCCTTCTACACCAATAAATTTGGCTACTCTGTAGGTATTTTGTGAGTAAAACCGTGGAGGTCGCATAATATGTTTTTTAATTTGTAAAGTTGTTTCGGCTCCTGCCATTATCAGATTGAAACTTAGTACCTGTAAAAAAACGTCCAGTGTCGGTATCAATGAAACCTCTGCTAAACTCTGTGTCTACTCACTGACGCACTGTATAGTTGTAGTTATAATGTTACTCACGTTGTACATTACTTTACAACTTCTAGGTTTTGACCTGATCCATAAATCAATGTAATAATACAGACGTAAGACATTAACTTCACTGTTTCTCCTTCCGAGTTTGCGTGAGGCAGCCTTATCTTTTATATCGCTTTTAATTACAGAAACGTAACTGTCCCATTTGATCCAAATTACATGTTCCCTCCTACTGATTACCGAGCTAGACTAGTTATGTTCTGCAGCACAACGGGCCAGAGTCGACTGAATTACTCGTTGCCTCATCACAGAGCCTGACTGGTGACTACTCCTAAGTATTTCCCGCCTAGCCGCACAGAGCGTATGTTCGTCATACTTCGCCATCTCTGTCGGTATTCGTTACCGATATCTGATTTATTAGCTATCTTCCGCTAGCTAATCTGCAATGAATAAAATTGCAATTATAAAGAACTAGATGAGTGAAGGCTCCAGTATGGTAAGTTCGGTTCTGTAGTGAGTCAAGCATTAAATATCATGCTAGCGGAATGATTCTTTTGACACGGAACTGAAGAAATGCTTCCTCAGAAGTAATCGTCTTCCAAAATTGTCGCCGAAGTTTCACACCCCCTGATATTTTCTTTCACATCGTATATATCTCCTAGGAACGCTATCCACTGGCTTGCTTTGTTCTCAAGTCACGTTTTATGGATTTTATACTTTTACATTCTTCAATTTACGTTCACAACGCCCATTAGTGTTCGGCTGTAACGAAGGTTTGTTAGGTGCTTATTGTTTGCTGCTGTCATTCATAAGTTGTAAAACGATTATGACACCTACAGGAGTGTTAAAGGAAGCATGTCTGACAGATATGGGAGACTAAAAACGGTAATACCAGAATCAAAGAAAACTATAGTTAGTGGATATAGATGGAGTACGAAATGAAAAAGAAAAACTGAGATTTCACCTTAACTGTCGTCACGAAACAGAAAAGCTGTTCTATAAGACTGCAGTCCATTGCTACGTGTCTCCAATTAATTAGCAACACTGTGACTGCTGACATGGAGTGGTATGCGAGGGTACAATTATTAAGATTGCCTCGACACGATCGAAATCAGGAATGAAATTTATGTGCGACATTTCACTGAGGTAAAGATCGGTATGAGTAATTAATTTTAGAGATCGCGAACAGCTTTTCTTAATACAGTGTCACGATATATTGATCGGAAAGCCATCTAGTTATCACGTCTTCCGCAATACTGAGCGTCGTTAGAACACTGAACACCAGGTTTCAGTCTATCTGCGGCCATCAGAGTTGCTGCTCACTAGTGGGAACATTGGAAGCTGAGAAATGACTACCTTACACTATACTACTGTGTTTCTCTAAAATTGGACATGTGGAAACAGCTTGATCAATATCTTGCGTAGTTGGCTGTACATAATATCTACCAAAATCTCTTCACTAACTGCAATATCTCAGTCAGACGTGTTTCGTGATGGACACGTACAGTTTCCAAAGAGCTATAAGACCGTTGTACATTGTGAGCTACATCTGTGGTCTGAATCCCGTAATGAGCTCCAACAGAAACAATGTATTTAAACGTGGGCTCAGACGACCTCCCAGTGCAGCTATAACTGCAGTGTGGTTAGTTGTCATCACGGGTGTTGGCTCTTACTGCAGCTACACCCACTCGTGCACATATTTGCTCCCAGGTTTGCTGAAAGCGGCACAGTTTCCGTTAGTGGTCATGAGTCTGTTGATGTGGTTGGAACCCACATCACTGCTAATCACGTGTCTTATTACGAGGAAGAAGTTTATGTGTGAACTTATCGATGTGTTAGAAAAGGTGGATATTTTACTTCCACGCCAATATCGTAAAATTAGTGAGCAAACTTTCAAGAAAACGAGAATAATGTCTATTCTTCTGCTTGCTACCGTTATAATAAACTTGCTCTTTGTGGCTACAGTCAATGTCATCGTGTTAACTGAAGGGTGGAGAGTAAATGTGATCTACTTCCTTTTGCCATATTCTCATCTGTGGCAAGTGCAGTTCTTCAGTATAGTGCTAACAGTGCGAGACCGGATGGGTGCCGTCTGTACACAGCTGCTGAGGAGTGTGCGGCCGCCACTGTGCAGGGAGGCGGAGCTGGAGGAGGCGGCGTCCTCCGGAGGGCGGCTGTGGGTGGCGGAAGGTGAACTGCGGCGGCTGCAGCGCGCCAGGCTGTCCCTGCACCGCGTCGCCCGACTCTGCGGACAGCACTTTGGTGTCGCGCTGCTGCTGTCTGTGCTCAAGAATTCGGTTCGCATGGTGCTAAAGACCTACTTCCTCGTGCTGTTTGTGAAGTGGAATGACTTCCTCGAGAAGAAGTTGTTTGTCGTCGCATATGTGACCTCCGTGGAGCTGGTATTTGCAGCAGGTAACCTTCTCACCATGTGCTGGGCTTGCTCCTCTGCGTCAAGCCGTGCTGCCACAGCAGGCAGGCTGATGGATTTGATTCTGGCTCTGCCACCTCCTCTCTCGGCGCCAGGTGTTCTCCACCTGCCAGTGGGGAAGCTCGCGTTTTCTGCTGCCGGCTTCTTCGACATAGATCTGCACTTGTTTGTTGCCGTGATTGGCACTGTCGTAACCTACATTGTGATCCTTGCACAGTTTTTTGTATAATATTGGGAACAGTTTGTATGCAGAAGCTCACCAGTAACACCAGACGTAAAAATTAAACAGTTTTCTCTGTGTAGCAGATGCTGTTTAATGCCTTAACTCGCTACTTTTTTTAGCATTATGTGACAGTGCTACTGACAGGTGATATCAAACGAACTGAAATACCTTAATCCTAATGTTCTCATTCAGTCGAGGAAAGAAAAAAGATTCCGAGTCACATGTCACAATTGACTTGTGAGACAACTGTCAGCAACTGTGATATGCCAATTCTGTTGCTTGTCTGCCAGACGTTATCACACCGATGACAAATTTGCAGTTGATAACTTTCATCAATAGGAATAGTTTATTAGAGTGTGCGAGGTGCTTGCTAGTTGGGCATATGAGGTCTACTTTCAATTGATGTAGTTTACAGTTTATACTACAGGTTCACTGCTATTATGTCTTGGAGTGCGAGTCAGTCATATTAGCCGCACCATTTTGGTTTCATTGAATTCATAATAATAATGATATTTCAATAAGAGGTGTGGAAACAGTGAGCGGAAACTTGAAATGTTGGATTTAGGCACACCACCGTAAATAGAACCGAGAAATATAGCTTTACACGTGCCTTAGGTTTCCTACTTTGACATGTAGAGTTTTAACACATATTCAGGTGTCCTACTGGTTCGTGACTGTCAGGTTCTGATGTATTCCTTTACTCTCTATCTTTACACCCAAACTTCTAGATGTCAGACACTCACATCGGTACCAAACGTCGTCTGTCGATAGAGTATCAACCAAAACACCGATTTAGCTCGTGCTGTGTGCTGTCGTCCAGTAGAAGATGCGTAAACGGTAATTAAAAGTAACACCAGAACTACGGAGTGTGGGTAAACCGCATCTGCGAGATTTAAGAGCAAGATCTCTGGTAGGTGAGTTGGCCGCCGGTACGGTAGCTCAGCGTGTTTGGTTCGAGGGTTAGCTGTCTTCTATAATAAAAAACTGAGTAAACGGATCAACGATGAACTTGGACGGGTGTAATGGGACGTTCGTCCCACACAAATGCAACGAACAAAAGTGAACAAGATGAGACATAAGAATAAAAAAAAAAGTTGGTAGAGCGTCGCATTGTCGTGCTAAATATCCCGAGTTCGAAACCCACTAACAGCGATTTTTTAACAGAATACGAGTGAAATTATGATATGGGAGAACATTTTTCTGCCATGAAAAAGGACGTTTCAGATCTTGTAGCAACGTTCTAATGGCAGTCTGCTTTCGCTTCGTTAATTGAAAGTAGAAAAACTGTAGCCTACTTTTGTATGGATAACACCTTATCTGTAGCAATCCCTTAACGTACATTTGTATAGATAACACCTTACCTATACAAATGTACGCTACAGTTTTGCTACTTTCAGTTAATGAAGCGAAAGCAGACTGAAAAAAGAACGTTGCTAGAAACTCTGAAACGTCCTTTTACATGGCAGAAAAACGTTCCCCATATAACAGGTTAACACCTGACCTATCTATGAAAATCGAGATCAGTAGCATCCGAACTCGTGACCTTTAGTGCAACGATCGGACGCTCTACCAACTCAGCTACCTGAGATCTTAACATCCGAGATTACAGATACGATTTGCCTACACTCCGCAGTTCTAGTGTTACTTTTAATTACTGTTTGCGCATCTTCTACTGGACGACAGTACACAGCACGAGCAAAAGTGGTGTTTTGACTGGTACTCTTCTCGGCACACAATGTTTGGTACCGTTCTGAGTGTCCACGATCTGGAGTTTTGGGTGTTAGAAGTATCTGCCTATGGATGAAACTGGTAGTGTAATCTTCCTCTCTCCTTCGAAATACCTGGTCATGGATTAAATGTTTAGTGTGTCGTATATTCATTAAATTATACGTATATGGTGTTGCTCACTTTATACTTTTACAGTTCACAATGAGACTTCTTAGCACTTTTTTTCTAAGTGCTTTGTCTAAAAGGTGCAGCTGAACGTTTGACTATGCTGCTATTCCGTTAAGCCCTTTGACGCTAACTACATCAATTCTTCCTTGCCAGTCACATTATCATTCTACGACTTAGCAGTATTTTAAATAGATGTCTGCATCGCTTTAGCGAATGCTGTTCTTTACTTCATTATGGCACATGTTACTGAAGCACTGAACTGAAATTTTCACTGCATTTCCCAGTACAAGAGCGAACACACACTGCTACTTTTTATCTATTTCAGCTATTGGAAACTGGTTAAATGTCAAAATTACGATTAGAGGTGAATCGAGTAGAGGGAGAACAGTTTAAAATAGAGATTAGGTTCTTGAATTAACTTTGTGGGCATCAGTAACTTATTCACGATTTATGCAGAGGGGATTTTTCATTTTTGGAAGGGTTAAATATTCTCAGACGCGTTCTTCATTCTTTGGAGTAGTAATAATCTTACTTGTAACATTCATGCTGAGAGAAATATAACTTCAAATTCATTTCAGTTTCATATGTGCGTTATCGCCAACGTAACTTCCAGTGTCATACTGAGAAAACGTAGTCTGCAAAACACGAGTGGCCTGCATATTGTGGATATTATATGTGAACAGTCAAAAATGTACAGAATCATGTGCCGCTCGTAGGTGGACAGATGCATCAAGTTAATCTTCAGTCTGGTCATGTCGATTAGAGGCTGGGTGTAACTATTTACATGTGTGAGACAGACTGGATGTGTGCGTGTACGATCCATGAGTTATTTTGCATACTATGTGCATGTGCGAGTTAGGTGCACTGTACCTTTGTCCGAATTTACTTTACAGGAGTAGATTCTCTCGTTCTCTTTTAGTGAGATGTGGTAGCACAACACACACATGTAAATGTACTGTTTCTGACTGCAGGATGCTTATGTTTGCAGCTGGTATGTTAGCAATGAAATTTGAACAATATTTCTTAAAATGCTTCGAAAATACTGAGTCCTTTAAGAAATTGTGTAGCTGAGACATGTATTTCCCACTTTGTAGTAGAAGTAGAGGCATGTACATTAAGATATAAAGTCATTTACTTTGGTCCTAAAAGGTTTTCGTTATTCAAGAACATTCATTTTATATAAACTGCTACCAGCCATAAAATCTTTAGCTACTATTGAGTGCAATTTGAGAAAAGCCTACATTTACTGACAACCAACAGTTTTTATTCTACGAATGAATTACTTAGTAGGACGACTTGATGTATATACGATTTATACTACTAAATAAAGATAGTGTTACATAAAATATGACTTCTGCACATGTTTAGTGCTTCAATGCTTTCTGTGTAATGAAACATAATGTTATGTTATATACTTCAGTTATTATAAATTTAAATGTCTCTGACAAGTTTAATATTCACTTTTAAATGAAAATTTGTCTCTGGTTTTTTTACTTGCTACATCGCCTTCCAAACCATCTTATCTAGCATCTGTGGAGTAACCTTGAGCGTAAAAAACAAAAGGCTTCCAGCACTCTCCGTACCATACAAACTGTGCGTTACCTAAATAGAGAAGACTCTAGGACCTCCTGGGAAAATAACTACTTGGTAAAACGTCCATCTTCTATCCAGTAGTAAATGCTTGAAACATTTTTCCATGTTTTGACACTTGGAACAAGCCTAACAACGTACAACAGGATACTGAGATCACAACAGCACTAAAAACACGTTTTGTGAAAAAATAATGCACTTAGATCGTTTGACATTTCCAGCCGTCATATATGTTTGATGGCGAGTTTTAGATACGGCACGTGTTCAGAAATATGAAAATTATATCTGTCTGTCGTAGTAATATTCATCCCTAACTGGTCAAAGTTCAGCCAGATTTTAGGAGATCATTTCTAGCTGGCGTCAACTGGTGCTGGTCATCGGATTTCCAGAATCCTCAGAGTGCTGATACCTTCTCGCTAGGCAGTATGCTACACTATCTGCTAGCGCTATGAAGGCAGTTTTGAAGCTAAAAACTACACTAAACTTCTGCCAGAAGTAAAGCTGTGAGGAGCGGGCGTGAGTCGTGCTTCGGTAGCTCAGTTGGTAGAGCACTTGCCCGCGAAAGGCAAAGGTCCCGAGTTCGAGTCTCGGTCGGTCACACAGTTTTAATCTGCCAGGAAGTTTCATATCAGCGCACACTCCGCTGCAGAGTGAAAATCTCATTCTGGAAACATCCTCCAGGCTGTGGCTAAGCCATGTCTCCGCAATATCCTTTCTTTCTGAAGTGCTAGTTCTGCAAGGTTCGCAGGAGAGCTTCTGTAAAGTTTGGAAGGTAGGAGACGAGATACTGGCAGAATTAAAGCTGTGAGGACCGGGCGTGAGTCGTGCTTCGGTAGCTCAGTTGGTAGAGCACTTGCCCGCGAAAGGCAAAGGTCCCGAGTTCGAGTCTCGGTCGGGCACACAGTTTTAATCTGCCAGGAAGTTTCAACTACTAAAATGTTTTTAAAGCTACAGCTATGGACATTGGTATTTGGCTTCTCGATCACAAGTAAAAGAATATGTATTTCTGTGTTTTTGGATATTGAACCCTTAAGGAGGTGAGATAGAGGATGAGATTTTTTATGAAAATATTTCATCATGAAAGCATTTTTGAAGCTAAATATATAAAAAATTAAATTTGGCTTCTCAGTTAAAAAGAAAAAATGTGTGTTTTGCTCTTTTAGGAAATTCAACCCCTATAGGAGTGAAATTGGTGTTGAAAGTTTTTATGGAAATATTTCAATGCGCAAGCGTTTTTGAATCTAAATCTACGAAAAATTGTATTTGGCTTCTCTGTTACAAGTGAAACACACACGTCACTGTTTTTAGAAATGTAACCCCTAAGGGGTCGGAAAATGGGGTGAGACGTTTTATGAAAATATTTCACTGCGAAAACATTTTCAAAGGTAAATCTTAGAAAGGTGGTGTTTGGCCTCTTGGTTACAGTACTTGTTTCACTGTTTTTGGACATTCAACCCCTAAGGGGGTGAAATAGGGTCAGACTGATTCACTGACTCGTCATCGTCCAGCCCAAATCGCTAAGGATAGAAACTTGAAGTTTGGAAAGGGTGTGTATTTTATTTTGTGGGCACGGTTTAATGAGGGATTGTTCGAAATTCCACTCAAAGGACATGAAATAGGGGGTAAAAGGCTTTCTCAAAGTATGTCGCTATTAAGGGAATTTTGAAGCTAAAAACACTCAGTAAATAAAAAAATACGTGTTTAAAAATTTTGGAAGTTCAACCAATGTGGAGGTAAAATAGTGGGTGAGAGTATTCTTGAAAATAAATTTGACCTCTTAGTTAGCAATAAAAAGAAATAGTGTTTTAGCGTATCTGGAAATTCTACGCCTAAGGGAGTGCAACAGGGGATGAAAAATTTGAAGAAAGTGTTTCGTTACAATAAAAAATTTTAAAGTGAAATTTATGAAAACTGTTATTTCACTTCTCGGATAGATGTAAAGAAATGTTTGTTAGGGTACAAAAGTTACTAGGGAAATACCTCCATAAGGACGCAAAAGGCATCAGTAAGAAAAACTTTGGGCTCCAGCTACCAGAATCGCTTCTTGGTTAGAAGTGCATTCGGAAAAGACAATGCTTATGTGGCATTACTTAGCGTGAAAAGCCTAGAACGTGTTGCAATTTGCGAACAACATAAATATTGGATTAAATAAAAACAAAAAAATCTCTGCAGGCCACACAGTCTACGCGAGCGAAGCAGCGGTCGCTAAGATAATGTCTTGTATATGTCGAGAGACAGTTCTCGGAGAACGCAAAATTTCTTGTGCTCTCAGTGTCCCACACTTGCCACCAATATCAACGAGTTCTTGTGAAAGGCTAATAAACCATTCCTCTCTGACAATGTTGAACGGCCGTAGATCCAACGTGCACATTTGCACACGCTTGTTCCTCACTGTCTCTTTGTTGCAGTTCGAAACTGTTGTAGATGTCGAATGTGTGATACTTTTGCACGTATGTCTTTCATGCTCGTGGTGCTTCCTTTGTATAGGATTAACACTTAGCATCTCTCTTTTCGGCGTTGAACATAATCCGTGGGATCAAAAGAATCCCTTACAGTAACTTCCTGGAATTAGCTTCTAGAATAAGCTTCTGTTCCGTCGAATACAGCTCCCAGTGATTTTTTCTCTTTAACATTATGAAGTAATAAAGTAAAGCAAAGCGAAAATTTTATGGTTATTATTCCCACAATGCTCCATCCTAAAATCCGGAGGACAGTGCCGCTAATACGTTGAAGATATCATTCAAAACTCGATGAGGTCAAAGTAACATTTTATAATCCGTTCGCAAAAGTATTGACCATTAATTTTATTTTATTATTTTTAACGGCGACTATCGTCTGTGACTGAGATTTCCAGCTTTATGTAGAACTGAGTTAACATGAATTAGACTATGAGCGAAAGAAACGCATCAGTTTTGATGGTTGTAATGTGCACTTTGATTTGTACCTGCCGTTCGCCTGAACGTCCCGGCAACCTGTCAGACACTAGAGCATCACGGGTTTGCATATGTACAGGGCGTTGCCACCCCGGAATGCTCGATCAGAACAAGGACGACAGAAGGCAGGATAAGCGCCACCAGAGGTCCTCTGTGCCAGGGACTTATTACCTGCGTTGTGTCACGTGTGTGGAACTGGATCTACTCGAATTCCTCCTCGTCCCGGCTATATAGGTCGGCGCAAGCCAACACGGCAGCCCCCCCACGTTTTTCCTCTCCTCCCTCCTTGTTTTCCCCCTCATCTGTCCAAGTCCACCCCCCCCCCTCCCCATCTGCCCTAGGCTATGGTGTGTCCATTTGTGCCGACATTTTAGTGCAGTGTTTACAGTGAGTGTTCAGTGTTGTGTGTCTTTTCCGAAGTGTTGCGAACGGCCATCATACTGTCGCTGGGTGTGATTTTATATCTCTTGCGAACAGAAACCAGAATGTTGCCATGTTTTTTAATTGTCTGTCTACTATGTTAACTGTCTGCATCCTGTGTATTCTTATTCGCTTTGCCAATTCTTTGCTTTCTGTTTTAACTTTCCACAATTTTCCGCCGTTTTACAGTTTAAGTCCCCGTTTTATCGCCTGCTTTTATTGTTTCTTAACTTCTCCTTACATTTTAAAAAGTCTGTAGTCTGCAGAGCAGCGTAATAAGCTGCTGCCAGCACACTCCCTTCTGGGGGAATCGAAATACAATAAAGGAAAAAAAAGAAAACCACGACAGCAGTTCGCTCCACCGGAGTTTTCGGAGAGTTCATTTGCCGACTCTTAGTAGCTCATCAGTCAGAGCCTGGTTGGAAGACACTACAGCGGGATCTACGACTTTCCAGCGATATCCCAAGACGTACCTGTTGGACAACTACGACGAATGCTCAACCTCCGTCGATAGGAATTATCATGACATAGTATTCACGTCCCACTGCTTTTGTCACTGTCTTCCAGGCGCATGCCTGTGAGCGTCTGAGAAGTTGTATTATTTTTTATTAAGAAAAGTTTTCCTTTATTATTAAATCTCTATACTGAATCGTAATAAACACTTGTTCTTGTTTACCCGTGTCTTATGGTTTTTATCAAGAATCCCTCCGTGGGAGCTATAGCACACGTCTAACATCTTGGCTATCTGTCGTTAATCGTGTTTTCTAAAGCTTTCAGTTAAATGTCAGTGAACTTGGTATCGGGCTCGTAAAAATACAGCGCAGGTTAAAAACTGTGTCGTTTTATAGTAATAAACACACAACAGGAAACGGATCGTTGCACTACACCCACGTATATTATTAGTCCATTAAAGTAGAAGGCACTTTAGGAAATTTAGACCTTAATAGCCAGAGACTCTGCGACAAAATTTCATTTAGTGGAGCTGAGGGCTTTTCAAAAAATTGCGCATTCAGTGAAGTGCACCACTAATTAATTCAACTTAAGTGATAATGTGATAATTAAAATCATACATTCAAAATACCCAGCACAGATTAATTTATTTCTACTATTAAATACAGATCGTACCTCGCTTTGGAAGTCTTAAACATACGAAGCGAACACCTGAAGTAGGTACGAGATCAAATGAAATTTAGTTTTAATAGCTTCTTCAGATAGCAAGTGGAAGCAGCGTTTAATACGAATGTTTTAACTCGACATAGCGTCTTTGGTTCACTTCCCCACAAAACATACCTGTTACGAGCGCGCAAAGTCCACATCCGTAGTAAAATTCGCAAAAAAACTGTATGCTGCAATAATATACTACAAGCTTTAACCTGTGACTATTACGAAGTGAAACAAATAAAAAAAAATCTTTAGCACTCTTGTTTGACATGGGTGTAAGTGTAAACTTAGGGAAAATAGGGTAAAATTATTGTGGCACATCGTTGATCTAAGACGAAATGATGAAAATTCATAACAAAATTAAACTCGTACATTGAACTCATACCAGTAGGAATTACGCCGGCTTGTTCCCGGTTTTCACCGCGCGGGATTAGCCGAGCGGTCTGAGGCGCTGCAGTCATGGACTGTGCGGCTGCTCCGGGCGGAGGTTCGAGTCCTCCCTCGGGCATGGGTGTGTGTGTTTGTCCTTAGGTTATTAAGTAGTGTGTAAGCTTAGGGACTGATGACCTTAGCAGTTAAGTCCCATAAGATTTCGCGCACATTTGAACTTTTTTTTCCGAGCAGAACGTATGTCTCTCTTATAACATTCGCACATTCGCGGAACGTGCTCTTTCTTCGTCATACCTCTGTAAGAGAAGACACTGGAGTGTCTACGAGCCTCACGAGCGCAGTGGGAAGCCGTAGCAGACGAGCTGCGGCAGGCTCGCCCGGCCCCACTGCACCTCGTGGCTGTGAGTACGACTCACAGCGGTAGCGAGCTACGAGTGAGCCTGAAGACTGAAGTGGCCGACTCTAATGCAGGAAGTGTATTTTAGTACTGTGTATAAAAGTCAAAAAGACTAGACGCTAGTGCAAGAAATGGTTGAAAATGAGGGATGAATATACCCATGAAAATCTGCTGAAATAAATATCACACACGGAATCTTATGATTACTTCAGTTTTTGAGAATGTACAACCTTCTAAAAACTTGTTGCAATTACTTCACGGCCTCCTACTGGAAAAGGAGACACATTTACGCAAAAGTCTACTCCAGTTGTCAATGCTTACCTAAAATTTTGATAAATCCCACAATTCTCGGAACTCTCGGTTAACGAAATGAACTGCCACACAGTTTCGTTTTCGATCAAAATGTGCGACGAACTATGTACATGTCATCGGCCTGGCATCTCGGAGGTCTAACAGCCTTCTGGCTTTTGTTTGACAAACGGAATTGTAAACGATCAAACTTATTTGACAAGCTGGTCGTCAATCCAAATTTCTCTTAAACACCAGCTAGGGCATAAAGCAGTGAACTAATAAACGAAATTTGACAAATTGTTTGATCAGCTGGGGAGACTAAGGCACATGTGCTCCATAACGACGAATTACATAAATTATTAAAAAATAATTTATTATTCTGTAATTGTACCTGCGAGAATTTCACTAAAAAACTAGCTCGATTCACTGTTTAAAACGAAGAAGTCTTTAAACTGTATGTCAGCTCTAAACACTCCTAATGTGGTGGCTCTACAGTTTGGATTCATAAAAATCAGTTGTTAAAAATAAGATAATCACTTTGGAAGGTGGTGCTGTCCGAAAATTCAGTTTTCGTTCAAACCAATACTTACAAGCAGCTTGGGGTAAAAGTATCACAAAGTGTAGAGACAAGACTTTCAGTCGAAGACATATGATTTATTTATTTTCACTGAGGCCCATTCGTTAATTAAATACCAGTTCAAGCAAGACAATGACAAACAATGTGGTAGCGTATAACTAGAGAACCAGTTAGTCACAGCTGAAATTGATCATTCAGAACGATCACGTAGGTTCAGCAGTAGGAAAAGCAGGTGGCATACTTCGGATCATTGGCTGTGTACTAGGAAAATGCAATTATTCTACAAAGGCGACCGCTAGCGAAACTGTTGTCCAATCCAAACTAGAATATTAGTCACAGGTTTGTTTGGCACGTGGAAGAGCGTCACGTGATGCTGTGACAACTGAACTAGCAGACGCTTCGAGAGCGACGCAAACCATCCCATGAAAGCGTGCTTACAAAGTTTCAGGTACCAACTGCAGATGCAAAATCTAGGAATATATAAACTTTTTGCTTTCGGCTTGAAGACCATATAGCGAAATCTAGCAGTGTAATACATCCCTTCCGTATCGCCCCTGCAGGGATCGTGATGTCAAGATTATACTAGCTATAGTGCTCACAGAAGAGTTTAATCAGTCATTCCATAACGCTTCATACGGAATGAAATGGAAAGACATTGTAATAAGTTGTAGAATGTGCAGTACCCTCTGCTGTGCGCATCATAGTGGTTTGCAGAGTATAGATTTAAATGCAGATGCTGTACCCTTAAATGTAAGGGTGCTTTTCGATATAGCGTGCAGCGTTGTTTACAGAAGGAAGCACTGACGAGAAATTCATCAACTGTGTCTGATACTCGGTTCATATGTGTCCTACAGTCAGTCAACTCAGTCTGTACCCATTAGAACCTTTTTACAAAATCGTTGGCAGTCTGAGATATCTTTGTGTACCTTCCACACAGATTATTAATTTCTGATGTTCTCAGTTAGAAAAATGTCACGCAGCCAACAGTATCGACTAGTGCAATTACAACCTACTCTAAAGACGAGCAGTTCTTTGGCTACTTCGTGAAATTTTCACTTGAATAAAGCCACTTTATTGGGTACCATTTGACATCTTCTCGACACAGGTTGCTTTCATATACTTGTAAATCATCTTTTACAGAAAATTCATACAATCTCTAAATCAATTACATAGCTCAGTTCCTACTGTCTTTCAGCAGGTCAATTCTTTCCCTTCATTCAACTGGCATTAATAAAGTTTTCTTTGTACAAACAAGACTCAGTTTACTCAAAATTACTTGCATGAAACGTCGAACATATGGAATTTACATATATCACGCGACATATATAATACCAATTCTCAATAAGATAGAAAAACACAAGCCAACAAGCAAAGGTAATTTCTGACTCAGGTTGCCTTCAAACTTTATATTCAAAATCCTGATTGATAGTGTATTCAGAAAATTGGAGACGTGTCACTATGTATGCAACAGCTACATTCACAACTGATCCAAAGAGAGACATGCTTACATTAAAGAAGTCACAGGCAGAGAACTGCAGGGTGCACAGGTTCCAACAGATCAGTCGTTTTCTCTACATTCCGTATATCAGTCAAGAATCATTTAGTTAGTATCACAGCAGCTTCTAACCAGATAAACAAACAGACCAGTATATACGTAATTCGATTTAAGAATGCAACGTCAGCGAATGGTGTTGCATTCCATGAGGCTACTATCAAACAAACACCAGCTGCGAGAGTGCTGGAAAGCCAGAGTGAAGTAGTGGCCACACCCGTACCTTTTTTGTAAAATGCGAGTTAGAAAACTATAATCGTCAGTGGCTATCGGAGTGAGCCCAGTAGACGTGGCCTCACTGCCTTTCTGAAGCTGTATTCACACATTAGTTTTATCCTTCCAAAAAACTGTCACTGCATCAGACACAAGTTATTCTTCAAAACACTTAACACCAGTCAGCTTTATTTCGGAAAGGTTGCTTGAAGCACAAGTACAGACTTCACCTGGACCACTAGTTCATAATGATATTAGTATGGGGCAATTATTACTTCACAAAACACTACTATTTAATCAGAGTTAATTTTAGCAGTCTCTTTACACATGTCGAGCCTTTCTTCTACGTAAATCTGATGACGCGTTCGCCAACGATTGTATGGCTTCGTAATCTGTATGGTATATTTTCTCTAGTTCATTACTCCTAATGAAACAGCGATGAAGCTCTGATTCCTTACAGTACGGGATACTCGCCGTCACACAGACGAAAAAAAAAGGAACATTTGCTCTCATTTTCATTTGCCACATTTTTGTGAAGGGTCTACCACTCATAACACATTAGCAAATCGCTGTGAAAATACTGCTCCCCTTTTACAATCTAAGTCTTCGATTAAAAGTAAACAGATGTACCTGCACCTAAAGCTTTCTCTTTAATTAGTGTAATGAACTCTTCATATTTCCCTGTACATATTACGCAATATTAGGAGTTCTGTCTAAAAAATCGAATAAACTGCAGCCCACTTTTATTTAGATTACTGGTTTATGGCATTGTCAGATATAAAAACCACATCGTTGTTTGTCTTAAAACGGTTTCAATCTGCATTTGACCACAGAAATGTTTGAAATACAGGTGGGGAGACACAACGATGTAACACAGGAATAATAATTTATAATCTAGTACAGCATTCTACTGCATAATCATTTACTTAAAGACTTAGTTGTCCTTCATTGTATGAACCAGAAAATGGAATTAGCCGTCCATGATGTGAATGATACGGCATTTGTGTACCATGTACAGTCTTCTTTGGACTCCCAGTATTGTGTTTTCTAAAAGTCTCAAATTTAGTTATTACTGCATGGTTGTTTCACGAGAATTATCCTCTTAACTATTAAAACTAAGCCAGGTTTTTTACATACGATGAACTGCTTTGTGATTTGGTAGACAATAAAAAAACCATTTTGACGAAGGGTTTCTTTTCCGATGCAGCCGTATTAAATACATACAGGTGGTCCTCAGACGAATATGAATGTATGTTTAACGCTGGCATGTCAATTCCTTGCTATGCAACAAGGTCGATTTTAAATTAGGTGAAAGGCATTTGCGTCTGTGGATCGTCTCAGCACCATACCGTCCTTGAGAAAACATCTGGCAAACCATCGAATCATCAGGAGCAGTATCATTCACCTCGTCTGTATAACTAAACTCTGTGACTGTAACTATGACAGAAACTTGAATAAATGACATAAACGTGAGTAAATAATAGCCCTGTAAGTAAAAATGATGAAGTATAAACTGTAGAATGATTTTGTAAACATTTGTGTAAAGTGTGCTTTTAAAATACAGCAAGAAGATAATGACAGATTACATAATGGTAATTAATAGGCAATTTACACAAGAAAAAGAGTGTAATATAATTATCATAAAGTTATGGCAATACCGATAGTAACATATGGTGCATAAGGTTGGGCATTAAAAATCAGAAGACTTAAGATAACTTGAATCATCTGATACGAACTTTCTTCGAACAGTGAAAGGCCGCATAAGAGAAGACGGAACAAGAAATGAAGGATTAAGGAAGGAACTGGGATTGAAGCCATTAACTGAAAAAGTAATCCAAAATATCAGGATTGTAAAAAGTATGTACTACACATGTCACCTTAGAAAATCACTCGGTAAATAATGGAATACAATCCTACTACAATAAAAAGTGTGGAAAGGTCGAGGAGGAGATGTATATACATGTTATAGGGCATCCTCCAGCCCCTCCCCCTTAATCCCCCACAATGGTAAAACCACAACCCGCATACTGCTATAACCTAAAACCCTGACATCAACTGCTAACTGAAACCTTGGCCAAACGAAAAAGCGGAAGAAGAATTTGGTCTTTCAGTTGTCTGTACTTTCCGTAGATGATGTTTCAATAAGTATCAAAAAGTCACTCTGTAACTAGGTCTGGAATCTGGACAAATGTTAGTCTTTATCTCACAAGAAAATGGTTGAAACATTGGCTGAAAATGTTTCAAAAGCCTTCCCTAGTTTGTCTAAAATACCTGGAATGACATATTTTCAAAAAACAGTGATCAAATGATGCTGTCGTATCGTTTGCGTCAGAAACGCACATCTGATAAAACAAGTTTAGTGATATTACTGTCTAGTAGGTGTGACAAGAAATTATAGAGTAAAAATACATTGAATGTGGATGTGCAACAACATAAACTCTCTTACTGATCTACAGTCTCAGAGAAATTGTTGGATTTCCTTCAATTAATAGTTCTGCAAAACAAGCATTTCATTCTCGCGCGTGCATTGGTTACCTTGAAATACTCGTATTCCTCCAAAAATCTTCTCCATCCATACAGTCAAGAAAATATCTTCACAAACAGGTTTTCATCTCTATAATAAATATTCCAGGTAATTTCTCCACGATTCACAAATATCAGATCTACTTCTCTAAAATTCCACTGCTCGCTGCTATGCCTTTAATATGAACGCCCTAAAGCTGCACAATCCACAGGCGACCAGGCGCATCACAGATTACATTAAACACAGAGTCGAATCTGTTATCCTCTTCTCATGTAGAGCGCTCATGTATCATTGTTCCATTACAGTAAAGGTGCAACATTTACAGTGGCAGAAAACATACAAAACCTTACAAACTGCGTTCACTCTCACACACAACCTGTTTACGTATGATCCGTGATCTTGCACTGTGAACGTCGTCCAAATTCCGCCACAAGGATCCACTCCTACGCACTACCCTAAATGTTGTAATTCCCTGATAGCTCTCTCCCTGCAGCTGATATGCACTCATCACTCTCACTCCTCTATACATCTGTTTTCATCAAGCAACACAATGTTGTCATATAAAAGTGCAGAGTTTATGCGATCAATTAATTTTCATTATTTATAAAATGCAATTTATATTCTGTATGGATATAAAATAAACCATGGACTAACACTGAATTTTGTGATATTGTTCTTATTATGTGAAAAACCAACAACCAACGAAAAAAGAAACAAAGACAAATGTGTGCTCCATGTTTCTCTTTTACACAGTCATTTATGTTTCTTTCCCTGTCTGTGTTTTGGTAGGGGTCAACCCTACTCAAGTGGATAGAGCGATCCACCCGCTAATCCACATAAAGAGACTGGAAAGTAACCTAACGTGTCACATGTGACAGCATCTGCCCGCCTAAGGGCGATTTGTGACTGTGAACTTTTCGTCGTAGAGATACCAACACTCCACGGTATGCAAACCATTCGTGTTTTGTAGATTACGTATTTTCGGCATGATACTGGAAGTTATCCTGATGTTAGCCCATGTATGAAACTGAAATCAGTTTCAAGTTACACTTTCCTCAACATGAATCTGATATGTAAGGTTATTGCTGCTCCAAAGAAAGAATAACACATCTGACAATATTTAACCGTTATATGAAATGAAACAACCCATCTGCGTGCACATCTGATTACCGCAAAGATTATACATCTTTTCATGAATGTAGTATATTTTTTAAACCGCTCTCGCTGCTCGATTCACCTTCAATCGTAACTGCGGCATTCGTATCACCATCCGATAGCTGAAAAAAAAGTGTAACGGTGTGTGTATGTACTGTTACGTGTAATGAAAACTTAGTTGAAGCAGTAGTAACATGCGCCATTATGAAGCAAATGCAAGCGTTTGCTAAAAGAAAGGCATACAGCTACTTAAAACGCCTCAAAAGGGTTGGCTGATGACGTCATTACAGACTTAACGTACTAGCAATATGTTGAAAGGTTCAGCCTCAGGTTTTAGCCGAAGCAACTTGAAAAAAAAAAAGCGTCTATGTGAACTGCACGTGTAGAAAGTGACCTTCAAACATATACCATTACTTTAATACACTCCTGGAAATTGAAATAAGAACACCGTGAATTCATTGTCCCAGGAAGGGGAAACTTTATTGACACATTCCTGGGGTCAGATACATCACATGATCACACTGACAGAACCACAGGCACATAGACACAGGCAACAGAGCATGCACAATGTCGGCACTAGTACAGTGTATATCCACCTTTCGCAGCAATGCAGGCTGCTATTCTCCCATGGAGACGATCGTAGAGATGCTGGATGTAGTCCTGTGGAACGGCTTGCCATGCCATTTCCACCTGGCGCCTCAGTTGGACCAGCGTTCGTGCTGGACGTGCAGACCGCGTGAGACGACGCTTCATCCAGTCCCAAACATGCTCAATGGGGGACAGATCCGGAGATCTTGCTGGCCAGGGTAGTTGACTTACACCTTCTAGAGCACGTTGGGTGGCACGGGATACATGCGGACGTGCATTGTCCTGTTGGAACAGCAAGTTCCCTTGCCGGTCTAGGAATGGTAGAACGATGGGTTCGATGACGGTTTGGATGTACCGTGCACTATTCAGTGTCCCCTCGACGATCACCAGTGGTGTACGGCCAGTGTAGGAGATCGCTCCCCACACCATGATGCCGGGTGTTGGCCCTGTGTGCCTCGGTCGTATGCAGTCCTGATTGTGGCGCTCACCTGCACGGCGCCAAACACGCATACGACCATCATTGGCACCAAGGCAGAAGCGACTCTCATCGCTGAAGACGACACGTCTCCATTCGTCCCTCCATTCACGCCTGTCGCGACACCACTGGAGGCGGGCTGCACGATGTTGGGGCGTGAGCGGAAGACGGCCTAACGGTGTGCGGGACCGTAGCCCAGCTTCATGGAGACGGTTGCGAATGGTCCTCGCCGATACCCCAGGAGCAACAGTGTCCCTAATTTGCTGGGAAGTGGCGGTGCGGTCCCCTACGGCACTGCGTAGGATCCTACGGTCTTGGCGTGCATCCGTGCGTCGCTGCGGTCCGGTCCCAGGTCGACGGGCACGTGCTCCTTCCGCCGACCACTGGCGACAACATCGATGTACTGTGGAGACCTCACGCCCCACGTGTTGAGCAAGTCGGCGGTACGTCCACCCGGCCTCCCGCATGCCCACTATACGCCCTCGCTCAAAGTCCGTCAACTGCACATACGGTTCACGTCCACGCTGTCGCGGCATGCTACCAGTGTTAAAGACTGCGATGGAGCTCCGTATGCCACGGCAAACAGGCTGACACTGACGGCGGCGGTGCACAAATGCTGCGCAGCTAGCGCCATTCGACGGCCAACACCGCGGTTCCTGGTGCGTCCGCTGTGCCGTGCGTGTGATCATTGCTTGTACAGCCCTCTCGCAGTGTCCGGAGCAAGTATGGTGGGTCTGACACACCGGTGTCAGTGTGTTCTTTTTTCCATTTCCAGGAGTGTAAATATACCATACAAAAAAAATTTCACCCATAAGCAGGTGATTCGAAGCAGAGACACTAAGAGTATCTGTGATACTAAGCGAGTATTCCAGAGCCCGGTTTTGGTTACTTGTTGCCTATGTAACGGCTTCCAGGGATAACAAAAATTTGATTTTCACTATTTCACCTAATTACTGACCTAATTCAAAAATTCTTCATGATATCTAATCTACTCATTAAGAGGTATAATCTTATGTTAAAAATTTAACACAATAAGAAAAGTATTACAGTTCTAAACTGCATGTTCCTCTCGAGGCAGAGTAACTGATGGCGCGGAAATCCCCCGACTTTATTCCTGCAGTGTCTGAGGAGTGAGCACATAGCGACTTCCAACAAACTCCACGCAACATGACGAAAGGAAAAAAAGTTTACTGCTTGCAATATTCTCACTGTTCATGCGTTAAAAGTTCAGCGTGATACATGACATTTTAATTTATTGCTTCGCTACTACCACCTCTGTTTGTACCACAGTTTGCATACAGTCTCCCCATTAACCACGGAATGTACCTGCAATATTATAACACTGTAAGACACATAGGTCAGGGGATATGACATAACAGGCATTTAAATCCGTGAAAAACTAGTTTCTACTTAAACTGGCGCGCAGCAAAACGTCAACATCAGCCATGACGTTTTAACTTAATACTTCTTGATTGCTAACTCAACCATCAACACACTTTTGCAAAGATATATCTTTGACTGTATTTACAAAATTATACCACTGTGTGACACATAATTTTTCAGGAGATATAACGTCATAAACATTTTGAGACGTGTGGAAAACTTGCTTTTGCTTAAAATGCGGCGCAAATTACCCAATCATCCAGTGTTTCGTAATGAGATCTCTCAGCGGCTTCCTACAAACTTTAAGCATAGCTTCAAATATTTTCTAAACTTCTCTCACTCACAGGCTTAACGTCAAATATTTAACACACTAACTCATTTGTAGAGAACTCAGAGGTTTGAAAATGTTTTATATGAGGGAGTTCGATGCTTTAAAGAATCTGCAGTTTTGTGGTACAATACAGCCTGAGAATAGCGGACTAGGAGGATATATATATATATATATATATATATATATATATATATATATATATATATATATATAACCTTCACATGGATAAAGCAACGGTTGTTACCACTATCAACAGTGCTGTATTTAAATTTAACATTCATTTCAAGCTTCCACTCACTGTGTTTCACGCCTTTTACATCGTCAACGAACGTCTGAAACGACTTCATTATTGTGGATTGAGCGAAACACAAAATCGAGTGGCTGAAATGAGTGAGTCATACTCAAAGCCTCTCTAAAATGAAACTTCTGTGGAAAAGTACTGAGCCTGTTGAGACCAGAGTTAATCTTTTAAGTGTCACTCCTTCAACTAAACACATACAAGAATAAGATAACTGTTCGCTCCCCAAACAAAATACTTTATTCGCGATCTGACTTTAGACATGTAATATGGAGATGGCAAGGGGCGAAAGTTACTCGATCTGAATAGCAGGGAACCTGTAGTGAAAAATGTTACCAAACGAACTCGAAGAAGATGTCATAGACTCACCTAGCAGTCACTTCTCACAGCCTAACAAACTGTTCCCACTGATGAAAGTTATCAAACACAAATTTGTCATCAGAGTGACGCATCGACATCGAACTTAATTCTTTTAATCACGTACTAAAACTAAATCCTGTAAAGGTAACTGGAAGACTGTGGCTTCGATTGCTACATTTGGCTGCCGAGCTACAGAATTGCCAGATCATAATTGCTCATTCATATAGCGTGTGACACGTCGTTTGTCATATGTTATTCAGTATTTTAAATAATACAGTATTTTAAATAATACGGTAGACAATAGTGTCAAGCACCTATTTTACGATAGAGTACTAAATAAAACCAATATTACCTTTACGCAGGCTGAAAATGACTTGTTGTGTAAAGGCGTTAAATATAACTTGCCTACTAAACTCGATAAATATCCAGTTATTTGTAATCTCATTGTAGATCTAAAAATCGGTTTAGAATCTCTGAAATTAGAGAAAACGGAGCAAGTCAAATGTGCCTACGAATGTAACAACATAATAGAAAAAGAAATTAAATTATCTCCTAATGGGCAATCGGGCAAATATAGTATAGTAAAAAGCATTAATCATAAACTTAGAGAGCACGTCGCCCTAGTCACTAAGAGTGACAAAGGGAACACCGTTGTCGTGGCTTATAAAAATGAATATATAGAGAAGACTGTAAAGTTTTTTGAGGAAAACGACATCACCGAGGTTACTGTAGATCCTACTGCTGAACTGCAAAATGAAATCCGGCGTACTTTAACTAATTCCGTCTGCTTGTTCAATAAGTTTCAAAAGAAAGGGCTTATAAATATGAACCCGAAACCACCCGTGCTCAGAAGTCAGTTCAAACTGCACAAACAAAATCACCCGATCCGCCCTGTAGTGAATGGTATAGGCAGTCCACATCACACACTTGCTAGGCGCCTCCATTTTAAAATTAACGATGCTTTCACATTTGAAAATAACTTTTCTGTAAAAAACAGTAAAGAATTAATTAACAATATTCAATCTGTAAGTTGTACACCTGACACTAGACTGGTGTCCTTCGACATCGTCAGCCTTTATACAAATGTCCCGGTTGATGAAACCATAGACCTTGTAAAAGAGAATCTGCTTAAGCATAAAAAACTAAGTGAAACTCAGATTGCGGAACTCATTGGTTTGCTTAAGGTCATTTTAAAATACAATTATTTCACATTTAACGGGAAAATGTATGTACAGCCAGATGGTCTAGCAATGGGTAGCCCCCTCGCCGGTATTCTAGCAGAGGTCTTCATCAACGCCCTGGAAACAACGTTCTTCAATTCAAGTTCAGAATTACGCCACAAAATCCGCTATTATGCACGTTATGTTGACGACATCTTCATTGCTTTTGATGGCACTGATCATGAGTTAGAGCATCTCTTTAATACTTTCAACGGTTTACATGAAAAAATTTCCTTCACAAAAGAACTTCAAAATGATAAACGTGAACTTAATTTTCTCGATTTAACAATTTCTATACAAGATAATACCTACCATTTCAATATATTCCGTAAGGAAACGTATTCAGACAATGTCATTCCTGCTGACTCAACTCATCCGAAAGCTCATAAACTGGCATTTTTTCATTCCGCCATTCACCGAATGGTAACCAGTCCTTTATCACCTGCGGATCAAAAAAAGGAATTGAATGTCATCAAAGCGATTGCGGTTAGTAATGGGTACAACCAAAATATGATCGATTACCTGCTAAATAAGAAAATTTCCCAAAATTGTTCGACTTTGAGAAATAACCTCCCCACAGATACCACAGAAACTTAAAAAATTATTTCCATCCCTTTCTTGGGTAACATATCGTATAGGATTAAACGTCTTCTAAATAAAAAATATAACTGTAACGTCTCCTTCTCTACAGATAACAGTTTAAAAAGAAATCTTGTACAGTCAGTAGAGATTGCCAGCGATTGGTTTTCTAAGTCAGGTATTTACAAACTAACCTGTAATAACTGCCCCTCATATTATATTGGTCAAACAGGCAGAGCTGTGAAAACACGATATAAAGAACATCTATTAGGTAAAAAAGGAACGAATATTCACAACTCTACTTTTGCTGAACACCTCTTGATAGCCGGCCATACGCCTAAACAGTTAGAAGACACGGTTATCCTACACAGACAAGTCAAAGGACTGAGACTAGATCTGTGGGAAGAGTTATTTATTTTTAAACATCTAGAGCTTAAAGACGGCAATATACTGAACGATCAGTTGAACCTTGCCTGTAGACTGTTTAATATATAACATTAATGCTAGTAACCTCAGTAGTCTATTTCCTCAGGAAGCTATAATGCACTTTCAAACCTTTCAGCTCACTACCTTCTATATAATGTGTTTTTCTCATGATGTATGGCTGCCATTACATCGGCCCTCATGTAATTTTCTCTTATTCTAAAATGTGTATTAACTGGATTGTGGGCCAGGTTTCGTAGTTTATGTACTAAGAGCCATTACTAATTTTTCTTAAGGTTTTGACTTATATACGTTCTGTGTGCTTCACTAATATGGTAATATAACTTTTATATTTTGGCTGTATATGCCACTGCATGTAACTCACGGCGGAAGCGCCACCTGCCTTTTTGATGTATGTATCTACGTTATTGTTCCTATAGCTCCCACAATGTCATAACGGGAGTGTTAAATGCTTTCCATTTATTTATTGTCACTCTATCTAATGACGCATTTAATATTGATATTTCACATGTTACTTCAGTACGGCAATCGGCACATAGTTCGCAACTGGTCGGCTGCTTTTAATCTTATATGTTATTCAGTTGCTTTCTTTGAGCGAATGAGTACATTAGTATTAAAATCTTTGAGTTCAGTTGACATCACCTGTCAGTCGCAACTTTTAGTTAATTCTAAAAGGACAGGTGAGAGCTAAGGCATTAAACAGCAAGTGTTACAAGTGATCGATATTTAATATTTCGTCTGTGTTAATTGTGAGCTTCTGCATCCAAGCTAGAGCCCATATTATACAAAAACATAAAAAGGACAACAGCAGCGCGAGCCCGAAGTGGTGTCCGCAGAGGCGGGCGACGCGGTGCAGTGACAGCCTGGCGCCCTGCAGTCGCCGCAGTCACCCTCCGCCACACACCGCTGCCCTCCGGAGGTCGCCGCCTCCTCCAGCTCCGCCTCCCTGTGCAGCGTCGGCCGCACACTCCTCAGCAGCTGTGTACAGACGACATCCATCGGGTCTCGCACCGTTGCCGCTATACTGAGGAACTGCACTTGCCACTGACTAGAATATAGTATGAAGAGGAGGGTAAAATTTAGTGTCAGTCCCTCAGATAACTCAGTGATACTGGATGTGGCTACACAAAGCTTTCTCATTATAACGGCAGCAAGATGAAGAGTGGACATCATTCTCGATATCTTGAAACTTTGCATACTAATCTTAACGTTTTGACCTGCAAGTAAAGTATACAATGTTTCTAACATAACCATAAGTTCACATGTGTTTTCTGAGTAGTAACAAGACATGTGATTAGCAGTGATGTGGGCTCCAGCCACATCAAAAGACTCATGACCTTTAACGTAAAATTTGCTGCTCCAAGAGTCAATATATGCTTATGTAGCTGAAAGTGCTGTAAAGAGCCAAAGCCAACTAACTGTACCCAAGCTGAAATCGCACTGAGAACTCGTCTGCTGCCACTCGTTATCGAACTGCGGCCACAGATCTGGTCCACTACATACAGTGGTTGATCGCAGTTTAGAAAGTGTGTCTCCATTACAAGCTACGTACACTTCAGAATCAGTATGAAGAAGTTCGTCAGTTAATCAGAAAATATACGCTGCAACCTAATTGCTCAAGATGTTCATCATGTTTTTTACACATATTCAACGTTAATAAAAGATGTGGTGTCACCGCCAGACACCACACTTGCTAGGTGGTAGCTTTAAATCGGCCGCGGTCCATTAGTACATGTCGGACCCGCGTGTCGCCACTGACAGTGATCGCAGACCGAGCGCCACCACACGGCAGGTCTCGAGAGACGGACTAGCACTCGCCCCAGTTGTACGGACGACTTAGCTAGCGATGCACACTGACGAAGCCTCGCTCATTTGCAGAGCAGATAGTTAGAATAGCCTTCAGCTAAGTCAATGGCTACGACCTAGCAAGGCGCCATTAGCATTACATAGCTTGTATCTAAAGAGTCTCACTTGTATCGTCAAGAGCGATGTACCACAAGGATGGATTAAAGTTAAGTATTCCAGGAGCTACGTACTTTTCTTTATAGCATTCATTACGTATCCTGTTTCAGACCTATCTACTAGCCTGCGTGAGTTAACGCGTGCCTTTCGGCTACTTCCGAGTGGCGTGGCTGTCTTGTTACGCCACAACAAAAGACATTATTATAGTTGTAAGACGTGTATATTTCTATTGTCAAACCTTAATTTATGAAAGATGTTTACATTTTATTAATGGGATTAAGTAGGAATAATTAATATTTGTCATGTTGGAAATAATTGTGGAAGCAGGGAATGTCTGCACTAAAGTATTGTTGGCAAGAGAGACCGCAAATTGACATAATTTTAAAAAGGGCGGGAGAGACCGCGTAAGGATACATTTTAAGAAAAGAGCGGGAAAGGCCGCGCATTGATACATTTTGTAATGGTAGAAGGGACTGTCTGCACCAGAAAGCATTGTTGGCAGGAGAGACCGCATTTTAGCGTTCGTAGGAAGTCAGTAGTAAGCGAGATGTGAAGCAAGTTGGTAGCAGGTCTGAAGCGAGAGGTTTAGCGGAGTAGTCTACCTGCCAGCCACCAGCTATGATTTGCCAGAGATTATAAACGGATGTACAGAGACATCAACTATCTATTATCATAAGAGGAACTAATATTGTTGAATTATTTTCTTTGCTAAGCTGAAGACTACTGAAGGTATGTTTGCGGAATGCTAGTTGTAAGATTATTGTAAAAAGTAAGTCCCATTTGAACGTTTGTAAAATCATTTCATTACCAACAGTAAAATTTGAAGCTTTTTCAGAATATAATTAATTTTTGCCAGCAATGTTGCATTACTGATTATAATCCATCCCAAAAACCATCAACGTAAAACTTAGCAAAAATTTTATTGTTGTCAAGAAGAAGTGTAACTATGAATTACGTAACTTCAGTAAAATTAATTAAAGAATAACGCCAGCTTTGCTATTAAAGAATAACGTCAGCTTTAGTAATAAATACAGCCACTTATTATGACAGCCCACCAGCAGTTAATAGAGTATAGTAAACCAGAGTAAGTATATTCATGTCGTAGTTCGATGTAGCAGTCAGATAGCGATCCAGTAACAGTAAAAAAGGTAAGGAACAGTTTCGGGTTATTGCAGATAAGGACTGAGGGCCACGACGATAACACATTCAATGTTTCGTCGAAATAATCAGAAAATCACTTTTAATTAGCAGCAATTAAATTTGTATGCGAAGATTGAGAAAGAGAACAAAATTTAAAGGGAAGATTTCATTTGTTATTATTAAGCAAGAGATAGAAATCCTAAGGAAAGGTTTCATAGGTTATTGTAGAAAGGAAGGTTGCGTAAAAAAAAGAGATATATAGGAGATGGGAAGGTTTCACAGTGCAACGCGATTATCTTTCTGTTCGCATTTTAGGGAGCCGCAACTCAGGTTAATATAGGCAGACTGAAATATCGTATGGAGTATTTTGAACTTCTTCAGTGTTGCTGTCGTAAGTAATAGCTTCTCAATAAATTTGTCACGACATTGTGTTATGACACGCAGTTCGTGACCACCAAAATTAATTGCTCGTAACGATCTTTACCTCATCGATCCACCGTACTTAATTATTTGCATACATGCCTTAGATCCTGTCAAGATTGTGAGGCATTGCTAACTGTAATTTGATGTGCCTATCCTGTCAAAATTGTTAGCGGGTACGGCATTGCTAACTGAAGTTAGATTTGCCTAGTGGTGCAACTGACATCATTGAGATACACACTTGTATTAACAATTATTTATTAACGTTACTGCTCTACGTACAGCTTCTGAGAACGAATGTCCACTCAACTTGATAATAGAAGTTTGAATCCCTTACAGAGCCCCTCAGGTGCAAACTAGAATGAAGTGCGTAGCTGCTAGAGTGGTGTGGAGCAGAAAGGATAATTAACGACACAATCCCACGACAATGGGAGATCTTAGGCAGAAGTGATTGCTGGCGTTCCCCAAAGGTAGTGGGAAACCCGTAAGGTACCAGCTGACTTTAAGAACTCCACAATTGTCACCATCTTCAAGAAGGGCGACAGAAGCGTCTGTGGTAACTACCGGGGAATATCTCTGCTCTCTGTCACTGGCAAATTTTTTGCAAGAATCCTTTTAAATCGCCTCCAGACACTTTCAGAGACTATACTACCTGAGTCTCAATACGGGTTTCGACGTTCAAGAGGGACAATTGACATGATTTTCAGTGCACGACAACTACAGGAGAAGTGCAGAGAACAGCAAAAGCCTTTACTACTTGTTTTCTACGATCTAGAAAAGGCCTTTGATACGGTTCGCAGAGAAGCCATGTGGATGGTCTTAAAACGCTTCGGCTGCCCTGAACATTTTGTTGACCTGATTGAAGCTCTCCACGATGATATGACTGGACAGGTCCTCTGCCAGAATGAAACGACTGGTGAATTCCCAATAACAAGTGGGCTTAAACAAGGATGCGTTCTTGCACCAACATTATTTGCATTTTATCTGGCAGCTATACTTTACGAGGCAACCGTAAACAATGCAGGAATAGAACTAAAGTACAGGTTTGATGGAGGATTATTCAACCAGTCCAGAATCCATTCAAAAAGGTTCACCAGTACCACTCGTGTGGCAGAGCTGCAGTATGCTGATGACAATGCTTCTCCAGCTCATTCACTTGCAGAGTTGCAGCTGTCAGTTGATTCCTTCAGCAGGGCGTACGAACGATTTGGTCTCTCCATCAATATTCCAGAGACAAAGGTGATGGCGCAACCAACTCCTGGCTCCTCCGTTCCTGACTTCAGCATATCCATTTATGATACACTCTTGGAACAAGTGGACCATTTCCTCTACCAGGGAAGCATACTGTCATCTAACTGCTCATCTGGAAAAGATGTGGAGAATAGATTACGTGCTGCCCATGTAGCATTTGGACGTCTTACAAAGCGTGTCTTCCTGAATAAAGACCTAACACTGTACACCAAACTGATGGTGTACAAAGCTGTAGTCATTTCCACCCTGCTATATGGTTGCCAAACCTGGACGTTATATCGCTGTGATCTGAAGAAACTAGAACGCTTCAACCAACAGAAGCTAAGATATATCATGAACCTGAAATGGGATGACTTCATATCCAACACGGCTGTTCTTGAGAAAGAAAAAATGTATAGCATGGAAGCTCTTATCATCGGGCATCAACTCAGATGGGTCGGAAATGTCCAGCGGATGAAAAATTACAGACTTCCACGCCAAATGCTGTACAGCGAAGTGAGCACAGGTAAAAGGCCACGAGGTGCCCCACTCAAAAGTTATAAGGATCAGTACAAGAAAAATCTGAAAAACATGAACATCGATCCGAGTAACTGGTCCACAATAGCAGAAGACCGAAGTCGCTGGCGCTCAGTTACCTCAAATGCTCTTCAAAACTTTGAGCTGGAACGTCGAAGAATTGAGAATGACAAACTCCAGAGACGTAAACTCCTCCACCTTCCATCAGCTGTAATGTCTGTGGCCGCCTGTTCCACGCTAGGATTGGATTGCTAAGCCATCAACGACACTTCCACGCCTGAACCGTGACAAAGTAAATCTCAGGAGAGAAATGAAAACTCGGATACGAGTATCAGCCGACGCCAAAGGTAGTGTTCCTTATCTACACAACTGGAGATTAAAATTGCTACACCACGAAGATGACGTGCTACAGACGCGAAATTTAACCGACAGGAAGAAGATGCTGTGATATGCAAATGATTAGCTCTTCAGAGCATTCATACAAGGTTGGCGCCGGTGGCGACTCCTACAACGTGCTGACATGAGCAAAGTTTGCAACCAATTTCTCATACACCAACAGCCGTTGACCGGCGTAGCCTGGTGAAACGTTGTTGTGATGCCTCGTGTAAGGAGGAGAAATGCGTACCATCACGTTTCCGACTTTGATAGAGGTCGGATTGCAGCCTGTCGCGATTGCGGTTTATCGTATCGCGACATCGCTGCTTGCGTTGGTAGAGATCCGACGACTCTTAGCAGAATTGGTATCCGTGCGTTCCGGAGGGCAATACGGAACACCGTGCTGGATCCCAACGGCCTTGTATCACTAGCAGTTGAGATGAGAGGCATCTTATCCGCATGGCTGTAACGGATCGTGCAGCCACGTCTCGATCCCTGAGTCAACAGAAGGGGACGTTTGCAAGACAAAAACCATCTGCACGAACAGTTCGACGACGTTTGCAGCTCGGAGACCATGGCTGCTGCGATTACCTTGGACGCTGCATCACAGACAGGAGCGCCTGCGATGGTGTACTCGACGATGAACCTGGGTGCACGAATGGCAAAACGTCATTTTTTCGGATGAATCCACGTCCTGTTTACAGCATCATGATGGTCGCATCCGTGTATGGCGACATTGCGGTAAACACAGAAATGAAGCGTGTATTCGTCATCGCCATACTGGCGTACCACCTGGCGTGATGGTATGGGGTGCCATTGGTTACACGTCTCGGTCACCTCTTGTTTGCATTGACGGCACTTTGAACAGTGGACGTTACATTTCAGATGTGTTACGACCCTTGGCTCTACCCTTCATTCGATCCCTGCGAAACCCTACATTTGAGCAGGATAATCCACGGCCGCGTATTTCAGGTCCTGTACGGGACTTCCTGGATACAGAAAATGTTCGACTGCTGCCCTGGCTAGCATATCCTCCAGATCTCTCACCAACTGAAAACGTCTGGTCATTGGTGGCCGAGCAACTAGCTCGTCACAATACGCCAGTCACTACTCTTGATGAACTGTGGTATCGTGTTGTAGCTGCATGGGCAGCTGTAACTGTACACGCCATCGAAGCTCTGTTTGAATCAATGCCCAGGCGTATCAAGGCCGTTATTACGGCCAGAGGTGGTTGTTCTGGGTACTGATTTCCCAGGATCTATGCACCAGAATTGCGTGAAAATGTAATCACATGTCACTTCTAGTATAAAATATTTGTTCAATGAATACCCGTTTGTCATCTGCATTTCTTCTTGGTGTAGCAACTTTAATGGCCAGTAGTGTAGTTTGTAACCGATGCTTTGTTCCCATATTACTGTTATCCTTGAACAGTCACACTCACGGTGCCTCACTGAAATTGCACCGCCATTGCATAGTATTCATTCCATTGCAACGTATCTTCAAGAGAGGAAAACTGACATCACCTCATAAGTACGTATTAACCGATGCACTTTTAACATTATACTGTTATTCTTGAACAGTTACACACACAATGCGTCACTGAAATTCCTTCGCCATTGCATACTATTGGTTCCCTGGTGACGTATTTCCAAGATACTAATAATGGCCTCGCCTTCTTAGTACTTTGTAACCGATGCATTGTTCCCACTATACTATTATTCTTGGAAAGTCACACTCAATGTGCTCACAGATAATGATTCGTCATTGCATAGTATTGGTTCCCTAGCGACGTATCTCCAAGGGACGAACACTAACATCACCTCTATAGTAGATATAAACCGTAGCACCGTTCCCATTTTACTGTTATCTTTGAACAGCAACACACAGAATGCGTCATAGAAATGCTTTCGCCATTGCATACTATTGGTTCCCTGGCGAAATATTTCCCAGAAAATAATAATGGGCTCAGCTTATTAGTTGTTTGTAACCCATGCATTATTCCCATTTTACTGTTATCCTTGTACGGCGTCCCTCACGGTGCCTCACTGTCATTGATTCGCCATGCATAGTATTGGTTCACTGGCGACGTATCTCCAAGAGGCGAATACTGACATCTCCTCATTCGTAGATAGTTAGCGATGCACTGTTCACATTTTACTGTTATCCTTCAACCGTTACACACACAATGCGTCATTGAAATTGCTTCGCCATTGCATACTATTGGTTCCCTGGCGACGTATTTCCAAGATACTAATAGTGGCCTCACCTTCTTAGTAGTTTGTAACCGATACATTGTTCCCCCTAACCCCATGAACCATGGACCTTGCCGTTGGTGGGGAGGCTTGCGTGCCTCAGCGATACAGATAGCCGTACCGTAGGTGCAACCAGAATGGAGGGGTATCTGTTCAGAGGCCAGACAAACGTGTGGTTCCTGAAGAGGGGCAGCAGCCTTTTCAGTAGTTGCGAGGGCAACAGTCTGGATGATTGACTGATCTGGCCTTGTAACACTAACCAAAACGGCCTTGCTGTGCTGGTACTGCCAACGGCTGAAAGCAAGGGGAAACTACGGCCGTAATCTTTCCCGAGGGCATGCAGCTTTACTGTATGGTTAAATGATGATGGCGTCCTCTTGGGTAAAATATTCCGGAGGTAAAATAGTCCCCCATTCGGATCTCCGGGTGGGGACTACTCAAGAGGATGTCGTCATCAGGAGAAAGAAAACTGGCGTTCTACGGATCGGAGCGTGGAATGTCAGATCCCTTAATCGGGCAGGTAGGTTAGAAAATTTTAAAAGGGAAATGGATAGGTTAAAGTTAGATATAGTGGGAATTAGTGAAGTTCGGTGGAGAGAGGAACAAGACTTCTGGTCAGGTGACTACTGGGTTATAAACACAAAATCAAATAGGGGTAATGCAGGAGTAGGTTTAATAATGAATAGGAAAATAGGAATGCGGGTAAGTTATTACAAACAGCATAGTGACCGCATTATTGTGGCCAAGATAGATACGAAGCCTACGCCTACTACAGTAGTACAAGTTTATATGACAACTAGCTCTGCAGATGACGAAGAAATTGAAGAAATGTACAATGAAATAAAAGAAATTATTCAGATTGTGAAGGGAGACGAAAATTTAATAGTCATGGGTGACTGGAATTCGGCAGTAGGAAAAGGGAGAGAAGGAAACATAGTAGGTGAATGTGGATTGGGGGTAAGAAATGAAAGACGGAGCCGCCTGGTACAATTTTGCACAGAGAACAACTTAATCATACCTAACACTTGGTTGAAGAATCATGAAAGAAGGTTGTATACATGGAAGAAGACTGGAGATACTGACAGGTTTCAGATAGATTATGCAATGGTAAGACAGAGATTTAGGAACCAGGTTTTAAATTGTAAGACATTTCCAGGGGCAGATGTGGACTCTGACCACAATCTATTGGTTATGACCTGTAGATTAAAACTGAAGAAACTTAAAAAAGGTGGGAATTTAAGGAGCTGGGACCTGGATAAACTGAAAGAATCAGAGGTTGTCTATAGTTCCAGGGAGAGCATAAGGGAACAATTGACAGGAATGGGGGAAAGAAATACAGTAGAAGAAGAATGGGTAGCTCTGAGGGATGAAGTAGTGAAGGCAGCAGACGATCATGTAGGTAAAAAGACGAGGGCTGGTAAAAATCCTTGGGTGACAGAAGAAATACTGAATTTAATTGATGAAAGGAGAAAATATAAAAATGCAGTAAATGAAGCAGGCAAAAAGGAATACAAACGTCTCAAAAATGAGATCGACAGAAAGTGCAAAATGGCTAAGCAGGCATGGCTAGAGGACAAATGTAAGGATGTAGAGGCTTATCTCACTAAGGGTAAGATAGATACAGCCTACAGGAAAATTAAAGAGACCTTTGGAGAAAAGAGAGCCACTTGTATGAATATCAAAAGCTCAGATGGAAACCCAGTTCTAAGCAAAGAAGGGAAAGCAGAAAGGTGGAAGGAGTATATAGAGGGTCTATACAAGGGCGATGTACTGAAGGACAATATTATGGAAATGAAAGAGGATGTAGATGAAGATGAAATGGGAGATATAATACTGCGTGAAGAGTTTGACAGAGCACTGAAAGACCTGTGTCGAAACAAGGCCCTCGGAGTGGTCAACATTCCATTAGAACTACTGACGGCCTTGGGAGAGCCAGTCCTGACAAAACTCTACCATCTGGTGAGCAAGATGTATGAGACAGGCGAAATACCCTGAGACTTCAAGAAGAATATAATAATTCCAATCCCAAAGGCAGCTGGTGTTGACAAATGTGAAAATTACCGAACTATCAGTTTAATAAGTCGCAGCTGCAAAATACTGACGCGAATTCTTTATAGACGAATGGAAGAACTAGTAGAAGGCGACCTCGGGGAAGATCAGTTTGGATTCCGTAGAAATGTTGGAACACGTGAGGCAATGCTGACCCTACGACTTATCTTAGAAGCTAGATTAAGAAAAGGCAAACCTACGTTTCTAGCATATGTAGTCTTGGAGAAATCTTTTGACAATGTTGACAGGAATACGCTCTTTCAAATTCTGAAGGTGGCAGGGGTAAAATACAGGGAGCGAAAGGCTATTTACAATTTGTACAGAAACCAGATGGCAATTATAAGAGTCGAGGGCCATGAAAGGGAAGCAGTGGTTAGGAAGGGAGTGAGACAGGGTTGTAGTCTCTCCCCGATGTTATTCAATCTGTATATTGAGCAAGCAGTGAAGGAAACAAAAGAAAAATTCGGAGTAGGTATTAAAATCCATGGAGAAGAAATAAATACTTTGAGGTTCGCCGATGACATTGTAATTCTGTCAGAGACAGCAAAGGACTTGTAAGAGCAGTTGAATGGAATGGATAGTGTCTTGAAAGTAGGGTATGAGATGAACATCAACAAAAGCAAAACGAGGATAATGGAATGTAGTCGAATTAAGTCGGGTGATGCTGAGGGAATTAGATTAGGAAATGAGACGCTTAAAGTAGTAAATGAGTTTTGCTATTTGGGGAGCAAAATAACTGATGATGGTCGAAGTAGAGAGGATATAAAATGTAGACTGGCAATGGCAAGGAAAGCCTTTCTGAAGAAGAGAAATTTCTTAACATCGAGTATAGACTTAAGTGTCAGGAAGTCGTTTCTGAAAGTATTTGTATGGAGTGTAGCCATGTATGGAAGTGAAACATGGACGATAAATAGTTTGGACAAGAAGAGAGTAGAAGCTTTTGAAATGTGGTGCTACAGAAGAATGCTGAAGATTAGATGGGTAGATCTCATAACTAATGAAGTATTGAATAGGATTGGGGAGAAGAGAAGTTTGTGGCACAACTTGGCTTGAAGAAGGGATCGGTTGGTAGGACATGTGTTGAGGCATCAAGGGATCACCAATTCAGTATTGGAGGGCAGTGTGGAGGGTAAAAATCGTAGAGGGAGACCAAGTGATGAATACACTAAGCAAATTCAGAAGGATGTAGGTTGCAGTAGGTACTGGGAGATGAAGCTTGCACAGGATAGAGTAGCATGGAGAGCTGCATCAAACCAGTCTCAGGACTGAACACCACAACAACAACAACATTATTCCCATTTTAATATTATCCTTGAAAAGTCACACTGATGGTACTCATTGAAAATGGTTCGTCATTGCATAGTATTCGTTCCCTGGTGACGTATCTCCAAGGGTCGAACATTGACGTCACCTCTATAGTAGATATAATCTGTAGAACCGTTCCCATTTTGATGTAATCTTTGAACAGTAACACACACAATGCGTCATAGAAATGCCTTCGCCATTGCGTACTATTGGTTCTCTGGCAAAATATTTCCAAGAGACTAAGAATGTCCTCAGCTTCTTAGGTGTTTGTAACCCATGCATTATTCCCATTTTACTGTTATCCTTGTACAGCCTCCCTCACGGTGCATCACTGTAATCGATTCGCCAAGCATAGTATTGGTTCATTGGCGACGTATCTCAAAGAGAAGAATACTGACATCACCGAATTAGTAGATACTAACCGATTCACTGTTTCCATTTTAATGTTATTCTTGGACCGTTACACATACAATGAGACATTGAAGTTCCAACGCCATTGCATATTATTGGATCCATGCCGATGTATTTCCAAGAGTCTAATAGTGGCCTCACCTCCTTAGTAATTTCTAACATATTACTGTTATCCATGAACAGCCACGCTCAAGGGGCCTCACTGAAACTGCTTCACCATTACACATTTTGGGTTCCCGGGCGACTTATCTCCATGAGAGGAACACTGAAATCACCTCATTAGTAGATAGTAAGCGATGCACTGTTCCATTTTTACTCTTATCTTTGAATTGTTACACACACAATGCGTTATTGAAAATCCTTTGCCATTGCATAGTATTGGTTCCCTAGCGACGTATCTACAAGAGAGGAATACTGACAGTAAATCATTAGTAGAGAGTAACCGCTTCACTGTTCCCATTTTACTGTTATCCTTGAACAGTCACACTCACGATACATCACTGATATTCTTCTGCCATTGCATCATATTGGTACCTAGGCAACGTATCCCCAAGAGAGGAATACTGACTGACCTCATTAGTAGACGGTAAGCGATGCACTGTTCCCATTTTACGGATATCCTTGAACAGTTACATATGCCATACCTCATTTAAATTGCTTCCCCATTGCGTATTATTCGTTCCATGACGACGTATTTCTATGAGATTAATAATGGCCTCACCTCCTTAGTAGATAGTAACCGATACACTGTACCCATTCGACGTTTATCCTTGAACAGTTACACACACAATGCATCATGGGAATTCCTTCGCCAATGCATACTATTAGTTCTCTAGCGATGTATTTCCAAGAGATTAATAGTGGGCTGACCTCCTTAGTAGTTTGTAACCGATGCATTGTTCCCATTTTACTGTTACTCTTGAACAGTAACAGTCATGGAGCTTGAGTGAAATTGCTTCGCCATTGCATAGTATTTGTTCCCTGGCAACATATCTTCAAGAGAGGAGTACTGACATCACCTCATTAAAAGATAGTAACCGATGCACTGTTCCCATTTTACTATTAGCCTTGTACAGTAACACACGCAATGCGTCATTGAAATTCCTTCGCCACTGTATAGTATTTGTTCCCTGACGACATATTTCCAAGGGACTAATTATGGCCTCACCTCCTTAGAAATTTGTTACCGATGCATTGTTCCCATTTTGCTGTTATCCTTGAACATTCACATTTACAGTGCCTCTCTGAAACTGCATCGCCATTGCATTATGTTGGTTCCCTGGCGACGTATCTCAAAGAGACGAATACTGACATCACCTCATTAGTAGATACACTACTTCCCACTAAAACTGCTACACCAAGAGGAAATGCAGATGATAAACTGGTATTCATTGGACAAATATGTTATACTAGAACTGACGTGTGATTACATTTTCACGCATTTTGGGTGCATAGATCCCGAGAAATTAGTACCCAGAACAACCACCTCTGGCCGTAATAACGGCCTTGATACGCCTGGGCATTGAGTCAAACAGAGCTTGGATTGCGAGTACAGGTACAGCTGCCCATGCAGCTACAACACAATACCACAGTTCATCAAGAGTAGTGACTGACGTATTGTGATGAGCCAGTTGCTCGGCCACCAATGACCAGACGTTTTCAGTTGGTGAGAGATCTGGAGGATATGCTAGACAGGGCATCAGTCGAACATTTTCTGTATCTAGAGTGGCCCGTACAGGACCTGAAATACGCAGTCGTGCATTATCCTGCTGAAATGTACTGTTTCGTAGGGATCGAATGAAGGGTAGAGCCACGGGTCGTAACACATCTGAAATGTAACGTCCACTGTTCAAAGTGCCGTCAATACGAACAAGAGGTGACCGAGACGTGTAACCAATGGCACCCATACCATTACGCCGGGTGATACACCAGTATGGCGATGACGTATACATGCTTCCAATCTGCGTTCACCGACGTGTCGCCAAACACAGAAATTGCTTCGCCGTTGCACAGTATTGGTTCCCTGGCAATGAATCTCCAAATGAGGAGTACTGACATCACCTCACTAGTAGATCATAACCAATGCACCGTTCCGATTTTACTGTTACCCTTCAACAGTTACACACACAATTCATCATTGAAAGTCCTTAGTCATTGTATTCTACTATTTCCCTTTAGACGTATTTATACGAGACTAATAGTGGCCTCACCAACTTAGTAGCTTGTAACCGGTGCATTGTTTCCATTTTACTGTTATCCTTGATCAGTCACACTCACGGTGCCTCAGTGAAACTGCTTCCCCATTGCATAGTATACGTTCCCTGGGGACGTATCTCCAAGAGAGGAATACTGACATCACCACATTAGTAGATAGTAACCAATGGACTCTTACCATTTTACTGTTATACTTGAACAGTCACACTCACGGGGAGTCACTGAAATTGCTTCGCCACTTCATAGCATTTGTTCCCTGGTGACATGTCTCCAAGAAAGGAATACTAACTTCACCTCATTAGTAGATAGTATCCGATGCACTGTTCCCATTTTAGTTTTATCCTTGAACAGTTACAAACACAACGTATTGTTCTAATTCCTTCGCCATTGCATACTATTGGTCCTATGGTGACCTATTTCCAAGAGACTAATAATGGCCTCACGTCCTAGTAGTTTGTAACCGATGCATTGTTCCCATTTTACTGTTATCCTTGAACAGTTACACACACTATGTGTCATTCAAATTCCTTCGCCGTTGCATACTATTCGATTCCCTAGCGATATATTTCCAAGAGACTAATAATGGCCTCACCTCCTTAGTGGCTTGTAGCCGATGTATTGTTTCCATTTGACTGTTATCTTGAACAATCACACTCCCAGTGCCTCACTCAAATTGCTTCGCTATTGCACAGTATTAGTTCCCTGGGGGCGTATCTCCAAGAGATGAATACTAACATCACCTCATCGGTAGATAGTAACCGATGCACTGTTCCCATGTTACTGTTATCCCTGAACACTCACACTCACCCTTCCTCACTAAAATTACTTCGCCATTGCATGTCATTGGTTACCTGGCTACGTATCTCGTAGAGAGGAATACTGACATCATCTCATTAGTAGATAGTAACCGATGCACTGTTCCCATTTCACTGTTTTCCTCGCACCTTATTCTCACGCTGCGACCCCGTCAATTGCTTCGCGATTGAATGCTGTAGGTTCCCTGCCGACGTATTTCCGTGAGACTACTAATAATGTCAGCTCTCTAAAAGATTCTAACCGATGCACTCTTCCCAAAATTTTATTATCCTCGCACACTCAAACTCATGACGCAACGTTGTAATTGTTTTACGACTGAATCCTAATGGTTCCCTACCGATGTATCTCCAATAGACTAATACTTACCTCAGGTCTATGAAGATTCTGACCGATTCACTGTTCAAAATATTATTTTAACCTCACGCCCTCAGACTTATGAACAGACACTTTAATTCCTTCGTGATTGCATACTATAGGTTGCCTGCTGACGTATAAAAAGAGATTAATGCTGACGTCAGCTCTTTAGTAGACGGTAACCGATGCACTGTTACCCTTTTAGTCTTGTCCTCACATCCTAACACTGACGATGCGGCATTGAAATTACTTCCCGATTGCATACTATAGTCTGACACTCACAATGCGAAACTGAATGAAGCGCGATTTATTTTCAAAGAATATTTTTAAGAATTTATTTTATTTACTAGCGATTCATCAGGAACATTAACACAGTTAAACACACTATGTAAGCACGGAAGTAGTTGCCAGGCAGTAACTGATGAAGGTTGTATACATGGAAGAACCCTGGAGATACTTAAGGGTATCAGATAGATTATATAATGGCAAGACAGAGATTTAGGAACCAGGTTTTAGATTGTAAGACATTTCCAGGGGCAGATATGGATTCTGACCACAATCTATTGGTTATGAACTGTAGATTAAAACTAAGGAAACTGCAAAAAGGTGGGATTTGAGGAGATGCGACCTGAATAAACTGAAAGAACCAGAGGTTGTAAAGAGTTTCATGGAGAGCATAAGGGAACAATTGACAGGAATGGGGGAAAGAAATACAGTAGAAGAAGAATGGGTAGCTCTGAGGGATGAAGTAGTGAAGGCAGCAGACGATCAAGTAGGTAAAAAGACGAGGGCTGGTAGAGATCCTTGGGTAACAGAAGAAATATTGAATTTAATTGATGAAAGGAGAAAATATAAAAACGCAGTAAATGAAGCAGGCAAAAGGGAATACAAACGTCTCAGAAATGAGATCGACAGGAAGTGCAAAACTGCTAAGCAGGGATGCCTAGAGGACAAATGTAAGGATGTAGAGGCTTATCTCACCAGGGGTAAGATAGATACTGCCTACAGCAAAATTAAAGAGACCTTTGGAGAAAAGAGAACTACTCCTATGAATATCAAGAGCTCAGATGGAAACCCAGTTCTAAGCAAAGAAGGGAAAGCAGAAAGGTAGAAGGAGTATATAGAGGGTCTATACAAGGGCGATGTATTTGAGGACTATATAATGGAAATGGAAGAGGATGTAGATGAAGATGAAATGGGAGATACGATACTGCGTGAAGAGTTTGACAGAGCGCTGAAAGATCTGAGTCGAAACAAGGCCCCGGAAGTAGACAACATTCCATTAGAACTACTGACGGCCTTAGGAGAGCCAGTCCTGGCAAAACTCTACCATCTGGTTAGCAAGATGTATGAGACAGGCGAAACACCCTCAGACTTCAAGAAGAATATAATAATTCCAATCCCAAATAAATCAGGTGTTGACAGATGTGAAATTACCGGACTATCAATTTACTAAGTCACAGCTGCAAAATACTAACGCGAATTCTTTATAGACGAATGGAAAAACTGGTAGAAGTCGACCTCGGGAAAGATCAGTTTAGATTCCGTAGAAATGTTGGAACGTGTGAGGCAATACTGACCCTACGACTTAGAAGAAAGATTAAGGAAAGGTAAACCTACGTTTCTAGCTTGACTTAGAGAAAGCTTTTGACAATGTTGACTGGAATACTCTCTTTCAAATTCTAACGGTAGCAGGGGTAAAGTACAGGGAGCGAAAGTCTATTTACAATTTGTACAGAGATAAGATGGCAGTTATAAGAGTCGAGGGCCATGGAGGGGAAGCAGTGGTTGGTAAGGGAGTGAGACAGGGTTGTAGCCCGTCCCCGATGTTATTCAATCTGTATATTGAGCAAGCAGTGAAGGAAACAAAAGAAAAATTCGGAGTAGGTATTAAAATCCATGGAGAAGAAATAAAAACTTTGAGGTACACCGACGACATTGTATTTCTGTCAGAGACAGTAAAGGACTTGGGAGAGCAGTTGAATGGAATGGACAGTGTCTTGAAAGGGGGATAAAAGATGAACATCAACAAAAGCAAAACAAGGATGATGGAATGTAGTCGAATTAAGTCGGGTGATGCTGCAGGAATTAGATTAGGAAATGAGACACTTAAAGTAATAAAGGAGTTTTGCTATTTGGGGAGCAAAATAACTGATGATGGTCGAAGTAGAGAGGATATAAAATGTAGACTGCAATGGCAAGGTAAGCGTTTCTGAAGAGAGGGAATCAGTTAACATCAAGTATAGATTTAAGTGTCAGGAAGTCGTTTCTGAAAGTATTTGTAGGTAGTGTAGCCATGTATGAAAGTGAAACAAGGACGATAAATAGTTTGGACAGGAAGAGAAGAGAAGCTTTCGAAATGTGGTGCTACAGGACAATGCTGAAGATTATATGGGTAGATCACGTAACTAATGAGGAGGTATTGAATAGAATAGGGGAGAAGAGGAGTTTGTGGGACAACTTGACAAGAAGAAGGGACCGGTTAGTAGGACATGTTCTGAGGCATCAAGGGATCACAAATTTAGCATTGGAGAGCTGCGTGGAGGGTAAAAATCGTGTAGGGAGACAAAGAGATGAATACATTAAGGAGATTCAGAAGGATGTAGATTGCAGTAAGTACTGGGAGATGAAGAAACTTGCAAAGGATAGAGTAGCATGGAGAGCTGCATTAAACCAGTCTCAGGACTGAAGACCACAACAACAACAACAACTGATGAAATCATAACCAAATTCCTTTCAACAAATGGGAATTTTATTCACTTTAATAGTGCCTAAAAGCATTTTTTTAAACAAACAGATTTAAAAATTATAATCAGAAAACACCCTCTAAATATCAAAGTTACAATTTATGCAGATGTAGAATGAAACAAGTTTTGACTGTATGAGCTTGCGGGCGGAGAACATTGCCGCTCCCTTTTGACACAGCCGTAGTTATGACCGCTCACAACGGCGTCTGAAAGACTACACTGGTGCAAATCTGCAACACAGCAGATAACTTTAAACTAAGAGTTTTAACAATTTACACAAGCACACAAACTCTGCGGCCCCCGTAGGAGGGATGGAAATGGTACAAAACACTAACAATTAAAATATTAACCTTGCCACCGAAGGTGCAACTTGATTTTAACTTCTAAGAAAAGTCTTACGGTGAAAGGGTGGCAACTTTATATACTAAAATGATCATTTAAATAAAAACTCATGAAATACAATCTTATATAAAATTCTACCTGGTTGTCCCAACAATAGTTAAGATGCTCTACAGTACACAGATACCTCTCAAGATCATAGGCAATAATATCAAAGTTTCCAAAGATCAAAACATATTTCAGGTATTAGGCCGTTACACTCCAAGCAATACATTCGTTAACACACCAAATCCGACAAACATGACAGAGACAGCTACTAACGTACGGTAGATTGATAGATAGACTACCGAACAACCCGAACCGCAGGTTGCTCTAAGCCGCCCCTACTCCACAAGGGAAAAACGGACCACCCAATTTATAAACAACCACCTTCCCGCCGGTGGGCGAACGGAGAAGAATTGTTGAACGACCCCATAGCTAAATGACTGGTGACCTCACCAAGAAAACAAGTAGAAATTAACAAGAGTAAATCAAACAAGACATCACCAATCACTTAATTTATAATAAACTGCGATTTCTCGAGAAGACGTGGCGCAGCAACCCCCAAATCGCTCTCCCGAAGCGTCCGCTGTCAGCTGCTTCAACGGACGCGAGAAGGGGCGTCAGTCTCCCGTCTCACGGCGTCGCAGCTCGCACGGGCCAGACTGATGTCGTGGGTTGACTCCTGTTGCTCTCGTGTCGACCGCGAAGTCACTACCCCTCGCTATACGCCGCGGCCCACTGGACTCACGTGGCGACCTCACATGCACCGACGCTCAAGACGGACAAGTCATCTTGTGTCTCAGTGCGCAACCGACCAACCGATCGATCCAACCGACAATGACCATTGCCTGAGCAAACTCGACAACACTGGCGGCCTAACGCGCAGACTCAGATGCCCCGACCGGGCGACCACTCGCTGAGTTCTCTTACTGGCGGAGTGGAAAGACTCTCATTTTGCCGGCTTTAAAGGTTGATCCGAACGACAGACATACTAGCACTCCGAACGACAGACAGACACTAACTGCTTAACAAATGCGCACGAGAGACAGACTAGCAAGCTGGGGACGAGAGACTGACCCAGACTGATCGACTGGCGAGCTCATAGCACCCCTTAAATACACGTTAACAGGCAACCTTTCCCCTTTCTCACCAGAGGAAGGCACCAAAGCTGCGATTGCCACAGCGACGCCACCGCCAGAAACGGAGGGCGATTGCTTCACACTACGCGCTGCAGCGCGCTCTTCAAAACAGCCATTTTTACCACGGCTTACTGAAATTGCTTCAAGATTGCATACTGTTGGTTCCATGCCTACGTATCTCCAAGACTCCAATACTGACGAGAAATCTATAGAAGTTTGTGACCGATGCAATGTTCACATTTTACCGTTAACCTCGCACCCTCACACTCACGATCCAACACTGACATTGCTTCGCAATTGTACACTATATGTTCCCTGCCGACGTATCTTCTGGAGATTTATACTGACGTCAGCTCTCTACTAGATTGTAACAGTTGCAATGTTCCCATTAGACTATTATCCTCGCACCCTTATACTCAGAATGTGACACTGAATTTGCTCGCGATTGCCAACAATAGTTTCCCTGCCGGCGTATGTCCAAGAGACTAATACTGACTTCAGCTCTCTAAGACATTGCAACCGAAGCATTGTTACCATTTTACTGTTATCCTCGCATTCTCGCACTCGCGATGTGACACTCAGATTGCGTCAGGATTGCATACTGTAGGTTCCCTGCCGACGTATCTCCTAAAGACCAATATTGACGTGAGCTCTCTAGTAGATTGTAACCAATGCAATGTTCACATTTCACTGTTAACCTGCACCCTCACACTCACGATACGACATTGGAACTCCTTCGTGATTGCATACTGTTGTGTACATAGTTCCGCGTAGTCAGCGCATACGCAACTTTCCCACTAGAGCGCGCCCCGCCAAGCACAACAGCTCAGGCGCAGCGCTCGTCCGTCTCCGCGCTACGAGATGGCGCTGTCTTAGAGACGGACCAAATTCTGCTTCAGCCGATCCGTGTATTAATATGTAACGCAGCCAATGAGATTGCTGCTAACATAGAACCTTTTCTCCTCGCGGATCACACTCGCTCAGTGATACCTGAACCGTCGAGGTATTATAATGAGTGCACAGACCTCCAATTAGCCAGTCTGCACCAGTCTGTACCAGTCTATAGTCAAGTTTCGGTCTGCGCCTAATAAGATTATCATATTCCTGTACATAGCCATGAAAAGAAATGAATAGACACTTTGTCAAGTACCAGAGATATGTGAGAATAAGATTAACGTACCAAGACCAAAGGAACATCAGATTGTCAATTGTAAACAGCATCCAGAATCCAGTTATGTAATGTCTATACTTTTTATTACTTTAATAAATGTGTGTGAAAATTAATCAAGTTCTGTTTAAAGTTGGTCACCGTCAATCTGCTACTCTAAGCGTGCAAGTGGCATTTCTATCGTCTGACCTCACGGCAGAAGATAAACACGCCACGATAACACCACAAGGCATATTGCTGACACTCGCCTACTTCGTTAGAGCGACAAGTCAAATAATCTGATGGTGTGTGTACCGAAGGTCTTACAGTACGCACACCACACATACTATAGGTTCACTGCCGAGGTAACTCCAAGAGACTGATACTGACGTCAGCTCTCTAGGATTTGTTATTCGATTCACTGTTCCCATTTTACTGTTATCTTCGTACACTCACTCTCATGATTCGACGCTAAGGTATCGTCGTGATTGCATTCTGTAGGGAATCTGCCGACGTATTTCCAAGAGACTATTATTTTCGTCAGTTCTATAGTAGATTGTAACCTATACACTGTTCCTATTTTACTGCTATCCTCCAAACCTCACACTCACGATGCGACCCTGAACTTACTTCTTGTTTGCATACTATAGGATCCCTGCTGACGTATAAACAAGAGAATAATAATGACGTGAGCTATCTAGTAGTATGTAACTGATGCACTGTTCCCACTTTACTATTATCCTCGCGTACTCCAGCTCCTGATGCAACACTGAAATTGCTTTGCGGGTGTATATTATACATTCCCTGCCGACGTATCCTCAATACACAAATATTTAGGTCAGCTCTTTAATAGATTGTAACCAATGCACTGTCTCCTTTCTTCTGTTATCCTCGCACTCTCATACTCACGATGCGACACTGAGATGACGTCGCGATTGCATATGTAGGGTCCCTGCCAACGTATCTCCAAGAGACTAATGCTGACCCAGCTCTCTAGTAGATTGTAACCAATGCACTGTTCAAGTTTTACTGTGTACCTCGTACCCACACACTTACGATGCGACACTGAAATTCCTTCATTATTGCATACTTTTGGTTTCTTGCTGACGTATAAACAAGATACAAATATAGACATCAAATCTCTAGTAGATTGTAACCTCGCACCCTCACACTCACAATTCGACACTGAAAATCCTTCATGATGCATGATATAAGTTCCCTGCTGAGCTATCAAGAAGAGACTGATACTGACGTCAGCTCCCTAACAGATTGTAACCGATGTACAATTCCCATTTCACTGTTACGCTCACACTTACGATGCGACATTGAGATTGCGTCGTGATTGTATACTGTAGGTCCCTGCCTAATTATCTCCAAGAGACTAATACTGACGTCAGCTCTCTAGTAGATTCTAACTGATGCATTGTTCAAGTTTTACTATTAACCTCGCACCCTCATATTAATGATGTGACACTGAGATTCCTTCGTGACTGAATACTATAGGTTCCATTCTGAAGTGTCAACAAGAGATTTATACTGACGTCAGCTCTCTAGTAGATTGTAACCAGAGCGCTGTTCCCATTTTACTAACATCCCCACACACTCACACTCATGATGCGACACTGAAATTGCTTTGTGATAGCATAGTATAGGTTCTCTGCCGACGTATCTCCTATCGACTAATATTGGCGTCCCTTCTCTAGTAGATTTTAACCGATGCACTGTTCCAATTTTACTGTTAAGAACGCATCTTCACACTCACAATGCGACACTGAAATTGCCTCGCGATTGCATACTTTAGGTTCCCTGTTTACGTATCTCCAAGACACAAAAACTGATAGCAACATTCTAATAGACTGTAACCGATGCACTGACCACATTTTACTGTTAACCTCGCACCCTCACACTTAAAATGCGACACTGAGATTCCTTCGTGATTGCATTATATAGGTATACTTCCGACGTACCAACAAGAGAATAATACTGACGTCAGCTGTCTAGTAGATTGTAACACATGCACTATTCCCCTTTTACCCTTATGCTCGCTCCCTAGCACTAACGATGCGACACTGAAATTGCTTCGTGATTGCATACTATAACTTCACCTTCGAATTATCATCAGGAGACTAATACTGACGTGAGCTTTCTAGGAGTTTTTAACCGATGCACTTTTCCCAAAATACCTTTATCGTCGACACTCAAACTCATGACTTGACATTGAAATTGCTTTCCGATTGAATACTGTAGGTTCCCTGTCAGCGTATCTGCAAGAGACTTGTGCTGACGTCAGATTTCTAGTAGATTCTAACCGATACACTGTTCACATTTTACCATTATCCTCGCACACGCACAGCCATGATGCGACACTGAAATTGCTTTGCGAGTTCATACTATAGGTTCCATGTTCGCAATCTCACAGTCACGATGCGACACTGAGATTGCATCGCGATTGCATATGTAGTTTGCCAGCCGACGTATCTTCAAGCGACTAAAACTGATCTCAGCTTTCTAGTAAATTGTAGCCGATGCATGTTCCCCTTTTAGTCTTATCCTTGCACCCTAACGCTGAAAATGCGACTTTGAACTTGCTTCGTGATAGCATACTATAGGTTCACTGCAGACGTATCTCCAAGAGACTTATACTGACCTCAGCCTGCAGTAGATATTAACCGATGCACTGTTCCCATCCTGGCAGCCTCACACTCACGATGCGACCCTGAAATTGCTTCGTGATTCCTTACTACAGGCTCCTTTACAACGTATATCCAAGACATTTATACCACTAACAGGTCTGTAGCAGCTTTTAACTGATACACAACGTCAATTTTCTGTAGTCCCCGCACTGTCACACTGTCTATGTGAAGCAGAAATAGCATCATGACTGCATTCTACAGGCTCCATTCCAACATATCTCCAACATATTAATATAGCCACCATCTCTGCAGTAGCTTGTAACTAACGAACCGCTGCCACTACTGTAGTCCCCCTTCCCTAACACTAATGATGAGACATAGTAATTTCGACGCAATTTCGTACTACAGGCTCCCTGCCGATGTATCTCTCTGAGACTAATACGGCCCTCAGAACTCTAGTAGCTTGAAACTTACGCACTGCTGCCACTTTACTGTAGTCCCCACACCCTCACCCTGACGATAAGACACAGAAATTGCTTCACGATTGCATACACCAGTTTCCGTGCCGATGGATCTCCAAGGGGCTAACACCGCCCCCAAGCCTCTAGCAGCTTGTAACGAATGCACTGCTGCCACTTTACTGTAGTCCCCACACACAAACACAAAAGATGCGACACAGCAATTGCTTCACTATTGCAAACTACAGACTCCCAATCCACGAATCTCCAAGAGACTAATATCACTCTCAGGTGTCTAGTAGTTTGTATCTGATGCACTGCTGCCACTAATCTGTAGTCAACTCACCCTCACACCAACGAAGCGAAACAAAAGTTTCTCGCGTTGCATTCTACAGGCTCTCTGCTGATCTCCAAGAGACCAGAACCACATTCTGGTCACTAGTAGCTTGTAACTGATGGACCTCGGCCACTTCACTATACTCCCTGCTCCCTCACACTGCCAATGCGACACAGAAATTGCGTTGTGATTGTGTACTACTGACTACCTGCCGACGTATCTCTAATAAACTAATAATACCCTCAGGTCTCTAGTGGCTTGTAACAGATGCACCGTTGCAATTTACTGTAGTCCCCGCACCCTCACACAGACGACGTGACACAGAAATTGCACCCTCTCTCTGACGATGCGATGCAGAAATTGCTTCGTATTTGAATACTACAGGATCCCTGCCGACGTATCACCAAGAGACTAATACCACCCTCAGGTCTCTAGTAGCTTGTAACTAATGCACCACGGCCACTTTACTGTAGTCCCTGGACCCTCACATTGAGGATACGACACAGAAATTATTTCTTGATTAAATTCTACAGGCTTCCTGCCAACGTATTTCCAAGAGACTAATACGATTCTTAGGTCCCTAGTAGCTTGTAACTTAAGCACCGCTGACGCATTCCTGTAGTCCGCACACCCATCTACTGACGATGCGACACAGATATAGCATCGCGATTGCCTGCAAAAGCTCCCTCCCGACTTATCTCAAAGATACTAATAGCAACCTCATGTCTCCAGTATCTTGTAACTGATATACCGCTGCCATTTTATTGTAATCCCTGCACACTCACACTGACAATGCGACAGATTTGAGACCTTAACTTGACTCTGCGGTTACTTGTTCTGTGTGTGGTATCTTCCTTGTTTCTCCTCTATGAACCGAGGTATTAAATTCCCTTGCACATTGCTTCATCCTTGCAGTTGTGCCTTGAGAATGGCAGGGTGTGCTCTTGTCGAAATATCGGCGGTGGCCGACGAATTCACCCGGCAGCAAACACGTAAGTTATTTGAACATTCAATCCGCCGGGAAAAGTTAAGGTCTCACATTGTTTACCTCTACGGGGAGGAAATGTATCGTTTCTTGCGGAGGTTGGATGAACATCGCAGCAGTAGAGTAAGGCTGGAATGTGCATTATCGTTTTTATTGAAGTGTCGAAATCATAGTGTGGTTCCAACATTTGCTAAGATTGTGCATAATATTAATTCTCCGGCCGCCAATCTCATCAAGCAACGTGCTGGTTTAGCTCTTCTTCGTAAAAGGATCCACCATACTCGCCGTCAATTAGATTTTGTTTCTATTTCAGCTTCATTTAATGATGGCGTCTAATGTTTCTGAATTTTCTTGGGATTGGGTGGACGGTGCCTTTTGGTCGCAGTCTGACTGAGAATTTCAATCTGTAACTGCTCGTCATTCGGCGGAGTTTGAACGTTTCCTTGGCTCAGTGTCTAATTCTAATTTTAATTCTCGACATTCTGTGATCAATCTCACTGAGAAAAAGTTTGACGACGCAGCTTTGTCTGTGCTGAGGAAAGGTTTCAATTTCGCACCGACGCTTCAGAATTTGCCAGTCGTTGATTTTATTAATTCTATCGAACAGGCTGTTTATAAACTATTTTCCGAGGCTGCGGAAGAGGTTAGGAGGGAAACTTGTCGTGTGTTGACTGGGGCCCGTCCACCCAAGTGTAACATTACAGTAGCTGAGGCGGCTGCTTTACGTTCACTCAGAATGGATCCCGATATTGTTATTTTACCTGCGGACAAAGGACAAAGGAAATGCCACGGTTTTGTTGAACAAGCACGATTACATTCAAAAGATGCAGTGTCTACTTTCTGATTCGGCGTATCGCAAAATCGGTGCTGACCCTACCAAGAGTGTTGAGAGAAAGACTAATAACCTCGTGAAGAAAAGTTCTTTGTCACAGGAGACTATCAAGAGTCTTAATTCTTACTGTGGTCTACCACCTAGATTATATGGGCTCCCTGAGGTCCATAAAGAGGCTGTCCCGTTGAGGCCTATTGTTTCTAATATTGGTGCTCCGACATACAATGCAGCCAAATATCTTGCTAGCTTGTTGAGCCCACTAGTAGGTAGGTGTGAGCACCACATTAAGAAATCTACAGGTTTCGTAAGTCGATTGAAGTGATTGCTTTGAATGACTCTGATATTTTAGTCAGTTTTGATGTGGTTCCTCTCTCTGATTCGTTGCAGCTAATTGACGTTAAGTTTGGTGTCGAGTTAACAAATTTCTTTCGACATGTGCTGACTTCCATTTACTTTTTATTCAATGGTCAGTACTACCAACAGACTGACGGAGTTGCAATGGGTAGCCTGTTGTCGCCTATTGTGGCCAATTTGTTTATGGAGGACTCTGAGGAATGTGCATTGGAGTCAGCGACCTTGAAACCTGCGTGTTTTGTCAGATATGTAGACGATACTTTTGTTGCTTGGCCTCATGGTAGTGAGAATTTAAACCGGTTTTTGGAACACCTGAATTCAATCCACCCGAAAATTCAGTTCACTATGGAGGTGGAAAAGAATGGATGCCTTCCCTTCCTTGATGTGTCGGTCAGAAGGAAGACTGATGGTACGTTGGGACATTCTGTTTATAGGAAGCCTACTCACACTGACTTGTATCTGCGAGCTGATAGTTGTCACCATCCAGCCCAGCGTGAAGGAGTACTTCGTAACTTGGTTCACAGGGCCCACGTTATCTCAGACCCTGTAAGTTTGGCAGCTGAGCTATCACATCTCGAAGTCACCTTTCGTCAGAATGGTTATAGTGAGAGGCAGATCAAACGCGCGTTCCGCTATCAGCCGTCTGTGCAACGGGTGAGTGACGATAGCAACCAAGTGACACCTAAGTCTACGGCCTTTTTGTCTTACGCAGGAAGCATTTCCAGCAGGATTTTTCGAACACCTTAGAATATTAAGACCCTGTTGGCGTCCGTAAAATATGATCTTGGTTTTGCGTAAGGCTGGTGTCTATCATATTGCTTGCAGTTTGGCATGTCATATATTGATCAGACAATCAGGACTGTGGAAGACCGGTGTATTGAACATAAGCGTCACACACGCTTACAACAGCCGAGCAAATCCTCTATTGCAGAACATTGCCTTGACACCGGTCATCCTATGGAATACAGCAACACGGAGAATCTGGCTTGCACGTCCAGCTATTGGGCTAGAGTTATTAAGGAAGCTGTTGAAATCAAACTATCAAGCAACCTTATAAACAGAGATGGTGGTCTCTCATAAAAAAACAGAGGGACAGAATTAGTGCTACCTCACCTGCTGATTAACAGTCACTATCGATATTTCTGATGTTGGTTATCATTGGTTGTGTGTGGATTCTGTGGTTACTTGTTCTGTGTGTGGTATCTTCCTTGTTTCTCCTCTGTGAACCGAGGTATTAAATTCCCTTGCACATTGGTTCCTCCTTGCAGTTGTGCCTGGAGAATGGCAGGGTGTGCTCCTGTCGAAATATCGGCGGTGGTCGACGTCACCCGGCAGCAAACCCGTAAGTTATTTGCTTCGTGATTGCATACTATAAGCTCCATGACGACGAATCTGGAAGAGACTAATACCACCCTTGGGTCTCTAGTACCTTGTAACTGATGCACCACGCCCTCACACTAAATGCTTTACGATAGCATACTTTAGGTTACCTGCGGACGTATCTCCAAGAGACAAATACCGGCAAAAGGAATACAGTAGCTTGTCGCTGGTGCACCGCCGCGAGTTACTATAGCCCCTCCCCCTCCCTCTCCCCCCCCCCCCCCCCCACACACACACACACGGTCGATGCGTCAAAGAAACTGTTTCGCGATTGTGTACTACAGGCTCCCTGCCGTATCTCCAGAAGGCTAATACAGCTATCAGTACTTTATTAGCTTGTAATTGATGCACCGCTTCCACGTTTCTCCAGTCGCCGCTCCCTCACCCTTTGCGACACAGTAATTGCTTCGCAACTGCGTACCACAGGCTCTTTCCCGACGTAACTCAAAGAGACTATAAACCCCCATAGGTCCCTAGTAGCTTGTAGCTGATGCACCGCTGCCACTTTACTGTAGTCCCAGTAACCTAACACCGATGATACGTTACTGAAATTCCCTCGCGATGCATACATCAGGCTTATAGCCGACATATCTCAAAGAGATTAATACCTGCAATAGGTCTCTAGTAGCTTGTAACTGATGCTCCACTGCCACTTTACTGCATTCGTCGCACCCTCACACTAACAATGCGACACAGAAATTGCTTCGCGATTGCATACTAAATGCTCCATTCCGACATATCTCCAAGGATTAATACTGTCCTCAGCTTGTAACTGATGCAACACTGCTTCTTTACAGAACTTCCCACACCCTTACACTGACAGTGTACCACAGAACTTACTTCCTAATTGCAGGTTATAGTCCCTGTCACAGTACGTCGCAAACATACGTCGCAACCGCAATTGAAATGGGAGACAACAACGATGTTAGTCGCATGGCTAGTATAATGCCATGTGCAGAAAAAGACATTTCCTCTTCCACAATTCCAGTGAACCCCATGCTTGTCAAAATTATTTTAAGCGGGAGTAGAAGTGGTATCTTGGGGACAACATGATATTAACCACCAAAAAATTGTCAGTGCGAAGGTAAGCAGTAAAGTACCCTTCTTCGTCGTTCAAGTACCACTTGTCAGACAAAATTTTGCGGCCAGTGTTCTTGAAACATACGATTCTTCCTTTGTGAGTGAACCAGAGACGATTTTGTCAGCTCTATATGTCTCTTCCAGATTCTTTTGCACAGTTTCAACATGTAGACGAGAGTTTTCACGTACTGCATCAAGTCCAAAGGAAAACTGGCACTCGTTGCTGTTCTCTTCTGGAAAGGTGAGGATAATTTCCATGGCTTGATGTATGTTGGGAATAGGTTGTGCCGTCCTTTTACAGAAATATTCAGGCATCACTTTTGATAACATACCGCTTTACCTGTAATTAAATCACTTATTGAAACTTGTTTCCCAATCATATTTTTCATAAAAAAGATTTCAGTATAAATTTATATGATTTAAAAGATTGTAATAGAATCAAAAACGCTACGACAAAGTTTGTTTTGATGCGAGTTCTAAATAGTTGTTTCCCACCTTCAAGATCTGTTACTTTTTCACATAAACATAGCTGTTGCTTTGCTATCTTGCTGATTTTGCTCGAAAGTAACGTCACAGGTTACCTGTAATTGATATAAATATTTACGTAAATTCAAAACTATAGATGGTAGCCTTTAGTACTTTCACAGTTTGCATCAGTCTTGTCACTAACTGAAATGTCATTCTGACAAAATAAAATTAACTTTCATTTCAGTAAAAGCTAAAATATTTGTGAAACGTTAAAGTTAATTGCTCCTTGAAAGCTGACGGCAGAAATCTTCGTAGAACAACATTCTTTGCAGAGTGATTGTCATCCAAGCAATACCAGTTGTCCCCAGCCTACAAACGGCATGTTGCTGTGTTGAGGTTACAACCAAGTTGTAAGTAATAAGCGAAGGTATGAAGTGCAGTAAAGTGTGATTTGTATGTGTTCCAAATTCCTGAATGTGACCCCTTACCCGCATCCAGTTTTCAGTTTTGGTAAAGAGGTCAGTGATAGTTTCTGATCGCCTTGCCGATAAAATAAATTTCGGTTGCGTTCCAGGTGGTCAACAATAATTAAAAGCATGTAAGATAGGTTACGTGAAAATGTTTTTCTTTTCTTTAAGTACAGACCAAACACTGATATTGTACTGACAAAGCACAAGCGTTAGTGGTGCTGGAAACCGTGTATGTCACCAAAGCTCTTTTTGTGACAGCATATAGGCCGTCCCAGCACAGAAACGGATGGACGAGTAGCCGAATCTGCTAGAAACAGTATTTAAACACTGCTGCAAGTGAGAGCAAGTTAACTTAAATCACATCATATGTGCTATTTTCGTAATTAAAAGTTTAGTCTCTGTTACTAAAAGTTATAGTTTCGGTTTGAAGCGATATGTTTCTTAAGAATTTAGCGGACAGGTCGAACGGGAATTGGGTGGGTTCGGTTATAAACATGTTTTGTGTGATGCGTTAAATAAAAGAAACCATATCAACGACAGATTTCGTTCTGGCCGATTATTTTTGCCAAAATTATAAATGGCTAAAAGGCCGACTAGGTACATGCAATAAACCATCGATTCTTTAAAGGATCGAATTCCCATGTATAAAACAACTTCAAACGTCTTATTACTTTATAAATGAGTTAACGTGTTAAATACTTGACTGTCAGCAAGCAGGAGAGGTAAAGTTTATGGAAGGTTTGCATTTAGGTTTAAAGTTTGCTGGAAGTCGCTAAGACCTCTCGTTATGAAACAATGGATAAACATAGTCTCGGTAATTTGCATTCAGTTTAAAACAGAAGCTAGTTTTTCACTCGTCTCAGTGTTTATGATGTTATGTCTCCTGGACTGTGGGTCGTACAACGATATAATGTTTCAGGTGCATTCAGTGCTATGTGTGGACAGCACACTGTCTGCAAACTGAGTTGTGAGCAGAGTTTTTGCTTCATCATTTCGTGTGGGAAGGGGGGGGGGGGGGGGTCAGGGTGTCACAAAGAAGATGTGTCGTAAAGATCTGAAATTATGTCTAAATTTTGTTGGCAGGGCCAAGTTCTCTCATTTATAAATACTTCGAGAAACATTCAGGGTATTTGCGTGCCGTCAGTTACACTACCTCAATACACACAGTTTCTGACTATAAAACTTCCTTATTTTTTTTAAATTTTAACATAATATTCTATCTCTTAATGAGTAGATCATGGCATTTTAAATTGCTGAATTCGGTTAATAATCACATGAAGTATAGAATATCAAATTTGGTTTCGTCAGGAAATAGTTAGGTAGGTAACCAGCAACAGATATTGGGTTCTATGATAGAGTTTTAGTAATTTAGATTTTTGGTAAGACCTTGTACTGTTGATAGTGACAGAACCTGCCTCCCTGCTCCGTAAATAACCATGAGATATATAGATTTGTTTGATAAATCTCTTTATGAGGGGAACAAGTTGTATAAAACAGGAAACATAAATACTTAAGAAAATGAGTATTGTGTGTATTCTTGCATAATGTTTTATGTTTGAGCTGCTGCTGTTCTTGTAGTGTCAAGTCTGAAGACTCATTTGCTGCAGCTCACCACACTCCTGAGCAAGTCGCCTCATCTGCGCATAATTACAACAGCCTGTTTCTCTGTGACACTGCGTACTTTATTCGAGTGTTGATTTCCATCTACAAATGTACTCACCTTTCTCCATCGCCAAACTGATCTTGGTGCATCTGGATGTAGACTATTAACCGCATCTTCCTGTTAGTCTGGTTGTGTCGCAGACTTTTTTTTCCCCTTTTAGGTTCAGTATCTCCTCACTAGTTCTTCGATCTACTCACCCAACACTTAGCATTTTTCTGTATAATGGTATTTCAAAAGCTTCACTTCTTTTTTTCTTGCCTATAATGTTTATTGTCCACGTTTCAGTTCTATACAAGGCTGCATTCCAGACAAATACCTAAAGAAAACAGTTACTAACGTTTAAATTTATATTCGCTGTTAACAGTTTTCTCAGTTTCAGGAATGCTTTACTTACCATTGTCAGTCTACATTTTATATCCATTCTACTTTGGGCATGAACAGTTAAGTCTTATAGGTTGTCCAGTAAGCAACTGAAGCTATGTCAAAAGTTCAAGAGATACAGCGGTCCGGTACATGTAAGAAGACTACTGCATGCAAAATCTTCAACTTGATGTGCTTCGTTTCCCTATGTTATTCCCCCATCGTCACTTTATTTCATTCGACCACATTACAGTTATTTCTGTTGACATTGATCTTATAATCTAATTTCAAGACTCTGTTCATTGTTGTATACTTTCCAGTGAGATTATGTAGCACATCAGCTGCATCTCATTTCCGTGCACCACTTACATAAATGCTAAGTTTTATAAACAATATAATTAGAAATATATCACTGTAGTTTAATTTCCAAATATGAATGTCTAGTATAAAAAGTTATTGTGCACACATGGTTATCCAAATGTGCATATGCTTTGCTTCAAAATTAGACATACAGAAGACATTTGAAAAAGTTTAGAGCCCGTATATGTCTTTACCAAACTTCAGAGTCACAGCAGTAGTCACATTTTATTACCTTTATGTACACACAGAATATCAACTTGAGAGATATTACGCTAGTAAAATTTACCTCAGAGCTTCTACTAATACAGAATAAAGAAAGAATTAATGAAAGAGTCCTAATGGCAATAACACTTGTTTTAATTCTTTGTCAACATTGTTAAACTAAATGTAATTAATTATTGCAGTTACAGTGGAAACAACAGAACATAATCTGTCTTTGACATATTACGAAAAAATGAATTAAATGAACATTTCACTACTATTACTACATAATCTGTCTTTGACATATTACGAAAAAAATGAATTAAATGAACATTTCACTACTATTACTACCATTTTAATTATTATTTATAACAATTTAATCATCATTATTATTATTATTTCTATTATTATCGCAAAATGGTTAGCATATAGTGATCATTTTACAAGGTAAACTGTGGCAAGTCAAATAATTGTACAGTAATGGTACTGATATAGGCCAAAGCAACGAATTAAAACTTGTACAACTGGGTGGATTTGAACCCAGGCCTCCTACATACTACGCAGATGTGCTATCCAATACGCCACAGTGGCACTAAAGATATCACAAGTGCATGGGCTACCCTAGTATTTCTGCCTCACCGATACAAGTTCCATTTAATTGCTGTTTCCCTTCTAAACTCGCATCAGTATTGGCCAGGGTCTCCAATATTGGGCTAGCTCTCAGCAATGAGTAAAATGGGGTTAATCCTGCCTTTACCTCAGGCATAGGTGACATGTTAATCATATCCAACTCACTACTACTCCTCATTATGTTTCAGGAATACCAATTATATGCCGGCCGGAGTGGCCGAGCGGTTCTAGGCGCTACGGTCTGGAACAGTGCGACCGCTACGGTCGCAGGTTCGAAACCTGCCTCGGGCATGGATGTGTGTGATGTCCTTAGGTTTAAGTAGTTCTAAGTTCTAGGGGACTGATGACCTCAGCAGTTGAGTCCCATAGTGCTCAGAGCCATTTGAACCATTCAAACCAATTATATATTACCAATACATCGTCGGTGTCCCCAAAGTCTTGTACCTTTTGAAAAATTTTTCAACCGTAGCTCACTGGACTGCACTAAAGGTGCACACCTCAGATAGATACTGTCCAGATTTTGTGTTGTTTGGACCACTGAAGACGTGTAGCTCTATGTATCGGTATGAGCAAAAGTGTTTTGGGAGATACTGGACTCCACAGGTACATTGGAAGCAGTTGTCTCGAAAACTGGTTGACATGTACCTGCATGCACTGCTAGAAACAATTATTGTCTTTGATGCGGTGTGTCATCTGCAGTCTCTGGTTGATAAGGTGTTTCCACAGTCCGTGTTCGTACACTGTGTAACAGAGCTATGAGTTGTACACCATTCATAGTAGACACGTTGGATAGTTGAGACTGATATACCAACAAACAGGGCTCTTTCATTTGAAGTGTTGTCATAGGCACGTCCAGACATGATAACTCCCTTCTGCCACCCAGTCACATCTCCAAGTCAACCCATATTATTACACTGATTCCATACAATCGAGTGATATACAGAGTGCAATGGGTATAAGTGCAGATATTTTTATATGAGGCATGTTAACATGTATACACATCAGTGTGTTGGTTCATTTATCTTGGCATCAAACAGTCTTCCTGCAAACACATCACATAGTTTACTACCTGTTGTTTACTGCACAGTTGTAACTGTACCACAAAGCGGACTATCCCTGCCAGTATAGACTAGCCATTTTGTGTCCATATGTGCACACTTCTACACCTGACTTACTGCCCAGAAGAAAATGAGGATTAATGGCTTGCTCAACCTAAAAACATACGACTTGTAACAGTTGTAATAATTAGTCTGCAAATGACATAAATACCGATGTATTCTCGTTCAGTACACTGCCCCCTGATACCAATATAAATATTTCCGCATATACCCATTAAACGGTGAACACACACCACTTAACTGTTTTAATCCCATGAGTTGAAGTGTTTCATATGAACGAATGGCAGCAGGCCTACATCATCTGCACGACTCCACAGCGACCAGTGTGTTCTCTTAAGGCTGTGAGTAGTATTTTGCGTGGTGAATATATCCAGATCTTTCTGCCATTCTGCTACATCTCCATGTCGTCCCATACTATTTCACTACTTGCATACAATGGACTGGACCATACAACTTCAGTGTCACGCCTTGAGTGGTGAATAGAACGTCACAAGCCCATTTTTGCACCGTCTACACTCCGGAGTGGCCGAGCGGTTCTAGGCGCTACAGTCTGGAACCGCGCCACTGCTATGGTCGCAGGTTCGAAACCTTCCTCGGACATGGATGTGTGTGATGTCCTTAGGTCGGTTAGGTTTAAGTAGTTCTAAGTTAGATGACCTCAGAAGTTAAGTCCCATAGTGCTCAGAGCCGTTTCAACCATTTTTTACACTCGTCCATGTGACCAGCCTGCTCACTTGAGGGGATGACTAATATGGTGTCTAGTGAGCTTAGCTATGGATTACATCTTGGAATTATAAGATGTCCTTTGGGGTTCAGAAAACTGTAGGAACACCACCATGTAGGCGACAGCAGCACTAACAGTAGATACAAAGAGGGGCAAATTGACGTCGAAGAAACCTGCAGCAGAGAAGTGTAGCGGGTCCATTTCCAGGCGGGAAGTGTCAGAAGCGCCACCCTGCCTTAAAAGTGTCTGGATCTTGCTAAATAACACAGCCACTCTGGTAGCGCGATTGGCTGCAGAAGAGCACGCCCAGCAAGTAAGGAGGAGATTCCCCAGCACGAACAGCAGCCAGATGGAGAGCCACGCCATGCTTGGACTGCTCTGCCTGCTGACTCGTAACATCACCAGCCCGTAGCTCAGAGAGACGATGCCGACGAAGTTGCCTGCGGCGGCAAGCAGCAGGGCTGGTCCGAAGTGGCGGCCACACAGCAGGCTGCAGCGGTGCAGCGCCAGCCGGGCGCGCTGCAGTCGCCGCAGTTCACCGAACGCCGCCAGAGGCGCTGCAGACAGCCCCGGCCACGTCACCGCTTCGTCCACGTCGTTTTCTCCGCGGATCCGCGGCCACACGCTTCTCAGAAGGTGGACACTCACAGTGCGCAGACGGTCTCTTATTAGCAAAACGATGCAAGTGAACTGAGATCGCCAAACTATCGAATATGCTTGGAGATAGAAAATGATGCCCTGTGCCCCATCTTGAGCGAAAATATTGTATATGAAGAACACGAGTGGTACGAAAAGAAAACTCAGAATTGAAACCAGCGAGGCAGTTCCGATTAGCTTCGTTTTACAGTAATTTTTTCGGAAATAATGTCTCTCATTCTGGACAAACAAGTCGTCTACCAGTTCCAAAAGTCGAAAAATTTCTCTTATATATCTGTGTGCAGAAATTACACATGTCATCAACATCACAGTCGGTTCAACCCAACTGAGGAATGAAATCAGTAAATTTATAACTTGGACCGCCGGTGGCGTTCTAATATGCTGCCGTAAACATTTCTGGCTGAAGGAGCAGTATGAGCCAGTGCCTACAATGAAGATTAGCCAGACAGCTGCTATTCCTGCAGCAGGCAACCTACTCACTCGTGTGTTGAACATATTAGATTCTGAAGAGATCAGACCGCCACATCTCACTGGAGCCAGACCACACACTTGAGTCAGAAAATGTAGAGGCCTGATAGCATTTTTCAACCTGTAGTCATTCATTGCAAAAAGATATAAAAAATATATAGTGACTCACTGCAGATGCTTGTAGAGACACTGAGAAAAACCAAAAAGGTTCACAGATATATGTGTACCTTATCCCACCACAAATAAAAAACCCTTCTTATCTTTCATTTCTTCTGGTGATGTTATGAAATGGTGAATTAATCACTATGTGTTTAGCGGTGGTGAAACAATCGTGGTAGAAGCTTGTTCTCGACACTTTAGTGCTAGTGGGCAGCTATCCGTCACTGAATCAGATGCAGCTGCGACCAAACGTCTCACTGTGAATACCATATAAGAACATTGTTCTCTGCCTATCCTACTTAATGGAGATTAATTTCGACTTCCAGCTCATCAGCTATAATGAAATTGTGGTTGACAGGGCTGAGTGCCCTAGCACAAGACATATATTTTCAATGGAGAAGCGATCGAAGTTCAGTTGAGTTAATGTGATGAAGTACTGAAGTATTAATTAATATATTATTTTAGAAACGGTAAGTTACAAAAACTCATATTTCTTACCAAACAATACGCGAAACTCAGCATTTAAGTTCCAAAAGTTTGTCATTACAGGAAAGAGCAGACATTCTGCTATTTAAAATTACATGCCTAAGACAGCTGTCGCGTCGCGTAAGAAAGAGTCCAATTTTCTCCAGAAAGCTGTAACGTATTTGTTCCCATTCGCAAATTACGTTCAGACAATTTTCCCATGATCATTGCTCCATAACGTAGGAAAAACTATCTAAAATATGTACTTTCATTTCTTTGTGAGTGGAAACTTATTTTATTGCTATATGTATGTTGCTGTTTGCCATATTCTGTGCACAGTAATCTTCCTGGTGTTCAAAGTTACGATTTTGTCCTCTTTCAGCACGTACGACGTATTTACCAAGTACTTCACTGGCATCATTCAGGATATGGGAGTGTTTCTGTTAAAGTGTGTCAGGTGTTAGTAATCGTGGAATTAATAGGTCTGTAATTTTATATCGTTGGCAAGGACGTATTTACGCACTTGACCCATTTTTGAATGATTAAGAGCATCATACTGGAGCAATTTAAAATATCGATATGAACTTTTCGGCAAGACATATGCTCATACTGAACTAAATATGTGCTTTTATAATTGAAGGCTGTACGTTTTAATGGGAAATTTTAGTGCTACAAAAGGCTGAAAGCTATAGCACGTGTGAATGTACACAGTGAAAATTTACAAAAAAGAGAGGTGTTGTAGTCTTCCTTAGAAAACATTTTATTCGCTTGGATAGCAAAAAACGATACATCAGTTACTAGTTTCAACCATTAAATGGGCATTTCACATAATAGAAAGCGATATCTACATCGACTACTGAAGCAAGATGCTTCAGTTTACAATTCAAAATTAAAAAAATATATGCAGATTGTTGTTGTTGTTGTTGTGGTCTTCAGTCCAAAGAAGGGTTTGATGGAGCTCTCCATGGCTTCTCAATCCTGTGCAAGCCTCTTCATCTCCAAATAACTACTGCAACCTACATCCTTCTGAATCGGATTACTGTATTTATCTCTTAGTCTCCCTCTACCATCTTTACCCCGAAACCTCTGGTTACACTACCCTGTGTAAGCCTCTTCTTCTCCAAGTAATTACTACAACATACATCCTTCTGAATTGGCTTATTGTATTTATCTCTTAGTCTCCCTTTACCATTTTTACCCCGAAACCGCCTTTCAGTATTAAATTGGTGATACCTTGACGTCTCAAAATGCGTCCTATCAATCGATCCCTTCTTCTAGTCAGGTTGTACCACAATTTCCTTTTCTCCCCAATTCTGTTTAGTACTTCACGATTAGTTATGTGATCTACCCATGTGATCTTCAGCATTCTTCCGTACCACCACATTTCAAAAGATTTTATTCTCTTCTTGTCTAAGTTGTTTATCACCCATGTTTCACTTCCGTACATGGCTAAATTCCATACAAACACTTTCAGTAAAGACTTAATCACACCTAAATCTTTATTCGATATTATGACATGTCTTTTCTTTGCAGCACTTTTGCTGCCATTATCAGTCAACATTTTATATCCTCTCAGTCACCATCAGTCAGTTTACTGCCAAAATAGCAAAACTCATATACTACTTTACATGTCTCATTTCCGAATCTAATCCCCTCAGCAGCACCTGATTTAATTCTTCTACATTCCATTAGCGTTGCTTGCTTCTGTTGATGTTCATCTTGTACCCACCAGTCAACAAACTGTCCATTCCATTCAACTGCTTTTTAAGTCCTTTGTTGTCTCAGAAATAATGACATGTCATTGGCCACAACTCACATTTTTGATTTCTTCTTCCTGAAGTTTATTTCTTTCTTCAAATTTTTCTTTTGTTTCCTTTGCTGCGTACTCAATGTGCAGATTGAATAACATTACGGATAGTCTGCAACCCTGTCCACTCCCTTCTCAATCTACATCTACATCGGTATTCTGCAATCCACCTTACGTCTCGTAGCAGAGGGTGCTGCGTACCACTACTAGTCATTTCCTTTCCTGTTGCACTTGCAAATAGAACGAGGCAAAAACGACTATATATATGCCTCTGAATGAGTCCTAAGTCATATCGTCGTGGAACGTATGCTCAATGTATGTTGGAGACAACAGAATCCGTCTGCAGTGTGCTTAAGATGCCGGTTCTCTCAATTATCTCGGAAGTGTTCCTTGAGAAGAACGTCGCCTTCCCTCCAGGGATTTCCACTTGAGTTCCCTAAGCATCTCCGTGACACTGTGTCTAGTTGGAAGCTGCCAGTAACAAATCTACCAGGCTGCCTCCGAGTTGCTTCGATGTCTTCATTCAATCCGACGTGGTACCGATCCAAAAAACTCGAAAAGTATATAACAGCTCACACTAGCGTCCTATATGTGGTCTCCTTTACAGATGAACCACACTTTCCCAGAATTCTCCCAAAAAACTGGAGTCGACCGTTCGTCTTTCCTACCACAGTCTTCACATGTGCGTTCCATTTCGTATAGCTTTGCAACGTTACGCACAGATATTTAAACTACGTAATTGTGTCAAACAGTACACTACTAATGCTGTATCAGAACATTATAGGTTTGTTTTTCTTACTCATCCACATTAACTTAACATTTTTTCACATTTAGAGCTAGTTGCCATTCATCACACCAGTTAGAAATTTTGTCTAAGACGTCTTGTATCCTCCTACGATTACTGAACTTTGACACCTTACTGTATTTCAAGGCATCGTCAGCAAACAACGACAGATTACTGCCTAGCTTGTCCCTAAATAATTTGTGTACTCGTACGTAGAGAACAGTAGCGGTCCTATCACTCTTCCGTGCGGCACTCTTGACGATACCGTTTCTGATGAATACTCGCTGTCGAGGACAACATCCTGCATACACATATCTGTGAACCTATTCCATATGCTCATACTTTCTTTAACAACCTGCAATGGTACACCGCATCCTGAAATCTAGAAGTATGGAATCTGCCTGTTGCCCATATTCCATAGTTCGCACTATATCATGTGAAAAGAGGGCAAGCTGAGTTTCGCAAGAGGGATGTATTCTAAAACCATGCTGATTCGTGGACATAAGCTTCTTGGACTCAAGGAAAACAGTTATATTCGGACTGAGAATACGCTCAAGGATTCGGCAACAATCCGATGTGAGGGATATTGCTCTCTACTTTTTCGAGTGTGTCCTTTTACCCTTCTTAGGCTAAGGAGATCCCTGTGCTTTTTCCCAGTTGCTTCGGCTTTTGCACTGGGCTGGAGATTCACCATAAATGCAAGTTAAGTAAGGGGCCAATGCTGTAGAGTACTCTGAAAAAAATTGGGATTCCGTCCGGACCTGGTAACTTGTTTCAACTCCTTTAGTTGTTTCTCTACGCCATGGATGCTTATTACTATGACGTCCATAATGGAGATTGTTCCATGGTCAAACGACGGTACTTTTGTACGATTCTCCTCCGTGAACGATTTCTTGAACTTGAAATTTAAAACTTCGGCTTTCGTTTTGCTATCTTCAACTGCCACGCCAAACTGGTGAGAAGTGACTGGGTGGAAGCCTTAGGCCCACTCAGCGACTTTACATAGGACCAAAATTTTCCCAAGCCATGTGCCAGCTCTTTTGCTAAGGTATGACGGTGGTAGTAGTTGTATGCTCCTCTTACAGATCTTTCACAGACGTACGAATCTCTACTAACCTTCACTTGTCGTCATTTGCACGTTCTCTTTTGCCCCGAGAGTGCAACAGCCTCTGCTTCTTCAGCATATTCCGAATCTAGTTATTATACCATGATGGGTATTTTTCGTCCTAAATCCATTTACTTGGCATATAATTCTCCAGACCACGATTTACAATCTGCTTAAACTTGCCCATAATTCCTCTACATCCATCTTACTGGAAACAGGTGATGTCAATTCACTGTTTAAGTGAGATGCTAGCAAATGATTATCTGTTGTTTCTAGCAGAAAAACTGCAATGAACACTTCCCCTCCTATGGCCTCTAATCTGCCTTTCGTTGTACGTTCCACAACTCGCCAAACATCTTAGAGCTTTCCACTTCGGGTTTCAGCCAGATCTCGGTCCCACGAATAAACTGAGAGCGAGAACTTTCCTTCAGTTCAGTACATTCGGGAACTTTGCAATGAATACTTAGGCAATTTACCGACGAAGTTTTGACAGTCGAAGTGCTTTTACTCTGAACAGGGTCTGACTTCCCTTTCTACCTATCGACTGGCAAGTGTTCATCAGAGTACTTCAGACTACCATCTAGCCTAAAAACGCTCAAGTGCGCTTCACAAGTAGTCTGCTACACGAGTAGCCGTTTCCTTTGTGTAGTGCACCCCTGATCCATCAATGAGAGTCCTACAAATTCATAACCGATAACACAGGTTTAGAAATCTGCAGCCAAGACAGTCACAGAGTCGACGAATCCTTTGGTTGAGATCCTCCACGCAGTCATTGCTTCCTTTTCGTGCTCCTCGACTCTTATAATTATCATCTAGTTTCCGTACAATTTGTAAATTACCTTTCGTTCCCTGTGTTTTGCCAACACTATTTTTAGAATTTCAAAGAGAGTATTCTAGTCAATATTGTGAAAACCTCTGTCTAAGTCTACAAATGCAGTGAATGTAGGTTTGCCTTTTTTTTCACTTGCCGCCCTGATTTTACGACCTACCATCTAATTGCTTAAGGTGGGTCCTTATAGACCACTTAGCCGCAGCGATCGGTATATGGGCGCTGATATGGCTGAACCTCCACACCAGTTCCCACATCCGATCGCACCGTTGCCCGTGTCCCGCCACGTGGAGGCGGGTCATAGTTGATCGAGTTTTGTTTTTGTCTCTTTTATTTTGTTTTATTTTACTTGGTTATCTTTGTTTGCTATTTATCTTTCTTTTCTTTTCTTTATGGAAGCTTTCCCAAACCGTTTAACAAAAACTTACATGAAGTTTTTTTTTTCCTTCACCCATCTTCTAAGATAAGTCATAGGGTCAGTTATGCCTTGCTTGTCCCCACTTTTCTCTGGAATCCAAACGGTTCTTCCCCAAGGTCGACTTCTACCAGTTTTTCCATAAACATATTACATACGCGAATATGTGTATATTCTAACCACTGTTTTTGAATTTGGATTTGTAAACATGTTTTGACAAAGCATCTTGCGTCAGTGGGCGATGCACATGCTGTACCAAGGATTAACGAGTGCAGTGTCAGCATCAGGCATCACAGCAGTGCTTCGAAGATGCCAAACAAACGAGGCACAATTTTCCAGAAGCCATGCTCCGACTATACACCAGGAAGCGGGTGTGTTCTCTTCCAAAAGATATATATGATGGAAAACAGGCCTGGCTGTATCCTAGGTATTTAGGGCAGCGCTCTGGCCAGTTCACTCCAGGTGAGTTTCCTCAGCCAGGCGCCGATTCTGCTAAGATGCCATCAGTAAGTATTGTCATTCTACAGAGGGGTCCAAAAAATGTATCCACTGTTTAAAAGTCCATAACTGGCAAACTAATTGACGGAGTTGTCTTATCTTTGGTAGTGTAATAGTTTGTAGTTCCGGCAATCACCACACAAGTGTTGTTTTGCGTTGTTTTGTTTTGTCAGATGACAGTCGCCAGATAGTCAATGTTTTGTTCTTAGTTGCATCTAGTTACTCAGTAAACATGGCTGGCGCAAGGCTTACACTCGATGAAAGGAAGTCAGTTTTGAAGTGGTATTTTTAAGTACGAAAACATTAATGAGGTTAAACGGCAAGGGCGAAACAAGTATCAAACAGAGCCACGAACAATACGAGACTGGAATAGAAGGGAGAACCGATAGATGTACTCAAGGTACCCTCCGCACACACCGTCAGGTGGCTTGCGGAGTATGGATGTAGATATAGATGCAGACACATTTAACGATTCGTCGCATTCAATACAAATTTGAAGCCGAAGGCTGTGTTAAAGATGTACACAAACAACGATCTTAACGACCTGTAACAGAAACAAGTCATGCTAACTCCCGTCATGTGTTACAACAATTCACTCGCTCACTACAGAAGTCTGTGAGACAGTGTGCCCGTGAAACTGGAGTGAGTCGCTCAAGTGTTCGGCGAATTTTGAAGACAGCAAAGTGGAAGTACTACATCCCACGACTTCTACACGCAATGAACGAGAGCGACCCAGATCGTAGAAAGGAGTACTGCGAGTGGTTTACTAACATGGTGCGCAACGATGAAGAGTTTGCGGAGATGATTGTGTGGTCTGATGAGGCACAGTTCAAACTCTATGGTACAGTAAATCGACACAATTGCATCTATTGGGCCGCCGAAAATCCGAACGTCCATGTAGACAAAGCCGTGAATTTGTCAGGAGTAAATGTGTGGTGTGGGTTGTCTTACCGGGGCTTCATTGGGCCATTCTTCTTTGACGGCACTGTTACCGGTGAGGTGTACCTTCAAAAGCTTCAGACATCCATTTTACCTGCCATCCGAGACTTGTATGGAGACGGAAGAGTTTATTTTCAACAAGATGGTGCTCCAACCTACTACCAAAATCGTGTTAGGGCGTATCTCAACGAAAATCTACCTGGAAGATGGATAGGCCGTAGAGGTGCTGTGGAGTATCCACCACGTTCCCCAGACCTAATTCCTCTGGACTTTTACCTGTGGGGAACACTAAAGGACGTCGTTTATCGACAAAAGCCACGAACATTGGACGAACTTCGAGAATCCATCGAACATTCATGTGCAAATATCCAACTGAACACGTTGCAGTCAGTAGTTCGTGCTGCAGTTCGGCGACATCGTTTGTGTGTGGATGTTAATGGTGACCATTTCGAACACCCACAGTGATATCTTTAAGTTGAACTTTAAGCTACACTTTCACCAAAAATGAGACAACTCTGTCAATTAGTTTGCAAGTTATGGACTTTTAAACAGTGGATACTTTTTTTGGACCCCTCTGTATTTCAAGAAAAGACTTATTCTGTGTTTTGTCTCAATCGACATTGAAGCAGATGTACAATTAGTCTTTGATAAGAAAAGTTATTCATCGGTGATAAGATTTTGTGTTCACATCAGACTCACACGTGTGCTCCAGTCCAGTTAGTTGGTGCTTTGTGCAGTATCCATTGCTCGTTATAACGTTGTTGATAGCATAATAGAACTGGTGGATCCCTCTGCCCAGGTGTTCATACTACTGCAGCAGATGCAGCGTACACAAGAACTCCTGATCGACCATCTGTCAGCCATTTGCACGTCGCCTCCAGATAACTCCTCCCATTACTCTGAGATTAGTTACATGGTCAAGGGTTTCCAGCTGGCGCCACCAACTTCCCAGCCATTCGACAGGAAGGTCAAACTACGGGCGAGCTTGGTTGCATGCATGGAGAAGCATATCCTGGCTCACAGCATCTCAGGTGACGACAAGCAGCTCACTTTCTTTTTGGCATATGCAGTTCCTGACTTATCATCTCTCACAGCAACTACAACCAGAAACAGAGACCAATGCCGTTCCACATGACAAGTTAAAGAGCAATTTACTTGAATACTTCGACACCCGAAGGCACATGGCAGCAGTCCACCACAAGTTTTTGTTCTGTCAAGAACTCCAAGGACAGTCATACAGAGAATGGAGTGCCCACCTAGCGGACTTACCTCTGACAGCTGTTTGCAATGCTATAACCCCGAGTGCAAGCAATTACATGCTGTTTCCTTGGTTAGAGATATGATTTTGGTGCATGCTCAGATGACAGTCTGATCTCTTGGAACTCAAGAACCTATCTCTATAAACTTCTCTTCCCAACATCAGGGCATTCGAACAACCTCTTTGGTCCTTGGCTACCCTACAGGAGCAATTAAAAGTGTCTGCAACTCGGACAAAAAGTCGCCTCCAAACGCACTTGGACACATAAAGTTCAGGCAAAGCCACAGCATTCCAGCACCGTCTCTGACAGTGTCCTTCCTGAAGTCAATTTTATCAGTCGTTAGCAACACCAATGACATTACCGACGAGCAAAGTGCACCTCTTCTGGGAAGTCCACATGTAAGGGCCCAAGATGTCAGTGGACTGCACCTTCATGAGTCCCTCAGGCATAAGGGCAGCCAACATGGATGAACTGCACCCAGAATGTTCAAGTACGCTTCTCACACAGTCTCACATGAGTTGTCAAAATCAGTAATACACCCAACTCCTTCGAGAGAGATACTGGGTCCATCACTATCATTACCTATTGGTAATCATATTATACTGTCGGGTCACCTCCCCTTCAACTTTCCAATGCGGCCGAGAATTGGCGTGAAGAAGGAACTGCTCGATAATTGTGTTATGTGGGCTGCATGACACAGGCGAAATCTCTAACCAGGCCCTCATACTTGGCGAGAGACGCTATTCCCTACGCATCTTTACGTGTTCACTGTTCACCCAAAACTGAAAAGAGCGACGCGACACGATCGACGGGCATACTAGAGACACTGCCCAACACATCTGTGCAAAGATTTACCGGATGTTCCCAGTTGTTTCCATTTCGTGACCGATTGGAACTTATCTTCTGGACAATCGTCATACAATTCTGAGCGATATGTAGGTGGTGGGAGGGAGTAAAAATAAGTATAAATACAATCCCTATAACGTAAGACGAAACCACCCCATTACTACTCTATAACAAGGTACAGTATGCCACAAGTCCCTTATACCGAAATACTCAGAAAAAAATCCCTGAAAAACGCAGAAATTTTATCGATGGAGTTCTGATTCACCACCTACTCATTGAAGTTTACCAAACAAACTGCTTTACAGCTTCTAGATCGCAATGTGCTCTATATTGGATACAGTACAGAACCATATTACACAGTCTATTGAGAATAACTAGCAGCAGCACCAAGAAGCAGCAAGTATCAGCTTAATACTACAGCATTCCTTAGTCTGAGCACTTAGTTAATTCGTTGAGATAGTATACAGTCCAGCACATCTTCTCTATTTTAAAAGCACAAATAACAGTTCAAGTTAACTACAATCTCTCTTTCTTTCTGTCTAACGCAACAACAACTGTCCAGAAAATGCATACATGCATAACATGTTTAGAAGCTCCTGCTACTGGACGATGATTTGCTTAGTAAGTCTTAAACTCTGCAAAGGGCTGTTCCGTTACTAGCTGCACAAACTCTAAGCCATCGTATTTACACACAATATCATCATTATTTTTAAGCAGATCCAGATGGAGCTTTAAGGACATATTTTTCATGTGTCCTTTAATGTGGTAAATATATTCGAGTGTATCATTTTCGGTAAGTACTCCAACGTATAACCATCTGCAATTGCTATTAATAGTAAATGCTAGTATCTTACAATCCCTAGCTGCAGCTAGGCTTCTCCATACAGCATGTTTAAAGCAATATGTGGAATGCATATCTGCAATAGCTACTCCTTTTTCCAGTTATGGTTTTATATTCATCCTTTCGACCTCACCCATTTCCTATTTTCTTTTGCGTTCACTTAAAAAGGATAAACTTGTTTAATGCGGGATGGGTTAGTTCTGTTCGACACATTGTGGGGCGGTGGGTGGATTTATTGTTATAAAATGTTCCTTTAATTTATTTAATGCAGTTGTTTGCCGTTCTCAACACTGGCTCTCTAACTACAATATTGGCAACCAGAAAGTGATCAGCAAAACGTGAAGCCTATAATTAGAATTCTTAGTGCCCACTTCATCTGAGAAAAACATTTATAGCTACAGCTTATAGCTCTGAGGAATTAGGAGATTGTCTGGGATTCATAATCAAAAACCATTCTCTCTAAAATGTTCACTATATTCTGAAAGTCACAGACCAAAAAGAATCCACACAATCCAACTACCAGAGCAGTTCAGAGTCTAATGCGCTATGCAACTACACTCCTGGAAATGGAAAAAAGAACACATTGACACCGGTGTGTCAGACCCACCATACTTGCTCCGGACACTGCGAGAGGGCTGTACAAGCAATGATCACACGCACGGCACAGCGGACACACCAGGAACCGCGGTGTTGGCCGTCGAATGGCGCTAGCTGCGCAGCATTTGTGCACCGCCGCCGTCAGTGTCAGCCAGTTTGCCGTGGCATACGGAGCTCCATCGCAGTCTTTAACACTGGTAGCATGCCGCGACAGCGTGGACGTGAACCGTATGTGCAGTTGACGGACTTTGAGCGAGGACGTATAGTGGGCATGCGGGAGGCCGGGTGGACGTACCGCCGAATTGCTCAACACGTGGGGCGTGAGGTCTCCACAGTACATCGATGTTGTCGCCAGTGGTCGGCGGAAGGTGCACGTGCCCGTCGACCTGGGACCGGACCGCAGCGACGCACGGATGCACGCCAAGACCGTAGGATCCTACGCAGTGCCGTAGGGGACCGCACCGCCACTTCCCAGCAAATTAGGGACACTGTTGCTCCTGGGGTATCGGCGAGGACCATTCGCAACCGTCTCCATGAAGCTGGGCTACGGTCCCGCACACCGTTAGGCCGTCTTCCGCTCACGCCCCAACATCGTGCAGCCCGCCTCCAGTGGTGTCGCGACAGGCGTGAATGGAGGGACGAATGGAGACGTGTCGTCTTCAGCGATGAGAGTCGCTTCTGCCTTGGTGCCAATGATGGTCGTATGCGTGTTTGGCGCCGTGCAGGTGAGCGCCACAATCAGGACTGCATACGACCGAGGCACACAGGGCCAACGCCCGGCATCATGGTGTGGGGGGCGATGTCCTACACTGGCCGTACACCACTGGTGATCGTCGAGGGGACACTGAATAGTGCACGGTACATCCAAACCGTCATCGAACCCATCGTTCTACCATTCCTAGACCGGCAAGGGAACTTGCTGTTCCAACAGGACAATGCACGTCCGCATGTATCCCATGCCACCCAACGTGCTCTAGAAGGTGTAAGTCAACTACCCTGGCCAGCAAGATCTCCGGATCTGTCCCCCATTGAGCATGTTTGGGACTGGATGAAGCGTCGTCTCACGCGGTCTGCACGTCCAGCACGAACGCTGGTCCAACTGAGGCGCCAGGTGGAAATGGCATGGCAAGCCGTTCCACAGGACTACATACAGCATCTCTACGATCGTCTCCATGGGAGAATAGCAGCCTGCATTGCTGCGAAAGGTGGATATACACTGTACTAGTGCCGACATTGTGCATGCTCTGTTGCCTGTGTCTATGTGCCTGTGGTTCTGTCAGTGTGATCATGTGATGTATCTGACCCCAGGAATGTGTCAATAAAGTTTCCCCTTCCTGGGACAATGAATTCACGGTGTTCTTATTTCAAGTTCCAGGAGTGTATAACTGTTCAAATTAAATGTCTAACTGAATGCTCGCCATTATTTGATGATAATGTTCGTCAAACGCCACGCTAAATAATGGTAGAATGTCTGTCCCGCGGCGGCACGTGAAAATACGATATACGCAAACTGAAGATAGATCATTAAAGTCATCCCATAATTAACACTTCACTCGAAAACGATTTCATGGTTACGCGTATCCCGAGTAACTTATTATGGCATCCGAGGCTGTTTACAGCAATGATACCGACGCGACGCGACTCCCGGCACAGGTGGTGTGCTAATCAGCGTCTGGAGAGAACTGGGGCTTCCTCTCTCGCGCAGCGTTCTTACATATAAAGCCGCGGTGCGGACGGCTAAGGGAACGCCTGATCAAATCCGCTCTCCTTACTAGCCGCTGGGCTAGTAATGCACCACTTTAAGTTATCGAATAAATCATTGCTTCCTTTGCTGATGGCCAATGAAGCTCTCAATTTAAATGTGCAATCAGCACACAGGTAAGTATTCATAATAAAAGTCTGACGTGACTAAGCCAAATATTTTGGGCGAGAGAATTAATTTAATTACACTACACGCAGTAGACGAGCTCTGAACTTGCCCTTTGGAGATACGCTATCGCTATAGTTTTATAGTTATTCAGTTGAAACTTCTCACATCTTTATGATTATAGCGGATCTCCCTTCTACTTAAATTTAAACATCCTAGCTTTATTTATTCGCCTACTTAATCTATCTTGCTTCCTTAATTTTTAAGATAAAAAGCAGAAAATCATGAATTTCAACTAAAATTTTAATTTTTGAGATCCAGAATACTGTTTCTACTAAATTATTATGAAAAAGGAATCTAAATATAAATTTTTAAGTTTCTAGCTCTTTTCTGTTGCGCCCATGATTTTTACAGAAAAACGTCCAAATTTCGAAAATGGTTAAAGTTATTGAACTGATATTCAACACATAGTGATTTAGTATTACTACTGACGTGCTAGAAACGTTTCAGGTTATTTACTTGATTTTTAAAGTATTGCACAACATTTATGACGTCAGAGCTAATTACAGCGGACTAGGCTGGCACACAATAGAAAGACTGATGTGAATTTTATACGGCGTGAGTAGGCTGCTCCCCTTCATCATGGGTCTTTTCCTAAGAATTGCTGTATAATACTGTTTGTGGGTATTAGTCCAGATTCGGTGATATCTATATTAGATAGAATTGTGGAGAACAACGCCCTAGAATGAGAAAATATGTTTCTCCTGCTTTAATGTAACACTTACATCGTCTTTGTCGCAGTCAGTTCAGAATCTCCACGTATTGTACAGGCAAAACGTTAAATCTGCATACATGCAGAACAAAGTTTATAAGCTTTTCTGACTCCGGTTAAAAAAAAAAAAAAGGTCAACAACATTACCACTTACGTTTAAGAACAGATTTCTGACGTGATTAGAGACACCACAGAGATCTGTACCATACATGAATTTCACATTCTCTTTACTTAAATTTTACAGCAGAGAGAGAATGTAAACAGCGCTGTAGTGACTACAGACAGCACGTACGAGAAAGGGGGCAACTTGGGACCTAAAACGAAACTTCCGAAATAATTTAAATTATAGTATAGGATCGATGGTTTGCCAGCAATCCAACACACTGTTTCACGTCACACACATCTTTCTGTGAATGTTATACCACAAGTGGAATTATGACGGTACTAAGAGTGAGCCAGTTCAAAATATCCCGCCCCAGAGAACGACGAAAATTCGGTGTATCTCACATTGTGATTGTCTAACTCAATTGCTCTCTCCTGCACATACTACACGTCTTTCTATCTAGACTGTAACACTTGTTAGCATTTCAGCGTCTTCAGTATTTGCGAGTAACGCCAAGAGTAATACGTATCTTCTCTTTTTCTTTTCGCAAGTGATTTACTAAACTGAATCATAGATTCGTTCACTCTAAATTATCAGCACTCGTCTAAATTAGCAAGTTAGAGAAGCGGCCATCGAGCGAAGCTTTTTTCCGGTAACTGCTTCTATTTTTGCATTTTCAATTTTTTTCTGCTACCAGGATTCTAACTTTAATAGTGGCAACTATTAATTTACATCTCGTACAAAATAGATACGTGTTTCAAAGTTTTACTGACCTTCAAAGTAGTCATCAGCATTGTGTATTACCCGTTGCCAGAGATGTGTAAGTCTTAGGATACTCTTAGCAGTGCCAGTTGTGTTGACAGTTCGAGCGGCGCGGTCTATTGCCCGGCCAATTAGTAGCAGCTCCGAAGCGAATGCCGTGAAGTGTTTCCTTCGGTATAGAAATCGAGTTGAACTCACGAGGGCTTAAGTCACGGGAGTGCAGTTGGTGGTGTGGCACTTAGCAGCCCCATCAGTCAAATAAATCAGTATGAGCTTGCATTGTATGTGCTTGAGCATTGTCCTGCAAAATGATACTCAGATCCTGCAGAAAGTGTCATCACCTCTGTTTCTAAGCTGGTCTTAGGTTGTGTTCCAAAAATGAACGGCATAGAGACAGAAGTGATGACACTTTCTGCAGGACCTGACCATCATTTTGCAGGACAATGCTCAAGCACGTACAGTGCAAGCTTTTACTGATTTGTTTGACTGATGGGGCTGCTAAGTGCTATACCACCCACTGATATCCCCTGACTTAATCCCTCTTGAGTTCAAATCGATTTATAAACTGAAGGAAAACACTTCACGTCATTCGCTTCGGAACAGCTACAAATTCGTCGGGCAATAGACCGCACCGCTCGAACTATCAACACAACTGGCACTGCTAAGAGAATCCTATGACTTCCACATCGCTGGCAACGGGTTATACACAATGCTGGTGATTACTTTGAAGGTCAGTAAAACATTGAAACGCGTATCTATTTTGTACGAGATGTAAATAAATAGTTGCTACTATTAGAGTTCCAACCTTTCCGGTAATAATTTCTACAGAGACTCTGGGTGTAATACTCTACTTTGTAACAGAACCATAAGACTAATGGATAAATATGTCATGTGACAATTCTCTTCCTCTAAAGATGAGCAAATATGCCTGACTGCTTCAATCGTTAGTAATCTGAGGTAATTGTGTAGAGCGCTTAATCACCCATGTTCTTTCTTCCGCAGGAGCGCTCTGGCCGCGAAAATCCAAATTCTCTGTGTACATCTATAACTGTATTCTGCAAAGTAACTGGTCGACGTTACTTCTTTTGGCATCAAGCAGACCAGTTATTTGCAGGACATAAAAAGTTGTCCAGTGAGAGCGACACCATTGCCACGTTGCTCTTCAAGTGAGTACAGCTACCCGTTCCTACTTTAACCCTTTCTCATCACTGTACGTACAGCTTCTAACCTTGCTCTTGCGAGTTTTACTACATGCGCTAGTCGCCTAATTACACTGCTTTGGGCCTTCGTAGAAGATGTAGACCACATTATGTCTGTATTTTCACAGATAAATATGTACACATGTTATGTATCTACATAGCTGTGTGCTTTTATAAACTATGCTGTGTTTTTGTACATCGGTTATCGTATGTGTTGGATATGGTTCACGTAACTTCTCGTATACAATTCTCAGAGATTAATTCTTCTCTGCACCCATTCACCACGACAGCCTTCTGTCCTTCAGCTTTACATATTCCTATATTTAAAATTAGGAAGGATTAAGAAACTTATTTACTGAATGTGCTTACATGGCAATCATTATTGTGTATGTTTGGTTTTGACTATACAGTCAGTGCAAATAATATTTCAGAACTCGGTTACTTTGTCTGGAATTAGATCAGTGAAATAACGAGTACATCGACCAGAATTTCAGAAGTTGTTCTTTAAGAAAAGCACAGACAGTAGCGAACAATACTTCTTATTTCAATTATAGGATTGTGATAGTTAATCGTACAATTGTAGTGAGCAAATGGTATTCGATGTCTTATAACACACATGGACATTGGCCTTTATTGCTAACAATCCATCGTCCAGATACTCATATAAACAGCCTGTTCGTAATATGAATGGGGTCACATTGCGTCAAGAACATACAAGAATTGTCATCTCCAAAGAGTTTCTGTCAAATTACCGTGAAATGATTCAAGAGATGAAAGATGGTACGTTGACTTGTAAACGTATAGGACTCCAGCTAGTTCCTCTAGAAGAATAAAAGGATATCCACAATCCTGTATGGGAGGGGTGATGGCACAGACACAACTGAGTCCACGATATCTCACCTGCTGCCAACTTGCGAGAATATCACAAACGGTTTCAAATGTTCATAGCGTTATGCCACCTTTCCTGCAAACTTTACCATCCAGAAGTTCATCCTTCGTTCATTATTATCTCTCTGCTTTGTGGTTTGGTCTTAAGGGGCATACTTGTGAGGAACAAGTTTGTATCTACAGTTGGTATCCTTCTAGGTATACGTTATTCGCAACTTCGGAGCTGTAATTACCCTAGTTGCATCTAGACCTACATACGTTCTATCCAAACCACTGTGAAGTGCACGGCGGGGGTTATGTCCCATTGTATCAGTTGTTGTGGTTTTTACTCGTTCCATTCACGTGTGGAGTGCGGGAATAATGATTGTTTAATGCCACCGCGCGTGCTGAATATAATCTGATCCTGTCCTCAAGATGCAGAAGTGATACGTAGCCAATCATTTGAAACTGGTACTTGTAACTTTGTAAGTAGGTTTTAACAGGATAGTTTATGTCTATCTTTACGAGGCTGATAGTTTAGTTTCTTCAGCACCTCTGTGAGACTCTTTCACAGGCCAAACAAACCTCTGACCATTTGTGTTGCCCTTCGCTGTATATGTTACATATCCCCTGTTAGTCCTACTTGGTATGGGTCCCAGACACTTTAGCTATATTCTAGGATGAGTCGTATGAATGATCTGTAAGCAATATTTTTGCATGCTAATTCCATTTCCCCAGTATTCTAGCCGTAAACCTGTTTTACCCGTGACTGAGCCTATGTGATCATTCCATTCCATCTCCCTACAAAGGTTTACAACAAAGTACTTGCATAAGTTGGCAGATTCAAACCGTCAGTCCTAAGAGTCATATGACACTACGTTTCCTCGTTTTGTGAAAAGCACAGATTTACACTTTTCAACATTTAAAGCAAGTTGCCAACTTGCCAAGTAACTTAGACTGTGGGTCCGAAGTTCTGTCAGCAATCAAACGCACTATCTCGTTTTGTGACCACCCATCCTTGATTGTTGCTGAGACCACAAGTAGATTTATGATGATACTACGAGTGTGGCGACAGTTCAAAATATTCTATCAAAGAACACGACACTATTACGTCCTCTTCCACATAGCTATTGTCTTTTAAGTTGCTGTCGCCTGCAAGTTCCACACTTCGTTCTATCTTAACATGTGGATGCATCTAAAATTTCATAGTATTTTACCGTATTTGGTAATAACAACAACAGTAAACAGTCATTTTTTCTCTTTACAGGTTATTTCTAAACTGAAATGTGGATTCTTATCTTCTAAGCTACCAGTGCAAACATAAATTTACAAGCTGAAGATGTGGCCATCAAGCGAAGATTTTTTTTCGGTAAGTATTTCGGTTTATTAATTTTCAACTTTTCTAAAAAAAAATTAAAACTTGCTGTTTCACTCTGAGTTGAAATCAATTTCTGACACTGGAATTAAATAAATGAAGAGCTAGAGGTGGAATTAAGGAAGACCGCAATGACGTGATGTGGTATCAGTGCAATCTCTTCAGGAATGTCGAAGCTAGAGTATAGGGAATGCACTACGATAATTGATAATTTGTGGCACATTAGAACTCCAGCCCAGTTCTCCTGCTTCTCGCGACCGTTAGCAGAATAAGCAACAGTTCACAACTATGTTGGTTCGTCAATAGTGCTGTTTTTCCACATCCCGTGAGATAACCTCTGGTTGTAGTGTCTGGATTATAAAGGTTGAACGACAAGTTATGTTTAAAGTCTGAGTGAAAAAATTAAGACAGAGAGTAAATCGAGATTGTCAAGCATAGCTCCGCATTATATCGTGGAGAAAAATTTGTTTATTGCTCTAGAGATGTAAGATGTACATATTTCTTATGTCAATGGTACAAGTGATTATAGTGCTAAAGGCTTTTGCTGAATTAGTCTATCACTTTACTGTTATAATGGTTGTCGGTTCGATGACTAGTTTGATGCAGCTCTCCATGCTGCTCCATACTGTGCAAGCCTTTTCATCTCTGCAAGCAAATACCACCTACGTCGTAAAGAGCCTCTTGACTCTGGTCAAGACATGGTTCTCCTTTCAACTTTTAATCCCTACATCTCCCCCCATAGCCGAATTAATCATTCCCGAGGTATCAGTAACTCAAAACGTGTCCTACCAACGTATTTCTTCTTCCAATACAGTTAAGTAGGTGCTCAAATTTATTTAAGCAACGGGCTATTACTCTGTACTGGCCTTGTACGAACATCATCACAACACCAATCTGGCACTGGTGCTGTCAAATTGCCGACACAGCATCCAATGCACACAGTACACGCTGCGACAGGGTGTTTGATGCCATTTGGAAATCACGATGCACTAAAAGTGCCATTCAACCCAGTTCACGGAGGTCATGTCTTAAACAATCGACTAGTAATCACTGAAGATCACATGCGTAAGATCACATGCTTTCAGTCTCGATTTTCATTTGATATGATAAAAAAGTCATATATCTTATTGTCATCCAAAAGTATGTTCTTTGATGGCAAGTTTCACGCCAAGAATTGAACTTCTTTGCAGCCACTGGCCAACATTTTCATAAGACCTACGGAAACGTCTCGGAGCTTGGAGTTCCCCAACTGTTCCATGCAAGCCTTCCATGGACTTTCAGATGACAACCTATCTTTGCCCTCCGTAGGAACACGCCATAAATCAGTTCCTGAAGTCTTTCTGTTTCCCGCAACTGTTTAACAGAGTTGTGTGCTGTGCTTGTTGACCCTATCCCTCTCGTATGTTTGAATTACAGCCCACAAATAAAATGAGCACGAAAACACCTTTGTGGGTTTTGTGAATTAGACTCGCGTTCCAAGTGCAGTTTTCCATTTTACACTTGCACTAACACGAACAACTACACTGACATTGCTCAGTCGATATTACTGTCTGTGGTCGTGATCAGATCGTGTACTAATATGTCGTTCCCGACAACCTCCCACTCGCAAATGGCGCAAGGGAAACGCCTGTGATGGTAAGGTCGAAATTCTCTCATGTCATCTATACTGGATGAATCCGTAATAATGTTACAAACTTTCAGGGATGGCGGAGAAAGGAAAATGTTTCAATTTGAGGTAAAGAACCCTGGTTTGGCAACGACTGAATCGACAGTTGTAAGGGAAAATCGTTGTGATACGTCTGAGAGTGGTATACACCTACCGGTACTCTTGTTGCTGAGATTGTAGTGTAGGAAACTTTCAGACGTGATACTATAGTCCAAAGAATGAAAGAAAGGGCTAGTAAACATGAGCTCTAAAATACATACCTTAAGAGCTGCGAGCACTTATTCATCTTCGATTCTGCGAAACACATCTCTTCGCCTGCAGTCTCTTTGGTTTCTGTATTTTGTGGAGGTGTTAATGTGGATCAAAACAAGAAAAATGTCTAGTAAACAAGAGCTCTAAAGAACACATCTTAAGAGCGATGAGCACTTAGTCTGTAGAAGACCGTAATTGTATGAAATTATTTTTCATGTTTCACCCTTTTTTCCTAAATTTTTGTTTTGATCCTAGACTATTTTGGGCCTGTAACACAGTAGTCCAATCCGTAAAGGGTTTCTTTGATACTCCATTATCTTGCAGTACATAACAATATTGCTTCTCAGTACTCTGTGGTATTTTTATTTTATTGGTGTTACCTGAGTGTTATTATAATGTTGGAAACGCAATGAATGCAACAAATTTTAACTGTATACTCCTGGGTATATGTAATTCACTTATCAGATTTGACACGAGGTGATTCATATTATATTATACACTTCTAGGCGGCATTCCACGTAAACTCAAGAACAAATTGCTCTCATTTAGTAAAGATAGTGTATGCACAACACTCTGTTCATAACAAATACCATGCAACTAATAGGTAAAATACGAAATAGAGACGGTATAAACGTAAATTAAAATTAATTTGCTAAGTGAGAACTCTCTTCCTTCAAATAGAAACAAATATGACTAGCTGCCGACCATTTTGAGGTAACTATAAAAAAAAATTATTCTCTCTTTTTCATTTTCCTCCGCAGGCGCGATCTTGCCGCGAAAATTCAAATTCCTCGTCTACATCTACATCAGTACTCTACAAAAATGACTGGTTGGCATACGTCTAGTTGTACCAAGAAGACCAGCTCTTCCGGGGAGGTAAAGAGTCGCCCAGTGACCGCGAACCTGCTGCGTTGTTCACGAACTTAGTATGCCTACCGATTCATATTTTAACCCTTTCTCACATCTGTTGTTGATATTCTAACCTCGATCTTAAGGGGGTTACTACACGTGCTAATCGCCTAATTATACTAGTTTTACCTATGGAATGTGTAGGCCGCGCCATTTTTATATTTTCACAAATGTCTACAGAATAGTGTGCTTCCGTAAACTACTGTGTGTTTTTCGATATTGGTTATCATGAATGCAAGAGATGATTCATGTCGTTTCCCGCGAATAAATCTCATAAATTAATTCATCTCTGCACGCACTCATGAAGACAGCCTTCAGTCTTTCAGCTTTACATGTTGCTATCTCTAAAATTAGGAAGCATTAAGATTGTGATTTGCTAAATATACTTATGGGCAACTTTTAGTCGCATGTACATTTTTGTGACTGTACGTTCAATGAAAATAATATTTCAGTATTCAATTAGTTTGACGGTGAAATACGTCTGCAAGTAAATCACTAAGGTACCGAATATTCTGACCAAAATTTTCCGATTCAGTGTTATAGATTCTTTAATCAAAGTACCAAAAAAAATGCCAGAAAAATACGCGTTGGGTGGCAATCAAACGACTGTCATTGATAATCGTCCATTTGTAGTTAGGAAAAAGTATTTGGTCTGGTATAACACTTGCGGGCAGTGTTTCGTTTTGTCACATTGTCCATTGACAATCAACAACGTGTATACAGCATATTGGCAATAGAAAAATTAGATTGCATCAGGAAATTGCAAGTACTGTCATCTCCAAAGAGTTGCTGTGAATTCACTGTGAGATATTTCAGAAGAGGATGAATAGTATATTTCACTTCTCTACGTACACGGCTCCAGCTGTTATCTATAGTTTGAGAAAAGGATGTCCACGATCCTGTCCGGGAGGGATGATGGCACACGCACAACTGAGTCCACGACGTCTCATGCAATTAGCCACCTTGAGGTGTCCAAATTACTCAAAAGAGCTCTGTATTATTTCATCTTTCGCGAGAGTTCGAGCGTCCAGGTGGTTGACCTGCCTCCATTATAGACTATCTGACCTAAAGTATCCCAACACATATTAGTGGACATTAATATGGGATTTGTACACCTTTTGCCATTATGAAGGCTTGAACACTGCTGAGGAGACATTCACCTAGGGGTTTGAATATCTGTGAAGGAATATCATTTTTCGTCGAGTGAAGAGACCAGATAAGGCACTAATGATGGACGATGGAGTCTGGATTGGAGTTGACGTTGGAACTCATCCCAAAGGTGTTCCATTGGGTTCAGGTCGGGGTTTTGGACCGGCCAGTAAGTTTAAGGATAATTACTGTCCACAAGCCACTGACTCCCAGATGCTGCTTCATGACAGGGTTCACTGCCATGCTGATACAGTCATCGTCTCCGAACTGTTCCTTCACACAATGCAGTAAAACATATTCATATAAGTCTGCATTTTGCTTTTCCTTAATCGCAATAAGGGGATAACACCCTAAACATCGTAAACATCCCGATATTGTAACACCACCTACTCTGTACTTCAGTGTTGGCAGTACACATGATGGCAGGCTACGTTCTCCAGTTATTTGGTAAACCCAAATCCTTTGATAGGACTGCCATACGCTCAGCGTGTTTCATTATTCCAAACCACTCGTTTCCAGCCATTCACTGTCCAATAGCGTCGCTCTTTACATCGCTGAAAGCGTCGATTTGGGCTGACACATGAATATTTCTCTTACAAGGAGCTACTCGACCTTTATGACAGGAAGATTAGGGCTAAGCGTCCTGTGACCGACAGGATCCTTAGCGACGGGTCAGAAACTTAGATTTCGAAAGGACGTGGTAAGAAATCAGCCGTGTATGAACAAAAGAACCGTCGTGGCATTTGTCTTGAGTGCGAATGTTCTTGAAGGAGAGGCAGTTGAGGAAGAAGAATTACAACATTTCATTGGAAACTCTTGGAGATACAAACTTATATCCAGATTCATATCCTGAGGTGACATGAAGTGTGGGAGTGAGATAGCGGAAGGTGTATTAGACAAATTTAATGAGCCGTGCTGCGGCTAGCGTTGGTGCCGTGTGTAGGTTTCTGCCAGACCCTATCGTTTAGTTGGCACGGTTGCGTTGTTTGTCTTCTTCTCGGGTTCACTGGCGCCACTCGGTTTCGTAGGTGTTGCCTGTCCGCTATTGGCAGCAGCGGCGCTTATCGATATGTAGCAACTGCTGCCCTATCTTTGGGGCGACCTCGTGCTTTACCGTGTGGTGTGAGCGTGGCAGTTCTGTTGGGGACGGAGGAGCAGCGAGGTCCGCGCAGAGCGACAACACTCCGGGACCACTGGCGGCGTGTATGGACTGCGTGTATGGATCGAAGGGCGGTCGTCACAAGGGTGCACGACCTCGCCGAAACCGGATCCTGCATGTTTAAGTTGAGTACATTGCAATTTGCATAGAGAAACCTCCACCATTATGAAAACACGCGGTTCTCCAATGACTTGGATTCGTGTTGCTGCTCGTAGTGTCACTGAGGCGAAAAGCAGTGAGTGGAGTGCCTGGGGAAGGCGGATCTGATTAGCTTTCCTGAGCTTTTAATTACTATTTACTATATTCAGCTTCGTACATTGTTAAATTCAACCAGTGGTATTTTTTCTGTCTTGTGGCCGCTAACACCCCAGCTACCTGCCCTGGGGGTTAGTGCATGTAACGGCTGTGTACATTTCCTCGCCTTGCCGCCGCTGTCCGGTGAGGCGTGTAAGTTTGACAGCTTCTTGATTGTAGGTTTGGTGGCGTTCTTCTGCCTTAGTGGTAGTCCATCCTTCTTGTTCCGGGCGCTCTAAGCACAGTATGGCAGAGCCCAGACCGCCGGTTCAGGCTTTGGCGTAATTTTACATCTTGCATTTGTTTTGTTGGATGTCAGGTAGCCTCACCAAGATTATCATTAGACTGCCACTAGTCCGAGCTACTATCTTGTGATCTGAATGCAACTCTTGACTGCCTTTCTCTTCGCTCTCGAAAGTGTTTTTAGTGAGACCTACTCAGAGGTCAATTCCTGGAACACCGTCTGTCGCTGACCCTTGTGTTTTATTATTGTGTTATTATTTTATTATTGTATTATTAAGTTACCTGTGATGTCACTGACAGACACCACACTTGCTAGGTGGTAGCCTTTAAATCGGCCGCGGTCCGTTAGTATACGTCGGACCCGCGTGTCGCCACCATCAGTGATTGCAGACCGAGCGCCGCCACACGGCAGGTCTAGTCTGGAGAGACTCCCTAGCACTCGCCCCAGTTGTACAGCCGACTTTGCTAGCGATGGTTCACTGTCTACATACGCTCTCATTTGCAGACACGACAGTTTAGCATAGCCTTCAGCTACGTCAGTTGCTACGACCTAGCAAGGCGCCATATTTTTCAAGAATGTATTCTGAACAGATAATACTGTGAATCATGTACCGTCAAGAGCGACGTTTATCATTAATAGATTAAAGTTAAGCATCAAACTAATTATGTCCGCTTTCTGAATTCTCATTCCTTGTCATGTTCCAGACCTTACGTCAGTATAGTCCTTCCCTGCTCACGCCAGCCTGCGTGAGCTAAAACGCGTGCATTTCGGCCTCCACTCGTAACACGGTGTTGGCTCTTCTGCCAACACAACATTACCATAATTTGTCTCACCTGTTTGGTGATGTGTTGTTTTTTTTAATCCACTTTTGCTATGTCATTCACCGTTTGACAGTACATTTGTTAATTTTTTTTTATAATTGCCATTTTGGCATTAAAGGCCTCCAGCCGTAATTGTGGTTACCTGCTTTAAAATTCTGATTGCGACCAGGGTGGCTAGTTTTTTCAAAAATTATTTGCTGCCTGTATTTTATGTACGTTTGTTAATTTTTTTAATAATAGGCATTTTGGACGTTAAAGGCCTTCAACCGTGACTGTGGTTACTTGCCTTAAAAATTTGATTGCGACCTCATTGGCTTGATTTCAAAAATTATTTATTAAAGTAAGTGAGTGAAATTTCATAGTAGACCAATAGTAATTGATTTTGGCCCCGTCCACAATCGTAACACAATCCTACCTTCCTTAATTACCAGGTTTCATTTAACTTCAGCGTTTATTAGAAACCATAATCTGAACTTTACACATAGTAAGAGCGATTTACCCTTGCCAGTCACAACAGTTTAATTATAGCAACAACTAACAAACTCACGCATAAATTTTTTATAAATCACAATATGGTGAACTGAGTGCAAATGACCAATATTGAATCTCAAATATTGGAACAAATATTTCAGAAATTCTTTAAAACGAAGTTATTAATTGGTACTTGTGAACATAGTCTAAGAGCACTCCATATATTGATTACGATCCTTTACCGTTTGTAAACCACGCAGAGATACAATAAGTGCGTGCTGTGGATCTTCTAAGGGAAACGATATTATCAGAATCATCAGGCTGTGCACATTATAACACAAATTTGTAAACTCTCTACATAACACAACTCACTCAAAAATATTTCTTTTACAGAATGTGAGATTAGTCTAGGATTCTAAGTATCACTTTGGTGATTTTGAATCTGTCTCACTCACCCCATACATATATCACGTACATCACATACAACAGTTAACTTTTGATTTGATCTCATGCCTCCAACTGGAGAAATTAGTGTGGTCATAAATGCCAATAATAAACATTTTCCCTTAGTTCTTTTGATTGGATTAAATTCTAACAGCTCCGTTGATAATATTTCATAAGCACGATACATCTCTTATAGTTTCTATTTCAATAAATTATGAGAACATATTCATTAAAAATTATTAAGTTCAAAGGAACTATTTTGTGAGCACGAATATTCTCAAGTACTCTGATCTCATTCTGATAATTTAAAAATAATATAAGCATAACTTTACTGCCTTACATGTAGATCTCACAAAGTGATGATGAAAAATATTCAAAACATCTAAGAATATCGCAGAACTGACAGGACCTGAGACATGGCGAACAAAATCTGATTCAATGGAACGGGAAAGTATGAGACGATAAAGGAGACACAGTTATAGTAAACAGTGCTAGGGAACCGTAGGGAAAGAGGTGCATCGATATTGTACTTCTGCGATAGGTTTGAAAATATTAAGAATAACTCTTTCACTAAAAACTGCTTTAGGAAAAGCAAATTTCCAGACAACCGTGAGAGAGGGAAGATTGTTTCGACCATCATTAGACCATATTTACAAATCATTTACTGAATTGCAAAAACCCTTGGGGAGCTGATTTGGTTTCTCAATATAAACTATAAACAAGTCATCAGAACCAAATCGTAATTCAAAACTAGAAGCAGAGAATAGATGTGCGAGAAGACATTTCTAAATACAGAAATAATGATAGGTATTTTATATTCTCAGGGACAGTAAAAACGTTATAAACAAACGGACAGTAGATGGTGGAACAGTATTTGACTGAAATATGATAAAGGAGGACGTAACGGATTTCAGGGAGACCGTCACTAGTACTGCAAAGTCAGTGACGAAAGGCAATGGTAAAGAGGTGTGTGTTAAACTGGAAGTAAAGAATTTAAATGTGAGTGTGTAGGATATTTGTTCATACTCTTCCTGAAAATTGGTGAATACGATGCAACAGTTGCATCGTTGAACTTGTAAACATGGGAACTGTGACTTCAAAGGACCAAGCCAAAATCTGTGCATTACGCCGGTTTTATATTCACAATAACATTTACAGTTTCCATCACCGTCTCAGGACGACAAAAATCAGTTCTGTACAATGGAGCAATGTTGTATTATAACGGTAATTGTCAGTACGCAACGCAGTAAAGACTATGCTCACCATGGACTGCAGCGGACGAGCAGCTTGCGCCGCACAATCTAGTATGGTGTTCTGTCCTGTCCGTATATTATCCCATTCCGACTGTGATGAGTCCTGTTACAAACTGCCTATTGGCTTCTGTCTCGGGTTCTTCGGCCGACGTTCATCTAATGATTTTTCTGACGTTTCGCCAGCACGAGTGGCTGGCATTGTCAAAGCTTCACCCTCCATTGCCGGTGGTGAACTGGAGCCGAGCTCGCGGCCGCAGACTATATGTACCTGGCGCGCCAACGTCCGAGGGCTTCTCCGCGGTCATTTCCGGGGCGGTTCTCCTCTTGCTGCCTGCGACGGTCGTTCGCTGCAGTACGGGCAGCCAGGATCCGTTTACCTTAAGGCTTTCCTCTTTCTTGTTGAAACTGTTCGCGTGCTTTTGGATTTCTACAGCTTCTCTGAACAAGCGCGTGTGATAGTGCTTCTCTACAGCCAGAACTTCCGTGTCGGCGAATTTTATTACGTGGTCGACCTCACTCAGTGCGTGCTCTGCCACGGCCGATTTCTCCACCTGCCCCAACCTGCAATGTCGCTTACGCTCTTTGATCCTGGTGTTGATGGATCGTCCAGTCATTCCGACATAAACTTTTCCGCATGTGCATGGTATACGGTATATTCCCGACATTGCAAGTGGGTCTCTTTTCTCCTTCGCCGATCTAAGACACTCTTTGATATTCCTTGTCGGTTTGAAAATCGTCTTTACGCCGTGTTTGCACAATATACGGCCGATTCTGTCCGTCACTCTGGGAATGTATGGCAGAAAGGCCGTACCCGACATTTCTGTTTCTGGTTCCTTACTTCGCCGAGTGCTTGGCTCTGTTACACTTCTAATGTAATTTGTAGAGTACCCATTGCTCCGCAGAACAGTTTCCAGGTGTTGCATTTCTCGTTTGAGGTGTTGAGGCTCACATATTCGTCCTGCTCTCGTTACGAGCGTACTAATCATGCCTCTTTTCTGGCTCGGGTGGTGGTTTGACAGATTATGCAGGTATCGGTCCGTGTGTGTCGGTTTCCGATACACGCTGTGTCCCAGGTTTTCGCCGTCCCTTGTGACCAGCACATCTAGAAATGGCAGTTTCTTGTCCTTTTCTACTTCCATAGTAAATGTTATGTTGGCATGGAGGCTGTTCAAGTGTCTCAGGAATTCACAGACCTGTTCTTCACCATTCATTAGATGAACGTCGGCGGAAGAACCCGAGACAGAAGCCAATAGGCAGTTTGTCAACAAGTGGCCACGAAAGCCTTAACAGTCCTGTTACACATTGTCTCACTGAGGCGTGGCGCTGTATATCTCTCCTGTCTAGAGGCTGTGTATCGGGTGAGTGACTCATGCATGCACAGTGACATATGGTCTGAAGCGTATTCAATCGAGTAAGTAGTTCCAATTTTCATCTGCTAGAGGACAGTAGCGGACAAGAGTAAACAGAAAGAAGTATAATGTAGTTAACAATTTTGACTACGAGAGTCCAGTAATTCACAGACATTCAAGAAACAGGTGAAGATAATGTTTTTGTGAATTGTTCTATTCATTTCTTGAAGGCTTTTTGGTTTATTTATGTTTGTACAGTTTTGTATATGCTTTTAGTAGTGCGAATGATGCGTGAGTGTGGTCTGAAATAAATATGTAGATCATTGTTCTACTGATGAACGCTGTGCGAACTACAGTGAGAAAGTCTTAAGACAGTGTGAATGCAGACGACGGGGAATTTTGTATCGTAATATGTTAAGAAAGTTTATGGTAAAAGGAAAGCGAACTCGAGTGCAAAATAAAGTAGTTAATAACGTAAAGTATAAACAAAATATCAGAATGGTAAATAGTCATTTCGGGAAAAAGTACAATTCGAAAATGTGTTATTTGTTAATTGGTTAGTCATGACAAGCGCGGACTAACGTGGCAGAATAATGTTTTTCTATTGGCCTTAAAGAAAACTGTCCAATCAGAAACGAGTATTCTTCGCGCGTGTTTTCTCTTGGAGATATACCGGGTGATCAAAAAGTCAGTATAAATTTGAAAACTGAAATAAATCACGGAATAATGTAGATAGAGAGGTACAAATTGACACACATGATTGTAATGACATGGGGTTTTATTAGAACCAAAAAAATACAAAAGTTTAAAAAATTTCGACAGATGACGCTTCATCTGATCAGAATAGCAATAATTAACGTAACAAAGTAAGACAAACGAAAGGTGATGTTGTTTACAGGAAATGCTCATTATGTCCACCATCATTCCTCAACAATAGCTGTAGTTGAGGAATAATATTGTTAACAGCACTGTAAAGCATGTCCGGAGTTATGGTGAGGCATTGGCGTCGGATGTTGTCTTTCAGTATCCCTAGAGACGTCGGTCGATCCGATACACTTGCGACTTCAGGTAACCCCAAAGCTAATAAATGAGGTCTGGGGACCTGGGAGGCCACGCATGACGAAAGTGGCGGCTGAGCACAGGATCATCACCAAACGACGCGCGCAAGAGGTCTTTCACGCGTTTAGCAATATGGAGTGGTTCTAATAAAACCTCATGTCATTACAAGCATGTGTGTCAATTTTTACCTCTCTATCTACATAATTCCGTGGTTTATTAAGTTTTCAAATTTATACTGACTTTTTGATCACCCGGTGGAATGCTTACGGGCGTCTAAGGGAGTCAGAGCCCAGACTTTCAATGGTACGGTCGTGTGTAGTATGAGTTCCGAAGGAAGTTATAATTTGCCGATTTTAGTTGTGTTACATGTTTCAAAAGTGTTTGAAAGTGAAGGCATATTTACTCCTATGTGTTTTTTAGAAAGTACGGATTTTTTAAACTAATTTTGTGTATGAGAAAAGACAGTAATTCCGCGTGGCATATTGAGCAGATCGGTGACTAAAAACTTGAGTGCTTTAGAAACCGATAAACTTAATAGTATGGCGAACATTTTCATTTAAGAACAATCCGCGCTTAGTAGCTGTTCACATTTCGGGAAATACGTTACCATAAACTTGTTAACGTAAATCAAAAGGTTTGTGCATGACTGTGTTAAGATTAGCACGGGCATGGCAGTGAATGTGTACATCTCAAGGTTCAGAATATACTGAAGTTTTGCCAGTAATTCCACCTTCCGTTCAAAATTAAGACCTTTTCCCGATTCTTAGCGTAGTTACGTTGTATGCACCCTGGTGCCAGTTGCAGTACGGTAGGTTTCTGCTCGACTTACCTATCGGCGATGTGCTGCACGAGTTCACAGGTAGGTGCAGGTAATGCACGAGCACAACAGTGCCGCAGCATCACGACTATGTTAGCTTAATAGTATGTGGAGAAGGACACACGAGACAGTTGCAGGTAGTTAATTCCAGTTTTAGATAACCATTCGTTATATTGCAGAAGTTCCGTTTTGTACTAAACCTCAAATATACACAGTCGTTCGTAATAAAAATCAGTGATCATCATTGATTACATTTTACAGTCATGCATTATCTTTCGTCCGATCCTAAACTAGCAATGAAAAACGTTCTGTGATGGTAATACACATCGTCTTATTGAACACACTTTACATATTTAGTTCTGTTGCAACATAAGCACTACCCATTGTTTCATAGCTGGCGAATTTTTTACATATTTTTCCTCTCGATTTTCGCTTATACTATGGTATAACGTTTTGTTCAACAGGACCAAATCATTCGTAATAAAAATCAATAATGGTCATCTATTATATTTTCCCTGTGATACATTATCTTCACTCCACTCATAAATCAGTAGTGGAAAACGTTCGGTGCTTAGATGCTGACATCACACATCATCAGTTTGAAAACGCGTTATGTATTTAGATACTTCTGTAACGTGAATATTAAACTTTCTTGCAGACGTATTGTTGCAAACCTTTTAGAATACTGTCACATCTGAAAATCAACATAGATGTGGTAAATAATTAATTCGAAACTCCGTTGTCTTTTACAACAAGCGCGGTACTTAGATCGAACGTTGAACGAGGCTGTCTGTTGGTGAAGACAAGCAACAGGGACAAAAATTTATTTCGCATTTTTTGAATTTTTGTGGAATATTTAATGCGAACCTCATCTTTGACTTTTATTTCGACTATCCATCCTCATCTTTGACTATTACTAATTCTTCAGTTACATTATATAAACAAAGTATTGGTTTTATTCAATTGCGAATGATACCAAGCTTCTAATGAATTACCTATGCGACTGTTGAGCCAGTCCACAAACGATAGTCTACAGTCACTACTGAAAACATCGTTGATACAATTTTGGTCCTTTATGCAATTCAGATAATTTTTTGAGTGCATGATGAATTTTTTAATTATTAATGTAGGTTGTCTGGATACGTTTGAGCACAGTTAAGATGGAGCTTCATTTTGACTGGCTGTTTCATTTTAATGAAGGCTAAAATACAAGACCCTGAATGGAGGAGGATGGAGGAAGTTGGTACATTATGGAGTATGTCTTTACGCAATTTCAACATAAACATAACGGAAATACTGCTACTTGGCCCCATTTTTTCACATCATATTAGTACTACACTACGACTGGCTAGAGAGTTGGTGAAGACACGCAACAGGGACATAAATTTATTTCGCATTTTTTGAATTTTTGTGGAATATTTAACGTGAACCTCATCTTTGACTTTTATTTCGATTATCCATCCTCATCTTTGACTATTACTAATTCTTCAGTTACTATTATATAAACAAAGTATTGGTTTTATTCAATTGCGAATGACACCAAGCTTCTAATGAATTACCTATGCGACTGTTGAGCCAGTCCACAAACGATAGTCTACAGTCACTACTGAAAACATCATTGATACAATTTTGGTCCTTTATGCAATTCAGATAATTTTTTGAGTGCATGATGAATTTTTTAATTATTAATGTAGGTTGTCTGGATACGTTTGAGCACAGTTAAGATGGAGCTTCATTTTGACTGGCTGTTTCATTTTAATGAAGGCTAAAATACAAGACCCTGAATGGAGAAGGATGGAGGAAGGTGGTACATTATGGAGTATGTCTTTACGCAATTTCAACATAAACATAACGGAAATACTGCTACTTGGCCCCATTTTTTGCACATCATATTAATACTACACTACGACTGGCTAGAGGGTTGGGGAAGAGGGTGAGGGGGTATTATGCACAATTAAGGGGTTTATTTTTTTTAAATCTGTTCGTTGAACTTACATGCTGACTGTATGCCCCATTGTGCAGGTCAGTACTGGTCTTCGGCATATGCACCATCCCAGAACATTCCTGTGTTACTGCAAGGACAGACTATTGATGTGGTGAATGAGAAACGGGCCGTTTCTCCCAGTGCTCTACTGCTTTTTGCTTCAACCTATAATTTAACAGCTAGCTTTTCAAAACAAATATTGGTGTAGAAGCACCAGTGAATAGCGACTGGTGTGTTGTGTTAGAGATTGAAAATGCATCGAGATGTGTTAAAATGTTGGATTGAGCTGAACTGTGCCGTGCAGAACCCTACATTAATCAACAGATGACAACAGAATATTTACTGTGCTGACCTAGAGCTACCTATAAAATCACTGTACGACGGAACGGTACTCAAGGTGAGATCTACATCTACGTCTACATCTACATGGTTACTCAGCAATTCACACTTAAGTGCCTGGCAGAGGGTTTATCGAACCATTTTCATACTACTTATCTACCATTCCACTCTCGAATGGCGCGTGGGAAAAAGGAACCCCTACATCTTTCCATTCGAGCTCTGATTTCTCTTATTTTATTATGATGATCATTTCTCCCTACGTATGTGGGTGTCAACAAAATATTTACGCATTCGAAAGAGAAAGTTTGTGATCGAAATTTCGGAAATAGATCTCGCCGCAAAGAAAACCGCCTTTGTTTCAGTGACTGCCACCCCAACTGGCGTATCATATCAGTGACACTCGCACCACTATTGCGCAATAACACGAAACGAGCTGCCCTTCTTTGCACTTTTTCGATGTCCTCCGTCAATCCTACCTGGTAAGGACCCCATACCGCGCAGCAATATTCCAGCAGAGGACGGACGAGTGTAATGTAGGCTGTCTCTTTAGTGGGTTGTGTCGCATCTTCTAACTGTTCTGCCAACAAAGCGCAGTCTTTGTTTCCCCTTCCCCACAATATAATCTATGTGGTCTTTCCAGTTTAAGTTGCTCTTAATTGTAATTCCTTGGTATTTAGTCGAATAGACAGCCCTTAGATTTGTACGATTTATCGTATACCCAAAATTTATCGGATTTCTTTTAGTACCCTTGTGGATGATCTCGCACATTTCTTTCTTTAGTGCTAATTGACAGTTTTCGCACCATACAGAAATTCTCTCTAGATCATTTTGTAATTGGAATTGAACGTCTGATGATTTTACTAGACGGTAAATTACAGCATCATCTGCAAACAATCAAAGGGGGCTGCTCAGATTACCACCTAGATAATTTATATAAATCAGGAACAGCAAAGGGCCTATGACACTACCTTGCGGAACGCCAGATATCACTTCTGTTCTACTCAATGATTTACCGTCTATCACTACGTACTGTGACCTCTCTGATAGGAAATTACGAATCCAGTCACACAACTGAGACGATACTCCATATGTACGCAATTTGATTAACAGTCGCTTGTGAGGAACGGTATCAAAAGCCTTCTGGAAATCTAGGAATATGGCATCTATCTGAGATCCCATGTCGACAGGACTAATTACTTCATGGGAATAAAGAGCTAGCTGTGTTGCACAAGAACGATATTTTCTCAATCCGTGTTGGTTATGTATCAATACGTCATTTTCTTCAAGGTCTGGAGGTCGATCCATTTATCTTCAACACTCCACCATTACAAGCTTGTTCGGCATACAGGTGGACTGTCCCTTGTGTTGGAAATATTGAACTGTGGGAGGCACGAGTTCAGACTGTGCATAAAGACATCATGAACTATCTCCATCCTTATAGTGTGCATGCAGATGATTTACAACACCCTATCACTGTAGTACCAAACGAAGAAACTAAAGGAACAACCATTGGTTTGAGGAAAATATGCACTGAATTCTGTGAATACAAGAAACTTTTATTTGCAAAATACTGTGCTGTTCTGAAGATTGAAAACAATTTTTACTGATGTATACTACTGCTGACGCGTAAATAAAAAAATTATCACAAAGCTTTGTTGTTTTTCTTATGTAACTACCGCGTTGTTATATAAAGTAAGGTGCAGCCATCGCAGCTCAGTGTGTCAGATGATTGTGGCTACACATATTGTTATTGTTATTATTATTATTATTTTTTATTGTTATTATTACAAGTGTTCATTTTTCTATAAAAGCCTATTGCACACCAAAACCTGATGTAGTCAGTATCATGACAGGGTGCTGTATGCAAGTGGTCCTGTGATGTTGTGGAAGAACACCAGAAGAATAAGAACAAGAGGAATGGGGTAGTCCTACCTGATAATATACGACTGATAATTATAGGCCCATCCAACTGTAACATGAAAAATGTTCTCATGTCTCTGGTAACACAGCCAGATGGAGTCCACTTTGAGTGTGTGTGGGTATTTTCACAAGCGATGTTTCAACTCAAGTACCAACTGACACAAAAGATACTGCAAAGTGTCGATGGCATAACATACACATCATTCAGTCATATTACATGGATTAATAGCATCTGTCGCCTCAGGTGCTTCAGAAAGAGGTGCTCCCTGCGTTTTCTGCATCACAATTGTCATCGATGTTGGAGCATGACCTTCCGCATTGCTGTCACTGCTTCGTGCAGAACAGTCTCGCTCGCCTATGCCCACACCGACCTTTTCAATCTCTCTGCATTTGCAAGGTATAAGGTGAAGAATCCTCTCGGGCGACAGTTTACCCCCCACCCCCCAATCCCCCACCCACGGTTCTGGCTCCGAGCACCCGGCACCCGGGAAAACTCTGAAGGTGTGTTGTTGAGTGCAGCTTCAGTGGTTCAGTGGGAGGTATGGAAGCCGTGCATGCTGATTTCACATATTGATTATATCTCAGCTTGTTGAGTGTTGTGGTTGGGTAGTTAACACCATAAAGGGCAGTCAGACATTCCTCATCAACACCTATCATTTCGCTTTGATAGGCTGAAGGATCACTGAATATATGATTGGAGATCTTGATTTTTGGAGAGGGTCTCGAAAAAATTAATCTTGCTTTGGTTGAAAAATGCGGACGTAGAGTCGCAACAACTCATTGCATGAAGGAAGAGCTTGTAATTGGCAACACTCTTCTCCACTGCTTTTCCTGGATGACAGGGGAGCGGAGATCCTGTACATCTCCTCAGATTGAGGAAACAGACATTGGGGGAAGCCTGCAAACCCACCATTATGACCAGAGGGTCGGTATCTCCCCCCAAAATTGTGACATTCTTTAGAGCCGAAGCTAGGGATTCTGCTGTCCGTACTGTCATGGATCTGCATCATTAATTGTCTGCTTGAGGGCGATTCTACTTTCATTGCATTTTGTCTTCTGCATGGTGATTAATCTATTTCTGTTTTTTCCATTCGGTAGAAAATCTACTTCTGAAACTCTTAATGTCATGGGAATGCTAAACTTTATTCTACGGACTGCAGTTTTGTCGACCTCCTCAAGCGTTGCATGGATTTGGTAGCCTTCTGCCTGTCTGACTACCCATCGACCACAATTATCGCACTTTTACTACTTTTACTATAATTGCTTCGTACATAATGAATGTAGGATACACATATTTATTCGATGGTGTGTCCAATTGACCATACTAATCTCCGCAACAGAAAGCCCCCATCAATCACGTATACTGTACTGCTAGCGTCCAGAACAGGAGGTTGGTGGCTAACAAAATATTGTTTGGCTACAATTACCACACTTAAACCCCTGGCTCGCGAGTGGCTTCTGTCGTGCTTTTGCAAGACAGATTGCAGAGGTCGGTGTGTGTGCAGGTGAGCCTGACTGTTCTGCACGAAGCTATGTCAGCAACGTGAAATGTAGTGCTCCAACATCGACGACAATTTTCATACAGAAAAGGTAGACGAGCCCCTTGCAGTACCTCCATCTGAGACAGCTGATGCGACAGAAGCTATTAACTGTTGTAACATTTCGGAGCATTGTGCATCTTTATTAATCAATTTTTCCCTTTCATAACATTAATCTTTCAATTAACAGTTATTTCAATTGGAGAACAGCAACAAGTCATTGTTCAGCCTGGACCTTCCAATTAGCAAAGTGGCTCCAACTGGGCCTTCTAGTGCCCAAGGAACACTGCCATGGTCATTAAGAGCCAAACGGAGATGAATAAAAAACTGCACACATGACATCAGTACAGCTATTTCTTCATACTTCTATTGACTAATTGACAGTTTATCTGTCCTTCGTATCCATATTTTATCATTAAATGGTATCTTCCTTTTCCAGATGTTGAACCTGCTCGAAGTAATGAACCAGTCTCGGGCTCGACATTCATTCACTTCATGACATATTCATATTTCTATTCAGCCTCAAGAACCTACTATGATGTAAATATGATTTGTTAACGTTTTGATCAAACGTAATTTTCCATCAGTTCATTCGAAACAACCTCTTTTAAGCGTAATACACGGAAAGTATAGCGCTGTAGAGAGGTGGGAGGAGTGTCTGGTCTGTGGAGTGCAGAATGCATTTATCGTAATTTCCGCTTTGCTCCCTCCGCCCTGAAGAGAAAATTGTACGTATATTACTGACGTCTACTCTAGGAAATCTAATGTAGTTGCACATGGTGTAGAAGTTTTTGTTGATAATATGCATACTTTTCGAGTTGTGTGGAGTAAGAGTCGGTGTTCTTCTGTTTCCGCAAAAGGGTCAATAAATGGCTGCTTTTGAGCTCGCTCTAGCGAAGACACAGCTTGTCAGAAAATCAAACCTGACTAGTGCATTTTCTAGGAAATTTCGTCTACTTTAATTCTGCATATACTGGTCATCTTCTAAAAAAGCATACTTGTAGAGTTTCAGCGAAAAACTTTAAAAAAACGGGAACATTGTGGTTTTTCGCATTTTTCGTTTGATTCCGACCTCCTACAATGCAGAAAACAAGAAATTCGGAATCAGAACCCCAAGAAAACATGTAGAACCTCTGAGAAACTATCTCCGCATTTTTTTACAGGAGAAACCACCATCTGACTGGACTAAAGAGTAGTTTCTTGATGAGGTACTGTTCTTTGAAATGAATTGCTACTATAGATGACTCAGGTATTCAGCCTTAGACCGAGTATTAACTGACGCACTCAAAATTTGACAAGGGGTGCCAGTTATTGTATTCACGACGTTGGCGTCTGTCAAAATAACAAAATCACAGCCATAAAGTCGTAAAGTCGTGTGCGCACGACAATCAACGATCTATAACCCACAAGCAAGATAATCCACGTATGTTACGAGAGGCGTTAAATATGTAGTACAACACCATTTTTTCTGAAAGAAGATTGGCTTTATTGAAGATTCCAATAAACTGTATTATTCCCCACTCTCTTGGCAACAAAACCCTAAATTGTAATTATTATTGTAGGTGTTATTATCATTAGAGTAATAAGCCGCACAGCATTAACAGCCTGAAGCCGTCCAATATCTGCCAGTTCGGAATTAAGGAGTGCAGCAATGAAGTGATTTACGAAAAATATAGTGCACGCATCTGAACTTGGCTGATTTTAAATGGGGTTGCAGTCTTCAGGTCAAGCAAGTGCTACAGTGGAGAAGAGTAATGCAGGGGATGTATGTTTTGTAAGAAGTGTGTACCCTCATTGAGAAGGAGTTGGGGTGTGGGCAGCACTTACGATGCACCACGAATTCATTCGTCATTCATTCTGACACACACACACACACACACACACACACACACACACACACACACACACACACACAAACTAAATACCATTCATCTTTCATCATTTTGAAAATAGAAATGTTCCAGAAAAAGTCTTTCATTCTACAGTTCAGCTAGGTGCTAAAATTGATGATAATGTGGTGGAGGGTGGCAACAGATGGCAGAGGGGGGGGGGGGGGTTTCTAATATCTGATTTCACTCAGGAGTAATGGTCTAAGATAGGTGGGAAACCACTGATCTAGGGGATTAGTATTGAGTAACTCTGACATCTGTGTAACACTCTTCTGTTTGGAAACTTTATACCTATCAGTTGTCTCCCACTGCGCCTTCAGTTTTATATAAAACTGATTAAATTACTATAGTTGTTCCACTAGCTTCAGTGATTTCAAAATAGTTCAAATGGCTCTGAGCACTATGGGACTTAACTTCTGAGGTCATCAGTCCCCTAGAACTTAGAACTACTTAAGGGCGGTAGGACGTCAAACGGGCCGACTTGGAGCAGGAGAGGCACCACAGAACATTTCCACTGTCTATACTTTTACAAATAAATTCATAAAACTTTGTCAGCATGACCAGGAAGGATTCAGAATTCACACTCATAGCACTGGAAGATCGAAAACATAACGAAGTAATTTTTATACATGTAAAATTTCATCATTTTTTTCACTTACTAATGGCAGCATTTGTTGCTATAGGTACACTTTTCTTAATCAGTAAGAGAGATGGTTCGATGAATTTTGCACAGCATATAAACCATACTTAAAGGTGTATGAAACTCTAGAATTTTCCAAATCTATTAAAAACTGTGTTAAAAATTGAGGTAATTAACTACAAAATTTGTGTTTTTTCTCAACATGAAGTTTAAAATACATCAGATCATTCGATTTTTCATAAATTAAATAAATTCTGCTGCCGTGTCTCACAACTATGCACTACTTATGAAACTTCAGAGACATAACCCAGACTTTTGCTGCCGTAGTACCGTAACTAACGTCTATCGGTGCTAACCTCGAGTAGTTCAGTCTGTGGCTTGTTGCCTTATTATTCTCTAAAAGCAGGTCCACATGCAACGATCTGTCTGCGCAAATATCTGTGCGCTTCACATCTGAGCAATCAGATCGTTGCGTGTGACTACTATTGCAGGATGTGAGATATGCACAAATTTGGTAGTTGGAGTTCGAAGTTTGAGCGAAACTGCCCAAATCTGTGGTTTCAAATCACATCTGCGCAGCCAAGTTGAAGTGTACGGGCAGGAGATCGCAGCAAATACGGCACGCGAAACGTGTTTGAGTCAGCTGTTTGTGCTGTCAAGTGTTTTCTCGTCTGTGTGGGCTCAGGGAGTTTAAAAAAGGCAGGTACACGTCAGTGCTCCATAAAGTTAATTTCCGAATTCATCCAAATATACAGGAGTCATACATGTTCGTGGAAAATTAACAGCAAGCAATACAGCGACGCCGCGCGGCATTAGCCAAACGGTCTGGGCCGCGGCAGTTATGGTCTGTGCGACTGGTCCCGGCGGAGGTTCGAGTCCTCCCTCGGGCATGGGTGTGTGTGTTTGTCCTTAGGATAATTTAGGTTAAGTAGTGTGTAAGCTTAGGGACTGATGACCTTAGCAGTTAAGTCCCCTAAGATTTCACATACATTTGAACATATGAACAATACAGCGACAGAGATAAAAATGCAGATGCTTATAATTCTGTAATAGAGAAATTAGGAGCGACTGACCCTACGGAAAACAGGGAAACGGCAATAAAAGAAAAAGCGGTATGACTACCACAAAGATCGAAGCAAAGTAACGAAAGCTTTTCGATGCGACGCCGCCTACCATACTTCAGTCAAAACTAGCCAATGCCATGATCTTATTTGACAGTGTAGCCGTACTTGTAAAGAAGAGTGCGGTCAGAAAATTGTGTTAAGCTGATAGTGGAAGATGTTGCAACAGTGCCTTCATGGATGTAGGAATTATTACACTTGTTTTACAGTACTTCATAACACAAAATGCGGTTCATAACAACAGTGATTTAGAGGTAAACCGTAGAAATCACTGCAACAATACTAGAACTAAAACTTCCCAGATAGACTATGAATTCCTCTCTATAGAGTTCAGAATGGAGTTATATACAAGATGAACATTAATAAAACCGACAAAACTGCAGGGGCGGATTACTGACTAGAAATGGAGGAAAATAGTTCCTATGAACATGTGTCCGTAAATGCATCGTTACCACGGCAGATGGCGCTGTCGACGTGCCGTATGATGCGTGTATGTTGCTGGTTATGTTATTGAGCAGCGTACTGTAAGCAGCAGAATGGTCCGGTATTCACGTCGGGAACAAGCTGAGATAGTGTTTGTGTACAGCCACGAAGGTGAAAACGGTCGAGAGGCAGCACGGCTATAGCAAAACAAGTACCATCACAACACCAGTCACCTCACACGCACAATATTTCAAACCTTTTTTGGGCGTTTTTGTGATCATGGCTGCTTTCAGGCAGACGAACGTCCAAGGTGGCCGCGGACTGTGTGTACACCAGATCTAGAGGCCCGGATTCTACAGGATACTGAGACAAACCGTAGTACAAGATCCAGGCAATTGGCCTATCAACATGGTGTAAGCCGAAGTACGATTACGTGTATCCTGCACCACAACTGCCACTACCCCTATCACCTACAACGTTTGCAAGAACTATCTGCAGCTGATTATGTCGATAGTTTTTGTACCAGACCATCATAATTACCGACGAAGCAACTTTTACCAGAACTGGCATCATCAATCTGCATAATCGTCATCTGTGGGCTACGGACAATCCTCGGAGAGTGGTTGAGGCATCTCATCGGCATCGGTTCACCATCGATGTGTGGTTCTTGGCACCACAGACGTCGACCGATCATTATTCCACAACGTCTCGATAGGGAAACGTACCTGGACTTCGTGGGGAATACTCTGACTGGGTTACTTGAGAATGTGGCTTTGGTAATACGACAGGTTATGTTGTAACCTCCCCACAATAAAAATACGTATATGGCATTTACATTAAGTGTTACCTCCCAACAGTAAAAAATGTGATAACCTGCCAACAGTAAAAAATATAAGTATATGTTTATATCATTCACATTCAGTGTAACTACCCAACAGATAAATTCCGTAACCTACCAATAATAAAAATGTGACAAACCTCCTAATTAAATTGTGGCTCACCTATAACCTTTCAATAACTGACTGTGAATTTAAACTGGTAAATTTTGGACGTCAGCAGCGCTGCGTCATGGCGCCGAAAGATCATTCTGAACAAAAAATGAAAATTCTTACCTCAATAAGGTCGCCAGATAATACATATATATCTGCTCCTATAAGAATTTTTTCTGGCACAGGTCAGTGCAATGCTGGCCGATAGATTTGTCATGTATAAAAAGAAAGAACTGATTTTTCTTTACAATAATCAGAATGACCATGGATTGGAGAAATTAGTAAAATCTTTAGATTGAGTTGAATGATTGTCAAAAGTTAATTTTTATAAGAAAGATTATTATTAAGAGACTTCTTTTTAAAAGCATTTACATGGGACTTGATGTAACAATACTAGATATGCGCGAGGCTGCTTTTACCTTACACTACAACGCTCAGGCACCGCCATCGCTCCACACGACCGGCCCAGCCAACACGATACACCAGACCGCTCGCTACTGCTACTACAACTGCTACACAGTTCCTACTGCATACAACACTGCTCTCTGGTCTGAGATTCTCTTATAGCTAACATATCGCAGGCAGCGTGTGATCAATCCATCGAAATTACATGTGCTCGAGTGCGCTAGCAACAAATTCCTTAATCATGGACCTCTTACAATGTGGTTTCTGCACGACGGAGCACCACCTCGTTTCTGCGTTACAGTTCGTTGACATCTCAACATCCACCCCGAACATTGGATAGGACGCGAAAGTCCTGTATCAAAGCCTGTTAGATTACCAGGCTTAAAACCCTTGGATTTTCGCCTCTGGTCGCAGCTAAAAACCACAGCTCTTGCTGAACCAGTTTCTGATTTGCAGAAACTTCAACAGCATGTTCACGGCGCCTGTGGTGCTATTCGGAGAGATGCCGGGACGTGCGAAAGAGTGCAGCAATCCATGTTGCGACGTGTGAACGCGTACAATGCATCCCATGGAGGCCACTTTGAGCATCTGTTGTGACGTGGGTGCGATGCAGCTCTGTATTGTGTTCCGGAACGCTTTGTCGTCGTTGCATGTACACCATCCATTTGCGGACTCCTGTTCGTAGGACCTTTTCTCCTCCATTTCCGTTCATGAATCCGTCCCTCCTCGTTTCTCGGTTTTATTGATGTCCACCCTCTATTATGGTGCAAAAGTCTCTTAACAGATTGCTGGTAGAATTCAGACAGGGAACTGAAAATTCTGACTCAGACACAAACAAAGCTATAGTTCATAAGCCACGTATCTAATTACTAAGCATCTACTGTGTTTCGAGCACATCGAAAACTGTAAAAATGCTACCTGTAGCTTGTCAGACTTGAAATCAGTACTTTACTTGCCTTCCTGAAATCATCCTCCACGGCTGCGTAAATAGCTTCACTCAATATTCGTTTCGAAACTGCAGTAGAAAATTCTCGATCCTTGTAGATCCATCGTGTTGCCAAGGATCTTAAAGTCACCGTCGGCCGTTCTTGTGGAGAAGTTGCTATCCTCTTAAGTGTGTTTCTCCGTACTGTATAAGGGGTTATGAACGTCAAAAGATAGTAATACGTTTTCAAATCCATCCGCAGATAATTCCGCCAGTCGTAGGGTTTAGCCTGCAACTCATGATGTAAATTTATGTGCGAAAACTGCCTTCGGTGAAGTGGCCATTGTGTAGATCACTTTGATCGGTCTTTCTGTCTCTTCATTTATTTTGCATTTTTTTTCAACACAAGGTGCGAAGACAGACCATAACAGAATCTTCTCCATTTCTAAATAAATGAAATTAACTCTGAGGTTATGAGAGCGTAATCACTTGCCACTGAAATTTCTTTTATCCATCGAAAGGTAGCGGGTGAGCAGCAGATTATAACTTGTGTGGTGTGAACACTCCACATATGCAGCGATCTGTTGCACGCTTAGACATTGCGCAGATATCTGCGCAGGCCGATCGTTGCTTGTGAACGGGCATTAAGGAAAAGTCGAGGCCCCATGTGTTTCACATGTTAGCAAAAACACCTAGTCACACTCAACACTGCTCACACGGTATTCTGCAATTCTATGGCCTGACGACATATTAAAAGTCAGGTTTCCTTAGGATTTTATAATGACAATTTGTGCCAAATTTTTGATGTTAATAAGAGTTCTAATGGTTCAAATGGCTCTGAGTGTTGTGGACTGACAAGAGCAGCCAGTCCACAATGAAGTAGCCGATAGGGCACGCGTCAACTCACGCCGTCTTGCGTTAAATCTGAAACAGGATATGTGGTAAAAGCTATAAAGAAAAGAACGGAGCTTCTCATATACTTATCTTTAATTTCTTCTTGTACATCTCTATGGTGAACACAAGTGAGACTCTCTCCAGATATGGATAACTGCGCCTTGCTAGGTCGTCCGTACTACTGGGGCCGAGTTCTAGTCAGTCTCTCGAGACCTGCCATGTGGTGGCGCTCGGTCTGCGATAACACAGTGGCGACACGCGGGTCCGACATGTACTAGAGGACCGCGGCCAATTTAAGCTACCACCTAGCAAGTGTGGTGTCTGACGGTGACACCACATTCCTCCCCCGCAAATTGGCGAACGGTCGTGTTATAACGCTTCTGTCCGCCGTGGGGAGGACCCCATGTTGACGTAGGCGATGAGGTGGGGAGCCTAACAACAGGCGAGGCTGTGCCACCCGCACCCTGCCATTCGGTCCGAGGGGAGCTAGGAAACGCCTGAAAACCTAGTCCAGGGTGCACGTCAACATGCGGTGTATACGTCCGTAATGAGACAGGAGGGGCCGAAGGGTTGACCTCCATGGCGTCGGGGAATCCGACGCGCAATGACGACATCTGGTCCGGAGCGGGCAATAGTTCCATGGCGGAGGACGGCTGGTCACGGGAAGCAAGCGGCGGCGCGTGACCCAGGGAGGCGCGTGGCGGTTGCAGCGACGCGTCCACCGCGGGCGGCGCCGGAGGCGGCTGCGGCGGCTGCGGCGGCTGCGGCGGCGCGGCGCCATGAGGCAAAATGGAAGGCAGCGTCGGGACACCTGGTGATGAGGCGAGCCAGTAGATGGGTCCCCAGGGCGCTGACCTGACGGCCCCGTCGCTGAAAGCAGACGGGGAGCGGCAGAACCCAGGCGACGACAGAGGCGCAGCTGATTGAGATGCCGACGCACCTCACCAGAGGCCCCCAAAACCAAATACATCGCGCGGCCGAGGCAGCGAAGAATGCGCCCTGCGAGCCAACGCCGTCAACCGCGATAGTTGCGATAATAGACAACGTCGCCAGGAGCAAAAGCAGGAGTCTGGCGCAGCACAGGAACCTGATGCGGCGGATGCAGCAAAGACATCAAGGTCCGATGAGAACGACCATGGAGCAGCTCAGCCGGCGAGCGACCATCGCGGGGCTGAGAGCGATACGAGGACAAAAAGAGCAAGAATGCGTCCTCTCGAGAATGCGACTCTTTCAACTTCAACATCTGTGACTTGAAAGTCCGGACCAATCGTTCAGCGGCACCGTTTGACTGAGGCGAAAACGGCGCGGATGTCAGATGTTGAATACCATTGGCCTTGCAGAAAGACTGAAATCCTGCAGACATGAATTGTGGGCCATTGTCGGAAACAATAGTCTGTGGTAGACCTTCAATGCAAAAAATAGCGGACAACGCTTGGATGGTGGCAGATGACGTCGTTGAAGACATCCGGACAACAAACGGAAAATGACTGAAAGTATCGACCACAACCAACCATCGAGCATTCCAAAATGGACCAGCAAAATCGATGTGCAAGCGTTGCCAAGGGGAAGTGGTTGTCGGCCATGCAAAGAATTTCCGCGGCGGGGCGGCCTGGTGTTCGGCAAACGCCACGCAAGAAGAGCACATATGCGTAATCGCAGCATCGATTCCGAACCAAGTACAGTGCTGACGAGCAAGTTGTTTCGTTTGCACTATACCCCAATGTCCTTGGTGGAGAAGCTTTAAGACAGAGGACTGTAACGAACGTGGGACCACAACCCGAGACTGATCATTATCAGAACGCAACAACAAAACACCACGTCGTACAAAAAGGCTCTCCTTGTGAGCAAAAAAACGGCGAACCAACGGATCCTCGATCCGTGACTTTGACAAGGGCCAGTGCGTAGCAACAAAACGCAAAACAGTAGCAAGGACAGGGTCAACAGCTGTGGCCGTAGCTACACGACGAAAATCAATCGGAAACGATTCGACCACGTCATCGGTTTCCGCATCAATGAACGTGCAAGCAAGTTCGGAAGAATCGAATGCTTTATCCTCGGCAACAGGCAAACGGGACAACGCATCAGCGTTTCCGTGCTTAGCAGTGGACCGATACAAGATATCGTAGCGGTACTGCGAGAGAAAAATAGACCAGCGAAGGAATTTCTGCGCTGTACGTGGAGGTACAGGCGTGTTCGGATGAAAAAGCGATGTCAAAGGTTTGTGGTCTGTGAGGATGGTAAAGTGACGACCATACAAGAAATCATGAAACTTTGTAACACCAAATACGAGAGCCAAAGCTTCTTTCTCTATCTGGGAATAATTTCTTTGCGCAGATGAGAGCAATTTTGACGCAAAGGCAATAGGGCGATCATGCGATCCATCTTTGTGCGCAAGCACAGCACCGATCCCGAAATCCGATGCATCTACCATCAACAAAAGGGGTTTTCGGGGATCGAATGGCGTAAGGCAAGTATGTGAAAGCAACGCCGATTTCAACTGGCGAAAGGCGCGTTCGCATTCCGTCGTCCAGACGAACGGAACACCTTTACGGCGTAAGCGATGAAGCGGAGCTGAAATGGAAGAGGCATGGGGAACATATTTATGGTAGTAATTAATTTTCCCCAACACACTCTGCAGCTGTTTCAAGTTCTGCGGTGACGGCAAATCCTGTATGGCACGGAGGTGCTCTGGACTCGGATGTAGTCCTTGGGCATTGAGGACATGGCCCAGGTAGGGTAAATCCCGAGCAAAAAACACACATTTGTCCTTCCTTAAGCGAAGACCATTTTGTCGCAAGACCTGAAATAACGTTCGGAGATTTTGCAAATGTTCGGCTTCTGTCTTTCCGGAGATCACAATATCGTCCAGATAGTTCGCAGCAGTAGGGACCGACGCACAAACAGTTTGTAAATATTGCTGAAACAATGCAGGTGCGGATGCACACCCGAATGGCAGTCTTTTGAAGCGATACAAACCAAGATGCGTGTTTACCACCAAGACACGCTGGGATTCTTCGTCCACCAGTATTTGCAAGTACGCATCTGCTAGGTCCAACTTTGAAAAATATTTTCCCGGGCACAGTTTGTCAAAAAGATCTTCCGGGCGGGGCAAAGGAAAAGTTGCAGTCACAGGTTGTGGATTCACAGTTGCCTTGAAGTCCACACAAAGTCTCAATTTTCCGGAAGGTTTTGGCAAAATTACTAAGGGTGAGGCCCAGAGAGAAGCCTGCACACGTTCAATTACACCTTGAGATTCTAAATCGTGTAATGTTCTTGCGACCTCATCACGCAATGCGTGGGGAACATTGCGCGCTCTGAAAAACTTCGGTTGCGCGTTTGCTTTCAGTTCCAAATGCGCTGCATAATTCTTAGCGCAACCAAGGCCCGGTGCAAAAATGTCTGCAAATTCTTCACATAGACGAGAAACACTGGCGGAAGGCACAGTCTGATTCACTGATAGGACCTGATTTACGATAGACAAATTAAACAACTGAAATAAATCTAAACCAAACAAGTTCACTGCTGTAGAAGAACGAAGAACGTAAAATGACACAAGTTTTGTTTGTCCTTTGTAAGTTGCAAGAAGGCTGCACTGTCCTAACACAGGTATCCGCTGCCCTGAGTAGCTATTGAGCTGAACATTCGCGGCACGCACGGAGGGGCGCCCAGTTGTTCGTACGTGGCGTGATTGAGCAATGAAACTGCAGCTCCGGTATCGAGCTGGAATGGGATCACTTTGCCTTCAAAGTCTAAGTCCACAAAAAGTTTATTGTCCTGCTGACGACAAGAACGACGTTCACGTGCAATTTGAACTGATACAGGTACAGAAGCACTTGCAACTGTACGGGATTTCCGGCGACGTCGAACCACACTTTTTGTGGGACGAACACAGTCACTGTTAGATAAAGTGGCACAGGACGGGGTGGAATGAACTACATGAATGTCCATGGGCGAAGGTCCACGAGCCTGAGTGTCCTCGGTTCGATTCCGGCGCGAAGCAAAGGGCCTGGAATTGTTGTGATTGTCCGATCTAAGCCTTTTCTGGCAAACACTTTGTACATGTCCTTTCTTATGACAGTAAAAGCAAATAGCTTGGCGGGATGGGCAATTTTCACGCGAATGTCTAGTTGCACACCGCGGGCATGATTTTAGAACTTCATTTGCTTGCTTACGCGGCGCACGTGTATGCGAGCTAGGCTGCCGCTGCGCTGACGGGCGCGAGGGCCGCCTAGCGTACCATGCTGCGGGTCCGGCGGGCCGGTTAATGTGACACACTGCTGGCGAAGTTTCAAACGAGTCCTGAGCAAAGTCAAGTGTGTCTTGCCTGTCCAATATGTCTATCACTTGTTGAAGGGAGGGATTAACTAGTTTCAAAATCTGTTCCCGTATGCGAACATCAGAAACGTTCTGTGCAATTGCATCACGCACCATAGTATCTGAATAAGGGAGGCCACATTCACACTGAAATTCACAATCCCTAGTAAGTCCTTGCAATGTCGCAACCCACTCCCTATTAGTCTGACCGGCCGTACGTTTTGTACGAAAGAACGTATACCGTTTGGCAACGACATTTACTGTTTCCTTGAAATAGGCATCTAACGCCGACAAAATTTCTTCGTAGGACAGAGTTGCTACGTCACATCGGGGAAACAATTTCACTATCACACGGTAGGTGCACACACCGACACAAGAAAGCAAAAACGGCTGCCGCTCATTACCTTGAATTCTGTAGGCGGCGAGATGAAAGCCGAACTGGCGGGACCATTCCGGCCAGGACTCATGGGTTGAATCAAAATTACGGAAGGGCGGTGCAACGGCGTGTTGTGGCTGCGGTAGCGATGAAGCGGCGGCTGCCGCATCGTGTTGCAGCACACGTTGACCCTGGACGAGCTGTCCAAGGGCATCCAATAACGCCTGCGTCTGCTGATTCTGCAAGCGAAAAAATTCGGACAGTACATCCGGAGATTGTGGCGAAGCCATGACACAAGCAATTCAGAGCAAAGCAAGGGAAAAAAGAACAATCCTTCAATCCTAGTCGCCAGTGTTGTGGACTGACAAGAGCAGCCAGTCCACAATGAAGTAGCCGATAGGGCACGCGTCAACTCATGCCGTCTTGCGTTAAATCTGAAACAGGATATGTGGTAAAAGCTATAAAGAAAAGAACGGAGCTTCTCATATACTTATCTTTAAATTCTTCTTGTACATCTCTATGGTGAACACAAGTGAGACTCTCTCCAGATACGGATAACTGCGCCTTGCTAGGTCGTCCGTACTACTGGGGCCGAGTTCTAGTCAGTCTCTCGAGACCTGCCATGTGGTGGCGCTCGGTCTGCGATAACACAGTGGCGACACGCGGGTCCGACATGTACTAGAGGACCGCGGCCGATTTAAGCTACCACCTAGCAAGTGTGGTGTCTGACGGTGACACCACACTGAGCACTATGGGATCATCAGTCCCGTAGAACTTAGAACTACCTAAACCTAACTAAACTAAGGACATCACACACATCCATGTCGAGGCAGAATTCGAACCTGCGACGGTAGCGGTCGCGTGGTTCCAGACTGAAGTGCCTAGAACCGCTCGGCCACAACGGCCGGCTTAATAAGAGGACTGTGTAATTAAAATTCAGAGGAAATGGATATTATAATTTGTTATTTGCTGTCTTCCAAGCATGTATGTTACTCAGAACGAGAATTTCACAATTTCGTTGAACCTTCTGAATTCGCAAGGCTGGTGCTGCTAAAATTGTCACTCATATCGTTTTTAAGTTTTATTCTGCTCGTTTCGTTGTTCGCCCGTAATCCTAGAGACAGAAATTCATTTGCAAAAATGGCGTTGGCTTTTCAAAATGTACCGTTATTAGCGATTTTCGCTTCAGGCTACACCCGAGAACCTTCCAGAAGCTGGCTGCCTCAGTTCCAACAATCAATGTCTCATAGTAGACGTTTCCGCGGAAACGCATATTCTACAGCTCTGTCAAGAAGGAAGGCGCTATGGACTACGTGATGGTTCCGTTGATTGTGCTTGGAGCTGTACTCTTCCAGGGGTAAGTAACACGGCGGTATTTGTATTTGTGAGTCTAGAAATATACCAAAAGTATATACCTAATTTAGCAGCAAATCATTAGCGTCGGTATTAGAGAAATGGGCGATTGCAAAAAATGACTGCTTATCGAAAGCGCGAGCCCCAAACGATATATATCGAACGTGCGACTTGATGTCGACCACACGACTCGGGTGGCGCGAATTACGGCAAATGTTTAGTGCGTTGCCAGGGGAACATAGTTAATCGTTTTTGGTTGTGAGTAGCAATGAGTTGAAGCATTGTAGTTGCGAGTAATCATATTCTCATGGCGAAACCTAATTCCTGGATTATGTAGTGTGGAAAGTTGTTTCAAATTTTTTTGGGACTTCGGATTGCTTCGAAATGAGGATAGAGGGATTTATGTAGACTGTTATAGACTTATTTCTCTGAAACTTCACAAGAAATGTGCGGATGCTGGTTGTCCTTTGCAAATGTACTGCGCCCCGTGTCACAAGAGAGCATATATAAGAAATAACACATGGTTTTGCAGTTCCAAGTTATCCATCGAGAAGGGCATCATTTCAGTTTCTTGTTGGATAAGAGACCATGCGCTACAAGCCATAGTTTGAGACACAATAGTCCACGAATAACATATACGACTACTACAGTTTCTGCCGCGAAGTCTGTTACGTCGTAGTCACGAACGAGAGTGTACGAATCGGTGGACAAAACAAGGTTGTCGAAGCAGACGAATCACATATAGCTACCAGCAAATACCAAACAGAACGGCCGTTGAAAAATGGAGTTGAACGTGTCTGGGTACTGGACGGCACTGAAAGAGAATGCCGTAAGTGCTTTAGGCCTATAGTGTGAGTTTATTCAAGAGGAAAGAAAACTTTGGTCTCTCTGATAAAGTACTTTATTTATCCAGGCACGGAAGTGATAAAAGAGGGCTTTAAGTCATACAGCACCTTCAAGAAGGGAGTTCAACATGAATTTGCGAATTATTTTGTGTGTTTGTGTCCTCGGACGGTCCATCTATCCACACAGAACATTGAACGCTTATGGAAACCTATCAGATCGTTGATGAAGGTGGGGGTCGTCCAGGAGATAGAAACGAACTTTATACCTCTTCCAATACCTATATTTTCGGGTCAACAGAAAGGTCCGATCTTACTCGTCGGCTTTGACCCGTGACGTAAGCGTGTTGTGGTGTGTGACGTCATTACGGCGCGGAAAACCTAATACATGGTTTGATGTACTCTTGTTTAAAGAACATGTATACGTAATATGAAGCAATTTGATGAACATATTGATCTGTAGCGTAGCCCACTTGAGGTTAGGTTGGGAGTTTTTTTTTTGGAATGCGGCCGCGGCAGCGGCCGCCTATGATTCGAAAATATTGATTTGACACTAATGAAGCCTGTGGGGGGATGGGGGGGCACTGCAGACTCCCCCCACCGCATAACGACATATTTAGTTTCTCCTCACCCAAAAACCCCCAATTTCCCACGCTTGTCCCGTTACAGTCATTAGGCTTTTTGTGAAACTTGTGTATTTCAGTGTTTACAATACGTATTCGATGTTTTTATATCCGCCATATTGGAATTGTTGTTTATGGTCGTTTCCGCGGTATTTGTGACGTCATGGGTCAAAGCCGACGGGTAAGATCGGACGCTTCTGTATTTCCTATATTTTCATAGCTTGAAGTTGCGTGGAACAATTTTCCCCGCTGATCCTCTCCCAGTTTTCTGACTGACATAGCAAGAGTGAGCCGGGTTATGTGAAAAAAGGATTGCAGCCCGCGGCTTATACAACACGAGGAATAGAGCATGAAGAAGACGCGGCTGACAAATAAAGTAAGTAAAGTTACTACTTTTATTTGTAATTAACTTCAAGTAAACGTTCGTCTTTTGTCGTTGCTCTAGTGAATGCTACAAAAGACAGCTTTATTTAACGGAATTTGTGACAGAAACTAGAAATAAAGTGTCTACTTCACTTGAAGTAAAGAATATCAAAACTCATGACTTTATATTGGCTCATCATAATTGACAAGAATTGTAGCTTCCAAGAAGCGATTCAATTTCTGTTCTGCAGATAAGCAAATTCAGTCTCCAGTATTTTCTGTAGATTTGTCTCTGATGCCTTTTGATTTAGTTGTTGCAACACGTTCTTCATCGCTTTCTGTCTCATACTGTCTTGTAATTAAGTCTGTGCTGCTTCCATTCTTGGTAGAAAACATTTGTATTACTAATTGTGAAAATCTCACTTACATTCATCATCTTTTGTGCTCAGATTTACGTCCGTAACCATAGTCTAATAAATACAATCACAATACTCTCTGGTGCGAAAGTCGTAACCGTTTGAAAGCTGGAGCGACACGTGCTTCAAGCGGTGTGAATACAGAAAGTCACATGTGTCGTAAGGATAATGTCTATTTTTTGTTATTGTTTACTTAATCAACGAAATGTTTGTTATGTTTTGCGTTCCATGTCTTAGTAAGCTACCAAGAGACATGATTTATCGTCAAATATACGTTAAAATAGCCAACTCACACTGATTCAATGATATAAGCTACAACTCATTCATGAAGAAATACGTTTGAATATGTCTATATTTGCAGCTTAGTCCGCTGTAAGCAAGACAATATAAACAGATTTCATGCCTGAGAAGTATGTGTTTCTGTTGTTATTATCATAGGCACTTTTTTGACATTTAATTTTTTTTATGAAAACCAGTGATTCACCCTTTCTTATACTTCACTCGACTTCCCGATACACAGATAATTTTGTAAATCTAATTACTTTTACTTCAAAAGCGAATGTGTTGAAGATTCTTGCCGCTTGTGGCTTAGCAGCAGCTAGGGAATTCGTTTCTCCTGTGCTGGGAATCAGTTTTATTGCTTTTGACGATTTATCACGTCTGTGTGGTTTTCCCTTAAGCTACAGTTGTGGTGACTTATTTCATAACGTTAAATAACGTACGTGTTGCATTTCATATAGGTTTTCTACGTTACACGTTCACTGATTTGGTGGAAATGTAGCGAACAAAATTTTACTTTGATGACAGATGTACGACGTCTTCCCGTAAAAGGTCAGGTCTTCTGGTGTTTCCTAGCAATTTTTTGTTATTAAAGAAAAACGGTATTATTCAGTAAATGTCTGTGCGTTATAAAGGAACCGTAAAAAAACTGTCTTGTAATGCACCGTTTCGTATCTTCCAGGGCCCTTAAAAAACTAAATAAACACAAATATGGTGTAATTTTTCGGATATTGTCGATTTTTATGGCGCTGTCTACACTCCATATTGAAAAAACTTTGTTACAAATCAATATAAACGTTGGTACTCGCACTCTTCCGATATCATATTTCGAAGTGTCTCTTGCTAGCCACTTGGGGCACTGCTGTCGCTGGAGGTAACACAAGCGAGACAGAGTGTCGCGACTGTTACGTTAAGACTGTGTCCATAACTCCAATGTCACCAGAGATTATTATTGTGCTCACACTCATAAGTCTGTAAGCCGGCATCTTTGTAAAACAATTTTGTTTCCGGCTGTTGAATGATATTTCGGATCTGCTAAAAAGTTTTGTAACGGACAGTAGCAAACACTTCCTTCTTTTATGGAAATCAATATTCTTGAAATAGCCAGCTTGTTTATTTCCTAACATCGGTACACAGTAAACCCATTTGTAACCAGGACACATTTGATCTTTTCCTCCTGTCCACAAGAGCAGTTTGATTGAGATACACCTAGGCCTATTTGAAAATTGTCTAGCGACCATAACATTGCGTTTCTCCCTATCGCATCCAGAAAGTAAACACCAAGGCCCGTATTTGGAGTCTCTCCAGTTGCTTGCTATGCATATTTTAAAGTTTCCAGTATTTTAAATATTTACGTTGTCACAACTGAGGGCACCTGAGACAACTTGCGAAGCTCAGCCTGCTGGTTGATCGAGTAATAGATTAATAACGGGAGTCAAGTTCATTATGGGTACAGTGTAGACTACTACCACTGACTAATTTCGGAATGGTTCATGATTAGTTTAGAAGATACGCTGTCAAGATACTTTTTACCCTTAGAATGTTAACCTCTAATTTGTCCTGAATATGGTATGATCATCGACATCATCTGTGACATTTTCAAATCTCGGTGAATCTTCGATTCGTAAATAAGACTAGTTGCTGAAAGACAATGATAAGTCTTTCCGCATTTATTTGATCGGAATACAAGGAAGAAATCCTCTCTGATCTGAGTTATGTGCCGTGTGCACTGACGGTGGTTCTTTTCATGTCTAATATGTTAAATTCATCACTGCTACAGTAGGTCTCATATCTTTCTCATCGTAATTATATTCGTTGCTTGTACTACGAACATATCTGCAGGATTTAGCTTTCTACTCTAGCCGCCAAAAATTTAGTAACACATGTACTGCCTATCAATATGCGAGATGATTGCTTTTTTGTTTTAATTTCTAAAAGACAACCAAGTGTACTGAACAAAATGTCTATGAGTTATGGTACGTATGCAACAATTGTGACAAAATTATGAAGCCCCATGAATAGACACATTATTTGAAAACCATGTTTCAATAGTGGCTTAACTCCAAATTTTAGTTATGTTTAAGCCTCAGTATCTCGAAATGAACAGAAATGGTGGTGTATTACTATCGAAATAAGGTCTTAATTTGTGCTTGCCTGTTATAAGGGTTTTATTAAAACTTACATTCATCTGCGAGACTGATACCTGTCGGATTCACACATTTTCTCATGAAGTATCTCTTTCTTGTTACTTTAATTCAGGGTGAAAAATAAGATTCTGGTATTATTCCTATGAGCGTTAACGTGCTTCACTCCAAATATGCCCGATAATAGCATCCGTGTAGCATTATGCTTGTGGTAGACTAAAATTCTTGGGGGATGACAAATGGATTTGCTTGTGACGACAGCTGCAGGTATACCTTAAGTGTCAAAAAGGATCGCTGTTGAGAAAAGTTGGTCGATCGACCTATTATTAAGTTCTTATCTAACAGAAAATGTAAAGAGGGTGGCTGAGGAGGAGTGGTTAGTATTCAGGGATTTGATTGGAACCATCATCACTCGGAGCAAAACTGTCTTGTAAACATAGATTCTAAAATGCATACCTTAAGAAATATATGAGCGCTATTTTATCTTTTACACTGAGAAACAAATCTCGTTCCTGGCAGCTCTTAGGTTATCATATTTTTGGAGGAGGTAGTATGGGCAAAGCAAGAAAAAATGTCCATTAAGCACGAGCTCTAAAATGCATATCTTAAGAGTTAGGAATACTTATTCATTTTCGCTACTGCTAAACACATCCCATCTACTGAACATGTGCTCCTAGCTCTTATGATATGCATTTTATATACATTATGTACTAGACATTTTTGCTTCGAATGATCGTATCCTATGCCCGAATTTTTACCATTCCTGTTGGAATATTCTGTGTAGAAACCGAAATTCAGAGACGTTTAGTCCACACTGGTCTTAATTTTGGAAGATCGTCGAGACTACTACACTTTCTAAACAAAAGCGTCCGTTGTAGAGAAAAAATGCAAAATCTTTGGGGGGAATGCAGATTTTCGTAATGAGCAGACTTTTTGTAAAAATGTTTTTGATTGTTTTTTTTATAATTGTTATTGCTACAGTAGGAATAAATATACCTAACATTTATGTACATTAATTATTCACGTCAGTCTTGCACAATTCATTTTCTGTATTAACTTTTATGCAAAAATAAAACCATTCTCAAAACATTAAATACTTGGATCACTATTGGAATTTGAAAGTCTGTAGTACCGTGGCGTGTTTGATAGCCCTGTATCACACAGTTATTAAAAAAATGTTTAAATTGAACTGAAATGATTCAAATATTTTTTATGTTTAGTTTTAACTCATTTTTTCTGAAAATTTTTTCGTTGGTTGTGTTCCACAACTCTGAAAGGTCTCAGAAATTACGTATGGTAACACGTGAAGCTGCTGCATAATTTGTTTTTATCTGTATAACCGGTTTCAGTCACAGACAGTTTTAATATAATATTTGCATATCATTATTATTAGTATTTGGTATTTGTTTTGTACTTATGTAGCATCTGCTATTAAACAAAAATTTGTACTGGAAAATGGTCTGCGACCGAAACCGATCGTACAATCAAAAATAAATTATACAGCACCTCCACTTATTACAGTATGTCAATTTCTCTCAGTTAAATTACAGTATGGGTTGGATACGGCCTCCCGCTATTCAGTGTTGACCTTTTACTCTCCTTTCTTAGTCTTTGGGATGTTGTGTTCAATAGTCTTGTCTGTTTGTTTAGCCTTTCGGGTGTTTTGTTCAAATATCTTTGTCTGCTGTTACATCTTCCCTTAGCGATCGGTAATGCTTTTTGTATTGTCACTTGTTTTTGAAACGTCCCCTTGTGAACAATTTTACACGACTGTGCTTAACCTGACACACAATATTTATAGCGCAACGCAATCTGACTTTCAAAATTCCCTACAAAAGAATGGCCCTGACTAACATTAAACTATACCTTTCACAAATCACTTACCTCACAAAAATCTTCGCTGCTCAAGCTACTGCAATACAGCGAGCGCCACTACTGCCAGCTAAATAAAAGATTCAAACTATGGAAGGCACTAACTACTGATAGGGATAGTTAGCAAATGAAAGATATTAATAGAGAACAAACAATGTATTTACCTTTATATCATCATTTATAAATGTAGCAGTTCATGACAAATTACAAAGCTCCGCCATCTCTCTCCCCACATCCACCACTGCTGGCGGCTCACCTCCAACTGCGCAACGTTACGCGCTGTTCACAGCCAGCTGCCTAACACTACAATGGCGAGTATTACAACAATGCAAAGCAGCCACAGACTGCATATAGCACAGCCAGTGATTTTCATACAGAGGTGGCGTTACCAATAAAAAAACCTAAACAACCTACTTACATAGCCCCCATGCTCCCCACAAAAAATTTTACAAATTGTGTTGGACAGTGGCCAATACAGATTTGAAGAAATTTTCCATAATTAAAATAACAAAGATATCAAATGCACACACTTATTGATACAATGTTGGTCAAAAGCAAAAATTTTCTCGCAGTCCATAAAGACAGTCCTGATCGTTGAATTGCAGTGTTTTTCTCAAAGACTGAGCAGTAAAAGAAAATGTACACAGAAGTAGTGGATTTCCATACAGTCTTGAAGAAGTAGTGTTGTCCTTCCAACGGAAAGACAGTGCTGACTCTTGACATGCTGACAGGTAATGGGCCACAACAGAGCAAACCCACAGCGGAGTCAGTCGAAGTTTTGAAGAGTATTGGTGGGTAGGTCATCACAGAGCAGACCCACTGTAGTCCTGCTAGAGATTACGGTATTGGTGGGCCACCAGAGGCGCAGATCCACTGCAGTCCTTGTGGAAATAATGGTATTGATGGATCATCAAAGGGGTAGACCCACTGTAGTCCTTGTAGAGATAATGGTACTGGTGGGTCATCAAAGATGCAGACCCACTGTAGTCCTTGTAGAGATGGCCAGCAGCCATCTGTTGTGACTGTGCAGGTGCACAATCACCATTGAAGAGTCTTGCGGATAATATAGCAAGTCCATAACAACCACTTGTGCACACACAAAGTTTTTAGAATTGTCCTTAGAACCAGCAATGTTGTTATCCAGTCCCTTGCTGAATTATTAACACACGTGCAAACACTAACAGTCCCTACTTCTCACATATTGTCCATATACTATGACCAACAGAAACGTGTGCAGTGAAATGGAACTTACAAGTTACTTAATTTGATGAACTGCTGTCAATTACAATTTTATAACATAAGAATACAATAACAAGGTACAAAATACATCATTCAAGAACATAACAATACAGATAACATTTGTAGTAAAACAGGCTTTACAAAAGAATAGAAATAGACATATACATCAGTGTTACAGGAATTATGAGATAAGTAGATACATAAAAGTTCAGAATAACTTTCGAAACATCAACTTCACACATGAGCATTAAAACAAAACAGAATAAATATCTAAACATCTTTACAAAGTAAATAACATATTATCAATGCAAATTATATTTGAGGATAACAGTATTCCTCATCATAGTTCATGTAGCTGAGTATTAGAAGAAGAAAAAATTCTATGAAACTACACAAAGACAGGAAGAAAACAAATACACAAGGGTACACAGACACATAGTGGGATAACACAAAAGGAAAGGACAGGGTTTGTTTTCAGTGTATCATTTGGTACTGCAGTCCAACGCAAAACTTCATTCTGTAGATCTTTCGTCTTATTTCAACCTTTGCTTCCACCAAAAAAATCCTATCCAAGCATGCTTTCTGTATTTATTTCACATATTTCTTAACTCATTATTTATTTCCAAGAAAATCCTACGTATATCTGTTGTCCCTAAACCCTACATTTTTGGTTCATGTCCTCTTTCAAAATACCCCTTTTTTTTGGCCAAAGCATTTTCTTTAAGCTTCTCAATGCATTTCTTCCAATCCATCATAGTTAGTTTCTTATATAGTCTACCCCCTCTTAAGCTAACTTAAATCTACTGAGCTCAGATATTAAACTAAGGGACGAGGCAATGCAGCATCACATAAAACAATTAATATAAACAGCAATGAAAAAAAAACGCAGATTTGCGAAGCAAGCAGCATTAAGAAATTAGCAAAGCAATTGTAATATTACAACTAATCTAAGGCAATGTGCAGGAAACAATAAAAATAAATCATAAGTAAAACTGGCTTAACAGAATAATACAAAGTCAAATTCAATAACACTATGCCTGGCAAACAGCAGCAACTTATACCTAAACATGACATAGCTTAAGCAGAAAAAATATTACAGTAAAAATGGCCATGTTTAAAACTTACGTCACATCTTAACACTAGAGTGATGCATCACAAAAACTTACTCTACGAAAAAAAATTAACAAGTAGTTGAAAAGAAAATTATGTATGCAGTTCCTGTTATTAGTCCCTTCTTATTGTTCTTTCCATTCCAAGAGCTCCTTATTTGAAGAATGTGGGTCATAAAATAATTATTTAATAGATCTGTTGACAGAAAGTGTTCACATTAGCAAATGAATTTTTTTTTTATAAAACCCATGCTGCAACACAGCTGGAAACTAGATATCAAATGAAATAAGCAACTATGAAAGGCAAAGCATAAAAATATTATTCAATAGTCATGTGACATTTCATAATAGAAATTCTCTCAACTCTCGTAGAAAGACGCTTGTCGTAATCAGGTGTGCAGATGTAAAAATATTTCTCGTCATTTCATTAGGCATTTCTGTCGCCATATGGCATTTTATCACGGAAAACTTTCTTTGTAATTCAAAAATCTTGAAAAATAAATGGTTTAAGTACAAAATTGATCACTCAAATGCGTGTCCTGTAGCGCTAAATGTGCGTCTTGCTGTAACATAATCTCTGTGGAAGTCTCGTAGTTATCGTCCTCCGAAAGCTAAGTTCTGCAGAAGTCAATGTACTTACCTCATGATAAACAAAAGTGAAATGCTTTGTGTATAGATATCTTAGTTATTACGCTTATTGTTGTGATGAAGAAAGTACTGTACTGTAACGTATTGTTGTGCTACGGAAAAGGCTGTCTCATTGTTGCTATACCACAAAAGTTACTAATAAAACATGTTTTTCTTTCCAAAAGAATTCAGAAAACTGTGCAAATATAAAACAGATACACCGCAAAAGCAACATTGTAAATTGTCACTCATTAGTAGCGTCGTGATAAAATCGTGTAGCTGTCACATAAACTAACCTCTGTGTCATCTGGTATCTCACAGAAAGTACTTTAAACCCAGAATGTATTTTCAACTAAACCAAAATGTTGCATTAAAATCTCATTAGCAGTACCAGTATGTGTCCTAAGTATTTAAGCCTGATAGTCGTTACGTAATCGTGCAGCTAACAAGCAAGAATGTACAAATACAACACTGTGTCGTCTGTTCACTATAACAATACATTCGTAATTTCTGTTTAAAAATGTTCCCTAGGTTCTAGACTGGATGTTTAACTTCAAACATTGTTGCATGTTAACAGTTTCTTAAGTCTGACAAAGCATACTAGTAATGTAAAGTGAAAAATTTTATGGCAAAGACTAAGTTAAAAAGCAGATCATCTCTCAATAAACGGTTTTACATGTGAAATGTGGTGTAAACCTTTACTCTTCCTAGTACGCAGAGTTTCAACTTCAACGCAATTATCATGTGGTATACGTCGGATTCTGTAAGGTCCATTGTAAACTAGAAAGAATTTGTGACTCAAGTGTTTCTTCTTATGTGACAATGAATGAGCTTTAATGAGAACCTTCTGACCAATATACAGTTTCTTTGCATTTGCTTTACCGTGTAGTTTTCTCCTTTTGTCTGCTGCAGATTTTATATTTTTAAGAGCCAAATCAATTATGTCTTTGTGTCGAAGTTTACGTGTATTCGGGAAAGGTACAAGCTCTCTGATTCTGTTCGGTGGTTCTTCATTCTTCAGTATAAGAGTAGGTGGTAAAGCAGTGGAATCATGAGGCATTTCATTCAGCACGTTTTGAAATAAGTGTAAATATCTGTCCCAATGCTGATGCTTTCTGTGACAATAAAGTCTGCAAAGCTTATTGATTTCTTTCATAATCCGTTCGGAGGGGTTACAATGTGGTGAGTACAATGAAATAAAAACAGGTTTGATTTTATGGTTGCGAAGCATGCGTGACCAAACAGCAGATCTGAATTGCGGTCCGTTATCTGAAATGACTTTTAGCTTGTCATCAACAGTGCAGCGTTTGAAGAGTATGTTGTTTCTAACCAGATAATAATGCCGAATCTGAGTGTGTGTCTTTTCATGCCATTTGCTCTTGATGTCTTTCCAAATCGGATCTTTATCTTGTTCATGAGCAATGTCCTTTAAAGATGTGGTGATGAAGTTTTCAAAGGCGACTTTCTGAATGTAAAGAATACTGAAATTTTTCTCGAGGCTGCCTTCTGTGTTACTTTTCTCGAGCCCAGCCGGTGCGCGTGACAGTGCGTCCGCAACAATGTTCTCCTTGCCGGGAATGTAGACTATTGTGAAGTGGAATTCTTGCAGAAACAATGCCCAACGTTTTAACCTGTCATGATTTAATTTTGAAGACATAAGAAATTGTAATGCACGATGATCACTGTATACTTTTACGTGCTTACCAGAAAGAAAGAAACGGAATTTGTTAAATGCCCAAACGATAGCTAAAGCTTCTAATTCAGTAACGGAATAATTTTTTTCAGATTTTGTTAGCACTCGGCTAGCAAAAGCAATGGTTTTCTGAACAGTAGTGTCATTTTCTATGGCTTCTTGAAATAAATGGGCACCAAGTCCGACTTTAGAAGAATCCGTGCTAAGGCAGAAATCTTGTGACAGATCAGGATGAGCTAGTATTGGCGCGTTAAGTAACGCTTCTTTCAAAGAATTGAATTCCAACTGTGCTTGTTCGTCCCAGTTCCAAATAGTATTTTTTCCAGTGAGAGAACAAAGTTTTGGTGTAACAAGGATTTGCATATTCAGAAAACGACGATAAAAATTTACGAGACCTAGAAAACTACGGACTTGTCTTTTTGTGGATGGAACTGGAATGGCTCTGATTGCTTCTACCTTTTCAGGATCCGGCTGAATGCCTTCAGAAGAAATAATATGTCCCAAAAACCTCACCTTTGACCTACCGAATTCAGACTTTTCCAAGTTAACTGTAATTCCAGATTCTGCAAAAATACGTAACAAACTGTTGAGGATCCGATTATGTTGTTCCCATGAAGCTTCTGCTATTAGAATATCGTCCACATATAAGGTGATGTGACGTTTTAAGAACTCAGGTAATATGGAATTTAGCCCGCGAATAAATGCTGCTGAAGAAATGTTCAAACCAAAAGGAAGTTTCCGAAACTGATAACAAACGCCGAAACAAAGGAAAGCTGTGTATTTTCTACATTCTGGATGAAGTTCGATCTGATAAAAGCTGGATCTGAGATCAATGGAAGACAACACGTTTACACCATTGAAATTTTGAAGAAGTTCTTCCAACGTTTGCGGCCTGTCTGTTTCAGGAATAATGATAGTATTAATTTGTCTCGAATCTAAGACAAGCCTGATTGATCCATTTTTCTTCTCAACAACATGTAATGGATTGTTGTATGAGCTTACTGCAGGCTCAATAATGCCCTCGTCAAGCATAGATTGTATTTCTGTTCTAACACGGTCCCTATAATGCGCCGGAATTACGTATGGTCTAACACAAAATTTAGTATGCTCACGAACACGAAATTGGTATTGAAATCCCTTGATTGTTCCTGTTTTGTGAGTAAAAACTGTGGAATGTGCTTGTAAAATCTCAAAAAGGTCTTGCCTATCATTGTCACTACAATTTTCAATAGTTTGAATTTTATTCTGAATTAACTCATTAGTATCAAATGCGCCGTCGATATCACCCCTGTCAGTACTTGCAGAGTGATTGTTAGTGTCAAGTTCCGTCGAAAATTCAGAACTGTTGTCCAACAGGAGGTAAAGCCGATTAATTTCTTCGTCATGGTTTGAGAGCCAATCTTCAAAATTCAAAGCTACTGACTTACCTTCTTTTTCTAAACTTATTTCAGCATCGTGAAAGCTTAAGATTGCTTTGTATTTATTCAAAAAGTCTACTCCCAGTATAATTTCCGTCGACAATAATGGAACAATAAGAAAGTTCATAGAGAAGCTGTGGCTTTGACAAAAGAATTCTAAGTAGGTTTGTTGGCGTACATCTACACTTTTTCCAAAGATTGCACCTTGTAATTTAATCTTACGTAACGGAAGTGTGGGGCAATCGTTCGATTTGTTGCATTTTCTAAAAGCTGTTTCACTAATTACTGAAATGGGACTGCCAGAGTCAAGTACTGCCGTAAATTTTACGTCATTTACAGTAATGTGAATCACAGGATATGCAATGTTGTTAAGTTTTACGTCGTGTTCCTGGAGTAAGATGTCCCTAATGTCTTCCATTTTTACGTAATTACTAGCTACGGCAGCTGCGTCGTTAGTGTCACACGTGCGTTTTGTGGCTGCCAGCGGTATGAGTCATTGCCTATTGTCTCTTTGTTGGCGCGCGTCGTTATTGGGGTTTGGAGACCTAACTTCTACAAATTCACCGTGACGAGACGGCCCTGCCCTGTTTAAATCCCGCCAGTTCTGATGCAATTCAGGTCTGTCGTTACGATCATATCGTCTGTCGTCATGTCGGTAGTTCCTGTAGTTTCTTTCTTCTCGGTTAAGTGGTGGAGAATTTCTACCTGAATTATCACTGCACGGTGGACCGTTGCGTCTAAAGTTATTCTGTCTCCCGTAATAATAACTGTTTTGGTTTCCATATTGTCTGTTCCTCTGATTGTCTCTGTGATAATCATTACCGCGGAGAGGTGATCTTTCCCTGTAATTATTACTACTCTGCCAACGGTTGTTATACGGGTGGTGTCTGTTTCGGTCACGATTTGTGTTGTGAGAATAGCCTTGTCGCGTCCAGTTATTATTTCTTTCATCGCGGAATTGCGACGGATGTGATCTGTAATTGTTGTGCTCGTGCGTTCCGCGATTGTCAGTGTCAATTTCCAGTTCTTGTAAGAGTCCTTGAAATGCTTCAATGTCGTCTTTGCAACGTCCTGCCAAAATAATATGTCGTAAATGTTCAGGCAGTTTGATTAAGCAAATGAGGATGAGTTCTGAGGGGCTGTATGGGTTTGACAGGTACTGATTCTTGCGCAACATGTCTTCAAAATATTTCACAAGACTGGAGAATTCAGATTGTTCGAAATGTTTCATCATTATGATGCTATGTTTTACTCGGTCTTGTGTAGCTTGAGACCAATATGCTGAGAGGAAGGCATGGTAAAATTCTCCTTCACTGTGGCAATCGTGAATGACCGATCGCATTCTTACAGCTGGTTCATTCTCTAAATAGCCACACATAAATTCTAATCTGTGTTCTAACGACCAGTTGGGAGGAAAACAATGAGAGAATTGATGAAGCCACACTTGTGGATGAATGTCGTTGGCAGAATTCTTAAACGTTTTGAATTTACGTGTAGTAATGAACAGCTTATAGTCAAAATCATCGTGTCGGCGAGTAGCGTATCGGTCATTGTTACGTCGTGTCGGCGGTTCCATCTCAAAATTCGGTGCACATTGCCAATTTCTTTCATAATTTCCGAAGTGCCCTGTGTTATTATGTTGCGGCTTTTCCGTATTTCTATGTCCCTCTTCCCGTGTTGGGGCGCGAGTGTCCTCTGAAATACGTAATTCTTGTATTACCTGTGTCAGCTGATCTTGTACTTCGCGGATTTCTCTTTGGTGTTGATTCAGATTTTGTTTCAGATTCCTAATTTGTTCGCACTCTTCTGTGTCATTAAAGACTACCGGTTTTGTGTCGTTCAGATTATCATCTACCTTCGTAGATAAATTATTTAGCTGATCCGAAAGTTCAACTACTTTCTCCGATAGTGTACTTATTTCCTCAGTGTATTTTTCTGAACCAAGTTTCAGAGTATCTACTGTGTCCTTTAAGTTTTCTTGAGTTTTTGCAAGTTGCGTAACCGAATCGGTAGATGCAACTGAGTCAATTTTAGCCGACAAGGTCTCATGATTTTCATGAACAATGGTTTGCAGTTCTTTTATGGCTGCTTCGTGATTCTGTAATGCATTTTCATGCCGCGAAAAAATAGGTTGAAAATGCTCACAAATTTGTGTTTTTACGTCATTGCAGACTTTTTGACATTTCGATTCAATGTGATGTAACTCATTAGTTAAATCCTCACGTGTTTGTTCAAGCTTATTTTCTACTGAGTCTAACTTTTGAAGCTTTTGTTCCATTGCGTCTAACTGTTGCTGTGTTTGTCTCTGGTGTTGTTCCATTGTGTCTAACTTTTGAAGCTTTTGCTGTGTTTCTCTCTGATTTTGTTCCACTGTGTCTAACTTTTGAAGCTTTTGCTGTGTTTGTCTCTGGTGTTGTTCCATTTGTTGCATTAGCTGTAATAACAATGCATTAGTGTCTGGAATCTGTTCCTCTACGCTTTTCGGCAGTGCATTTGCACCGGCAACATTCACATTTTGACAAGCAGAAAATGTGTCTTGACTTATTTGAGAAAACGGTGAGGATCCAAAACCTGAATCTACAGTATTTGCGAAATTGTGTCCTGTCATTTCGGATTCCTGAGGCGAGCTGTCGCCGACCGATCGATCGATAATGCTTCCCTGTTCTCTAATTGTTTCGCTGTCTACACCATTGTTTGCCGCCCGCTCCATTTCCCTATGCACAATTACTAAATTATTACTTTGAACATCAGTTAATTCATTACTCGGTGGCGCTAACACACTGCTTTCGTTTTCACTGTCATTTCGCAGTTTACTTTGGAGCCTAGTATTACGTTTTTCACACGCCATTATTGTCACAGTATTTCACACGACAACACAGAAAAACACAATTTGAAGAGCAAAAATAAGAGAACACATTAACATAACACTGAAAATAATATCTAGTTAATTGCAGCTGCGAAATACTTGGTGCAAATCTACATGCATGCCACAACTGTTTTACTGTACAACAATGAAAAACTACAACTACAAAGGAGATTCTCTCTACAATTACGCGCTAGCAATAAACAAAATCTACACTAATTACACAAACTACCAGAAAAAATCAGAAGATTCCAGTGAGGTATCCTAGGCTAAGGGTCGACATATGAAACGTCCCCTTTTGAACAATTTTACACGACTGTGCTTAACCTGACACACAATATTTATAGCGCAACGCAGTCTGACTTTCAAAATTCCCTACAAAAGAATGGCCCTGACTAACATTAAACTATACCTTTCACAAATCACTTACCTCACAAAAATCTTCGCTGCTCAAGCTACTGCAATACAGCGAGCGCCACTACTGCCAGCTAAATAAAAGATTCAAACTATGGAAGGCACTAACTACTGATAGGGATAGTTAGCAAATGAAAGATATTAATAGAGAACAAACAATGTATTTACCTTTATATCATCATTTATAAATGTAGCAGTTCATGACAAATTACAAAGCTCCGCCATCTCTCTCCCCACATCCACCACTGCTGGCGGCTCACCTCCAACTGCGCAACGTTACGCGCTGTTCACAGCCAGCTGCCTAACACTACAATGGCGAGTATTACAACAATGCAAAGCAGCCACAGACTGCATATAGCACAGCCAGTGATTTTCATACAGAGGTGGCGTTACCAATAAAAAAACCTAAACAACCTACTTACATTTTATTTTTACAAGTTTTTTTGCTATTTGGTTAATGGCATAGGAATAGAACTATAATTTGGTTCCTGTCTGTCAGCTTTGCGTCGTATTGCGTTTTACTATCCTCAGACACTACCTCAGGAGTTCTACTGAAGTTCTCTTGTCTAATATTAACTCCTGAACCTGGTAGTTTTAAAGTGCACTTATAGTGCGAACGTTCAGCTACAGAAGATTCTCCTTGCCACAAGTTGTGCACAAAGTTTTCTCATCGTGCTTACTCTGGAGGACACAGGAACAGAGCACAAACCTGGTGAATACCACGCAGACTTCCACCCAGGCCGTTCACGCACAGAACAAATATTCAGTCAGAAAATAATTCAAAAATACAAGGCTATCAGGAATATTCCAATCATTTGCCCTATTACAAGAAGAACAAGGACCTGAACTAAAAGTACTACGACTAATCAAACAGATATTGGCTGGCACAACATCAAAAGTTAAATTACTAGGTGAAATCTCTGACCACTTAGTGATCGAAACTGAAGTACGGTAAGGCGGCGGATTATCTTCACTATTGTTCAAACCAGTCCTGGATAAAGTTATGAGGGATTGGGAAAAAGTACTGAAAATCCAAGCACACTGGAAACCAATACGACTAGAGCGATCCTGGAACAATATAGAAATCTCAAACCTAGCTTTCCCAGACGACCTGGCTCTATCCCTGGGTAACGAAGTAACAGCAGCCAAACAAATGAAAGTATTAAAAGGATGTGCAGAAAAACTGACCCTCCAAATCTCTTTCTAGGAGTCTGAATTATTCTGTTCAAAATCAAATATACATAAAATTAGACACAAAATACAATCTCTCATAGGAGACTCGACTACAAAAATAAAAGACAGTTTACGGCAGAACACAAGACATATATAAGAAGAAACACCCGTCCATTCAAACGAAGACCACACACTACAACATAGTAACCAAGCCTGATATACTGCATGCAAGTGAGACACTAACAGTCCATGCGGAAAACGACTTGGAAAGCACACGGAAGGAAGAACGCAAAATCTTGAGAAAAATTCTCGGCTCAAAGCCGACAGAAGAGGGTTACAAATTAGGAAACCCTCAGAAGATGACAGTTGTAGCTGCAGAGGTAGGAAGAAGAAGGTTAAAGTTCCACGTGCACATCAGTAGGCTACCACCAACGACACTAATCAACAGAATTCTGACATACATACGAGTAAAAAAGGTCAGATCAACAATACCATGGATAACACAAGTCACACTTGAAAACTAGAAAACGTACAAATCGGCCCATTGGGAACTAAGAAAAAAGTCCCAAAGAAACCAGGGACAAAGTGGACAGAGGATCAAAAGGCATCCTATGAATAAAAAATGAGGGACTCGCGAAAGATCAGAATAAAATCCTCAAATGAGACAGAATGCTTTCCGTGATCCTACAGGATCTCGACGAAGATAATAATAATAATAATGATGATAGGTAGAGTAAGCTCTTATGCCATGCGGTACCGCTTCTGTTTACTTACACCTTCTGATAATTCAATCAACTCGTCCGTTTACTACTATGACGTCTACGTTGTTGATCTGTGAGTTGACTCCGTACATCTTTCGTAATTAGTGGCTCCTGGCATTACTATAGATCCATTTCTCATTCTTTACTGCACTGTCTCAGTGACGGGGTGTGGGAAATCTTTGTATTAAAAGTTTCCTTTATTAAATGCAACACAGATCATGAAGTACATTGATGTACCGATGTACGAAATGGCTGAAGTAATAACAAATTTTTGCAACGACTCAACTTCTTGTGACGGTCAGTATTTACAAGCAGAATACGTGATTGTTACATTATCACTCTGCGTGCCCACTAGTGGAAATTCTACTGAGTTTGATAAGCAGTTCCATTGTTTTCGAGTTCTGGGTTGCCACTTATGTTGTGGGTAGCGTTACAGGAGTTGTACTGAATTTCATGTTATCCCCTTGTCGTCACAAATCGTCAGTTTCCATAGCCTCAACCGTTTTTGGAATTTCGTTTATTATGCTGTGACTTTTCGTTTAATGTAGCTCTCCCGAGCCGTATCTATTCCAGCTGCTAGTAATGGATAAAACAGCCGCTGTTACCGAGTATAAAACGCTATGATCAGTGCTTTATAGATACAAGTACCGGTATTATTGATTCAGTTTCTTTGTTCCTCTTGACACGTCTGCCTGCTGTTGGCAAGACCCATGCTCTACAAGTTTGGTGGAACAAATTTCCTGTTCGTATTCTTCATAAACTATCGTACCGGGCACAACCAGGGCTGGCTTAAAGCCCAAACGACACAAGTGGCCCCTTTGAGCCCCACACTGAGATGGGCGTAAGAGGTACCACAACTGTGAGGTATCCGTACAGGACGTATCTCCCACGGAACCAGCCCGGTTCGAAAACTGGGACGGCTGTTTGTGTTTTTAGCTTGCTTTAGGGACATACCTTTTGTACACGACGTCATTACCCAGCTTTCAATTACAATTTGCTGTGGAAGTCGTTCTCTTCTGGAAACCCAAGATCGAAAATCTGTATTTTTCAGTTTATATAACTAATTTACCTGTGTGATTCACACTCTTATCATTATTCTTTTGTGGTGACTGGGCTAATATTAACTTGGTACTGTTGTAGCTGCTGCTGGCTGTTTTGTGTTCGTCTTTCAGTGTTTTTATTTTATGTTAAGAACTTATAATTGTATGCAAACTCTTTGCATTGTTTTAATGTGGAAATTTCAGTTATATGGCACTTTTGGAACCACTGTTGGGCTATATTATCTTTGCTGCCCAAAACTAAAAATAAATGATTGAAAACACAGGACGAAACATAATTAGTAGGGAAACTGACATGCGTGGCCACGTACAAAATGGAGGGTGAGTGGAGGGGAAGGGGAGGAGCGACAAACGATAAGTCTCTCCTGTGGGAAAAATGGTGTCGAACAAGCCCTGTTTACAGCTGCACTTTTTCTCCTGAAAAGTGAACAAAGCTTTGCTTGCGGTGTTATGTTTACTATTTCGACTCTCATTGTCTCTTGTTGTGCCTGACAATGTAGTTTTCTTGTCGCCTCTTCTATTCTTTCTTCATTATTCGTAAACACAATTTTCAATCATCATGTTCGTTTTTCCTTCAAAATGTGAATTCCAGTCGTAGATTTTATGCAACATCCGTAGACAATTATTTTGTTGTTTCGATTAGTCGAAATTTCTCCTACTTGTATGAATGGGTCTTTATTCAAATTCGTGTTTTTAATTTTCAGCCATAACTCTGTCTCTCGGTCACAAACATTTGTGATTTCATTGCATGAAAAGCTCAAAGACTTGTTTCGATTCTGTGAACTCATTGACTGTAGTACTAGCGAAGTAGTTGTAATGACTACATCGGTAAAGTAATGCCAAGAGAAGCTTCAGGTTGGATTTGTTATTCTGCTCTCGGTGTATTGCTTCTCCCCCTGTTCACACGATTTAATGGTCTTTTACTCATTATCTCGCAGCTGAAAAAACTTGAATCATACTTTTAAAACAGTAAGCATTTCTGTGACTACTGCGATTTCTGTGACTTACCACTGTATGAAAAAGTTACATCTGTCAACACAGAAAATTGCATCGCAACAAACCTGTCATTGGCAAGTATGTTTTACGTTTTTCCTTCCGTTGGCATTAATTTTGTATTAAAGAAACAACTGTGAAAATATTAATAGTGTAATTAATATGTAAGTAGCCGTACAGTACCGTAATAGTTCGTATTTAGAAAATGAATTCTAACATATTGTTATGTTCACAGGTACCTGACCTACATTTCAGTCACTTTGAGTGATAACTCAAAATATCATTGTCAACAGATCTGAAGAAATTGCCACTGCGTCTTTAGACCGTTTTCGTCAGACGAGAGGTTAGTTTCTAAGCGTTTCGATGGACTTAATTACTTCAGTGAGATCGTTCTTGCAAATGTGATATTCATTATAGCAAATATTAGCAATCTACTCTGTCAATTATATTGCTAGTAATTAATGACAGCAAAAATTGTTTAATAATCCTTGTGTTTTTGCAGACACAGTTCTGACTCTGATTACTGGTTGCTGTACGTATCTATCCACATCAAGGCTGTTGGGAGAGACTCGTGAAGATTCAAGACAGCTCTTAGAGGATTTGCAGTTTAAAAGTGAAATAATTGTGAAATAAGTGTGTGAATGATTAAACTGTGTTTTACTGAAGTTGTTGTGCGATTTTAAAGGAATAATAAATGTCAAATACAGTGAGTGAATAATAAAAATCTCATTTTCCACATGTTTAAGCCGTTCTATACCCATAATTTTCCGCCACTTACTTATTGGTAAACACTTGTTGGAGAGCGACATGCCGCCCCCCCCCCTTTCTCCGCAATATTGGTGTGACACTGACCTGTAACATATCCCGAAGTCTACAATATGCATTTTGAGGCTATTGATATGAAAGTGGGAAGTACAGATCTTCCAGTTAAATCAGGAATAGCTTAAGTGCATTACTTGAAAGTAACACAGGAAAAGCTTACTTATGTAGGTGTTAGTAGTGTCGGCAAAAAGTTCTTGTGTGTGAAGTTGCCATGTAGAACACCAGGTGTAAAACTTTTCTCCTGAGTCCCGAACTGTGTCGGAACAAAAGTGAGGCATTCACATGACTGTTTTCATTTCTCTACACTTATACAGATGTCTGAGCTCTGCTGTGTTAACATTGCAAAGTCCTGTAGGCATGTGGAGTATTAACCAAAACTGACATATTGGAAGCAGAATCAAACACATTTGTTACGTTACTTGACATTTTCAGGAGAAAAAGGCAATGTTGCTTCTTATTAATATAATACATTCAGAGTCACAGCAGTATTTGACCAACCATAACTGATGCTGAATGTGCATGTCGTCATATAATATGAAAGGCTTATTTCAATAGTGGTACAAGTCCATTACCTCCACTTTTCTGTCTATAATGCTTCTGAAATTAGTGATCCAAACAAACATAAATAAAGGTTCATCTCTAGCAAGAAGCCATATGCTTGAATATTTCTGGTATCTCAACTGCAGATTTTTCAGCGCTCATTTAACTTTACGACTCTGTATCTCAAAATGAACAAAAATGGACTTGTACCACTATTGAAATAAGCCCTTCATATGCACACACAGCACATCGATCTCGTGAGGCACAAGGCTCTCATAACGAAGTACGTACGTTGGTCAACAGATGACACTAGGAAAAGTATGTTAACTGCGCTTTTTAGTTGCTCGTTGCGACTCTTAGTTGCGATTTGTCACAGAAATCGCAGTTTGACTCGGTAGCGAATAGCGTAGTATGAACTTTGCTCAACAGATGGGAGTGCTAACTGCGCTTTTTAGTTGCTGCTTGCGACTCTTAGTTGCGATTTGTCACGGAAATCGCAGTTGGACTCAATAGTGTATCGCAGAGATGGACGTAGTACGAACTTTGACCCACAGATGGCACTGTTAACCGCGCTTTCTAGTTGCTACTTGCGACTCTTAGTTGCGACTTGTCACGGAAATCGCAGTTAGACTCGATACCGTATCGCACAGATGGACGTAGTACGAACATTGGCCAACAGATGGCACTGTTAACTGCACTTTTTAGTTGCTACTTGCGACTCTTAGTTGCGACTTGTCACGGAAATCGCAGTTGGACTCCACAGCGTACCGCAGAGATGGACGTAGTACGAACTTTGGCCAACAGATGCCACTGTTAACCGCGCTTTTTAGATGCTACTTGTGACTCTTAGTTGCGACTTGTCACTGAAATCGCAGAAAGCAGTGCTAAATTCGATCAATAGAGGGCTCACGTCTTTGAATGTGAAATACTTATTGCGACTGCTAACTGTGACTGAAATCGCAGTTAGATTCTGCAAAGTTGCTACTGTGATATCTGTGACTTCTCAGTCACTGTGATTTCTAACAGATACGCGATTTCCTGCCCACCACTAGAATGAACAAATATTTTCACAAAAAAGTTTCGCTGTAACTTTTATCATACATGTGCTGTTGTCATGTTAGGCTGCGTGCAGTTCTGCGGCCAAACATGTTGTCAGTTGCCAACTGGAGTCTTTATAATTTAATATATGTAAAACCTCTCAGCTGACAGTGCTGTGGCTACAAGTATATCAGTTAAGGCCACGTTTTCAATCAAGTGAGGAAAATTAGGCAGAATTTGGATTTTTTTTTGACACAATGAAAAAATATACAGAGGATTTGTTTGGAGATAATGATTGATCACACTTTGAAATTTTAGATTTCTAATACAAAAAAAAATGCTACCCATAATTATAGTTTGATCAAGGGCCTCCGAGTTTGAACCACGCGGACTGAGTGCAGTGTAGCCCCTAAGGAGCTATCTGAAATCAAAAATGGATGACATCGGTCGATACTACATTAAACTTAATGGATCTTATATCTAACAACGATATGGTGCATACTCGAACTTTGAGTTAGATTTTTGTATTTTTCACTCTTTATGGGTTTACAACAAACAGTTAATACTAACAAATTTCATATATTACGGGTATAAGTGCGCAAAAGGTGTTTACTTTTCGAGGGTCAAAGGTCGAAATTAATAGGACGAGCCGATTTTATTTTATGCTGCAAGTAGGTTTGAAAAATCGTTTCTCGAGAAAAACCTGTTTAAAGTTTTGGGAAAACTTTATATATATTTCTCGAGAAAAACATATATATATATATATAGGTTTTTCTCGAGAAACGATTTTTCAAAACTATATGCAGCATAAAATAAAAACGTCTCGTCCTATTAACTTCCACCTTTGACCCTCGAAAAGTAAACACTTTTTTGTGCATTTATACAAGTATATATATTATTAGTTCCACTTGCATCAAAACTATGTGTAACCATATATTTTTGGCGTCGCTGAACACAAATCTGAAGTTAGATTTTCAAAACTCTAAATGGCTAATCCAATATGGCGAGCAAAATAATTTGTTTTGACCAGTTTTGAACAAAATTAGACCAAAAAAGTATTTTTGTTACTTATTTTAGTCTGCAATTCCAGGACTGTATACCAACTGTTCCTGTAAAACGAATTATTCCTGGAAAGCAATTCCCTCATTCTTGGCAGAAAATCCGATCTGGCTGAACTGGACATGCTGTGGTCGGCAGCCTGCACACATTGTTTGTCAGCTCATTCGGCGAATATGTCTGCATGCGAACTGCACTATAAATCATTTTGTGAACGTGCGTCACGGCAAGACAAGTTTTCTCCCTGATCCGCGCGTCTCCGGCTGAGAGCGTCGCACGGCGGCCTGCATCGAACAAACACAAGAAACTTTTGTTGTAGAAACATTTGTAACGCAAGGATTAAAAAAACCCTTTCGTCCCAACGTTCTGGATACATATACCTTTCAAAAAATGCAATAAAAATCGATTTTCAATCTTTTTGAACGAGAACCTGCCGTTAACTCGGCTGTTTGAACAGAAGCAAATTAGTATTTCTAGAGGTTCAGTAATTATTCAGAAAATGTTGTTCTATATGTACGTGCCAAACCATTATTTCCTAACAGTGAGTTAATATTCTATATTTTGATTTGCAGATGTTGCCTGGCTCTGTGCGCATGGATTATGTGCAGTAGGCTGTAAGTACACCTTTTATTAACATAACAGCTTGATACGTCTAGTTGTGTATTTTTGCCATTTATGATATAGTTGCGTGTTTTCTCTCATGTTAATTATCGGAAAATTTCTCAAACTGGTACTACATTGATACGTTCATCTATGTGACAAGGCAGGACGCAATTTTTGAATATCGTTCTATATTTGTGCCCTCTAACCACCACCACTCCCTCCCCCACTATGCTGGAAACGCTGATGTACATGCTTGTAATTATTTAATAAATTTCTAAATACCCTTTCTTTCGGTAGTGCTAGTTCTGCAAGGTTAGCAGGAGAGCTTCTGTAAAGTTTGGAAGATAGGAGACGAGGTACTGGCGGAAGTAAAGCTGTGAGGACGGGACGTGAGTCGTGTTTGGGTAGCTCAGCTGGTAGGGCACTTGCCGGCACGGTAGTTCAGCGTGCTCGGTCGGAGGGTTGGCTGCCCTCTGTAATAAACAACTGAGTGAACGGATCAACAAAGAACCTGAACGGCTGTCATCGGATGTACGCCACGACCAAATTAATCGACCAATATAGAGCAAAATGAGAGAAGCCGGCACAGTAGCTCAGCGTGTTCGGTCAGAGGGTTAGCTACCCTCTGTAATAAAAAAAACTGAGTGAACCGATCAACGAACAACTTGAACGGGTGTCACGCGACGTCCGCCCCGAACATATAAAACGAACAAAATAGAACAAAATGAGATTTTAAAAAAAAGTGTCGGTAGAGCACTTGCCCGCGAAAGGCAAAGGTCCCGAGTTCGAGTCTTGGTCCGGCACACAGTTTTTATCTGCCAGGAAGTTTCAAATTTCTAAATAGTTTTTCTACTAATACGTAATTGTTCACTTTCCCTTTTCTATTTATTTCCACAGAAGTTTCTCATTACTGCTAAACTGTTCTTTGAGCATTCGTGTGCTTTATCTTTAACATGGAGACAGATGACGTCGTCTTAGGTCACTGGATGTAATGTGGTATATCGAATAATTCAGGTGAGCTTAGTACCGGGTACTTATTTTTGTGAACTATAAACTGTACATCGCTGTTAAAATCTATACTTTTGTAGTCATTTGTTCCAACTACGAAATAGCTAACGATCTGACAGGTATGGTAATTATACATAACAATAGTTACATGGCTGTTACGGAGTAACAACGTTACAACCTTTCTCCCAGTCTCGTCGCTCTTAACGTAGAAGACGCCAGTCAGACAGTAAATATTATTCGTGTTACTGCTAGCCTTCAGTTCAACCAACAGCAACGACCTCGGACAAAGATGTGCTGCCCTCTGGAAATAGCCAAAGAAACTGTAACTCACGAAATTTCTGTGCACTTCATGGCAAATTCGGAGTCCAAATCAATTAACGGCAGACGAAAGAGTGTGTCGCTCTGGAAAAACACACATAGGTTTTAACGATACCGTGACCAACTTCAACGTGTCACTTTGCCGAGGATAGGCACACATCGTGACTGTAACGAATAAAGAAGGAAGACTGGGGGGTTAACGTCCCGTCGGCATCGAGATCGTTAGAGACGGAGCCCAATTTCGGAATTCATAAATTGGAAGGAAATCAGCCGTTCACGTTCAAAGGAACCATACCGGCATTGAGGGACATCACGCAAAACGTATATCAGGATGGCCGGATGCGGATTTCAACCATCGTGCTCCCGAATGCGCATCTAGTGTGTTACCTACTGCGCCACCTCCCTCGGTGGGATAGGAAGGGGCAAACTAACGTCGGACTTGCGCGCACTAATTACGGTCCGTAGACAATACTTATAGATTATCGTGCAAATACTTCACTGTAGAATCTCGGGGGACAAAGAAGCTGTATTGGAGTGGAACTAAAAGGTACACATAACACTAGTATATTGCAAGCATTGTATTTAGTATTTATTTCTTTGTGTCGGGAAACTGTAGTCTTGTGAATTCGGCCTAATTTGAATAATACAGAACAACGAACAACTATCGCAGCCATCAATTTCTAACTAGGCATATTCACCACATGGAGGATAAACATAATTGCTTACATCTTTCCCACATCATCATAACAATTTAGTCTATAATCTACATCCATGGTGAGTATAGACAGAAATACAGTGAAGCATATATATTTTATGAAGCATAGGAAATATAATCTAAAAAGGTGAGTACAGACAGTCAGCGGACTTCTATTCATAAAATATTTATCTTTTACCCTCTCTGTTTACGACTCCGTTGAAAAAATGTAACCAGTGCTTAGCTTAATTATTTGCAATCCCATTGCTCTGCCCCTCGCATACCGTGTCACAGAAGCATTTGAAGGATTTAAACTTCTCCAGATACTCTGACATTAAAGTTCCGCCCTCCAAGCAGTCAGGCATGGTAGCCTGAATGGCGTATATTGCTACGCGCAGCTGCAAAACAAAACTTTGTCGTGCCCGACTGCAAAACACGTTCACAGTTTAGTTGGTGAAGTGTTGGGGGAGGAGGATGGGAGGGAAGAGTTTTGGGAGGGGTGTCCAGCTGTCGAGCGGTCATACCCAGCCGACAGCCCGACAAACAAAATCAGACTGTCGGTGTGAAAACATTAAACCTTCAACACGCATATGCTCTGAATGGAAGTGACTCGATGCGGCAGAAGCCTTATTTATTTTTGCTTTTTTAGCTATTTTGTGTTAAACCCGCAGTCTGCCGTATGAAGGTAACGTGACGGCTTATCACAAACACGTTGTCGCTATCATTAAATGTCAGTTAATGACGCATCAACGATACAAGCGTTCAAGAGACAGTATGATCCTCAAGACAAAGACGGGCACCATGTGACTACCGTGTAGCGTAACAGGCACCGTTGTAGAATACGGTGTTGGAGGATGGTGCTTCGTGTACTCCTGTGTGTGTGTGTGTGTGTGTGTTTTCTTACCTTTTTTTTTACGTCTTACAGGGGTCGTGCGAAGTCCCCTCGCCGATTTGGTTCATACTGACAGAGTGTGTAGGATACAACTAGAACTATAACATATGTAAACAGGAAGACGCAACACTCATCTGTTTTTGAGAAAATCAAATCTGAAAATTATGGGCGTGCTTATGTTGTATGTAGGGCCACTACCGCCTACGGAATCCGTAGATGAGAGATTAAGTGCATAATTTCATAGACTGGGGGTTGTGTGATGTCCTTAGGTTAGTTAGGTTTAAGTAGTTCTAAGTTCTAGGGGACTGATGACCTCTGATGATAAGTCCCATAGTGCTCAGAGCCATTTGAGCCATAATTTCATAAACGCGAGGTCCCTCGAGAACTAATCTCTTTTTTTTTTTTCATTACCATTTAATTCCAACAAATGTATTAACAGGGAAAAGTATCAATATCTAATAATTCATTTACTGTTTTCCTAATCCTTAACATGACAAAAAGGGAAAAATGTTTTTTTCCTTAAAGAGATTGGAGATTGAAGAAACGACGGGAAACGACGCACTATAACTTCCAATCAAATCAGTCTAGTGATTTATTTACGTTATTGTGTCTACATTTGTGACAAATGTAACGTGTTATGGAGCACTACACGAATCAGAGCGATACTGATCCTGGAAACAAGGAAAAGAATAGCTTTCGAGACATGCAGCAGATGTAACGAACGCCGAATTTTTGCATGTCTATAGATTTTTTCAGTATGTCTATTGCAAAACAGCCGGCCGCGGTGGTCTCGCGGTTCTAGGAGCGCAGTCCGGAACCGTACGACTGCTACGGTCGCAGGTTCGAATCCTGCCTCGGGCATGGATGTGTGTGATGTCCTTAGGTTAGTTAGGTTTAAGTAGTTCTAAGTTCTAGAGGACTGATGACCACAGCAGTTGAGTCCCATAGTGCAATCATAAACGATTCCCGGTCGTCACTCAGTATCGCATAGCATCGAATATTGGTCCATGTACCTCCATTAACCTCGCGCTTGTGAAGCTAAGCGTTAATTGCCCCGCTGCGGACTCCACGAACTACAACGACCTTACAAAGCATACAGCATGACCACGCCTATAATTTTCAAACGCAATTTTTCTCAAAAACGGTTGAGAGTTCTGTCTTGCTCTTTACACTTATTGAAGTCCTAGTATGCCCTACTCACCCTATCAATGCGTGTCAAATCGGTGAGGGGTACTTCGAACGATCCACTTGTTAGTCTGGAACTTGCTTATCAATGTAATACAATTACGTTCTGCAATATTCGGTGTTATTTACATTTCCATTTGATTAGGAAACGGAGAATGAAATAAATATCTGACTGTTTATTTGAAAATATGCGGCCATTTCCGAGTGTGTGGTTAGGCAGGAACCTAAGTGTACAGTTGAAATTGCTCCAAGTAGAACGAGCTGCAGAGTTATTTATAATTACTCACTTGTCACAAATATACGGCTGTTCACTTTCGGTTATGCCCTTGTATCCGAGAGCGTGGTAAGGCAGGAAAGTAACAGCGACTGTTTGAATTGCTGCGAGTGAAACGAGCGGCAATGACGTGTACATTCTTCGTTGTCACGGATATTTAGCTGTTTGAAACGAGAAGGGGAGAGCAGGTACTGCGCATATCGAGAGTGAGATGCTTCTTACGTCACTACCGTTTGGAGCAGATGCGTGTTATAGGTATAACGTCTTCTCCGTCGGTCGGTCAACAAGAGTACACACGGTACGGTCTGTCGGTCGGTCGATCGATAAATTGGTGCGTGCAGCTTTCACTGCAGCTAATTGTTGTACCTAATCTGCCAAGGCGTCTATTAATCCGCAGCATACTGATTCATTTGTTTCTGTTGCAGGCAACAAGCAGAGCAGAAGATGGCGCTGCCTGTCACATGTGAGTACAATCCATCTAACAGCTTTCAACACAGCAAAACTGCAACATTTTTGTTCCCATTCTAGGAGCATATGCTTATCTTCCTAGTGTTAACAAGCATTTCACATTTACAGTGGCTTTCGTTGCGCTTACATTTAGCTGTGAACTTGCAATGTTGATTACTTAAACGCGTAACCTGGGCAAATGCATTCCCGAAATTAAGTTACTCTACATTAGTTATTTCTTGGTGTTGGGACTTTTTCGTTAGTGTATTTAACAGATGAATTTAAAAAAAGCTCAAATTCGACGAATGCAAAACAATATTATCATTACGACTTAAAGACAACGCTCTAGACGAATATATACCAAGTAGAGTAATAAAAGGCTATCAAGACCCATATTCGGTCAACGGTAATGTTTGAAGAACGTTGCGAAAGTAGAGATTTCTACAGTCTCTCTGCGATTGTTTGATCTAGTTGGAATCCTAAGGATGCTTTTATTGTACGCCTAGCTTCAATGAATGTACCCAAGCCTTTCAGTTAATCTCTAACGAGTCAGAATAGTATTCACACTGAAGGTGGCTGACAGAAAACCGAAGTAGTAAATTCTGCGTTTAAAACTGTGTTCTCGAATGAGAATATTACCGTACAAAATACGGCGGGACACGCTCAGAGTCCGCAGCTCGTGGTCGTGCGGTAGCGCTCTCGCTTCTCACGCCCGGGTTCCCGGGTTCGATTCCCGGCGGGGTCAGGGATTTTCTCTGCCTCGTGATGACTGGGTGTTGTGTGATGTCCTTAGGTTAGTTAGGTTTAAGTAGTTCTAAGCTCTAGGGGACTGATGACCATAGATGTTAAGTCCCATAGTGCTCAGAGCGATTTGAACCATTTTTGAACACGCTCAGAAACGACACACATTGAAATAATCACTCTCGGAAATAGGATAGAGACGCACAAAGCGAAGTGTTAATCAAGAGTGGACGGCATTACAGTTAGATTTTACACTGAATACGAGTATGTTGCGGATTTAGTACCTACCCTAGCTCGTCTTTATCGCGAGTATCTTACGCATCTATCAGTCCTGCGTGACTGGACGTGTCTGTAGGCTATTTCTAATCGCAAACAGAGTCAAGCAATGGATGCACAGTATTACAGACCAATGTCGCTGACGTCCAACTATTGCTGGATCTTACAGCATAATGTGAGAGCAAACGCTATGACTTTCCTGTAGAAGAGGATTCTTTCGAAGAAACACTATGGAAGCAGGAAACTCACTGTTGTGAAATGTGGCTTGCTATTTCACACAGAGTATGTCCCCCCCCCCTTTCCCTCCCCCGCCGCGGACTGAACACATGCTTGCGGCATATACATGCAGATACAGATGCAGATATTCTGATAGCACGGATTATACGAGATTCTGTATATACACATGAGTCCTTTACTCTAAGACGAAGCCATGCTTATGTTTTGAGGTGATGTTTTCTCTTCGTCCAGGCACGCCGCCGAGGCAGTCCTGGTGGCTGCCGCAAACTACGCCCCCGACGGCGGAGATGTCGCGGCCTCCGCCCCCGTCGCCGCCGCTGCCGCCGCCTCTGCAAAGGTCGTCGATACCACTCAGGCGCAGGTTTGTAGCGTCGTCTGAATACGACGTGGATGCACATTTTCTGTGTTTACTAACCTTATAGTTGCTGGGCTCGATTAAATATCTACGAGTTACGTTGCAGAGTGATATGAAATGAAACGTACACGTAAGGACAATAGTGGGAAAGGCGGATTGTCGAGTTCGGTATGTTCGGAGAACCTTAGGAAATTGTGGTTCATCTGTAAAGGAGACCGCGACCCATTCTTGAGTACCGTTCGATTGTTTGGGATCCACACCAAGTGGAGTGAAGGCAGACATCAAGGCAAATATAAGGCAGGCTGCTAGATTTGTTACAGGTAGGTTCGATCAGCGAGCGAATATGATGGAAATGCTTCGTGAATTCAAATGGGAATCCCTGTCTGGAGTCCGCAGCTCGTGGTCGTGCGGTAGCTTTCTCGCTTCCCGCGCAGAGTTCCCGGGTTCGATTCCCGGCGGGGTCAGGGATTTTCTCTGCCTCGTGATGAATGGGTGTTGTGTGATGTCCTTAGGTTAGTTAGGTTTAAGTAGTTCTAAGTTCTAGGGGACTGATGACCTTAGATGTTAAGTCCCATAGTGCTCAGAGCCATTTGAACCATTTTTGAACCCTGACTGGAAGACAAAGTTGTTTTCGCGAAACACTATTGAGAAAATTTAGAGAGAAGGCATTTCAAGTTCACTGCAGAACGATTTTACTCTCCCGGTGTACATTTCGCTTAAGGACCACGAAGAAATTAGATCTCGTACGGAGGTATATAGACAGTGGTTTTCCCCTCACTCTGTATCCGAATGCAACAGGAAAGGACTAGTCGTGGTACAGGGTACTTCGGCCATACGGCACACTTGAGGAGTGTGTATGTAGATGTAGATGCTTTACGTAAAAGCTTCAATGTACAAGACGGTCAGAAACAGTCTGAAAAGGTTGTAAGGGTGTTGTACGGTAGGTTGCGCTGGGAAATAATCGTTAAGAAAGAAATTCTGTACGTTGCCCTGTTTCCGAGATAATTAGTTTTGAAACGTCCCCTTTGAAAAATTATACACGACTGTGCTTAAACTGACACACAGTATTTTTAGCGCAACGCAATCTGACTTTCAAAAAATCCCTACAAAAGAATGGCCCTGACTAACATTAAACTATACCTTTCACAAATCACTTACCTCACAAAAATCTTCGCTACTCATGCTACTGCAATACAGCGAGCGCCACTACTGCCAGCTAAATAAAAGATTCAAAGTACTGAAGGCACTAACTACTGATACGCATAGTTAGCATATGAAAGATTTTGATAGAGAACAACCAATGTATTTACCTCAATAGTCAAAATATATATAGCAGTTCATGACAAATTTCAAAACTCCGCCATCTCTCTCTCCCCACATCCACCACTGCTGGCGGCTCACCTCCAACTGCGCAACGCTACGCGCTGTTCACAGCCAGCTGCCTAACACTACAATGGCGAGTATTACAACAATGCAAAGCAGCCACAGACTGCACACAGCACAGCCAGTGATTTTAATACAGAGGTGGCGTTACCAATAAAAAAACCGAAACAGCCTACTTACATAGCCCCCATGCTCCCCACAAAAAATTTTACAAATTGTTTTGGGCACTGGGCAATACATATTTGTTAAAATTTTTCATAATCGTAATTGCAATAACAAAGAAATCAAATGCACACACTTATTGATACAATGTTGGTCAAAAGCTAAAATTTTCTCACAGTCCATAAAGATAGTTCTGATCATTCATCATAATAGTAATCACAGTTTTTTTTTTTTTCACAAAGTCTCATTAGTAAAAGAAATTGCACACAGAAGTAGTGGATTTCCATGCAGTCTTGAAGAAGTAGTGTTGTCCTTCCAACGGAAAGACAGTGCTGACTCTTGACATGCTGACAGGTAATGGGCCACAACAGAGCAAACCCACAGCAGAGTCAGTCGAAGTTTTGAAGTGTATTGGTAGGTAGGTCATCACAGAGCAGACCCACTGTAGTCCTGGTAGAGATTAGGTACTGGTGGGCCACCAGAGGTGCAGACCCACTGTAGTCCTGGTGTAGAGATTACGGCATTGGTGGGCCACCAGAGGTGCAGACCCACTGTAGTCCTGGTGTAGAGAAGTAAGGGTGTTGTACGGTAGGTTGCGCTGGGAAATAATCGTTAAGAAAGAAATTCTGTACGTTGCCCTGTTTCCGAGATAATTAGTTTTGAAGTTAGCCAGTCAAGGCGTTGCGCGCGCAAATTAAAGCGGTCGACCAGAAACGGTGACGCCAGACGTGTTCTTAATTGGTTTCTTAAAACTGAACAAGAGAGTCATGCAGGAACTGGACATGGACAGGTGCCTAGGTTGACAGCTGAATTCTTAGTCCTTAGAGCAAGGGACGGTGTTGAACCTTCATATACTTCTCAGCCTTCAGCCTGTAGCAGAAGTTTAATGCATTTACTTCTTCTATTTTGAAATCATGGCATTGGCTTTATGTGCTCTGCAATATTTCTCTGAAATTATAGAAATTATTCGGGAAAAGTAAAATTTATTCAAATGTGAAAGACTGTTACACATCGCGTGTTCCTGGGTACACTACTCTCCAGGTACAGATTGTCCTCTATTTCACTCACAGAAACAGACCGTGGTTTGCAGGTTACTAATTGACTCGCCCTTTTCTTCTTACAGGAAGGCTGGCGGCGCCAACTTCGCCGTGTATACAGGGTGAGTACTGAACTCTCTTAAATAGTTTTTGTGTTTACTTTTGTTTATGTCCGACGTGCTTCATATTCATTACTTTCTTTTTATTCTTTTCCTCACAGGGAAGTTGGTGGTGGCGACGTACTGAATATAGTGTAAGTACAACTCTCTTCTATAAATCATAGGGCACTGCGAGCTTTTGTAGACCGAAAGACTTTTTTAATTTGCATACAATGTTCATATTTAGCTACGCTTCTTGTACTCAAGGGAAGAGTCTAAGGTTTTGAGGTTTTTTTCTTGTCCATAATAACTTTTTACTTCATTACTTAAACCTGATGTACAGAAATGCCCAGTTCTTAAAACGTATTAATGATAATAAATATGTAGACAAGCGGCCAAAGTTTTTATTCATTCAAGAACTTACGGATTTTCAGAAACTTTCATTTTACGAACTCTTAACAACCTGGTAATGGCCTCATTGAACAGCGTTATTATAAGCTGAGACAAATTAGTTACCTCCTCTTATTATATTCATATGACGCATTCATATCTTTCTTCGCGCAGTAATACGATACATTACTATCTTGCATTTGAGTAGGACCCTAAAACCTTGAGTATTGCAGAAACAATCTAATGGACTCCAGAAGCAATCTACTGCGTGCGCCACAGGATAATGAATTCTCAACAGATAACAAACAGCTCTTATAGTGTTCATAATGATTTGTCAGGTAGTAAAGTGTACAGTCATCCGCCAAACTGCTTGTTGTCAGTCTACAAACAGCTGTAGTACGATGGGTCCGGTCTCTTACAAACTAAGGTTCCTGCGCACTTTCGGAGATGGAGAGCCAGTTGTCCCAGCAGTCCTGTTTAAGTCCGTTGGAAGCTCTATTGCCACTGTCGGTTCCCACTCTCTGCTGCCACATCCGCAGCCCAAAGCGTTCTTCGTGCTATTTCTCACATATAAACTTTTCCAGATTTTTTATTTAATTTTTGTAGCAGAGAGAGAATGTAAAAAGCGCTGTAGTGACTCTGCAGACAGCACTTACCGAGAAAAGATGGCAACTTCGGATCTAAAACAATATTGCCAAATAATTTCTGTTAGATTGTAAGGTCGATGATTTGTCATCAGCCTAACGCACTATCTCACGTTGCACCCATTATTATGTTACTGTTAAATTACAAATGGAATTTCGATGGTAATACGAGTGTGCCAGTTTGAAATACTCCATCCCAGAAAACGGCAGAAGCACACTGTCTCCCATCGGGCGATTGTGTAACTCTATCACCCCCATTCTTTGCGTGTGTCATACGTCATTCTGTCTAACAAAATAAGAATCTAACACCTCTTAGAATTTTAGCTTATTCCATATTTACGGCTAATACCAAGGGTAACACAGGTCCTCTTCTATTTACAGGTGATTCACTAAACTGAATCACGGATTCGTTTGCTCTAAATTACCAGTACACGCCTAAATTTACAAGTTGAAAGAGCGGCCATCGAGCGAAGATATTTTTTCGGTAAGTACTTTTATTTATGCATTTTCAACTCTTTACGGCAATATAAACTTTCTCTTTCACTCTGAGTGATACGACATAAGTAAATGTCTGGGGATAAAATTAATGAAAAAAAGCAATGAAGTGATATGATATCAGTGGGAACTATTCAGAAATTTCGAAGCTGGAATTTAGTGAATGTGTTATGTCAACTCAGTCTGCCTAGTAGGCTCGATCGGAAGGCCTCATGGTTAAGGTCGCTAATTGCGAAATACAGAAAAGAGTTGGAGTCCCAGCCTGGCAAAAATTCTCATGTGACCTCATGTAGAACGCTCTGAGTTCTACTAATTCCGATTCTGCTATACATATGTGACCTCAGAAATAACAGATCACCTTATGCCAATTACTCAACGGAATTTAAACAACTTCCTGCACGAAAATGAAGAGAGCATCGAAATCACAACTGTCAAGATTATCTTTCTATTCTATTGCAAGGAAGTATTTTCTTCCCTTTTCTAGGGAGGCAATGCTTACAAATTTCTAATTTTAATTCTAAAATGACTGTAGTGCTCAATATTTATTTCTGAATTAGTGTACTACCACTTCGTTGGTATTGCGCTGGTCAGTCCGAAGACTGCTTGATGCAACTCTCCATGCTACTCAGTGCAGTGTTAAGTCTTTTCACCTCTGCAAGCCAATATAACCTACATCCTTAAGAGCCTCTCAACTGAAATCAGGACTGTGTTCTCTCTACAACTTTTACCCTCTAAATCTCCAAATGGTTCAAATGGCTCTGAGCACTATGGGACTCAACATCTGTGGTCATAAGTCCCCTAGAACTTAGAACTACTTAAACCTAACTAACCTAAGGACATCACACACATCCATGCCCGAGGCAGGATTCGAACCTGCGACCGTAGCGGTCACACGGTTCCAGACTGAAGCGCCTTTAACCGCACGGCCACACCGGCCGGCTCTAAATCTCCCTCCATGGAGAAACCGACTATTTCTCGGCTATCAGTTCCTCAGCATGTGCTCTACCACCCTATCTCTAGAAGCTAAATAGGTCTTCGAAGAATTTATTGAAGCCACGAACTGTTACTTCGTACTGGCATTGTACGAACATTCTCATGATACCGATCTGGCGCTGATACTGTCAAAGTATGCTCATAGTACACACTTCGACAAGGCTTCGATGCATTTTAGAAATCACGATGCCCTAATAGAGCTATTCATGCTACTCGACAGAGGTCATGTCTTAAGAAATGGGCTACAAATCACTGAAGATCACATCCTTTCAGTTTCGACTTTTACTTGGTATAGGCACATTGCACTCCGAGAATATAACATTACAGCCAGTGGCTAACATTTCCATGAAACTCATCAGAACGTCTCATACCTTGGAGCACCAAAACTGTTCAGTATAAGCCTTCCACGAACTTTCAGATGGTATCCTGTCTTGGTCCTCCGCAGGAACACGCCATATCAGAGTTCTTGAACACCCCGTTTCCCTCAACTATTTAACCGAGTTTTATGCTGCTGTTGTTTTCGCTATCTCTGTCGTAAGGTTTCCTCGCAACTAAAATTAACATAAAATAGCCGTTGTGGTTCTAATGAATTACACTCGTTTTCCTATAGTAGTTTTCACAGTTACATATGTACTAACACGAACAGTTACATTTACACCACTCAATCGAGATTAGTGTCTGTGGTCACGAGTGTATCGTGTACCAATATCTCATCCCCGACAGCTTGCCGCACTCGGAAATGGTGCCCATTATGTGAGACTGTTGGCAGGTTACTGTGTTACTTTGAATTTCTCTCACGTAATCAACACAAATATTTCGTATACTTGAGAGCACGAAATATGTGGCTTGATTCTTCTTGGAAAGTGCCCTCACTAATTCAATACTGTTAGCTTCGGCTTGATGCATGACAACGCTCTTGTCGTGTCTGCCACTGCAGTCAGAAGTTCATCTAGATAACAGTCTCTTGTTGACCAAATGAACCCATGAGCCAACGTGCAGTTATTCTTTGAATCGTCATAGATTCTCTTTTTAAAACTCTATGGTATGGCTACTTAGGCTTCCCAGGAATTGATGGCACATGGGTTTTGAAAGCTGCTTCCTGTGTGGGTGCACCACATTTTCTTTGAATTTTCCAGTCTGGCATATGCGATTCTTGACAGTAGTTTTAAGTATATCCAGGCAGATACTCCTTGGTATTTGCACAATTAAAACGATCTGCCGGTAATAATTTGTACGGAGACTGTGGGTGCAATACTCCTCTTCGTAACAAAGCCATAAGACTAATGTATAAATCTGTCATTTAAGAACTCCCTTCCTCTAAAGATGAGCAAATGTGCCTGACTGCTTGAATAATTTGTATTCTGAACTAATTGTATTCATCCATTTTTTGTTTTCTCCACAGGTGCGCTCTGGCCGCGAAAATCCAAATTCTTTGTATACATCGACATCTATACTCTGCAAAGTACTTGGTCGACGTTACCTCTCCTTGCATCAAGACGACCAGTTCTTTGCGGGACACACAAGTTGGCCAGTGAGGGTGACGCCATTGCCGCGTTGCTCATCAAGTGAGTACAGCTACCAGTTCATGTTTTAACCCTTTCTCAACACTGCACTTGAAAACTCTAACCTCGCTCTTGCGAGTTTCATTACAAGCGCTAGTCGCTTAATTATACCGATTTGATCCTCGATAAATGTAGATCACGTGTGTCTATTTATACAGCTAAACATACACACATTGTGTATCTACAGAGCAGTGTTATTTTATAAACTGATCTGTAGTGTTATACACTAGTTATCACACACGTTGGAGACGGTTCGTGTAACTTCTTGTGTATAACTCGCAGAGATAAATTCTTCTCTGCCGGCCTCTGCGGCCGAGCAGTTCTAGGCGCTTCAGTCTGCAACCGCACGACCGCTACGGTCGCAGATTCGAATTCTGCCTCGGGCATGGATGTGTGTGTTGTCCTTGGGTTAGTTAAGTTTAAGTAGATCTAAGTTATAATGGACTGATGACCTCAATGTTAAGTCCCATAGTGCTTAGAGCCATTTGAACCAATTCTTCTCTGCAAACGACAGCAGTACAGCCTCTCCCACATAGCTATCACCTATTTAAATTGCTCCCCCTGTACATACAACATTTCATTCTATCTTAACATATGGGTGCATCTGGCACTTCATAGCATTTTAGCATGTTTGGGAATAACAGTAATAGTAAACATTTGTTTTTTCTCTTTACAGGTCATTTGCTAAATGGAATTATGGATACATATCCTCTAAATTGACAGTGCAAACGTAAATTTACAAGTTGAGGAAGCGGCCATCGAGCGAAGACTTTTTCCGTAAGTATCTTACTTCTGTTTACTCATTATCAACATTTCCAAAACCCGTTTCACTCGGGGTTGAAACTAATTATTTGCACTGGAATGAAATAAGTGATGAGCAGGAGAACGAGTATAGAAAAACGCATTGCAGAGATACGATGTCAGTGAATGCCGAAGCTGCAATTTGTGGCCCATTGGAACCCAAACCAGGCTTTCTTACATCTCGCGAGCAGTGGCAAAGTAAACCACGGTCACAAAATAAATCTGTTCGTCAGCGGTACTGTTATCACACTCCCGATGAGATAACGTCTTGTTGTAGTGGTCAGATTACGTAGGTTGACCCAAAAGTGATAATTAAAGACTGAGTCAGGAAATGAATAGAGTATCCAAATCAGGATTGTGAAGCCTAGTTGTCCATAGTATTATGGAAAACAATTCGTTTCTTCTTCTATATGTGTGAGATTTTCATATTTTATAATGTCAATGGTAAAACTGATTCTAATGATAACATTTTGAAAGTAGGTTTCCTCGGTATGTTTACGCCTATCTTCAAGAGTCTGCCAGTTCAGTTTTTGCAATATCCCTGTGACGCTCTTCGTTGTTATTGTGGTCGTCGGTCTGAAGACTGGTTTGATGCAGCTCTCTATGCTACTTTATGCTGTGCAAGCCTCTTCATCTTTTCAAGCAAATACAACGTAAATGCTAAAGAGCTTCTTAACTGTAGCCAAGACGTGGTTCCCTCTACAACTTTTAATCTCTGCATCTCCCTCCATAGCCGAACTGAGTACTACTGAGGTATCAATACCTCAGTATGTGTCCTACCAACCCACCTCTGATGTTGGTCAAGCTAAGTAGATCTTCAAACAGTTTATTTAAGCGATGGGCTAGTATTTTTTTATTGGCATTGTACGAGAATTTTCACGATACCGATCTGGCACTGATACTGTCAAGTTAGAGTATCACGTTAAGCGCGACGGCATCCAATGCACACAGTACACACTCCGACAGGATGTCTGATGCCATTTAGAAATCACGATGCACTAAGTGGGCTATTCATCCTAGTCGATGCAGGTTATATTTTAAACAGTAGGTTAGGAATCACTGAAGATCATATTCTTTCAGTCTAGGTTTTTATTTGGTATGGCAAAAGAGTAACGTATCTAATGCTCATCTAAAAGTATGTTCTTTGGAGGCAAGTTTCACGCCGAGAATTTAACTCCTGCCAGCAAACTGGACAACATTTTCGTAAAGCCCACGGAAACGTCTCGTACCTTGGAGCTTCCCAACTGTTCCATATAAATCTTCCATAGACTTTCAGGTGGCAACTTATCTTTGTCCTCCGGAGGAATTTCTCATAAATCAGTTCCTGAAGTATTTCCGTTTCCCGTAACTGTTTAACAGTATTGTATGCCGCGCTTGTTGTCCCTATCCATTTCGTAAGTTTTAATTCAAGCACACAAATAAAATGAGTATGAAAACACGTTTGTGGGTTTTGTGACAGACTCGCTTTCCTACCCTAGTTTTTTACATCTGCACTAACACGAACAGTTACATTTATGCCGCTCTATCGAAATTACTATCTGTGACCATGAGCAGATTATGTACTAATATCTCGTCCCCGACAACTTGCTCCACTCGCAAATGGCGGAAGATAAATGCCGGTGGTGGTAGGGCTCTGTGCAACACTGAATTTCTGTCATATTATCTATACTGAGTGATTCCGTGATGATGTTAGAAGCCTTTAAGGATGATGGAGAAGGATAAATATTTCAATTTGAGGTAAAGGATCGTCGTCCGGAGACGACAGAGTCGTTAGTTATAAGGGAAAATCGTTCTGATACCTCTATCAGTGGAATGCACCTAGCGGTACTCTTGTTGCTGAAACTGTAGTGTAGACAACTTTCAGAGGCAGTACTATGGCCCGAAACAGGAACTAAATGACTAGTAAACATGGGCTCTAAAATGCATACCTCAAGAGCTACGACCACTTGTTCACCTTCAACACGTCTGTTCTACTGGAAACACTTTGGTTTCCATTTTTTATCTTTTTATTTTTATTTTATTTTATTTAATTTTTTTTTGAGGAGAGAGTTTGGACCAAAAGAAGAAGAAAGTCCATTAAATATGGCATGAAAAGCGTACCTTAAGAGCTATGAGCACGTAATCAGTAGAAGAACGTCATTCGTATCAAATTACTTTTCATGTTTCACTTTTTTCCCTCAGTTTTTGTTTCCATTGTGGATTGTTTTGTGTCCCAGCACTGTAAGCCTATTTGTGAAGTCTATCTGTAAAAGGTCTACGATACTCCAGTATTTTATAGTATTTAGCAATATTATTCCACACGTTCTGGGCGATACTTGTACTTTATTGGTGTTACTTGCCTAACATGATAATATTGGAAATGCTATAAAAGCAACAGATTTTACCTTTAGACTCCAGAATGTACGAGTAACTAATGCGCGTATCAATAAACTTGACAAAAGCTGACACACATTATACATTACTAGGTGGGATTACTTATAAAATTAAGGAAAACTTCTCAGATTATGTAAATAATTCACAATTAAAAACAACTGCCAATAATAGTTTATACAGAGAGTGTATGCATAACGTTGTGTTCATAACAAATACCCCAAAATGTATGAATAAAATAAGAAAAAAATGTTAAAAACGCAAATTAATTTACCATGTGAGAACTCCCTTCCTTCAAAGACGACCAAACATGACTAACTGCTGACCATTTTGTGGTACTTGTAAGAAAAATCTTATCAATCTTTTTTCCTCCGTAGGTGCGCTCTGGCCGCGAAAATCAAAATTCTTCGTCTACATCTACATCTACACTCTGCAAAGTAATTGGTCGACGTACTTCTTGTTGTATCAAGACGGCCAATTCTTCCAGGGACTGAAGGAGCTGAACGGAGACAGCGGTGACATTGCTGCGTTGTTAAAGTGAGTACGGTTACCGATTCATATTTTAGCCCATTTTCAAAACTGCACATGAATATTCTAACCTCGCTCTTAAAAATCTCACTGCACGCGCTAGCCGTCTAACTCTACTCCACATATGTATACATCACTGTGTGATTTTCTAACCTGCTGTTTTCTATTGTTCATTGGTTGTCACAGATGTAGGAGGTGGTTCGCGTCGTTGCTTATGTATAATGCTCACTGATTAATTCCTCTCTGCATGCACCGACCAGGATAGCCTACAGTCCTTCAGCTTTACATGGTTCTGTCATTGAAATTAGGAAGCATTAAGATAGCAGTTTATTTAAGGTGCTGACAGGACAATTTGGAATCGTATATACCTTTTTCTGACTATAGTCAGTGTAAATAACGTTTGAATACTCGGTAACTTTGACGGAGAAACACGTCTGAAAGTAACTAACTGAGGTAATCAATACACTGACCAAAAATTTCAAATTCAGTTTTACACATTCTTTAAGCAAAGCACGAGAGAGAAGTACCGACACACGTACTACGTCAATTAAACGACTGTCATAGATAATCCTCCATACGTCGTGAGCAAAATGTATATTATCTATCTTATAAAGCTTTCGGACAGTGGCTTTCTTTGTCACATAGTCCATAACATCCGATCTTTCGCGAGAACTCGAGCGTGTACATGGTGATCCTCCCTCTATTATACACTCTTTCTAAGTATCCGGACATCTGTTAGTGGTCATTAATATGGGATTTGTACTCCTTTTTGCCTTTATGAATGCCTGAACTCTACTGAGGAGTCTTTCAGAGAGATGTGTGAATGCCTGTGGAGGAAAGGCAGCCCTTTCTTGCTCAAGAGCAGACGTCAGAGAAGGTCCTGATGGTGGACTATGGAATGTGGAGTCGACTGTCTAACCTATTCTAAAGGTGTTCCATTGGGCACAAATCTGGACTCTGAATCGGCCAGCACATTTCAGGATAGTTATTGTCCACAATCCACTGCCTCACACATGCTGCTTTATGACAGGGCGTACTGTTGTGCTGATAAAGTCATCGTTACCGAAACCTTCCTTGACGCAAAGCTCTGAAACATGTATCATTCTGCATGTTGCGGTTTCCTCATCGCAATAAAGATATAACACCCGAATTATCGAAAACATTCCAGGTGTTTTCCAATCCCACATCCTTCGATAGGATTGTTACTACTCCAAACAACTCGTTTCCAGTCATCCACTATCCAGTCGCGTCGCCCTTTACACCACCGAGAGCGTTGCTTGCCAGACTACATAAATATTTGGCTTTTTAAGGAGCTGCTCGACCACTGTAGCCCATTCTTTCTAAGTACCTACGCAAAGTTACTGTGAAAACTGGACTACTGATAGCACTTGGTAACTCACGAGCGATTCATTCCGCTGTTTTCACGCGATTCTTTTTTAGAACCGCCTCCCGCAATGCTCCACAGTCCCTGCCCACCGGTGCAAGAAGTCTTCCTGGTCCTGGATTAGCCCTGTTTCTCCTTTCGCGTCTCCACTTCACTATGACGTCGCCAGCAGTCAACTAGGGCAGCTTTAGAAGAACTGAAATGTCCCTGATGGAGCTTTTAGTCATTTGACATCCAGTGACTAGTCCACGTTCCAAGTAACTGAGCTGTTCTGACCGACCCAATCTGCTGTTACTGCACCCCTACCGACAAATTAATATTCATCGCCTCGTTTTATGCTGGCGGGTTCTCGTAGTGAAATCTTGTGGTAACTTCGGCGTTACATAAGAATGTCCGGATACTTTTGGTAGGCTACTGTAATCATTGTTCTTTGTAGTGAGGTCTAAATAGACGTACATGCGTGGAACGTGTGTTTCTGTACTCCATAGCTGGTATCTTTTGGATTTTCGTTGCTTGTCTGTTGCTGATGTCGTCGCCCTTGAACTTGTATCATCTTCTGAATTGTGGTTCAGCACTCTGGTTACACATTTCGTACAAAACAAAAACAGAGTTTAATTCCATCAGCTTGAAGTTCATTAGGAACTATTGTTTTTTAATTCCCGCAATTGTTAACGACCTCTGTGGTGCACGTATTTTTGACTACAGTGGTTATGCTACCTTATTCTTTCCTCACTCAGTCTGAATATGTCAGGATTTCTTGCAACACAACCTTTCATCTGACTACCAACTTGCCCCACCAATAGCTACTTACAATGCAACATATAATCTGCGTAATCTTATTTACGTTGCCACGCTCAGTTAATATAACATTACTTTTCTGCGCAGGTTTAAACAAACACCCGAATTGAAAGGAGACGCAAGTTCTGACGGAAAACTGCATCCCTGCCCAACCTACACCACCTGCAGCTGAGAATCATCACACTGGTGATGTTTCGAGCAAATCGCCAAACAAGAAGATAGTTCACCGTGGCAGCCAGCTTGTACAAAATAGTAGAAAATGTCATTAATAGAGCTTGAAATAAGTTGCATAAAATAAACCAGTCTTGTTGTTAATAGCCCAAACTTTGTATGTCATATGTTACCTATCCCGCATTTATTTCTGTAAAACTTTATTTGTTATTGACTGTCAGAGATGAGCGACAATCTGTTCATATTATGGGATGTGGGAGGGTAGAATAATGAATCCTCCTCAATCTGCTTATAATTGCTGTCTCCGATTATTCGATATCTGTTACTGGTTTATGATTTTAACAGTGTCAGTGAAACTTACATCGGTAATCTGCTGCAGTCTTGGTCTCCTAGCCTTTAATATCAATTTATGGTGTTAATTGCGAATTACTGACAGTTCTGTTGCGTATCGTACACAACTTTCTCTATTGAGAAACAATCGTAAATATCTATCACAAATCAATACTGAAAACAGTACAAACCTATTGCCAAGAATGTGTGACTTATTTACCACAAAATGTTTCGGGACTACACGCGTTATCCCATTATCAATTTCTATAAATCAAGGAAGCCCAAGTCATATCTGGTGTGAAGAAATACGTGCATATTGGTGCCTAATGTAGTACTAAATTAACGACAGGCACCGCCTATGACAGGAAGATTACGGTTAAACGTCCTGTGAGCGACAGGATCCTTAGCGACTCCTCAGATACTTAGATTTAGAAAGGATTGGGTAGGAACTCAGCTTTGCACTTTCAAAGAATCTGTCCCAGCATTTGCCTCAAATGATTTAGGGAAATCACAGAAAACTAATATCTCGATGGCCTGACGAGAATTTGAACCATTGTCTCCTAGTTTGCGAATTAAGTGCCGTACCCGCTAACATGAGACAGTGTTAGAATGCCAGCATTATCACTGACATATTCTCAGTAAGCACTGCGCCCCATGGAACGGGCAGTTTCTAAGGGTTTACTTATAAATTGTTACTACTCACAATCATAACATGTATGATTAAACAACGGACGTGGACAACATACTCTGTGAACACTCAGAACCACAAGAGCTACGATCGATGAAGTCCCTTGTCTTTGTGTGAAACGCATACTGAACACGTATCAAGCTTACGCTTTACGGTTACACGAAAGAGCCTTACACATATACATCTGGGTGTGGGGAGATGTCAGCTGTTGCTAACCAATAATTCTGCTAAAATAATGCCTGATGAAAAAATTAAATGTTGCCAACTTTATAAAAGCACTGAATTTGAATGTGTATAATATTCAGAAATAACGACTAATTAATAAATTAACGCAAAGGCGATCAAGTTTTAGACAGAGGTATGCTACGTAACTAGATAGAACGATCGTAAATGGTGAGGAGGTAAAAGTTGTGGAGGTCAGAAGCTGCTCATTAGCCAAATTATTGTAAAAGTTTTTAAAAATATTAAAAATTCTACAAGATGGTAGAAAAAATGAGTGTTTCACACAACAGGAAGACAGAAACTCTTCTGCATAAGTTAAAAGATAAAAAGCTGATGTGTTGACTGATTAAAATAGATACAGAGATGACTGAAGTTATGAGTGGATGTTGACTGCCGGGGATTGGGGTATCATGGAAGTTCAAGATGGAGTAGGGTAAGCGGATCCTGAAGGAAAGGTGGAGTGTGTGGCGTTCTAGGACCTTAGGGCGTGATAAAAAGAGGGAGGAGAGGAAGTCTATGCCGCAGTTGCATAGCAGAGGATGTGTCGCATCAGGGATTAATAGATGTGGAAGAATGTGGAAGGATGCAATCCTCATATTCAGCTGGTTAGTAGCTTTAGTAATTTTAGTCTATTGTGGGATTTCTGTTGAGTAGTTTACTAGATGAAGCTTCCAGGCTAGTGTTTAAGTTCTAGTCCGAGGTATTTTACTATGATTGTTAACTGTATAGAGTGATCGTAAATGGTAACCCTATAAGTTATGGGGGTAAAAGCTGCAGTGTTTCGGCCTATAATTATTGCCTGAGTTTAGATAGGTTTGATTTTGAGAAGCCGTTGGTGTAAGGTCTCCACTATACTTTTCTGTACGAAATGTATCCCAAATTTATCTCCCACTCAATAAAATATCTACGTATTGCCAAAACTATGTACCCACTAACTGTTATCCAACTAAAACTCGTTTTCTAACCTTTGACTAAACAGAACCTAATCTGAACTGAAGTGTAATTGGTTTGAATACAACTTGTCTTTATATTAAATGCACAACTGAAGTAAAAAAGTTACCTGGTTCGAATCAAAATTTCCACTTACCTCGCGTCTTGACAACATTGTTACAGATTTCTCGAGTCCAACAGCAAACAGCAAGCAGGCAGCAGCAAAGCTAGATTTTCAACTGTTGCACGCCACACGTGCTAATGCATAATGATAAACAGTGACGTGGGGAGAGTAACTAACTACAACTATTCCTGTGAAATTATATTCCAAGACAACGATTTTAGAATAAAGTGTGTACTCATAAATACACTCCTGGAAATTGAAATAAGAACACCGTGAATTCATTGTCCCAGGAAGGGGAAACTTTATTGACACATTCCTGGGGTCAGATACATCACATGATCACACTGACAGAACCACAGGCACATAGACACAGGCAACAGAGCATGCAAAATGTTGGCACTAGTACAGTGTATATCACCCTTTCGCAGCAATGCAGGCTGCTATTCTCCCATGGAGACGATCGTAGAGATGCTGGATGTAGTCCTGTGGAACGGCTTGCCATGCCATTTCCACCTGGCGCCTCAGTTGGACCAGCGTTCGTGCTGGACGTGCAGACCGCGTGAGACGACGCTTCATCCAGTCCCAAACATGCTCAATGGGGGACAGATCCGGAGATCTTGCTGGCCAGGGTAGTTGACTTACACCTTCTAGAGCACGTTGGGTGGCACGGGATACATGCGGACGTGCATTGTCCTGTTGGAACAGCAAGTTCCCTTGCCGGTCTAGGAATGGTAGAACGATGGGTTCGATGACGGTTTGGATGTACCGTGCACTATTCAGTGTCCCCTCGACGATCACCAGTGGTGTACGGCCAGTGTAGGAGATCGCTCCCCACACCATGATGCCAGGTGTTGGCCCTGTGTGCCTCGGTCGTATGCAGTCCTGATTGTGGCGCTCACCTGCACGGCGCCAAACACGCATACGACCATCATTGGCACCAAGGCAGAAGCGACTCTCATCGCTGAAGACGACACGTCTCCATTCGTCCCTCCATTCACGCCTGTCGCGACACCACCGGAGGCGGGCTGCACGATGTTGGGGCGTGAGCGGAAGACGGCCTAACGGTGTGCGGGACCGTAGCCCAGCTTCATGGAGACGGTTGCGAATGGTCCTCGCCGATACCCCAGGAACAACAGTGTCCCTAATTTGCTGGGAAGTGGCGGTGCGGTCCCCTACGGCACTGCGTAGGATCCTACGGTCTTGGCGTGCATCCGTGCGTCGCTGCGGTCCGGTCCCAGGTCGACGGGCACGTGCACCTTCCGCCGACCACTGGCGACAACATCGATGTACTGTGGAGACCTCACGCCCCACGTGTTGAGCAATTCGGCGGTACGTCCACCCGGCCTCCCGCATGCCCACTATACGCCCTCGCTCAAAGTCCGTCAACTGCACATACGGTTCACGTCCACGCTGTCGCGGCATGCTACCAGTGTTAAAGACTGCGATGGAGCTCCGTATGCCACGGCAAACTGGCTGACACTGACGGCGGCGGTACACAAATGCTGCGCAGCTAGCGCCATTCGACGGCCAACACCGCGGTTCCTGGTGTGTCCGCTGTGCCGTGCGTGTGATCATTGCTTGTACAGCCCTCTCGCAGTGTCCGGAGCAAGTATGGTGGGTCTGACACACCGGTGTCAATGTGTTCTTTTTTCCATTTCCAGGAGTGTAGAATAAAACTTCGTGTGAACTTCAGACATAATTTTGATCTGAATTATACTATGCTAAACAAAGTGAACAAAGATTTAAAAAGTGTACAACGTTACCAGATTAGTTCTATGAAAACCAAACAATTAATCCGTTGATATCTTAATACATGATTCAAGGAAGTGGGGTGGTCTTTCTGTCCGGTCTGAGCAAGTTAACTAGCTGACAATAATCATTCCGACACATTAGCTGTGCAGTACTGCAACCTATAATATAATAAAATAATGGAATAGATAATAAAAAATGCGTGGCTTTTTAAAATGTATTGAATTAATGAGATTAATTTTTCGGCATTCACAATAAGCTGAGCTATGCCTGGAAATAAGTTCGTATTAGTTCATATTATTTTGCAGGGCGAAGTAGTTTCTTTCTCCGCTGTAGATTTGTGCTTACCATTCTTTATAATGCTACGTTTGGGCGCCGTGTTTACTTTCGAAGTCTTGACCGTGTTCCCACTAAGCTTATCGGATCTTCGTAATTTTCCAAACTACACAGGTGGGCTTCAGTTCCTGTAATAATCGTACTATTTGAAATAACAACTCACACGACCTTTCTGTTAGTAAAACAATACTGTATATTTCTAAACGGTGCACATATGAAATACATACTCCTCACTTTTTCATAGCGACCCCAAAATGGCGGTCTACAATTACTCGCTAAAAATGGCGCGCTTCTCACTCGTTCACTAGCTGAGCGCGAATCCTTCCTTCCTCCTGCTGGTACCAGAAAAAATCCTCTGTTTTTTAACAACTGAAAGTAAAAAAATACATGACGGTAGGCATAGGCTCTATGATGGGCTACCGCTTCATCTTCTCTCTTTGCCTTTAAAGAAGACGAAAACGTAAAGGAAATGCAAAAGGTTTATCACAAATGCCCCCCTACTGTATACTGTCGGAAATAAGTCTCTTTATTTAGGGAGACAGTATACAGTAGCCTTATTAACCTTGGGGCTCATAGTTCAGTCACTTGGTGCACGTCAATGGAGTTTTAATACCCTTATGCTACTACAAGTATATCTACAAAGCTCATTTTCTCGGCCATTACAAATTCATACATATAAATACATTCACATATACTTATATCACGTAATTACATTCACATATATTCATATTACATATCGCACGTCCATGGCGTGCTAACGTCGTAGTCTCTTATTTCTCCTTACATTTGTTAAGCAGTATTACCAGAGGGAAAATGTTACATTTCTTAAATTGTCCTTTCACTATATTTTAATAATTGTTTTTCTCCTTGGATTTTGGCTCATTAGCCATTCTGAGAAGCTGTCCTTTCGGCACACGTTATCTCATTGTTCGCTGCACTTATGGCCAGCAGCAGCTCATTGTTTAACGCGCCCGACGCAGTGACGCAAGCGCCACGTGAGCAGCAGCACTGCCCGCGCACACACTGTAATGTCGCTCCAGGCTCATGAAGTCGGTGTCGTATATGCCCTCCAGTCCGGAGACTGGACACGACGGATTCAGCTCCAACGCTCAACCCGAAGAACACCATTACCTCAACTCGCTCCTGGGCGAGGTTTTCGGCCAGTGACATTGAAGGTAAGAGCCGCACTGCAGGATACGGAATTATCTTCCGTCATGCATTATAGTTCAGCGGTTCTCACACCTCAACTCGTGGTTATACGGATTTCCTCTGATATCTCCGTCGCACACGCATCACACTCTGTGTATTCACTTTGCTAGACTGTAGCGTTTACTCATATTACGGCTGAGCCGTTATTTTCAATATTATTAGGCCTTAACATGTTTGTATCACTTCACATGTGCGAGTATTTTACTCGTCCGTCGCGTTGCACTTCACATACATACATAAGTTGTTGTTCTTCAAGTATAAAATCTCACATAAAATTGATAATAGTGCATACATAGACATAAACATTGACAATAATAGAGTTGACACATAAATTTACAATTCACATTTCATATACGGACTCCATGACATGCACCCTCTTACAGACTAATACGTAAATCAGGAGGTATCTTTCATTTATTCTGAATATTGGCATTTTCTATTCTTGTCTTGCAGGACCGACCTCCTGCGCGTTCTTACGTCCACAACTACACATAGAAAAGAAGAAAAGAGTACATACATACATTTATTATAGACATCGACATTATCAATAATATAGTTGGCAATTAATTGTCCAATTCACATTCACATTTCGTATATGGACTCTATGTTAAGCATCATCTGACACAGCAATAAGTAAATTAGAAGGAACCTTGCACTTGTTCTGAATGTTTGCTCTTTCTTGTTATTGTCTTGCAGGACCGACCTCCTGCGCTTTTTTTACATCCACAACTACAATAGAAAATACTACATACATATTTTCATAGACATCGACATTGGCAATAGTAAAGTTGACACATAAATGTACAAGTCACATTCACATTTCCTATATGGGTTCCATGTTAGGTATCATCCATCTTACACACTAATAAGTAAATTAGAAGGAATCTCTCATTTGTTCTGAATTTTTGCTTTTCTCTTGACTTGCAGGCCCAACCTCCTGCGCGTTTTTACCATCACAAATACACATAGAAAATACGTTCCAGCACCACTCACTACATGGAAAACAGGATTTGCTAAGGTCTGCTTCAGAGATCAAGCTGCTTCTAGGATTGCTATTTGTAGTGCGTCGTTAGTGTACTTATTCTATCCTTGGCATTTAATAAATCTTCATACTATGTCTAATATTTACAAGTGCTCGTTTGTGAGCGAGTGTGGGGGATGTTTTATCCCTTGACAATCCTGACTTAATCGTCGTAATATTCCACATTTGTGAACACATATTCCAAGCCATATTTCTGCCTTAATTGATTCGACGACATGTACATGTTTACCTTTGTGACGTGTGACCGATAATTTTACCGTATTTTTGTCATGTGTAGCTCCACTCATAATTCATTATCGCTAAATAACAACGCGCATGTGCTAAAATAATGCTTTCGCTCCTGCGTGCGTCAAGAACTCAGTGTAGAAAATATTGTTTCACTGCATTTGGTGTTCATTCCTCATACGAATCGTGTATCATATTTTCATTTATATTAACCTTATAGTTTCTCGAGCTGTAACAGTAAGTCGCTAAGGAAATATTTTTCATACTAGGTTGTTTTACGTTCTGATGTCTGTATAGCAAATCACTGTTCTGTTGTGTGTTTTAAATGTTATCATGTACCATTGTTACTATCGACTTCACAGTTTCTTCTATGCTCTTCACTGCTTCTTCGTGATGTTCGTTTTCATAATTACTTACCGTAAATGCATCATCATACTTTGCTTTCCACACTCATACAACCATTCATTCTAAGACTTTTATATAGTGTATTCTTTCTTACGTCGGCTTCGTGGCCCTTTCCTAGGTTCCTTTGTAATATTAATCTTCATATTCCTCGCCGTATACCCATATAATTATTCATTAAAATTATTCCACATAAATCGCCATTTATACCCATGTACTACCTACAGGGTTCTCACACTAGAACCACCGCACTATTTATTTCTTCCCACAAATATAAATAAACTCGTATTACTCTAATACACTTTCATTCTCTTCCTAGATTCACTCCATGCACGGTACGTCACCACAAACGTAGATTAACTAATTAATACCTTCAATCGAATCTAATAAAACCTTTCACTCTCTCTACTTCAAAATATTATCCAGCAGTGAAATTCCATTTATTGCTCCATATCGCTTTTGTAAACATACCGTACTTACCTCAGTTCTTTTGTTTTAAGTTCATGCAATTACGTTGTGTGCGTATTGGTTGGTGTTTGTATTTACTTAGCTTATCTCCCGCGTGTTGTTCAATTCATGTTTACAGCTTTATTTTGCTGATTATACTATAAGGTATCGTGTAATTAATAGCAACTAACATAGGTGAGTTCTGTAATAACAAATTTGTGGATATGTATTCTCCCTGTACATTAAGTTCACTACTTCTAATGTTGTCTGTAATGAAGTGTAGTTCTATAAGTGTACAACTGCTCCTCTCGCTAAATCTTGTACGATATGTTATTTTATAGTTTACGTCTCAGTCACACGCACGCCTCAGTCACACGCATTTTTCTATGTTTATATCTCATTCTACCTTTCACATCGTCGCTCACTTATGTGTTGTATGTAAGTCGCTTAGTTCTTAAGTTATGTGCTAATCGCGTTCTTTCAAGTGTACATGTTGTTACTTCCCTTTTCAACTTGTCTTAATCCTGTTGTATATAGTCGGATAGGTCATTTCCTGTGTTTATTCTCTTCTACGTTGAATACTGAGAAATAAGTGTAATTATGTGTTCAATGGATTGTGTTAAGTTCACAAATTTAGCGTATTCTACTCTCCTTATTAGATGGGTAGATCACATAACTAATGAGGAGGTATTGAATAGGATTGGGGAGAAGAGAAGTTTGTGGCATAACTTGACCAGAAGAAGGGATCGGTTGGTAGGACATTTTCTGAGGCATCAAGGGATCACCAATTTACTATTGGAGGGCAGCGTGGAGGGTAAAAATTGTAGGGGGAGACCAAGAGATGAATACACTAAGCAGATTCAGAAGGATGTAGGTTGCAGTAGGTACTGGGAGATGAAGAAGCTTGCACAGGATATAGTAGCATGGAGAGCTGCATCAAACCAGTCTCAGGACTGAAGACCACAACAACAACCACAACTCTCCTTATAGTTTACTTGCATCAATGCGCTCATTTTCTTAAAGCTGCATATGCTTAACTTAATGATATACTCTTAAAATTAGTGCTCTTTACAGTATAGTCGCCGACTTAGGAATAAATGTCTCCACTCGTTTAGTTTGTGTTGCTCATCTACGTCAGAGTAACTAGCTGATAGGTACCCCATTTCGTGCCGCTTCCGATTTGTCCAGCTGGTTGCGCGGTGTGGATGCCGATTCGCTTAAATTCTAGAATGGTTTCCGTAGCGGTGCGCAGTGTGTCTTTGCGCATCGTACAGGGGGACACTGAACTCAACCTTGCTTTTTGCCTACTTGGCCCCTACGATCAGCTGTTAACCGATTCGTATATAATTGTTGAAGTACGCTCTGCTTTAAGCGCGGCAGCACGGCTCAGTATACCTCATCGCTCATGCCTCTCGCTTAAAGCTCGCGCGCTGTGAATTAAGTCTTAAGAAAGTACAATATCAAAATACAAGGAAAATCTATTTTTACTAGGCTGCATCTCACTCTCTGCGTGTTAGATAGTAAAAGAAAATTGAACATTCCTTATTGATTAAGCAGGATAGTAGAAGAGGGAGAGGGCACCTGAAATATAAATATTGTACCCCCTAGCTGGAGAGGAACCGAGCGTCAGTCGGTTTATTCGTCAAACAGCGACAAACCTCCTACCTTCTTGACACCTTCATACCAAGTGTGCAGTAAAATAATAATGAACGGTTCACTATAAGTTTGTCTACCAACAAGAAAGTACACTGCAAAATTACACCACATATGCTAATGGGTATGCTGGCCTGTAATTTTATAACTTTAGATTTACTTCCCATCGCCGTTACGATCTTACAGTTCTCTACTTCCCTCGCTATCTCTTTGAACAAGCTAGTAGACATTAGGCTTGTCGACGCGCCAGTATCCAAAACAACTAGTACATCTATGTTTCCCACCTTTACCTTTATTGTTGCTTGAATAATTTCACTTACCTTGCGTGTTGTGCCTTTCTCTTCGATAAACAAGTCTTCTTTCATTTCTGCGTCCTTATCATACCTTAAAAATAGATTCCGGATATGCTGTATGTGTAGGTTTGTTTCAGTGTCTGCTTCCTCCTTTCCGTTCCTGTTAGTTTTAGTGTTTAAGTCGCTCATATTAGTACTGTGGCACACTGGCAGTTCATTATCTACTTCCTCTAGTCACGCTCGATTATTATTTCCTGGGGCCGGTAAAGGTATTGTTTCATTTTCTGCCGTCACTTCTACTATGTTTACCTTATGTTCGCGTGCTCGCCAGTTCTTGTCCCGGTTGTTTCGATTTGACTGTACGGGCTGCCTGTAATCTCTCGGATCCCTGTGTTGCATATTCCGTTTCTGGTAATTGGCATTTCCTTGTCGCCTATTGTCGAAGTTTTCCCTCGAATTTCTATTGTCTCGGCCATTACCGTACCTATGGGGTGATATTTAGTTTCGTACCCTCGGTCACCCTGTGGCTGATGGGTAGACCGATTGTACGGATTTCCGTTGCGGCGCGGCGGTGCATACGGATGCCATTCATTCATACGCACACGACCGTTATAATTTCCAAAGCCATTGCCGTTACCGTAGTTCTTCCCGTTTTGGTTGTGCCCATTACCGTTACGATAACTAGTCGTGGCTTGCCCATCCTCATGAATCAGATCTATTGAGTCGAGCACTGAAAGAAAATACTCGAGATCATATTCGGGAACAGTTATTAATTTTTCCCTAACATTTGCATGTAACTTGTTCTTTAAGATTTTCAGTACATCGACATGAGATATCGGATTATTCCAGTAACGGGTCTTGTTTAGGTATTTTTCAAAATAGCTTCTTAGCCCCCCGAATTTTGAATGATATGGTACTGGGTTAAATACCTCTCGTCTTAACCTCTCCTGGATAGCTGTTGACCAGTATTTATCTAAAAATGCATTCTCAAACTGATCATATGTCTCGCAAAGTTCTGACATCTCCGTAGCCCACAAAAGGGCATCACCCTCGGTGTGTCCTACTACATATTTAATCTTTTGAGCTTCTGTCCAAGTCCTGGGCAGTACATTTCTAAAGGCTCGGACAAACACTACCGGGTGCGTTCGCTTTTTCTCATTTGAGAGTACGGGAAACTGTCGATGTTTTATTAAGCTCTCATCCATTAACAACGCTGTCCAGCACGGCGGAAGAGCATTTCCCTGCGGTGATGGTATATTTATTTCAGCAAAGTTTTGCCCGCTGCTCGCGTCGCGCGTCGACATGCGGTCGCGCGGCGTGGGTTGGGCATTGTTGTCCGCGCCACTGATTTCTCCCACTGGCGGATGGCAGTTTCTCGCTCCGCTTACCGCTCCCGGCGATGATATTACCGTACTTTGTTAACTATTTCGTCTCTTAACCGTTGTTCTAACTGTCTGATATCACGTCCTACGCGTTTTAAGATCTCTTCTTCCTTGTCCCCCATTACTTCCTTTACCGCTTCCACATAGGTACGCTGTTCACGTACGCATTTTTCTGCGAACGTTGTATTTTCGTCCTTTGCATTGCTCTTTACCGATTCATAAAGCTGCACAATGTCTGAGTTGAACCTATTGTGTTCTAACTTGAGTAATCCTACCTCCAATGTTATTTTTTCTACATTTTCTGGCAGGTCGTCACAGAAAGAATGTAGTTTCGCTACTTCTGATTGTACATTGTCTAAGTTGACCTGCGTATTCTTTTGCATTGCCTGTAAATTCTCTTGGGTTTCTCTAATTCTGAATAGCTCCTGTCGATACGTGTGTGTTAGTGTTTCAAATTTTTCGCCCATTATGCCTTTTAATTTCTCACCCATATCGTGAACCGAAATTTGTACTTGTTCATTAATTTTCCTATCCACCTCCGTGGAGATTTGTGAAATCTGCTGTGTGAACTTCGTGCCCAGACTACTGAGTTCTGTGCGCAAATTTTGTACTTCGTGTGAAATGTGTGTCATGTTCGTATTAACCTTCTCCATCTCGGACTTTACTGTGGTCATGTCTGCTTTCATATGAGTCATGTCTGCTTGTATCGTTTGTAAACTTGACATTTTAGTCTCTAAACCCGACATTTTTGAATTTATGTCTGCTTTCATTGCATTCATGCTTGTCTGCATGGTTTCTGTTAAGGCTCCAAATAAGGCTTGCATATTTTCCATATTCACTTCCGGCCTACGCCTGTCAGCATCTGCGTCCGTACTACGCGTACTGCTCTCATTTAAAATATTCTCTTGCCTCGAGGTGCCGTTAGTTACGTCTACTGTAATTAACGTATTGCTTGTAATTAAATGTTCTGTATTCACGGGCGTCGAATGCAACAATGGCGTGTCGCGCCCAGCATCCTAATAATCACCGCTAAACGGTTCCAAACCACTCATTGTTGCATTTTGCAAATGAACATCCACTACATTGGCATTCTGATTTTCGTATGACATTTCCTTATTGTTTTGACCCTCCATTATAGAAATCCTTATACCACTGCAGTTATCAAAATAAAAATTATCTTTTTTAAGATCTTACTTCTGCGCTACTTCTGACGCGAAAAAATGCATATACAGTTGTATATAATTGTAGTCTCAACTGTTCTTCAATCAATATATTTTCCGTACTAATAAAGAAATGTCATTATCTCTACTTGACTACAATAGCGTTAATCTCTGAAGCTTTAGGTTCTGGATTTTAGGAAATAGGAGGATGGATTTTCTAATAGGTCTACTGGGAACGCATTCTCTATATGCATTGCGCGGTCCTACCTGATTGTTGTCTTGTAAATGGTAAATGGTACTTCCTCTATTGTGCTTTGTTGTGTGCTCTTGGTATTGTCGCCTTCTTCCTTCTAATTTATTTATTATTTCCTTTTGATAGTACACTCCTGGAAATGGAAAAAAGAACACATTGACACCGGTGTGTCAGACCCACCATACTTGCTCCGGACACTGCGAGAGGGCTGTACAAGCAATGATCACACGCACGGCACAGCGGACACACCAGGAACCGCGGTGTTGGCCGTCGAATGGCGCTAGCTGCGCAGCATTTGTGTACCGCCGCCGTCAGTGTCAGCCAGTTTGCCGTGGCATACGGAGCTCCATCGCAGTCTTTAACACTGGTAGCATGCCGCGACAGCGTGGACGTGAACCGTATGTGCAGTTGACGGACTTTGAGCGAGGGCGTATAGTGGGCATGCGGGAGGCCGGGTGGACGTACCGCCGAATTGCTCAACACGTGGGGCGTGAGGTCTCCACAGTACATCGATGTTGTCGCCAGTGGTCGGCGGAAGGTGCACGTGCCCGTCGACCTGGGACCGGACCGCAGCGACGCACGGATGCACGCCAAGACCGTAGGATCCTACGCAGTGCCGTAGGGGACCGCACCGCCACTTCCCAGCAAATTAGGGACACTGTTGTTCCTGGGGTATCGGCGAGGACCATTCGCAACCGTCTCCATGAAGCTGGGCTACGGTCCCGCACACCGTTAGGCCGTCTTCCGCTCACGCCCCAACATCGTGCAGCCCGCCTCCGGTGGTGTCGCGACAGGCGTGAATGGAGGGACGAATGGAGACGTGTCGTCTTCAGCGATGAGAGTCGCTTCTGCCTTGGTGCCAGTGATGGTCGTATGCGTGTTTGGCGCCGTGCAGGTGAGCGCCACAATCAGGACTGCATACGACCGAGGCACACAGGGCCAACACCCGGCATCATGGTGTGGGGAGGGATCTCCTACACTGGCCGTACACCACTGGTGATCGTCGAGGGGACACTGAATAGTGCACGGTACATCCAAACCGTCATCGAACCCATCGTTCTACCATTCCTAGACCGGCAAGGGAACTTGCTGTTCCAACAGGACAATGCACGTCCGCATGTATCCCGTGTCACCCAACGTGCTCTAGAAGGTGTAAGTCAACTACCCTGGCCAGCAAGATCTCCGGATCTGTCCCCCATGGAGCATGTTTGGGACTGGATGAAGCGTTGTCTCACGCGGTCTGCACGTCCAGCACGAACGCTGGTCCAACTGAGGCGCCAGGTGGAAATGGCATGGCAAGCCGTTCCACAGGACTACATCCAGCATCTCTACGATCGTCTCCATGAGAGAATAGCAGCCTGCATTGCTGCGAAAGGTGGATATACACTGTACTAGTGCCGACATTGTGCATGCTCTGTTGCCTGTGTCTATGTGCCTTTGGTTCTGTCAGTGTGATCATGTGATGTATCTGACCCCAGGAATGTGTCAATAAAGTTCCCCTTCCTGGGACAATGAATTCACGGTGTTCTTATTTCAATTTCCAGGAGTGTATTTCTTCAGTGGGCAACGGCCTTGCCACAGTGGATACACCGGTTCCCGTGCGATCACCGAAGTTAAGCACTGTCGGGTGTGGCCGGCACTTGGATGGGTGACCATCCTGCCGCCATGCGCTGTTGCCATTTTTCGGGGTGCACTCAGCCTCGTGATGCCAATTGAGGAGCTACTCGACCGATTAGTAGCGGCTCCGGTCAATGAAAACCGTCTTAACGACCGGGAGAGCGGTGTGCTGACCCCATGCCCCTCCTATCCGCATCCTCGCCTGAGGATGATACGGCGGTCGGATGGTCCCGATGGGTCGCTTGCGGCCTGTAGACGGAGTTAGTTAGTATTTCTTCAGTACCACATCACCGTCTCCGTCACAACATCAGCGTACATGGAACATAAAGAAATTGTTAACATACATGGATATTCATTTTCCTAACAATACTAGTACTCACAGATTTGCCCACTACGTATCGTGCCTGTCACCTGTCGCCACTTTATAATATAATAAAATAATCGAATAGAAGATAATAAAATGTTGAAATGCGTGGCTTTTTAAAATGTATTGAATTAATGAGATTAATTTTTCGGCATGAATGACAAGCACAATAAGCTGAGCTATGCCTGGAAATAAGTTCGTATTAGTTCATATTATTTTGCAGGGCGAAGTAGTTTCTTTCTCCGCTGTAGATTTGTGCTTACCATTCAGTATAATGCTACGTTTGGTCGCCGTGTTCACCTTTGAAGTCTTGACCGTGTTCCCATTAAGCTTATCGGATCTTCGTAATTTTCCAAAGTACACAGGTGGGCTCCAGTTCTTGTAATTATTGTACTATTTGAAATAACAACTCACACGACCTTTCTGTTAATAAAACAATACCGTATTTTTCTAAACGGTGCGCATATGAAATACATACTCCTCACTTATTCATAGCGACCCCAAAATGGCGGTCTACAATTACGCGCTAAAAATGGCGTGCTTCTCACTCGTTCACAAGCTGAGCGCGAATCCTTCCTTCCTCCTACTGGTACCAGAAAAAATCCTCTGTTTTTTAACAACTGAAAGTCAAAAAATACATGACGGTAGGCATAGGCTCTATCTATGATGTGCTACCGCTTCATCTTCTCTCTTTGCCTCTAAAGAAGACGAAAACATAAAGGAAATGCAAAAGGTTTATCACAGCGCCCATGGGGAGGACCCATGGTCAGAGCAGGTGGCATCAGGGTGGATGACACGCAATGAAGCGTGGCACATCATCTCATGCTGGTGGCCAGTCACCAGCAGTCTCTAAGCGTTCGAGGGCTCACTGTAAAGCTAACGTGTTAGACCCCAAATCGTTCCCCTCCCTGGACACACCATGGGAGGAACGAAAGGCTATGAATGACAGGGAAACGTATTCGCCCTGATATCTCGTCTGTACCAGAGCTGATGGGGAATCCGTTGTATCCGTGAAGCCTCAGTTCTTTGTACAGCATTTAGAGGACAAGTTCAGGGAGGTGGAGGGCTTGTCCAAAATGCGCTCTGGGTCAGTTTTGATAAAAACGGCGTCCTCTGCTCAGTCACGATGGTGACTTGCCTGTGACAAGTTGGGGTGTGTTAACGTTACCATCACACCACATACGAGTTTAAAAATAGGCCAGGGTATTATATTCCATAGGGACCTACTTTTGCAGTCTGATGACGAGCTGCGCGACAACTTAGAGCGTCAAGGTGTGCATTTCGTACGGCGCGTTCATTGGGGTCCAAGGGATAATCAGGTTGCTACTGGTGCTTTCATCTTGGCATTCAAGGGTGACACATTACCGGGGAAGGGCAAGGTGATGGTCTACCGGTGTGACGTCAAGCCCTATATCCCTCCCCCAATGCTGTGCTTCAAGTTCTGGAAGTTTTGCCATATGTCTTCGTGCTGTAATTCCAGCCTCACATGTCGAGATTGCAGACGCCCATCACATCCCAATACTCCTTGTGCCCCGCCTCTCATCTGTGCCAACTGTGGAGATCATCATTCACCCTGCTCGCCAGACTGCAGGATCTTACAGAAAGAGCGAAATATCATGGAATATAAGACCCAGGACCGAGTGACCTATAGTGAAGCTAAAAGGAAGTATGACCGACACCATCCTGTGAGAATGACATCTTCCTACGCTGCTGCTACAACAACCATGCTAGCAGCATGAGTACCGAGAATTCCAGCCGTCTCGACGAGCCGTACAACTCCCCATGCCCCATTGCCCGTGGGGGGCTCTCACAACCCCGTTGCTCCTGCGCCACCTACCTGGGCAGCAACATGCTCTCACCCATCGGGGACATAAGTCACCGTTTCTCAGCCGGAGAAGCGTCCAACTTCTTCAGCTACTCTCGCTCGGAAGGGGTCCTTTGTGTCCCTCCCTTCCCAGGTATCCACCAGCAGGAAGGATGACGCCCGACAGTGGCATAAGTTCCCACCAGCTGCTGGCCGTATGGTATTGCAATCTGAATCGGTGAAGATTCCAAGATGTCCAAGAGAAAGACTTCTAAGGCCAAAGACTTGCGGTGGCATCCACACCACCACAACCTTCGAGCTCTGCGTCTGAGGATGAAGTGGAGATCCTGGCGTCCACTGAGGGCCACGATCTCGCCAGTCACTCAGATGCGATGGATAGCACTTGCACAGGTGCTCAATTGGAGGCAGTACTTGACCCAGAGGCGTAATCTGAATGCCCAACCCTTCACGCCTTTCTCAGCCATGGACAATATCATCCTCCAGTGGAACTGCAGCGGTTTCTTCCACCATCTTGCTGAGCTCTAACCACTTATCAGCCTTCACCCTTTCCTCTGCATTGCTCTTCAAGAAACTTGGTTTCCGGCAATGCGAACCTCGGCCCTCCGTGGCTATCGGGGTTATGACAGGAACCAGGCCGATTATGAAAGGGTATCTGGTGGCGTCTGATTCTATGTCCTTCACTCTCTTCACAGCGAGTCTGCCCATTACAAACAGCTTTAGATTCTGTCGCTGTTCGGGTGTGGACGCCAAAGGCTGTTACTGTCTGCAGTCTCTATCTTCCACCTGATGTCCCGCAGCATGTCCTGGCTGCGCTGATAGCCCAATTGCCGCCACCTTTCCTATTATTGGGCGACTTCAATGTCCATAACACTCTGTGGGGTTGGTCAGTGGCCCGTTGATTCTGTGGTTCACTTGGTCACCACCGGCATCGTTAATGCCGCAGAATCTGCCATTCCCCATTCTTTTGGGTCCACTCAGCGGAGAACTGTGCTTTGGTGGCCGGTAGAGATCGCTGAGGCGATTAAAGCGCTCCAGCGTCACAAGCAACATCCCTCAATAGGACACCTCATCGCCTTCAAACTGCTGCGTGCGTGGGCCCGCCGCCTTATTCGCGAACGCAATCAGGAGTGCTGGCAACGATATGTCTCCAACATTTTCCTCCATATCTCTCCATCGCAGGTCTGGTCCAAGATTAGATGCCTTTGTTGCAATCTGACCCCTGTCAGAATCACTGCACTGTATCTGAATGGAACAGTTTTTACTGAACCTGTCATTATTACAAACCGCTTAGCAGACGATTTTGCTCGCAGTTCCGCTTCTGTGAATTAGACGCTGGCCTTCCGTTCCATTAAAGAGCGGGAGGAGCGTCGGAGCCTTTGATTTTACACCCGCGATCCTGAATCCTACAATGTTCCATTCAGTGAGTGGGAATTTCACAGTGCCCTAGCCTCTTGCCCTGATACAGCTCCTCGGCCCGATCGTATCCACTGTCACATGCTGAACCACCTCTCAGTGGACTGCCAGCGACACCGTCTCTACCTTTACAACCGAATCTGGGTCGAGGATGAGTTTCTGTCGTAATGGCGGAAAAGCACTTTTATCCCCGTTTTGAAACCTGGCAAGAACCCATTGGAGGCGGACAGCAACCGCCCCATTAGCCTCACAAACATTCTTTGCTAGTTGCTCAAACGCATGGTGAGCTGGCGGTCGAGTTTGGTACTCGAGTCTCGGGTCCTTCTGGCTCCGTCTCAGGGTGGGTTCCATAAAGGTTGGTCTGCTGCCGACAATCTAGTGAGCCTGGAGTCAGCCATCTGTGCGGTCTTTGCTCACCGTCAGCACTTGGTCGTTCTCTTTTTCGACATGCGCAAGGTGTACAATACGACATGGCGCCATCACATCCTCTCTACACTTCATGGTTGGGGTGTTATGTATCCTCTGCCGATTTTTCTACGAAATTTGCTGTCGCATCGTACCTTCCGCGTGCAAATCGCGGCCTCCCATATTTCCTCCCGAGTTCAGGAGAACGGGGTACCACAGGGATCAGTCCTCAGTGTCTGCCTGTTTTTAATTGCAATTAATGGGCTCGCTGCGGCGGTGGAAACGTCTGTCTCCGATTCCATGTATGCTGATGACATCTGCCTCTACTATAGCTCCATTGGCATTGCAGCTGCTGAACGTCAGCTGCAGGGCGCTATCTGCAAAGCACAGTCTTGGGCTGTAGCGCATGGTTTCCAGTTTTTAGCTGCCAAGACCTGTGTTATGCATTTCTGCTGGCGACGAACATTTCACCCTGAGCATCGGCTTTACCTTGCCAGCGAACTTCTTGCTGTGGTGGAGATACATCGGTTTTTGGGTGTGGTTTATGATGCACAGTTGACTTCGCTCCCACATATTCGGCAGCTTAAACAGATGTGTGGGTGGCATCTTAATGCTCTGTGAAGCTTGAGCCACATCAGCTGAGGCGCCGAACGATCTACCCTCTTACGGCTCTACCAGGCGTTAATCCAGTCCCATCTGGGTTATGGGAGTTTGGCTTATGGTTCAGCATCATTTTCTGCGTCGCGGGTGCTTGACCCAATCCTTCACACCGTGATACAAGTAGCCACTGGTGCTACCTCGACCAGCCCTCTGAACAGCTTACTTGTGGAGGCAGGTGTTCCTTTACTGCAGATATGGCGCCAACACATACTGGCCGCTTGTGCTGCACATGTTTTTAGCTTGCCCAGGCACCCTAATTATTGTCTCCTGTTCCCTCAGTCAGTCGACCATCAGCAAGAACGTCAGCCCCGGTCGGGTTGTAGGATCGCGGTCCACGTCGGAGACCTTCTCTCAGGGCTTGGGGTTTTCCCTCTTCCACCTCCTTCCCGCGCCCCTCTGCGTACAGCCCCTTGGCCTCGCCCTTGCCTTCAGCTCTAATTGGCTCAGGGCCCGAAGGACTCAGTCTGTCCGGAGTCCTTCTGCGGCCACTTTGTTTCCCTCCTTGCGACGTATCAGGACTCTGGCGCTGTTTACACTGTTAGTTCGATGGTTGCTGGTCGTGTCTGTTATGCTCTCACTTTGGGGGCCATTACAAACAATATTCATTGCCGGCTGGCTGCTGCGTTTTCACTGCTGAGCTGTTATCCATCTTTCGTGCCCTAGAGTATATCCGCTCCTGCTCAGGTGAGACCCTCGTTATCTGTATCGACACTCTGAGCAGTTTACAAGCTATCGAACAGTGCTTCCCTCGCTCTCGTCTGGTGATGGCTATCCAGGAGTCCCTCAATACTCTTGCCTGTTGTGGCCATTCTGTGGTCTTTGTGTGGACCCCAGGCATGTTGGGATACCCGGCAATGAACATGTTGACCGCCTGGCCAAACTGGCCACCAGTAAATCATCTCTGGACATTGGCCTCCCAGAGCCTGATTCGCGAGCGATCTTACGCCGCAAAGTTTTCGCACTTTGGGACACTGAATGGCGCAACCTGACCACACCAAACAAACTCGGTCCTATCAAGGCGACGACGACTGTGTGGCGGTCATCCATGCGGGTTCTCACAAGGAGTGTGTTGTTCTCTGCCAGCTGCGCATTGGGCACTCATGGATGACTCACGGCCACTTATTGCGCCGTGAGGACCCACCTCTACGGCGCTTTGGATGTCTTTTTGACAGTGGTCCACATTTTGTTGGAGTGTCCCCTTTTAGCTGTGCTCAGGCAGACCTTCGCCCTGCCTGACATGCTCCCTGCCTTTTAACAGATGACACTACCATGGCAGGTTTAGTTTTGCGTTTTACTGGGGCAGGGGGTTCTTATCACGTAATCTGAGTGTTTTTTTTTTTTTTTTTTTTTTTTTTTTTTTTTTTTTTTTTTGAGTCTGGCCTTTGGCCTACGATTTTAGATTGTTTTAGTGCGTTTCTCGGTGGTTGGCTTTTCCTTTTTTTCTTTATGGTCTGCTAACCACTGTCACACTCTGTGTGATTTTAATTCGTTTTGTCTGGTCTCTGTCTGAGTCTTTCTTGTCCTGTGTCGTCTGCATTATTCCATTTCATTCCGTGTGGGTGTTTGCAGTTCTGGAAAAAGTGATCGATGACCATCGCAGTCTGTTCCCTTCTATCCCACAAACCAACCAACCAACCAACCTTCAGGCACCCAGAGGGAGGAAAGAAGAATAGGAAAAAATGGAGAGAGGGAGAGAAAGGAGAGACTGTCTCAAACGCCGAGGCGGAGACCATAGGTTGGACAAGGAGGCAAGGAGAAGAAGGCAAGAAGAAGAAGGCCAGATACAAATTAAGGAAGACAGTGGGAGAGGGAGAAGAACAAAGAAAGGAAACAAACAATGGAAGGAAGAAACCAGAATAAGCGAAAAACCAAAATGACCACAAATGTAAGTCGTTGAACCGTCCGTCTCCGGATGGAGGCGCCCACTACTCCCTTGAGGGGGAGGGACTACTCCTAGTCGCCTCTTACGACAGGCAGGAATACCTCTGGCCTATTTCTACCCCAGACCCGCAGGGGGGGGGGGGAGGCTAAACCTTTAACCTGTGACACATGAACTCGTAAGGTCTTGTTCCCTTGAGGTTCCTGTACAAGAAGACTAACTGGTCGAAGCACCTTGTGTACAACATATGCTCCAAGGAAACGATGGGAAAATTTACCGGCACCTAGTCCTGGTGACTGACCTTGCGGATTGAAATTACAGACGAAGACCTGGTCCTCCACTTGGCCACAAAGTGTTTGCTGCCGCGGTTATAACGGCTCCTCAGATGTCTATGAGCCTGATCGATGTTACTACGAGCTCTAGCCCAGTTTTGTTGAATAATCTGGGGATCCACTTTCTCAGGCAACAGGTCCTTAATATCCCACAAGTTAGAAAGTGGGGAATATAAGGGATAAGCCAACATGAAACTAGCATGAGTTGCCTTCAGTGCCTGAGGCTGGGCTGAATTAAAGACTAGATTCAACCAGGGTATAGAATGATCCCATTTAGTACGTGATTTGGCATAGTAAATTATAAGTGCTGCCTTCAAATTCCTATTCAGTCGCTGCGCGAATGACATCTGGGGATAATAGATAGAGGTGGTAATATTCTTAATCGCACTGCCAAATCAATACCTTTTAAACTCCCTAGAAAGAAAGGCAGGGGCATTGTCACTAACCAGTGATCTAGGAGGACCAAAGAGGGAGAAAATCGGGGTAAGATGACTTATGGTATTAAGAGCTGTCGTGGTGCGAACAGGAATGAGCCAAGTAAAACGCGACAAGGCGTCGACCACCACTAAAATATACCGATTCCCCGCCCTCGTGCGAGGTAATGGTCCCACATGATCGATAAATACCTTATCCATAGGCGCCTGCTCATCTGCCAGTTGTAATGCTTCAATTGATGTAACTAGTGAACTCAGTTGAGAGAAGGTAGAAGGTTTGATACTAAACACTGCACGGGCCCTGTCCTCCGGCCGAAATCGTTCTACAATAGTAGTAACGACGTCCTTATCCGCGATATCCATTTGTAACGCTTTCACCGCGATGCGAACCTGATTAACATAAGCACCTAAAGCTTCAGTCGTAGACTGAGGATGCCAGAAATGCACGCTTTCAAGTTCACTTCTTACACGGGTAGGAATTTTTTTACAATAATCCGCCTCCTACGATCACTCAAGTCACCTTTAGATTGAAGCACTTCAGCTAGTAATTCAACCAGGAACCCCCGAGCTAACGGATACAGTAATGCCAAAACCGTAGACTACGAAATTTGGAGAACTTCTACATGTTGTTCGAAGCGAACCAACAACCTTAAAACGTGTTCAATCTGGTTCATATCATCAATCGAAAGATCTCTCACTTCTTTAAGCAAAAGTCCTAATGGATTGGGCAAATTCGCTAACCTGGCAATTCTTATCTATAGGCACCACCGGAGCAAGTTTTCGATCTGTCCTGACAGATACCGAAACCCCGGAATCACGAAGTACCTCCTCATTTAACCCCACTAAATTAACAGCAATAAGAAGCGACTGAAGATCCCCTTTTAATCGTATCAGTGATATACTCTGTGCCACATCAAGTTCCAATTGTTCCAAATCGGCCAAACGTTAACTATAGCCAAAATATCCACAGGTGTACTGCCGGTCTACAGTGTCCAACGGGCACAATATTTCGGCTATCATACGTGTCGCCATCATCAGGTGAACTGACTGACTGAGCTCATGTGAACGTGCCGGCACGGAGATCCGTTCGCTATGGCTGCTCAGAGGGAACTGGATTCGGTCGCGGCGGTGGCCGATTTAAATACCCTCCACCCGCGGCGCGCTCCCTCCACCGTCCGCGCCCCGCGCCACGGTCCACGGTAGCGCGGTGGAACTGATTGCGACGGCGTCTGAGATGACGTCGGTGTGATGGCTCTGTCCGCCGTGGTCGTCACAACTATACGTTTGCTCGATTTACTCTTGATTAACCCAATCGCTGGTTCCCAGGCCTTGCTAAGATTATAGCCACAGTCACGGTTTATGAGGTCGTCATTGGTGGGAATTTCGATGGCCTCTCCAACAACGCTGTCCCAGATACATCAGTCGAGTGTGCCTCTGGTGTTCACGGCATCGACCCTCGACGGTACGCATCGTCTGACCAATATACGACTTGCCACATTGACACGGAATCTGGTACACGCCGGCCTTCCTCAAACCGAGGTCATCTTTGGCGCTCCCCACCAGTGCACGAGTTTTACTCGGAGGACAAAACACAGTTCCGACCCGGTGTTTCTTCAAAATGCGAGCGATTTTCACCGAGAGTGCGCCTGTATATAGAATAAATGCAGTGCCTATCTCCTCCCTCGTGATTTCATCCACCTCCACAGGTTGTGCTGGAGGGGTTGGGCGGAGAGCACGTTGAATCTGCCACTCTGAGTACCGATTTTTTCGAAATACACTTCTCAGATGTTCCAATTCCTGGGGCAGACACTCTGCGTCAGAGACAGTGCGCACCCTATGTACTAGAGTTTCAAGTACCCCATTTCTCTGTGAAGGGTGATGGCAGCTGTCTGCGTGCAAATACAGATCAGTGTGCGTTGTCTTCCGATACACGCCATGACCTAGGGTGCTGTCAGCCCTTCTCTTGACCAAGACGTCAAGGAAAGGTGATTTACCCTCCGTTTCAGTCTCCATAGTGAATTTGATGTTGGGGTGTATGGAGTTTAGATGTGTAAGGAAGTCAAGGAGTTTATCCATACCATGTGGCCAGATGACGAACGTGTCGTCCACGTAACGGAAAAAGGCAAGTAGGTTTCCATTCGGATGACGACAGGGCTTCCTCCTCGAAGTTCTCCATGTACAAATTCGCTACCACCGGTGAGAGTGGGCTACCCATGGCGACTCTCTCCGTTTGTTCGTAGTATTCTCCATTAAAAATAAAATACGTGGAAATCAGGACATGCCTAAAAAGTTCAATGGTCTTCTCGTCAAATTTTTGACTAATCAGTTCTAGTGACTCTCGCAGGGGTACCCTCATAAACAAGAAAACGACGTCAAAACTCACCATGATATCTGACTCATCCAACCTGAAGCTATCAAGGCGTTTAACAAAATCCACGGAATTACGGATGTGATGAGGGAATTTACCCATATAAAGACGTAATATTCCCGTCAGGTATTTGGCCAACAAATACATAGGTGCCCTGATGTTGCTGACAATGGGACGTAATGGTACCCCCACTTTGTGAACCTTCGGGAGTCCCTATAGCCTAGGCGGTACCGGACCTTGGGGCAACAATTTCTTAGTGTCACCCTCCGGTAAATATGCATCCTTGAGAAGCGACCTCGTCTTGTTCTCCACCTTCTTTGTAGGGTCAACGCTGATCTTCCGGTAGGAATCGTTATTTAGCAGGCTCTGCATCTTATCAGTGTAGTCCTTATGGGAGACAATAACAGTAGCATTGCCTTTGTCAAAAATGGTTCAAATGGCTCTGAGCACTATGGGACTCAACATCTTAGGTCATAAGTCCCCTAGAACTTAGAACTACTTAAACCGAACTAACCTAAGGACATCACACACACCCATGCCCGAGGCAGGATTCGAACCTGCGACCGTAGCAGTCCCGCGGTTCCGGACTGCAGCGCCAGAACCGCTAGACCACCACATTGCCTTTGTCAGCCGGTAAGACAGCAATTTCAGAGCGCTCCCTCAGATCACGAATGGCCGGCCTCTATTTACTGGTGATATTTGACTTCATCGATTTGGATTTCGTCAACGCACGACAAGTTTCACGACGTATTTCCTCAGCTGATTCAGGCGGAAGTCGAGCTGCAACCTATTCAACAGCACTAACAATTTCAGCGACCGGAGTTAACTTGGGGGTGGGAGCGAAGTTGAGACCGTTCTGCAAAACCGAGACCGCATCATCACTCAACACCATGCCACTCTGATTGATGACAGTCTTGCGCGGAACCTGCAGAGATGGTCAGTCGAGGAGACGTGAGAACTTAGCTGTTTGACGTCCCGTTGCCTTCTTATGGGCGGAATCAGCTGCAACCCAGGTGACACCATCAATCCTCTCCTAGGAAAAAGAAGTGCAATTACTAGCCAGTTGGCCGGCCGCGGAGGCCGAGCGGTTCTAGGCGCTTCAGTCCGGAACCACGCGACTGCTGTGGTCGCAGTTTCAAATCCTGCCTCGGGCAAGGATGTGTGTGATTTCCTTAGGTTAGGTAGGTTTAAGTAGTTCTAGGTTCTAGGGGACTGATGACCTCAGATGTTAAGTCCCATAGTGCTCAGAGCCATTACTAGCCAGTTGCAAATGTAGTTTGAGTAATTCCTGTGAGATAAAGTCAAGGCTCCGGCGGGTGAATTGCACTCTCTCACGTACCAATGCGAGGCTGGCCTGTTTCTTGATTCTCTTAGCTGCTGCAGTTCCGTATTACCCCCCTGAACCAACCGATTCCATATTCTGCTAACAGTCAATGGATCTCGACCAACGCGAGCAGCTATGTCACGATACGATGAACCGCAATCGCGATAGACTACAATCCTACCTTCATCAAGGTCGGAAACCCGATGGTACGCATTTCTCCTCCTTACACGAGGCATCACAACAATGTTTCACTAGGCAGCGCCGGTCAACTACTGTTTGTGTATGAGAAATCGGTTGGAAACTTTCCTCATGTCAGCACGTTGTAGGTGTCGCCACCGGCGCCAACCTTGTGTGAATGCTCTGAAAAGCTAATCATTTGCATATCACAGCATCTTCCTCCTGTCGGTTAAATTTCGCGTCTGTAGCACGTGATCTTCGTGGTGTACTAATTTTAATGGCCAGTACTGTATATCCATATCGTTTTATAACTATAACACAGACAATATTTTACATGTATTAAAGATAGGTTACAATTCTACAGTTTGTCACAAGACAAACATTAATAACGGAATGGACATTGTCGCAAAAAGTCGAGAATGAACGAATGATCGTATATACAGATCAATATGGCCGCGTCAGAAAAATCTCCGTCTTATACTCGTTACAAAGTATTGGGATTTTATATCCTTTATTTCTATATCTGTATTGCACTGAAACTGGCTGCACAACAGGGCACGTGTCGTCGTCGTGCGCTGTGTTTGTTATTTGCAGTCTAGCTTGCTACATTCACTGACCGTACGTAGCGTTGATACACCAATATCCTACGTACTGTTAGGCTTCGCATTTGTAATTAATTCTGATCGATTCTGTTTTGGATTTGTTTTCAGGAAGTGTGAATTGTACGTTAATAGTGGTACACAGCATTATGGATAGATTTACTCAGTGTTCTCACACTGAATGTAATGCAGCGACGATTTCTGATGTTTTCGATATAGGAGATTAATTATTTAATTGAAAATCTACGCCGTAATCAACATTACCTAATTTTATAATAGTTTCCGAGAGTCCCTACTGCAATGATTCTCCGAAGTCTTCTCTTTGACGCAAAGCAGTAACTGGTCCCCACTCGGTGAGCTGAACTTCGTGTTTAAACTTTTTTTTTCCGCAAAGAAAGCGTATCTTCTTTTCTTGAATAACCCGAAGAAGACACACATACAGTATTCCAGAACTATGCAATGTTCATACGTGTTTACTTATTTCTACTCCCAAATTTCCTACGTCTTTGAAAATTATGCAACCAAGATTTTTGTTTGAAACGATTAACTACACATCTTTCTCACAAAATGCGATTTCGTACCCAAAGACCGACTTTAAGGACGATCATTTGACTTGCTGTGCTACACAAATTCGTTCACTGTATTTTCACAAGTCGGTTAAGTGCTCGGGTTTATATTTTTACTTCCATTATCCACTGGCAACGTCGAAATTACGGAATGTTCAGTCACACTGGAATTACTGACAAATTTTAGAATTTTAGGCGAAGGAGAACCAGTAAAACAGTTTGTTATTCTGCTGCTCATCTTACCTGAACCTCTAAGCTGGCTTACAACGATAGGTAGGACACACCGTGCAATCAGGCATACAACTAAGAAGAAGGGAACAGCAAGTGGATAACTATGTATATCGTTGCCCGTGTGTCGGCTTACTCACAGAAAAAGAAAATGGACTCAATGACTGGCTGTTAGCGATTTAACTATACAGAACGGTTCCTTGCCTCTTCGAAACGTTTTCTTTTTCTATGTGTAGCGTATAAAAAGACTAATGTGTCAGTGGCAACACCGGTACTAGCAAAAACGGGTGAATTCATATGGTTACCTACTGCAGTAACTTATATTATTCAGTGTGTGTGTGACTCTGTGATTAGAAATCTGTAGAATGAATCTAATTCCGGAGGTTGGCAACTGCCTTATGGAGCTTAGAGATGAAAGACGAATGAAGAAATTATGAAAAGGACAAATATAAATTTTTAATAGAATCTAATTTAAGGTATTCAGTGTTTTAGAGAAACTGAAAACTTGAATTTTTATTGTAGCTTGTTTTAGGTTACATTGAATATGTTCCGTAGATCCAAAGTGCGGAAATCGGCAAGGATCAAATTAATTTCTACACTGTTGGAGATCAGGTACAGAATTCTATGAACTTGGTAACTACAGATAAACTATCAATTAGTAAAAACTGAGGGTGAAACTTTGTTCAGCAGGTGTCATTTCAAAATTTAAAGCGTAAGATTGAAAACTATTATAATCAGTGGCACAGACTGATTTTTTATCTCAATTTATTTCGAAATGTAGTCTCCCTCTCCATACGAAATCATTCCCTCAAAATTAGATTTAAACGTATACATCACCATTTGTTCTATGTTATTAATTTCTGTGTCAGTCATAATGGTTGATTTATTTGCCTTTCTAAGGCTTTTTGTTTACAAAATTATTTTTTGTCGTTATAGTAAGTAGAATCACTGAATGAAAAACCTCTGAAACTACACTCCTGGAAATGGAAAAAAGAACACATTGACACCGGTGTGTCAGACCCACCATACTTGCTCCGGACACTGCGAGAGGGCTGTACAAGCAATGATCACACGCACGGCACAGCGGACACACCAGGAACCGCGGCGTTGGCCGTCGAATGGCGCTAGCTGCGCAGCATTTGTGCACCGCCGCCGTCAGTGTCAGCCAGTTTGCCGTGGCATACGGAGCTCCATCGCAGTCTTTAACACTGGTAGCATGCCGCGACAGCGTGGACGTGAACCGTATGTGCAGTTGACGGACTTTGAGCGAGGGCGTATAGTGGGCATGCGGGAGGCCGGGTGGACGTACCGCCGAATTGCTCAACACGTGGGGCGTGAGGTCTCCACAGTACATCGATGTTGTCGCCAGTGGTCGGCGGAAGGTGCACGTGCCCGTCGACCTGGGACCGGACCGCAGCGACGCACGGATGCACGCCAAGACCGTAGGATCCTACGCAGTGCCGTAGGGGACCGCACCGCCACTTCCCAGCCAATTAGGGACACTGTTGCTCCTGGGGTATCGGCGAGGACCATTCGCAACCGTCTCCATGAAGCTGGGCTACGGTCCCGCACACCGTTAGGCCGTCTTCCGCTCACGCCCCAACATCGTGCAGCCCGCCTCCAGTGGTGTCGCGACAGGCGTGAATGGAGGGACGAATGGAGACGTGTCGTCTTCAGCGATGAGAGTCGCTTCTGCCTTGGTGCCAATGATGGTCGTATGCGTGTTTGGCGCCGTGCAGGTGAGCGCCACAATCAGGACTGCATACGACCGAGGCACACAGGGCCAACACCCGGCATCATGGTGTGGGGAGCGATCTCCTACACTGGCCGTACACCACTGGTGATCGTCGAGGGGACACTGAATAGTGCACGGTACATCCAAACCGTCATCGAACCCATCGTTCTACCGTTCATAGACCGGCAAGGGAACTTGCTGTTCCAACAGGACAATGCACGTCCGCATGTATCCCGTGCCACCCAACGCGCTCTAGAAGGTGTAAGTCAACTACCCTGGCCAGCAAGATCTCCGGATCTGTCCCCCATTGAGCATGTTTGGGACTGGATGAAGCGTCGTCTCACGCGGTCTGCACGTCCAGCACGAACGCTGGTCCAACTGAGGCGCCAGGTGGAAATGGCATGGCAAGCCGTTCCACAGGACTACATCCAGCATCTCTACGATCGTCTCCATGGGAGAATAGCAGCCTGCATTGCTGCGAAAGGTGGATATACACTGTACTAGTGCCGACATTGTGCATGCTCTGTTGCCTGTGTCTATGTGCCTGTGGTTCTGTCAGTGTGATCATGTGATGTATCTGACCCCAGGAATGTGTCAATAAAGTTTCCCCTTCCTGGGACAATGAATTCACGGTGTTCTTATTTCAATTTCCAGGAGTGTATATGGTCACAACTACTGTTTGTTACAATATTTCCAGTGGTGTGTCTGGTATACTTACACAGTTTATGAAACCAGTCTTTGTACTGTCGTACTGTGGTATATTTCGTTAACAGTAACGGACAATACCCTACTAAGACTTGTGAAACTTTTTACCAAAATTAAACAAAAATGTCTGTTTCTGTATGTATTGCTCTAACGAAATGGAAAAAAATTTTCAGTTGACATGAAAGTAGCTGATATTCACAAAAATATATGAAGATAGTAGGATACTTCCAGGCATATGAAAAGAGTTGGCCAGCCTAGATGCAGTGATTTCCCACAAGTAAAGTTGTGACGTCTGCTTGTTAGATGCTTGGATAGCTCAGTCAGTTATAGTGTTGCACTAAAAAGACGTGGATCTGTGTTTGGGTATGGGTGCAGCACACATTTCTCATCTTCCAATAAATTTCAAACCAATGCACAGTTCTCTACATTGCTAAATATAATTTGGTGTTTGAGACAGTTACACTTTCCCTCGGAGGAAATGAGATGAATTATAAGTTTACAGAAAACATTACATATTCACACTTGTTTCTGTTAATAAACGAAATATATTTCTAAAACATTAAAGTTCACTAATGTAGGTAAGTAATAAAACTTAATGCTATGAACTTCCTCTATCCTAACCTACGTAATTTTGGTTTCATTCTTGTCATCAGACAGGGATCTCATTTACTATAGTTATTTTCATTTATCTTTTTATAATAAAGAATTCTGTAACACTGAAGCCATAAATAAAATTATCATAACATGTCAATAGAGGAATCAGCTCATGTATACCAGGTTCCTCTTTTCACTATTGTTCACAGCTTACATATATTGTTTACTTCTTCATATACTATATTAAATATATTGCTGACTTTAAAAAGATGAAGCTTTAAGATTTACGCATTACTGAATTAAATTTTACTTGGTTTAATTAGTGTACAAAGTGAAAATTTTCAATTATTGTGATTAGCAGATTAGTACCTAAAGGCTTAACATGCACAGTAAGTGAATCGTCATCTGCTAGTAACGAAAGGAGCAGAGGACATCAGACAGTAAAACATATTACACAATCAATCCGTTGACCAAGGGTAGGCTAGTTAATAGATAGGGATGATTGTTCATTCTTTTTTGTATGATTTGTTAAAAATATATTTTTAGGCGAAGTGAAAGGAACGTATGTTTTGCTTTCCACAATCAGTGTCATGCAGTCGTACATGTCTAATGCAATCTTAAATGTAGTTGTTTTCTTGTAGACTCCTCTTTTACCGTGTAAATATAATTTTTAGTTGTTAATTATGACAGAATTTTTTTTAGCTAAGTCTTGTTACATTCTTGTTTGTTTTGAATTTCATGTAACCGTAATTTAGGTTATGATGAATCTAGGAATTCGTTATATTGGAATGTGTAGTAACTTACCTTCCAGTAATCGAATTGACTACTTGGAAATGCTTAGACAGTTGCTATCATACTTTCTATAATGTGGTTGAAATTTAATCATACATTTAAGTTTGTATTCATACATATGAACTACTACTTCAAAATGCTTAGACAGTTGTTATCATACTTTCTCTAATGTGGTTGATATTTAATCATATATTTAAGTTTGTATTCATACAATGCACTAATAAGCGCCATACACTCATGTGCTCAGGCCCAAATGTATTCATTTCAGAAGGGTAATAGTACCTTGTAACAAGTACTGTGCATTTATCATTGGGACTGAAATACATACACAAATATCCTTCTCATACGTGGAATACTCGAAACAGAAAGTCGACTATTAAAAAAAAGTTGCGTTGTTTCGAACTGCTTTTACAGTGGGGAGAACTGTCTCATTATTACTAAGTAGGCTAAGGTAGCTGTTACAACAGACCCAAAGAAATGTAGGTTGATGTCGAAAAAGCCACAAGCTGAGAACCGCAGCTTGTCCAAGGAGAGATCGAGGACATCCACAGCAGTCGTTTTTCGTAGCAGCAGTCTCATCCTTGCCATCCTTTTCCCAGCTGTGTCAGCTCTACCCACTGCTGAAGAGCACGCCCAGGACGCAATCAGAAGGTGGATAAGTGACAGGATCAGAAAAAAAGACAATGAGGACAGCATTATCCATTTAGTTTGTTGCGGAATGTGTGACCCTCCTGCTACTGCTGTGATGGCATACATCAGCGAGACTATGACGACAGCGTTGTAGAGGACGGCGAGCAGCAGGGCAGGACCAAAGTGCAGCGAACAGAGGCGGCCAGTCCTGTGCAGCACCATCCTGGCGTGCTGCAGCCTCCGCAAGCCGTCCACCACAGATGCGCCCACAGCTGGTGGTACCGCTCGAGTCACCGCCTCATCCAGTTCCGCCTCAGAGGCGACCGGTGGCTGGACACCCCTCAACATCAACGTGCTGACGACACCCAGTCGGTCTCTCACAGTCAGCACTATTCCCAGGAACTGCACGTGCCACAATAGGGAGTACGCTGGCAGGTACAACAAAACCATCTCACTTAGATCTCGTGACACTGCCCCGCTACTAACTGCTGCCCCTAAAGGGAACACTACCACCGTGCCTAATAAAATGAGAGTCACGATACGGGTTCTTCTGTGAATTTTTCGCATATATACATCATCATGATGAGTTAACAAATTATCAGCCAGCTCCAAGTTGTTGATAACTTCATTCAGATAGTGCTTTCCTGTTATAATGGAAGTGAACAACATTACAGCTGGTTCTAGCCAATTAAGATATGTGATGACCATGTATATATAGTAAATACCTGCCATTGGGTGTACTTTAGCTTGTATACATTCTTCACCATAAATGCACAGTGTACCTACAGTTATAACTACACCGACCCATGCTGCGGATATGAGGAAGTTGATAATGTCGTCGAGTTTTATACTAGGAATAAACGCGACATGTGTTCTGCCATAACAGGTCACTGGAGCCAGACCACATACTTGGCTTATGACATACAATGGTCTAATGGCATTTCTGAAGCCATATTCATTGTTTATAATGTAGATGTCAGACATATTCTTCACATATGCTATTGTACGATGATGAAAACACACTTTTACCCTCACAAGAAAGTTTTCTGACGTACCAGGCAAGGATGATGCTTACTCTCTATGAAGACCTGGAGCAACGTGTCTCTTGACCTTCTCCTGGTGTAACAACCAATAAAACAATAAAATGTCGTATGTTTGCTCTGGTCAGTTCAGGCAACAGCGATAGATACGCACTCCACCTTCAGAAATAGGCATCCAACAGTATTGCAGCAGCTAAGCGGACTACCTGTATGGATCATAGCGAGGTACTGCAGTACTGTGTCCTGCAGAGTAGGAACGATCGAACATCATGCAGGGCCATCAAGAAAATTAATGTTTATCCATTAGCGAAAGCTGGAGTCACTTCAATTTGCTTCCATAGTCTACTTTATCTGCTTGTCAAAGCGACGTTAGTTTCGTTGCTGCCTTTCCGTGTGTCAGCTTCTGTGTCGTGTCCATATACGTCACAAGTAGGAATCGATATTACTCAAAACTGATGAATACTTACAAATGTGCAGACAGCTAAGAAAAATCACTTGACTTCAAGATTCGTTAAACGTAAATTCATTAATTTTTTGTGCTACATGGCAATTCTTATGATACTGTATATAAAATGGCATTTCTGAACGATACAGAGGTAAGAAGCATGGGTGAATGTTGGTGGATTTCGTATCATCTACCTTGTTATAAAACTGAAACGTGCAATTACAAACGAGAAGAGAATGGAGACGTGGTAGCCTCCTTCTTATCATACTCACCGTCTGTGTTGTATCTTTCACTCTAGTCTTTGTCACTACATTGTGTGACATATTGTGCAATATAAGAAGGGATTTAAGTCAAACAGTTGTTGATGCAATAATATATTAGGGCTATCCGGTTGACATTGCTGTCAGATGTTCTCTCTGTAGTCATCATACACCAACCTCTCAGCAGTGTGTTGCGAGCTTTGCAGAAATCGAGTGTTCAACAGTTCTGTAGTTACCACATGCACATTGCAAAACTACATCAGCGCACAGGGTTAGAAGGTCGTATGACATTTTTCTTAATTTTTTTTCTTCCGAAGAGCGAGCCAATTTGGGAAGGGCGCCTTACAGGGTGCACTGTAACCGTCCTACAATGAGGCTATTAGCCTGCTTACTGGTCGTCGCAATGCTGTCCCGCTCGTTTTCAATCTCTTGGGCGAGGATACCTTCCTGGGTGCGATTACCACTATGCACTGTGCAGTGTTGCTTTTTGTTGAGACGACGACCTTGGACATTTTTGCACCTAAGATGAATACTTACAAATGTGCAGACAGCTAAGAAAAATCACTTGACTTCAAGATTCGTTAAACGTAAATTCATTAATTTTTTGTGCTACATGGCAATTCTTATGATACTGTATATAAAATGGCACTGTATATAAAATGGCATTTTGTGCAGCACGGTAGCCTGTCTGTTGTGGTTGGGCCGCCATGTACCCTGTTGGTACCAGGGATCGCTCTGCTGATGCCTGCGCTATTAACTCCCCCCTTTTGCCAAGGAGGAGATGCCCATCTACCTGGGGCATCGGGACTCCTGGAATGGCCATTCTGCCAGGTCGCCCATACCAAGGCTGGGTGGTGCCTGTGGGGAGGACCCATGGTCGAAGTGGGTGGCATCAGGGGGATCATCCGCAATGAAGCGTGGTACATTATCACTCGCAGGTTGCCAGCCGCCAGCAGTCTCTAAGCGTTCTCGGGCTCAATTTAGCGCTCAGAAATACGATCTGAAAACGTTCCCCTCCCTGGCCACATTGTGGGAGGAGCGTAAGTCTCAGGGTGACAGTGACAATTATTCGTCCCGGTTCCTAGTTTGTATGAGAGCTGATGGAGATTCTTTCATGTCCACAAAGCCTCAGTTCTTCGTAGAGCATTTAGAGGACAAGTTTGGGGAGGTGGAGGGTTTGTCCAAAATGCGCTCTGGGTCAGTTTTGATAAAAACTACGTCCTCTGCCCAGTCACGAAGGTTACTCGCCTGTGACAATTTGGGGAATGTTAACGTTACCATCACACCACATACGAGTTTAAATATGGCCAGGGTATTATTTTCCGTAGGGTCCTACTTTTGCAGTCTCACCCTGCGAGTTTGGAAGTAAGAAGAAGCCCGCAGTATTCCTGCCTGTCGTAAGAGGCAGCTAAAAGGAGTATCCAACGTGTAAAAATTTTCCGTTCATGCATAACATTTGCGGATGGACGTCTTACGTAGTGCATTATATATCCATCTTGTCCTCAGGTCTGTCATATTCGTTATTGTCATGGAGTTGGACTTACACTGAGCTTCCGGCTACATCGGCAACAGTGTCATCCGGGTAGCATACATTCTCTCCATTGTGCACTTCCATCTTTGCTCCCTATGTACATGGGTATTCGACATTCGACAACGAGCACGGAGGCCAATCTGTTGTGATGGGGTCGTCATCTACCCTCTTGGTGGTAGCCCCCTGACTACACAGGGATCGCACTGTTGACGCCTGAGCTACTACCTCACCATGTATGCCGAGGAGTAGATGCCTATCCCTCTGGGGCATCAGAACTCCTAGCACAAGCCATCCTGCCAGGTGGTCCTTTGCTGTGGCTGGGTGGCGCCAGTGGGGAGAGCCCCTGGACGGAGTGGGTGGCATCATGGAGGATGACCCGCAATGAAGTGTGGTACATCATCTCTCGCTGGTGGGCCTCCACCAGCAGTCTCTAAGCAATCGAACCTCAACGGGAAGAAATATGATATGAGATCATTTCCCTCCATTACCAATCCTTGGGTGGAACGTACGGCTAAAGAAGGCAGTGGAGATTTTTCACCCCGTTACCTAGTCTGTACGCGAGTTGATGGTGGATCATTTATGTCGACCAAGCCCCAGTTTTTTGTGGAGTATTTGGAGGACAAGTTCTAGGAGGTATTTGGCTTGTCGAAAATGTGCTCTGGGTCAGTTCTATTTAAGACAGCAGCGTTCGGGGGTAAGAATAGGCCCGTGGTATTCCTGCCTGTCGTAAGAGGCACTAAAAGGAGTCGCAAACGTTTCGGCCTTAATGTGATCGTCCCCTAAGGGGTTTGACCACAACCTTTCAAAACTTTCTGTTAGTGCGTACCATTTGGGGAAGGACGCCTTACGTGGCGTATTATATATCCATCTTGCCCAAAGATCTGGCACACCCGATATTGTCACGGAGATGGACTTCCATCGAGCTTCCAGCCACATCGGCTACAGTGTGTTCAGGGTAGCATACAATCCCTCCATTGTGAACTTACATCTTTGCCCTCGTGATGTACATGGATATTTCGACACCCGACATCCAGCACGGTAGCCAGTCTGTTGTGGTGGGTTGTCATCTAGCCTCTTGGTGGTAGCCCCCTAACTACACAGGGATCGCACTGCTGATGCCTGAGCTGCTACCTCTCCACATATGACGAGGAGTAGATGCCTATCCCTCTGGGGCATCGGGACCCCCGGCAAAAGCCATCCTGCCAGGTGGTCTTTGCTGTGGCTGGGTGGCGCCCGTGGGGAGAGCCCCTGGTCGAAGTAGGTGGCATCAGGGCGGATGACCAGCAATGAAGCGTGGTACATCATCTCTCGCTGGTGGGCCTCCACCAGCATTCTCTAAGCAATCGAACCTCAATGGGAAGAAATACGATCCGAGATCATTTCCCTCCCTGGCCACTCCATGGGAGGAACGCATGGCTAAAGACAGCAGTGGAGATTATTCACCCTGGTACCTTGTCTGTATGCGGGTTGATGGTGAATATTTTATGCCAACTAAGCCTCAGTTTTTTGTGGAGCATTTAGAGGACAAGTTCGGGCAGGTGGAGGGCTTGTCCAAGATGCGCTCTGGGGCAGATCTTATCAAAACAGCATCGTCCGCCCAGTCACGGAGGTAGCTCACGTGCGACAAGTTGGGGGATGTTTCCGTCACCATCACTCCCCATAGAAGTTTAAACATGGTCCAGGGTATTATCTTCCATAGGGATCTTCTTCTAGCCCGCATCTCGTGGTTGTGCGGTAGCGTTCTCGCTTCCCACGCCCGGGTTCCCGAGTTCGATTCCCGGAGGGGTCAGGGATTTTCTCTGCCTCGTGATGGCTGGGTGTTGTGTGCTGTCCTTAGGTTAGTTAGGTTTAAGTAGTTGTAAGTTCTAGGGGACTGATGACCATAGATGTTAAGTCCCATAGTGCTCAGAGCCATTTTTGATCTTCTTCTACAGTCCGACGATGAACTACGCGCCAACCTAGAAGGACGTGGTGTTCACTTCGTCCGGCGCGTCCATCGGGGTCCGAGGGATAATCTGGTGGCCACCGGTGCTTTCATCTTGGCCTTCGAGGGTGATGTCTTACCCGAGAAGGTCAAGGTGATGGTTTATCGCTGTGATGTGAAACCTTATAGCCCTCCTCCGATGCAGTGTTTTAATTGCTGGAAGTTCGGACACATGTCATCCTGATGTACTTCCGGCATCACGTGTAGAGATTGTGGACGTCCTTCGCATCCCAATACTCCATGTGCCCAGCCTCTTATCTGTGTTAACTGCGGAGAAAACCATTCCCCCTGCTCGCCGGACTGTAGGATATTCCAGAAAGAAATGAAGATAATGGAAAATAATACCCTGGATGGCCTGACCTACCCCTAGGGTAGGCGGAAATATGAGCGGTTACATCCTGTGCCAATGACATCCACCTATGCCGCGGCTGCAACACCGGTTCGAACCTCTACCGTGTCGTCACCTACAGTTCGATCTCAACTCTGTCAGAATTCACCGGCCACCTTGGTTATGGGGGGGGGGGGGAGGGCACTTCACTCCCTGTTGCTCCTGCTCCATCTACTTCAGGAGTAACACCCCCCAAACCATCGGGGACATCAGTTCCCTCTTCCCAGCGGCTTCTCTCACCAGGAAGGGGTCCCTTGGGGACCTCCCTTCGCAAATTCCGACCGGTTTAAAAGCGGACACCCGCAAATGGCTCAAACAACCATCGGTCGCTGGTCGTAGGGCCTCACGGTCGTCGTCCGTCCCTGAGACTGAACCAGGGAAGCCCACCCAGCCTGAACCACCGAAGGCACAGAGAGAGACACAGAAGAAGAAAAAGGTTCGTACAAATCACGACAGTGCGGTGGCACCCGTCCTACCACTTACTACAAGCTCCGCGTCTGAGGACGAGGTGGAGATTCTGGCGTCCGCTGAGGACCTCGATCTCGGCGGGTCCCTCAGACACCATTGATAGCACTAGCACAGGTGCTCATTCAGAGGCAGCAGGTGACCCAACAGCGCAATCTGCCTTCCCAGTCCCTTCACGGCTTTCTGAGCCATGGACAATATCATCCTCCAGTGGAACTGCAGCAGCTTCTTCTACCATTTAGCTGAGCTCCGACAAATTATCAGCCTTCACCCGTTCTTCTGCATTGCTCTTCAGGAAACTAAGTTTCCAGAAATGCGAACCCCCGCCCTCCGAGGCTATCGGGGTTATTATAAGAACCGGGCAGCTTATGAGAGGGTGTCTGGTGGCGTCTGCATCTATGTCCTTCACACACAAATGTATATAAACATGCTGCAAGTAAAAGCAAGTTATTGTCGAAATTTAAAATTTAGTCCCTGTTACGAAAACTTAAAGGTTCAGTTTCACGTGATCTGCTTTTTAAGAATTTAGCAGGCAGGTGAAACAGAAGTTCGGCGGGTTTGGTATTAAATACGTTTTGCATTATTTCTTAAATAACAGGAACCATATCAGTAACAGATTTCGTTGTGGCTGGTTCTTTTTGCCAGAGTCAGAAATCGTTAAAAAGAGTATACAAACAATAAACCAGTGATTCTTTAAAGAATCGAATTCCCATGTGTAAATAAGTTTCAAACGTCTGACTACTTTACAAATATTTGGTTGTAAGCGAGAAAATTTTTATGAAAGGTTTGAATTTATGCTTGAAGTTTAATGGTAGTCGCTAAGTGAACTCGTTATAAAACAATGGATGTATACAGTCTCGATAATTTGCAGGCCGCTTTAAGCAACAGCTAGTTTGTCACTGCTTTCAATGCTGATGACGCCATTTCTCCTGGACTGTGTGTCGCAAAACGATACAACTTTGCAGGTGCATTCAGTGGTAAGTGTGGATACTGTCTGCAAACTGAGTTGTGAACAGTGTCTCTGCTAAGGAAGTAATAAGTCAAAACATCGTGCCTGGTGCTTAAGTTTGACTGCAAGAACGGCGAAAGTTTAGTAAGTGATAAACTTTTTTTCTTTCATAATTTTCTATGTGGCAGGACCGGGTATCAGCAGGAAAATGTTTCCCAAAGGTTTTAAATGATGGGTAAATTGTTGTTGGAAGTCGTTAAGTGTTCACATTCCGAAATACTGGATGAGACACTCAGCGGATTTGCGTGCCGTCAGTAATGCTGCCTCAAACACACAGTTTCCAGCTATAATACTGTCTTATTGTGTTATAATTTCAACACAATATTATACCCCTTAATGAGTGATTATGGTACAATTTTAAACAGTTAAATTAGATGAATTGCTACACGAGAAATAGAAATTCAAATTTTATAGTTAGGTAGGTAACCGGCTATCGGTAGTCTGTTTCCGGATAGCGTTTTATTATTATAGATTGTTGGTAAGACCTTGGTACGGATTACAGTGAGAAAACCTAGCCCCCTGTCGTCTTTATGCATAAAAGAGGAGCCATTCCTAGTTAAGGGGGGTAGGACGTCAAACCGGCCGACTTGGAGCAGGAGAGGCACCACAGGACATTTTAATTTCCACTGTCTATACTTTTACAAGCAAATTCATAAAAACCTTGTCAGCATGACCAGAAAGGATTCAGGATTCGCCCTCGTTGCAGTGGAAGTTCAAAAATTCAAAACCAGAGCAAAATAATTTTTTTACGTGTGAATTTTCGTCATTTTTTCACCTACTATTGGTTGCATTAGTTGCTAGAGGTACACTTTTCTTCATAAATAAGAGAGACTGTTCGATAAATTTTGCACAGCATAGAAACCACACATACAGGTGTCTGAAACTCAAGAATCTATTTAATTTATGAAAAAATTAATGAGTTGTTACGTTTTAAACTTTATGTTTAAAAAAATTAAATGTTGTACTTAATTATCTAAATTTTTAGCACAGTTTTTAATAGATTTGGAAAATTTTATAGTTTCATACACCTGTAAGTATGGTTTGTATGCTGTGCAAAATTCATCAAAGAATCTCTCTTACTTGTGGAAGAAAATGTACCTATAGCAACAAATGCAGCCAACATTAAGTGAAAAAATGATGAAATTTCATATCTAAAAAAGATTTTATTTTGTTATATTTTTGCACGGCCAGTGCTATGAATGTGAATCCCGAATCCTTCTGGTCATGCTGATAAAGTTTTACGAATTTATTTGTAAAAGTATAGACAGTAGAAAATAAAATGTCCTGTGTTGCCTCTCCTGCTCAAAGTCGGCCATTTTGACGTCCTACCCCCTTAAGTATTGTGCATATTGCTGCATAATGTTTTGTGTATGAGTAACTGTTACTGTTGTTGTATCCAGTCCGAAGACTCATTTGTTGGGCCGGCCTCGGTGGCCGAGCGCTTCTAGGCGCTTCAGTCCGGAACCGCGCGGCTGCTACCGTCGCAGGTTCGAAACCTGCCTCGGGCATGGAAGTATATGATGTCCTCAGGTTAGTTAGGTTTAAGTAGTTCTAAGTTCTAGGGGACTGATGATCTCAGATGTTTAGTCCCATAGTGCTCAGAGCCATTTGAACTCATTAGCTCAACACCTTTGTTTATCCTAAGCAAGCCGCTTCACCCACACGTAACTACACCAACCTGCATCTATGGGTCACTCCTTATTTTATTCACTTTCCTATATCACCAAACTGACATTGGAGCATTGGGAATGTAGATTAGCAACCAAATCCTCCTATTAGTCTGGTTGAGTCATAAATTTACTTTTCCCCATTTTAGTTTCAGTATCTCCTCATTAATTCTTCAGTCTGCCAATCCAACACTTAGCATTTTTCTGTAGACTGGCATTACGAATGCTTCGCTACATTCCTGGCCTGAAATGTATATTGTCCATATTTAACTTCTGTAAAAAGCTGTACTAACGACAAATACCTAAAAAAAAAGAATTACTGACATTCAAATTTATATTCAGTGTTAACAGTTATCCCATTTTCAGGAACGCTGTACTTACCATTGTCTATGTTCATTTTATATGCATTCTGCTTCGGTCATCAACAGATACTTTGCTGCTCAAATGGCCAAACGCATCCTCAGCTTTATGTCCTTCGTTTCCATTTGTAATTCCCCCAGCTTCACTTGATTTTATTCGACCACATTAGTCTGCTGATATTCACCTTATAACCTCATTTGCCCCCGCTGCGGGTTGTGGGGTAAGAATAGGCCCGCGGTATTACTGCCTGTCGTAAGATACGACCAAAAGGAGTCTCAACTGTTTTGGCCTTTAATGTGATGGTCCCCTAGGGGGTTTGACCACTAACTTTCAAAATGTTTCTGTTAGTGCGTACCATCTGGGGAAGGCCGCCTTACCTGGTGCATTATATATCCATGTCGCCTTACGATCTGGCATATTCGTTATTGTCATTGAGTTGGACTTGCACTGAGCTTCCGGCCACATTGGCTGCAGTGTTATCCGGGTAGCCTACATTCCCTCCATTGTGTACTTCAATCTTTACTCCCTTTATTAATGGATATTCGACACCCGACAACCAGCACGGTAACAAGTCCGCTGCAGTGGGGTCGTCATGTACCCTCTTGGTGGTGGCCCCTGACTACACAGGGATCGCACTGCTGATGCCTGAGCTGCTATCTCCCCACGTATGCCGAGGATAGTTGCCTATCCCTCTGGGGCATTGGGACTCCACGCAAAGGCCATTCTGGCAGGTGGACTTTGCTGTAGCTGGGTGGCACCCGTGGGGAGAGCTTCTGGTCGGTGTGGTTGGCATCAGGGTGGATGACCCGCAATGAAGCGTGGTACATCATCTCTCGCTGGTGGGCCTCCACCAGCAGTCTCTAAGCAATTGAGGTCTAACCTCAAAGGCAAGATCATTTCCCTCCCTGGCCACTCCATGGGAGGAACGTATGGCTAAATAAGGCAGTGGAGACTATTCAGCCCTGTACCTCGTGTGTACGCAAGTTGATGGAGAATCAGTTATGTCGACCTAGCCCCAGTTTTTTGAGGAGCATTTAGAGGAATAGTTCAGGGAGGTGGAGGGCTTGTCCAAAATGCGCTCTGGTTCAGTTCTCATCAAAACAGCATCCTCTGCCCAGTCAAGGAGGTTGCTCAGTTGTGACATGTTGGGGGATGTTTCCGTCACCATCATGCCCCATTAGAGTTTTAAAACGGTCCAGGGTATTATATTCCACAGGGATCTTCTTCTGCAGTCCGACGATGAAATGCGCGCCAACCTAGAACGACGGGGTGTTCACTTCGTCCGGCGCGTCCATCAGGATCAGACGGATAATCAGGTAGCCACCGGTGCCTCCAACTTGGCCATCGAGGGTAATGTCTTACGCTAAAAGGTTAAGGTGATGATTTACCGTTGTGATGTGAAGCCATATATCACTCCTGCGATGTGGTGTTTTAAATGCAGGAAGTACAGGCACATATCATCCCGCTGCACTTCCGGTATTACGTGTCGAGATTGTGGACGTCTTTCGCATCCCAATATTCCATGTACCCCGTCTCCTATCTGTGTTAACTATCGAGAACACCATTGCCCCTTTCACCGGACTGCCGGGTCTTCCAGAAAGGACATAAGATAATGGAATATAAGACCCTGGAGCACCTGAAATACACCGAAGCTAAACGGAAATATGGGCGGCTCCATAGCATACCAATGACGTCGTCCTATGCAGCTGCAGCAACAATGGTTCTCCCATCATCACACCCCCCTGCGGGTTCGGGGGTTAGAATAGGCCCGCGGTATTCCTGCCTGTCGTACGAGGCGACTAAAAGGAGTCTCAAATGTTTCGGCCTTATGTGATGGTCCCCTCTCGGGTTTGACCTCCATCTTTCTAAATTATTCCGAAGAGCGAGCCAATTGGGGAAGGGCGCCTTACATGGTGCACTGTATTCGTCGTGCGTTGAGACCTTTAGCCGGATTTTTCGTCGTTGCAATGGTGACCCGCTCGTTTTCCATCTCTTGGGCGAGGATACGTCCCTGGGTGCGATTCCCACACTGCACTCTGCAGTGTTTCTTTTAACTGCGACGACGACCTTGGACAGTTTTGCACCTAAAGGTACGTTGTCCAAGACGCGACGCACACTAGCGACTGCGACGGGTCGCTACGTGACGTCAGAAGTTGCCTGCTGGCGCATGCGCAGTTCGAGTTTGGGATGCGACGCGCGACTGTTGCGGCAGCTGCCGCAGCACTGCACCAGTGAGCAGTGTTGCGACGGAAGTCGCACGACACAAAGACGTACGGCTGCCAGAAAGATATCGAGCCAGTCAAGGAAAACTGAAGTGAGCCACTCACGGGATGTGATGCTCTGTGAGCTGGTCTCGCAACATCCTTGCCTTTACGATTTGAAGAACCCTAAATATAGAGACACTATGTTCAGAGACAGAATTTGGGAAGAAATTGGTGCACAGTTGAAACTGGCAGGTGAGTGAAATATATAATATTTTCCCATTAATGCAAATTTTTCAGGCGTGTTATGAAAATCAGTATAATCCATGCAGATGTAGAATTAGAATGATGAAAATGAACTTGAAGGTCAATTTTCGCATTACTCTTTTTTGTGACGATAAAAATTGAAAACGGAAAGTACATTATAAAATGAACAATCTAAAGTACAACCACAAAGTTACATTTTACAATACCTTCACTTTGAAAGTAAACGGTAGATTGGTGTCTTGATGATACCTTCTAGTTGTGAAAAACCACCACCAGATTGTTGTACAGCTTTCTGTAATCAATAGATGTTCGTTTTTGAGGAAGGCGTTTCTCAACAGATTGCGCAAACAGTATGCTGCAATAAGTAATTTGTCACATTCACTTCAATTCATTGGTAGAAGATGGTGCTCAGAAAACTTGTGCCAAAAGTGCACTACTGTTTTACAAGGCCCTTCTGGTCTGACACAGTTCACAATTGAAATTCGTCTTTTGTAAATCCTGGAGTCATCTTTTGAGTGCAGCTTGGCAAGATTAAATCTTCATGTCATCCGTAACGATGTATGCTGTCAGAATATAAGAACATGGAAGTTCATTTGGATGGGAATAAAGATTCAGTCGGCTATGAAAGTTGCCTTAGCTTGTTCCAAAAGTTTCTGCATGGGAGAAACTGACAAGTATAATTTGGAGAAATTTTGTGAACAAGCACGGACATTATTTCTTCCACATATCTGCCAGTGTATACTGTAGACGTTCAGAATCAAAATTCTAGAAATGTTTAAGGTGTAACCCTATCTTGTTGTCAAGAACTTGAAACAATGCAATGACGCTAGCGTGCGCTTATTGTTAATAAACTTATCTTTCATTGGAATTTTAGGTGAAATGTGCAAAAACAGATGGAGGAATATTCGGGACTCGTATCAGAGAAATAAACGAGAAATAAAGCTTGGAACAGGTTCAGATGCCTCAGCAAAACCAAGAAAATGGGTTCTGCTTGATCACTTGGCTTTAAGAAACCTACATTTCGTGGCATTTTAAATGAAATTGTCAAGAGCATATGGAGAAATATTAGTAACTCATACTGGAGAAATATGACATAAAATGGTTTCATTAGGTCCAAATGTGTCAGCGAAACAAAACAAATGCATTCTGTATCGTGTGATGACCACACGATTCTCGTTGCGCGTCGACAGAACTGGCGGATAGTCGCGACGCTCCCGGAGATATATGAGCCCAAATCTCGGAATCGGAGATCGATATCATTCTGATCTCAATTTTAAAAATAATTTCGATATGTTAGCTTCTTTTCATCGGCAACGATGTATGACCTAACGTCAACCATACGTAAAGTAGCCAGCGACCACATTTTTCACTATACACAATTCAAATTTTATGCAGTAGGTTACTTGTAAATTAAGTATCGGAATAACTGTGACGAATATCGGAAAAATAGACACCTCATTATCAAGCTGTGATGTGAAACTGTAAGATACGCAAACATAAATTTTTTGTGCCTTTTACTTTCCTCGCAATTAATAGAGAAGTAATATACAGCGAAAAAAACACGCAAAACCGGAAGAGATACTTTTCAATTTTTTAAAGTAAAAGGAGAATCTGTATCGAAAAATTAACTCTGGGAGCCGATGTAACTTCGTTGCATTAACATACAGTATTTTTTACAGCAAGAAAATCGGAATTCTTATTTTTCTTATGTATTTGAATCCGCCGCCGCCGACCGGAGCTTGGGAAACGGCGACGACTCCAGTCGTGTTGCGGCCGTGTCGCCGTCTGCCAGGGTGGGAAAAGAGGAGGGGGCAGCGTCGCAGTCGCAGCCAACTGTCGCGTTTTGCACAACGTAACTTAAGATCCAGCACGGTAGCCAGCCCGTTGTGGTGGGGCCGCCATGTACCCTCGTAGCCCCCTGACAACACAGGGATCGCTCTACTGATGCCTGCGCCGTTAACTCCCCACGTATGCCAAGGCGTAGATGCCCATCTCCTTGGGGCATCAGGACTCCCGGCAATGGCCGTCCTGCCAGGTGGCTATTGCTGCGGCTGGGTGGCGCCCGTGGGGAGGGCCCTTGGTCGGAGTAGGTGACATCAGGGCGGATGACCCGCAATGAAGCGTGGTACATCATCTCTCGCTGGCGGCCAGCCGCCAGCAGTCTCTAAGCGTTCTCGGGCTCAATTTAATGCTGAAAAGTACAATCCGAAAACGTTCCCCTCTCTGGCCACGCCGTGGGAGGAACGCAAATCTCAGGATGGCAGTAGCAGATATTCGCCCCGATTCTTAGTTTGTACGAGAGCTGATGGGGAGTCTTTTCTCTCCACAAAGCCTCAGTTCTTCGTCGAGCATTTAGAGGACAAGTTTGGGGAGGTGGAGGGTTTGTCAAAAATGCGCTCTGGATCGGTCCTGATACAAACGGCATCCTCTGCCCAGTCACGGCGGTTACTTGCTTGTGACAAGTTGGGGGATGTTGCTGTTACGATCACACCGCATAAGAGTTTAAATATGGTCCAGGGTGTTATTTTCCATAGGGACCTCCTTTTGCAGTCTGATGACGAGCTGCGCGCCAACTTAGAACGTAGAGGTGTTCATTTCGTCCGGCGCGTTCATCGGGGTCCGAGGGACAATCAGGTTGCTACCGGTGCCTTCGTCTTGGCCTTCGAGGGTGATACGTTACCGGAAAAGGTCAAGGTGATGGTCTACCGATGTGATGTCAAGCCCTATATCCCTCCCCCGATGCGGTGCTTCAAGTGCTGGAAGTTTGGCCATATGTCTTCCCGCTGCACTTCCGGCCTCACATGTCGAGATTGCAGACGCCCATCTCATCCCGATACTCCATGTGCCCCGCCTCCCATCTGCATCAACTGTGGGGAGCACCATTCACCTTGCTCGCCAGACTGCAGAATATACCAGAAAGAGCACAAAATCATGGAATATAAGACCCTGGACAGACTGACTTATACTGAGGCCAAAAGGAAATACGACCGATTACATCCAGTGAGAATGACATCTTTCTATGCCGCTGCTACAACACCTGTGGTCGCCCCATCAGTTTCGCAACTTCAGGCCGGATCGCTGAGTGGTACAACTCCTCCTGCCCCCTTGCCAGTGGGGGGCTCTACCCACCGGGTTGCTCCTGCGCCACCTACCTCAGGGGCAACACCATCCCCCCCATCAGGGACGTCCGTCCCTGCTTCTAAGCCGGAGAAGTGTCCAACTTCTTCGGCTTCTCACGCTCGCAAGGGGTCCCTTGGGCCCCTCCCTTCCCACGTTTCCACCAGCGGGAAGGCTGACGACCGACAGTGGCGTAAGTGCCCACAATCAGCTGGTCGAAGGGCTTCACGATCCTCCTCAGTCCCAGAGACTGAATCGGTGAAGCCCTCCCTGCCAGTTAAACCCAAGGAGCAGCGTGAGAAACCAAAGAAGAAGAGCTCTCAGCCCAAGGAACTCGCGGTGGCAGCCACCCCACCGCAACCTTCCAGCTCTGCGTCTGAGAACGAGGTGGAGATTCTGGCGTCCGCTGAGGACCTCGATCTCGGCGGTCCCTCAGACGCCATGAATAGCACTAGCGCGGGTGCTCAATCGGAGGCAGCAGGTGACCCGGCGGCGTAATCTGCCTTCCCAGTCCCGTCACGCCTTTCCCAGCCATGGCCAATACCATCCTCCAGTGGAACTGCAGCGGTTTCTTCCACCATCTAGCTGAGCTCCGCCAACTTATCAGCCTTCACCCTTTCTTCTGCATTGCTCTCCAGGAAACTTGGTTTCCAGCAATGCGAACCCCCGCCCTCCGGGGCTATTGGGGTTATTATAAGAACCGAGCTGCTTATGAAAGGGTGTCTGGTGGCGTCTGCATATATGTCCTTCACACTCTGCACAGCGAGTCTGTCCCTCTCCAGACGCCTTTAGAGGCTGTCGCTGTACGCGTGTGGACGCCACAGGCTGTTACCGTCTGCAGTCTTTACATTCCACCGGATTGTGATGTCTCGCAGCCTGTCCTGGCTGCACTGGTCGCCCAATTGCCGCCACCTTTCTTGCTATTGGGCGACTTCAACGCCCATTACCCTCTGGGGGGTGAGTCAGTGGCAACAGGTCGAGGCGCCATCGTTGAGCATTTATTGTCGCAGCTCGATCTCTCGCTGTTAAATGATGGTGCCTTCACACACTTCAGTGTGGCGCATGGCACCTACTCCGCCATTGACATTTCAATCTGTAGCCATAGCCTCTTACCGTCTGTCCAATGGAGTGTGCATGACGACCTGTGTGGTAGTGACCACTTTCCGCTCTTTTTGTCACTACCACAGCGTCACTCTTGTGGGCGCCCTAGCAGATGGGCTATGAATAAGTCTGACTGGGACTTGTTCTCCTCCACTGCCGCTTTTGAGCCTCTCTCTACTGATGCCATTGATGCGGTGGTTCAATCGGTCACCACCGGCATCGTTACTGCCGCCGAATCAGCCATTCCCCGTTCTTCTGGGTCCCCTCGGCGGAAGGCTGTGCCTTGGTGGTCGCCTGAGATCGCTGAAGCGATTCAAGATCGCCGGGGGGCGCTCCAGCGTCACAAGCGACATCCCTCCATTGACCACCTTATCGCCTTCAAACGGCTGCGTGCGCGGGCCCGCCTCCTTATCCGCCAAGGCAAGAAGGAGTGCTGGGAGTGGCATGTGTCCACCATTGGCCTCCATGTCACTCCATCGCAGGTCTGGGCCAAGATTCGACGCGTCTACGGCTATCTGCCACCTGTCAGCGTCACTGCGCTCTCACTGAATGGAGCAGTTTGTACTGACTCCGACGTCATTGAAAATCGCTTAGCAGAGCATTTTGCTATGAGTTCCGCTTCTGCGAATTACCCCCAGGCCTTCCGCTACATTAAAGAGCGGATGGAACGTCGGAGCCTTTCGTTTCGCACCAACCACCTAGAATCTTACAATGCTCCATTTAGTGAGTGGGAATTTCGCAGTGCCCTAGCTGCTTGCCCTGATACCGCTCCTGGGCCCGATGGCATCCACTGTCAGATGCTGAAACACCTTTCAGTGGACTGCCACCGGCACCTTCTCGATCTTTACAACCGTCTTTGGGTAGAGGGGGAGTTTCCGTCGCAATGGCGGGAAGGCATTGGCCTCCCCGTTTTGAAACCTGGAAAGAACCCTCTGGAGGGGGACAGCTACCGTCCCATTAGCCTCACCAACGTTCTTTGCAAGTTGCTTGAACGGATGGTGAGCCGGCGCTTGAATTGGGTACTGGAGTCTCGGGGCCTTCTGGCTCCGTCTCAGGGTGGGTTCCGTAAAGGCCGCTCCGCCACCGACAATCTGGTGAGCCTGGAGTCGGCCATCCGTACTGCCTTTGCCCGCCGTCAGCACCTGGTCGCTGTCTGTTTCGACATGCGGAAGGCGTACGATACGACATGGCGTCATCACATCCTTTCTACACTTCATGGATGGGGTCTTCGTGGTCCTCTGCCGATTTTTATCCGCAATTTTCCGTCGTGTCCTACCTTCCGCGTGCAAGTCGCGGCCTCGTATAGTTCCTCCCACGTCCAGGAGAACGGTGTGCCACAGGGTTCTGTTTTAAGTGTCTGTCTGTTTATAATAGCCATTAACGGGCTTGCTGCGGCCGTGGGAAATTCTGTCTCCGCTTCCCTGTATGCTGACGACTTTTGCCTTTACTACAGCTCTACTGGCATCGCAGCTGTTGAACGTCAGCTACAGGGCGCTATCCGTAAGGCGCAGTCTTGGGCTGTAGCGCATGGGTTTCAGTTTTCGGCAGCCAAGACCCGCGTTATGCATTTCTGCCGGCGCCGAACAGTCCATCCTGAGCCGCGGCTTTATCTTGCCGACGAACTGCTTGCTGTGGTGGAGACCCACAGGTTTTTGGGGGTGGTTTTCGATGCCCAGTTGACTTGGCTGCCTCATATCCGGCAGCTCAAACAGGCGTGTTGGCGGCATCTCAATGCTCTGTGATGTTTGAGCCACACCCGCTGGGGCGCCGACCGCTCTACCCTGTTACGGCTCTACCAGGCGTTAATCCAGTCCCGTCTGGATTATGGGTGCCTGGCATATGGCTCAGCATCCCCGTCTGCGTTGCGGGTGCTGGACCCAATTCTCCATAGCGGGATACGCCTTGCCACTGGTGCTTTCCGCACCAGCCCTGTGGACAGCTTACTAGTGGAGGCAGGTGTCCCTACACTGCGGTTCCGACGCCAACAATTACTGGCTGCTTATGCTGCCCATGTTTTTAGGTTGCCCGGGCATCCAAATTACCGTGTGCTGTTCCCACAGTCGGTCGTGCATCTGCCAGAGCGTCGGCCCCGGTCGGGTTGTCCGATCGCTGTGCGCGTTAAGGAGCTTCTCTCCGGGCTTGGATTTTTCCCTGTTCCACCTCCTTTCCGGGCCACTTTGCGTACACCCCCATGGTGTGTACCTCGCCCTTACCTTCGGCTCGACTTGGCACAGTGCCCGAAGGACTCCGTCCCTCCAGAGGCCTTCCGCCGCCGCTTTTCTTCCATCCTGGCCACGTATCAGGGCTCTGGAATTGTTTACACTGACGGTTCGATGGTTGCTGGTCGTGTCGGTTATGCGCTCACTCTAGGGGACCAGTCCGAACAACGTTCCTTGGCGGCTGGCTGCAGCGTTTACACTGCTGAGCTGGTCGCCATCTTTCGAGCACTAGAGTATATCCGCTCCTGCTCAGGTGAGTCCTTCGTTATCTGTAGCGACTCCCTGAGCAGTTTACGAGCTCTCGACCAGTGTTTCCCTCGTTCCCGTCTAGTGATGGCAATCCTGGAGTCCCTGTCTACTCTTGACAGTTGCGGCCGCTCTGTGGTCTTTGTTTGGACCCCAGGCCATGTTGGGATCCCCGGGAATGAGAATGTTGACCGCCTGGCGAAAGCGGCCACCAGTCAAACACCTCTGGAGATTGGCCTCCTGGCGACTGATTTGCGGGCACTATTACGCCGCAAAATTTTCGCTTTATGGGACGCTGAATGGCGCAACCTGCCCGTACCGAACAAACTTCGTTGTATCAAGGCGTCGACGACTGTGTGGCGGTCGTCCATTCGGGTCTCCCGCCAGGAGTCTGTTGCCCTCTGCCGGCTGCGCATTGGGCACACTCGGCTGACACACGGCCACTTATTGCGCCGTGAGGACCCACCTCTGTGTCGCTGCGGCTCCGTTTTATCTGTGGTGCACATTTTATTGGAGTGTCCGCATTTAGCTGTGCTCAGGCAGACGTTCGCACTGCCTGACACGCTCCCTGCCCTTTTACTAGATGACTATGCCATGGTGGACTTAGTTTTGCGTTTTATTCGGGCAGGGGGTTTTTATAGTTTAATCTGAGTGGTTTTTTTTTTTTTTTAGCGTTGATTCTGGCTTCTAGCCTCTGATTTTAAACTGAGTTTTTAATGTGTTCTTGGTGGTTGGCTTTTCCTGTTTCTTTCTCTATGGTCGGCCAACCACCGTCACACTCTGTGTGTTTTACTTTGTTTTGTCTGATCTCTGTCGGAGTCTTTCTCGTCCTGTGTCGTCTGTCGTCTTTCCTGCTGTTCGTTTTTTATTCTCTTTGGGCGGTTTTAATTTTTTGGAAAAAGGGACCGATGACCATCGCAGTCTGGTCCCTTTAAATCCCACAAACCAACCAATCTTGCGCGTTGCGGCCGCTCTGTGGTCTTCGTGTGGACCCCAGGCCATGTTGGGATACCTGGCAATGAGAATGTTGACCGCCTGGCGAAAGAGGCCACTAGTAAATTGTCTCTGGGGATTGGCCTCCCAGAGACTGATTTGCGGGCAGTCTTACGCCGTGAAGTTCTTTCGGTTTGGGACGCTGAATGGCGCAATCTGCCCACGCCCAACAAACTCCGCCCAATCAAGGTGACGACGACTGTGTGGCGGTCGTCCTTGCGGGTCTCCCGCAAGGAGTCTGTTGTCCTCTGCCGGCTGCGCATTGGGCACACTCGGCTTACGCACGGCCACTTATTGCGCCGTGAGGACGCGCCTCTCTGTCGCTGCGGCTCCGTTTTATCAGTGGTTCATATTTTATTGGAGTGTCCGTTTTTAGCTGCGCTCAGGCAGTCGTTCGCACTGCCTGACTCGCTCCCTGCCCTTTTAACAGATGACTCGGCTGTGGCTGACTTAGTTTTACGTTTTATTCGGGCAGGGGTTTTTATCATTTAATCTGAGTTTTTCTATTTTATCTTATTGTTTTGTGTTGATTCTGGCCTTTGGCCTCCGGTTTTAAACTGACTTTTTAATGTGTTTCAAGTGGTTGGCTTTTCCTTTTTTATTTCTCTGGTCGGCCAACCACCGTCACACTCTGTGTGCTTTTAGTTCGTTTTGTCTGGTCTTTGTCTCAGTTTCTCTTGTTCTGTGTCGTCTGTGCTCTATTCTGTTAGACGTTTTTTATTCTCTGTGGGTGTTTTTTAGTACTTGGACTAAGGGACCGATGACCGTAGCAGTCTGGTCTCTTTAATCCCCCTAACCAACCAACCAATCCCATCATCACATACGGTGGGCTCTAAGATTGGTCAGCATCCACTGGTCCCCTTGATTGGGGGGGGGGGGGCACTTCACTCCTTGTCGCTCCTGTTCCATCTACTTCAGGAGCAACACCCCCCCCCCCAACCATCGGGGACATCAGTTCCCCCTTCCCAGCTGGAGACCAGTAACACTTCTTTGGCTACTCTCGCCAGGAATGGGTCCCTTGGGGACCTCCCTTCGCAAGTACCAACCAGCGGAAAGGCGGACTCCCGCAAGTGGCTGAAACAACCACCAGTCCCTGGTCGTAGAGCTTCATGGTCGTCCATCCCTGAGACTGACCCAGTGTAGCCTTCCAAGCCTGAACCACCGAAGACACAGTGCGAGAAGCAGAAAAAGAAGAAAGTCCCCAAGAACAACGACATTGCGGTGGCACCCGCTTCATACGATTTTTAAGTTGTCTGATTTGTAAGTTGCTGGATTAAGTTTGCTTGATACCAGTTTCTCTAGATCTGCGAAGCTTATTTTATCATGTCCAACAGTTATAAGACAGAATCCTTTATTAACAATTGGCAGAGTTTTTTAACATTTTCAAAACGGTCTTAAAACGCAGGGTTCTTATATTTTCTTCTGAAAAATGACTTTTTCGTTTTAATTGATCAAATATACAAGTAAAACAGATTTTCCGACGGTTGGCTATGATTTTGTTTGTTGCTCTCATCGTTAAATTTTTCAAAGAGTTCTCCTTGTTGGCGTTACACTACAGACGTCTGATAAACTTTGTTTTGATATCTTAGACCTATTATTCAACTACATTCCATATATCTGGCGTATTGTTGTGATACAGTTTGGTAAAACTTATTGACATATTTGTAAATGCGGTCGGACCATACATGACGTGGAAACTTTCTGGAATTAGCTTTATTAACTTTACGGTAACCATATCTATCGATTTTATACGGTTTTAGCTGCATTGCTATAAATAAAAAATCTTGCTTGCGGGCTCTTGTACTAGTGTCCCTGAGCTGAAAAGGAACATTTACAGCCTGAATAAACTGTTCCCGGTACTTACGAGAAGGACGGACCATTGCCGAATGACAGGCCGTGCCTTGGTCTACCCACGGCCGGCACACGCTGCATGCATGTAGCATGGCACACCGTGGCCGGGCCTGGTCTACACTGAGTACTGAAGCAAAACGCTTTGATACAACATATTTACAATTCCAAATTCAAAAATTCTGGTTTTAATATATACCGGTACATATAAGCGTATCGAATATATAAATATTCTAACAACAATTTTTGAATTTTAAATAGTAAACTGAAGCATCTTGCTTCAGTAGTCGATGTAGGCATCGCTTTCTGTAATATGTGAAATGGCTATCTAACTGCTGTCTTAGCAAATAAAAAATTTTACTAGAGAAGACTAAAACAAGATATTTTTGTAAATTTTGACTGTGTACATTGACACGCAGTATAGCTTTCAGCCTTTTGTAGCGCTACGATTTCCCATTGAAAGGTACAGCGTTCTATTAGAAACGCACATATTTACTTCAGTATAGAAATATTTCTTGTCAAAATCTTCACGTAAATATTTTAAATTATTTCAGTATGACGACTTGAATCATTCATAAACTGAAGAGCCAAAGGTGTAGGACCCCAGTGAGCACGCGGAAGAACGGCAATACGACGTGGCATGGAATCGACTAATGTCTGAAGTAGTGCTGGAGGGAACTGACTGCAGGGCTGTCCTTAAATCCATAACAGTATGAGGGGGCGGAGGTCCCTTCTGAACAGCACGTTGCAAGGCATCCCAGGAATGCTAAACAGTGCTCATGTCTGGGAAGTTTGGTGGCCAGTGGACGTGTTCAAACATGCATGGATGCAGGTGATCAGATAGGATAATTATATACGTGTCATCTGTCAGAGTGACAGTGCCACTAAAGCAGAGTTGTTAAACACGGTTTTCCGAAACTACTTCACCAAAGAAGACGAAGTAAATATTCCTGAATTCCAATCAAGAACAGCTGCCAAGATGAGAAAAATAGATGTAGATATCCGCGGAGTAACGAAGCAGCTTAAATCAGTTAATAAAGGCAAGGACTCCAGTCCAGATCGTATACCAGTCATGTTCCTCTCAGAGTATAAAGATCCGTACCTAAAGACTTGAAAATTGCTCAAGGCACACCAATACGCAGAAAGGGAAGTAGGAGTAATCCGCTGAATTACAGGTCTATATCACTAACGTCGATTTGCAGTTGGGTTTTGGAACATATACTGTATTCGAACATGAAGTACCTCGAAGAAAATGATTTATTGGCGCATAGTCAGCGCGGTTTCAGAAAATGACGTTCTTGTCAAGCACAGCTAGCTCTTCATACTCATGAAGTAATAAGTGCTATCGACAAGGGATGTCAAACTGATTCCGTATTTTTAGAATTCCAGAAGGCTTCCGACACCGTTCCTAACAAGCGTCTTCTAAACAAACTGTGTACCTACAGAGTATCGCCTCATTTGTGCGACTGGATTCGAGATTTCCTGTCATAAAGGTCACGGTTCGTAGTAATAGACGGTAAGACATCGATTAAAACAGAAGTAATATCCGGCGTCCTCCAAGGAAGTGCTACAGCCCATCTATTGTTCATGATCTATATTAACGTCACAGGAGACAATCTGAGTAGCCGTCTTAGATTGTTTGCAGATGATACTGTCATTTACCGTCTTGTAAAGTCATCAGATGATCTAAACGACTTGCAAAATGATTGAGATAAGATATCTGTATTCTGCGAAAAGTGGCAATTGACCCTGAATGAGGAAAAGTTTGAAGTTATTCACATGAGTACTAAAAGAAATCCGCAAAATTTCGATTATGCGATAAGTCACACAAATCTGAAGGCTATACATTAAACGAAATACTTAGGGATTACAATTACAAATGAACTAAATTGGAACGATCACACAGATAATATCGTGGGCGCAGCAAACCAAAGACTGCGATTCATTGGCAGAACAGTTAGAAGGTGTAACAAGTGTACTAAAGAGACTGCTTACACCACGCTTGTCCGCCCTATTCTGGAGTATTGCTGTGCGGTATGGGTTCCGCATCTGGTGGGACCGACGGATGACTTCGAAAAAGTACAAAGAAGGGCAGCTCGTTTTGTATTATCGTGAAATAGGGGAGATAGTGTCACAGACATGATATGTGAATTCGAGTGGCAATCATTAAAACAAAGGCGTTTTTCGTTGCGACGCGATCTTTTCATGACCCCCAGTTTTCTCCTCCAATTCGACTGCGAAAACATTCTGTTGGCACCCACCTACATAGGGAGAAATGATCATCTCTATAAAATAAGAGAAATCAGGGCTCGCACAGAAAAATTTATGTGCTCGTTTTTCCTGCGTGCCGTTCGAGAGTGGAACGCTAGAGTGACAGCTTGAAGTTGGTTCATTAAACTCTCTGCCAGGCACTTTATTGTGAAAAGCAGAGTAATCACGTAGATGTAGATGTAGATCAGGGGTCCCATATCACTACAACTGCACACGCCCCACACTATTACAGAGCCTCCTCCAGCTTGAAAAGTCTCCTGCAGACATGCAGGGGACATGGATTCTTGAGGTCGTCTCCATGCCTGTACACGTCCATCAGCTCGATGCAATTTGAAACGAGACTCGTCTGACGAGGCAACTTGTTTCCAGTCATCAACAGTCCAAAATCGGTGGTGACGGGCCCAGACGAGGCGTAAGGTATTGTGTCGTGTAGTCATCAAGCGTACACGAGTGGGCCTTCAGCTCCGAAAGCCTAGTCGATGATGTTTCGTTGAATGGTTCGCTTGCTTATACTTGCTGATGACCCATCATTGAAAGCTGCAGTAATTTGCCGAGGGGTTGCACTTCTGCCAAGCTGAAAGATTCTCTTCAGTCCTGGTTGGTCCCGTTCTTGCAGGATGTCTTTACGGCCGCAGCGACACCGGAGATTTGATATTTTACCAGATTCTTTATATTCACAGTAGAGTCGTGAAATGGTCGCACTGGAAAATCCTCGTTTCATAGCTACCTCGGACATGGTGTGTACAACCGCTATTGCACCGGCTATAACACCACGTTCTAAATCACTTAAATCTTGGTAGCCTGCCATTGAAGCCGTAGTAACCTATCTAACTACTGCGACAAGCACTTGTCTTATATAGGCGTTGCCGACCGCAGCGCCGTCTTCTGCCTGTATACATATCCCTGTATTTGAATACAGATGCGTATACCACTTTGTTTGGCGCTTGTATGTAGTTCAAGTGTCTGAATAGCTGCTTTCTGTTCATATCAAGTTACATACCGGTTTATATGGTGATTACTAATACTTGCCTAACTTTAGCAGGAATGTACACACATAGTGAATGATGTCAGTGAAGTACCTGGAAAACGATAAAACAGTTTTCTCTACAATTAGAAAACAACGATCACGTGAAAACTGTCTGAAAGCAACTTGTGTGTGGGGAGAAATAAATTACAACTCTCTGTAGAAAATTGCGCTCTTTCTAACATGGCGCATCCATTTTTTTAAGCATGTAGTTTTAAATAGCAGGATTTCTGCAGAATTTCTGCTCCTTCTTGTTATGGTAAGAAACTAGGCCTTCACATGATGAGTTTCACATATTGTTTGGTCAGTAACATGAGCTTTTATAATGTAGCATTCCTAAAATTATTAATTAATGAATACCTAAAGGCCGGCCGCGGTGGTCTCGCGGTTCTAGGCGCACAGTCCGGAACTGTGCGACTGCTACGGTCGCAGGTTCGAATCCTGCCTCGGGCATGGATGTTTGTGATGTCCTTAGGTTAGTTAGGTTTAAGTAGTTCTAAGTTCTAGGGGACTAATGACCACAGCAGTTGAGTCCCATAGTGCTCAGAGCCATTTGAACCATTTTGCCAATACCTAAGGAACAGGTTTTCCTATATGTCTACGGATCAATGTCGTGCCTGTTCATTACATTAACTCAACTGGACATAGATCGCTTCTCCATTGATGGTATTTAGCTGTTGACAGTACACTAAGCCTTTTCAGCCACACGTTCATTACAGTTGATGAGCTGGAGATCGAAATTAATCTGCATTAAGTGCGTTACATAGGAAAGAAAGAGAGCAGTGTTCTTATGCTGGGCTCACAGTGAGACGTTCGTCATGTCTATGTCTGCCTCAGGGACTGGAAGCTCCTCACTAACACCAAGTGTTCAGAATTAGCTTTCTATCCTACTGCTTCACTACAACTAACACATTAGTATTTGTTATTAGTGGCTAATCTACCATTTCATGACATCACCGGATGAAATGAAATATAAGTTACGAAGTGTTACTTTATTCTTGATGGGATAAAGCATACACATCTATATGACCGCATTTTGGTTTCTCTCAGTGAGTGTACAAGCATTTGCAGTGAGACGATATACACTGGTTGAACGTGTTTTGCAATGAATGACTACAGGTTGATAAATGCTATCAGGCCTCTGCATGTTCTGGCTCAAGTATGTGGTCTGGCTCCAGTGACATGTGGCCGTCAGACGTCTTCAGAACGTAATAAGTTCAAGACACGGATGATAAAATTGGCTACTGTAGGAATAGCAGCTGCCCGGCTGATCTGCATTGTGGGGCCCGGCCCATACTGCACCTTCAGCGAGGAATGTCTACGGTCGCGTCCTGCACAATCACCGACGATTCAATTTATTAATTTACTGATTCCGTACCTTAGTTGGCTTGAACCGGCTGTGATGCTGACGACATGTCTAATTTCTGCAAACATGTATGTGAAAGAAATTTTTCGACTTTTGGGGCTTGTGGACGCGTTGTTTGCCCAGTATGACAAATATTATTTCCGAAATCATTACTGTAAAATGAAGGTAACAGGGACTGTATTGTTGGTTCCAATTCTAATGTTTCTCTTCGTACCACTCATGTTCTTCATATACAACATTGACCGACAAGCTCGGGCGCCAGGCATCGTGTTTCGTCTCCAAGCATACTCCTTGGTTTGGCGATCTCAGTTCACCTGCATCTTTATCGTAATAAGAGACCGTTTGCGCACTGTGAGTGTCCGCCTTCTGAGAAGCGTGAGGCCGCGGATCCGCGGAGTAATCGACTAGGACGAGTCAGTGACGTGGCCGGGGCTGTCTGCAGCGCCTCTGGTGGAGGTCGGCGAACTGCGGCGGCTGCAGCGCGCCCGGCTGGCGCTGCACCGCTGCGGCCTGCTGTGTGGCCGCCACTTCGGACCGGCACTGCAGCTCGCTGCCGCTAGCGACTTCTTCATGACCGTCAACCTGAGCTATGGAGTGGTGATGGCGCGAGTAAACACGCTAAGCAGTCCACTCGTGGCATGGCTTTCCACTTGGCTGCTGTTCGTGCTGGGAAATCTCCTCCTTACTTGCTGGGTGTGCTCTTCTGCAGCCCATCGCGCTGTCAGAGTGGCTATGTTATTCAACAAGGTTGAGACGCTATTAAGACAGAGTGAAGCATATGACATTTTTCGGCTGGAAATGGAACCGCTACACTCTTACGCTGCAGGGTTCTTCGACATCAATTTGCCTCTCTATGTCTATTGTTAGTGCTGCTGTCAACTACATGATAGTATTTGTACAGTTTCCACAGTGAAATGTGAACTGAACCTCCAATGATACCTTAGAACTCCTAGACGTAATCTATACATCATCTAATTGTGCACCATATTAGTCACTGACTTAAATGAGGAAGTTGGCTGCCTGATGCAGTGTACATGGTGCATAACTGGGCATATGATGTTCCATCCATTATGTAAGTCATGACACTGAAGGTGTGTCTTCCCAGCCCATTGCGTGAAATTAGTGCAATAGTACAGTTCGACATGGAGCCCTATCAGAATGGCAGAAAGAGCTGGATATACTCAATGGACAAAATTCCACTCACATTCTTAAGAGAGCATAATGGATGCTTTGGAGAACTGTGGATGATATAGGATTGCTACCATTTGTTCATGTGAATCACCACCACTCACAGGATCAAATCAGTAGTGTGTGATGCATGTGGGGTTTAATGGGTATAGTTGTAGGTATTACTGGTCATATGTTTTTAGTTTTGGTAGCATCTCCATTACACATGACAAGAGAAAGCGATTAATGTTTATTCTCTCGTGGGAAGCAGGTCAGGTGTTGAAATGTGCATCAGTTGATGCAAAATGATTAGTCTCAGCTGACAGTGGTAGTCCACTTAGTGGTACAGATAGAAACACATAGAAAACATCAGGCAGTCACCTATGTGATTTGTTTTCAGGATGACTGTTTCATGCAGAGATAAAGCAGCTAACACACTGACACTTAGTGATACAGTTAGAACCACTTAGAAAACATCAGGCAGTCGCCTATGTGATTTGTTTGCAGGATTACTGTTTCATGCAGAGATAAAACAACTAAAACACTGATGTGTGCACATGTCAAGAAACCACATATACAAATATCAGTTGTGTGGTATCAACGTAATAAGATGGGTCGACCAGGAAATGTGACCAGATGGCAGAAGTGTTTGTGTCTGGGCGTGCCCACGACAACTCTGTGAATGAAAATGCTCGGTTTGTTGGTAAATCAATGTCAACTATCCAACGTGTCTACCATGAATAGTGTACAACTCATAGCTATATAACACAGTGTAAGAAAAGTCACTATGAAAACATCTCAACCGACAGAGTCTGGGACATGCCTCATCGAAGACAGTCTGTTAGAAAAAGGACAATATTTGCCTCTGTCTACACATGCTGGTACATCGGCAAAAGCTTTAGAGATAACTGTTTGCAACAGGCCTTTGGAGTCCAATGCCTCGCAAGAGGCCATTACACACAGTGACAAATAGAGCTACATATCTCTGGTCATCCTAATAACACTGTTGTGTCGATTCCCTAAGGTCTCGACACAATGAGTGGCTAGGTGCACGCGAAACTAAGCAGACGGGCGTAAATTCTGAAACAGGAGACTGGATGAAAACTATAAAGAAAAGAAGAGAGATTTTAATATACTTAACTTTAATGTAGTCTTGTTCTTGTTGAAATACATCTCTTGCATAGTAGTAAGCAATTAGCAATGATACACATGGCGCCTTGCTAGGTAGTAGCGATGGACTAGCTGAAGGCTATTTAATCTGTCTCTCGGCAAATGAGAGAATGACTTGATACGTCAGGTCGCAAGCTATGTCGTCCGTACAACTGGGGCGAGGTCAAGTCCGTGTCTTGTGACCTGCCCTGTGGTGGCGCTACGTTTGCGAATACACAGTGGCGACACGCGGGTCCGACATGTACTACAGGACCGCGGCCGATTTAAGTTACCACCTAGCAAGTGTGGTGTCTAGCGGTGACACCACATTCCTCCCCCGCAAATCGGCGAACGGTCGTGAGATAAGGCTTCCGCCCGCCGTGGGGAGGACCCCATGTTGACGTATGCGATGAGGTGGGGAGCCTAACAACAGGCGAGGCTGTGCCACCCGCACCCGGCCATTCGGTCCGAGGGGAGCTAGGAAACGCCTGCAAACCTAGTCCAGGGTGCACGTCAACATGAGGTGTATGCGCACGTAATGAGACAGAAGGGTCGACCTCCATGTGGTCGGAGCACCCGACGGGCGAAGACGACATCGGGTCCGGAGCGGGCAAGAGGTCCATGGCGGAGGACGGCTGGTCACGGGAAGCAAGCGGCGGCGCGTGACCCAGGGAGGCGCGAGGCGGCTGCAGCGAAGCGTCCGCTGCTGGCGGCGCCGGCGGCGGCTGCGGCGGCGCGACGCCATGAGGCAAAATGGAAGGCATCGTCGGTAACACCTGGGGATGAGGCGAGCCAGTAGATGGGTCCCCAGGGCGCTGACCCGACGGCTCCGTCGCTGAAAGCAGACGGGGAGCGGCAGAACCCAGGCGACGACAGAGGCGCAGCTGATTGAGATGCCGACGCACCTCACCAGAGGCCCCCAAAACCAAATACATCGCGCGGCCGAGGCAGCGAAGAATGCGCCCTGCGAGCCAACGCTGTGAACCGCGATAGTTGCGATAATAGACAACGTCGCCAGGAGAAAAAGCAGGAGTCTGCCGCTGCACAGGAACCTGATGTGGCGGATGCAGCAAAGACATCAGAGTTCGATGAGGACGACCATGGAGCAACTCAGCCGGCGAGCGACCATCGCGAGGCTGAGAGCGATATGAGGACAAAAAGAGCAACAAAGCGTCCTCCCGAGAATGCGACTCTTTCAACTTCAACATCTGTGACTTGAAAGTCCGGACCAATCGTTCCGCGGCACCGTTTGACTGAGGCGAAAACGGCGCGGATGTCAGATGTTGAATACCATTGGCCTTGCAGAACGACTGAAATTCTGCGGACATGAATTGTGGGCCATTGTCGGAAACAATAGTCTGCGGAAGACCTTCAAGGCAAAAGATAGCAGACAAGGCTTGGATTGTGGCAGAAGACGTCGTGGAAGACATCCGGACAACAAAAGGAAAATTACTGAAAGCATCGACCACAACCAACCATCGAGCATTCCAGAACGGACCAGCAAAATCGATGTGCAAGCGTTGCCAAGGGGAAGTGGCTTTCGGCCATGCAAAGAATTTCCGCGGCGGTGCGGATTGTTGTTCGGCACACGCCACGCAAGAGGAGCACATATTCGCAATCGCAGCATCGATTCCGAACCAAGTACAGTGCTGACGAGCAAGCTGTTTCGTACGCACTATACCCCAATGTCCTTGGTGAAGAAGCTTTAAGACAGAGGACTGTAACGAACGTGGGACTACGACTCGAGACTGATCATTATCGGAACGCAACAACAAAACACCACGTCGGACAAAAAGTCTCTCCTTGTGAGCAAAAAAACGGCGAACCAAAGGATCCTCGATCCGTGACTTTGACAAGGGCCATTGCGTAGCAACAAAACGCAAAACAGTAGCAAGGACAGGGTCAGCAGCTGTGGCTGTAGCTACACGACGAAAATCAATCGGAAACGATGCGACCACGTCATCGGCTTCCGAATCAATGAACATGCAAGCAAGTTCGGAAGAATCGAATGCCTTATCCTCAGCAACAGGCAAACGGGACAACGCATCAGCGTTGCCGTGCTTAGCAGTGGACCGATACAAGATATCGTAGCGGTACTGCGAGAGAAAAAGTGACCAGCGAATGAATTTCTGCGCTGTACGTGGAGGTACAGGCTTGTTCGGATGAAAAAGCGATGTCAAAGGCTTGTGGTCCGTGATGATTGTAAAGTGACGACCATACAAGAAGTCATGGAACTTTGTTACACCAAACACAAGAGCCAAAGCTTCCTTCTCTATTTGGGAATAATTTCTTTGCGCAGATGAGAGCAATTTGGACGCAAAGGCAATAGGGCGATCATGCGAGCCATCCTTGTGCGCAAGCACAGCACCGATCCCGAAATCCGAGGCATCTACCATCAACAAAAGGGGTTTTCGGGGATCGAAGGGCGTAAGGCAAGTATTTGAAAGTAACGCCGATTTCAACTGGCGAAAGGCGCGTTCGCATTCCGTCGTCCAGACGAACGGAACACCTTTACGGCGTAAGCGATGAAGCGGAGCTGAAATGGAAGAAGCATTGCGCACAAATCGGTGATAATAATTTACCTTACCCAGCACACTCTGTAGCTGTTTTAAGTTCTGCGGTGACGGCAAGTCCTGAATGGCACGAAGGTGCTCTGGACTCGGATGTATACCTTGGGCGTTAAGGACATGGCCCAGGTACGGTAAGTCACGAGCAAAAAACACACATTTGTCCTTCCTCAAGCGAAGACCATTCTGACGCAATACCTGAAATAATGTCCGGAGATTCTGCAAATGTTCGGCTTCTGTCTTTCCTGAGATCACAATATCGTCCAGATAGTTCGCAGCCGTAGGGACCGACGCACAAATAGTTTGTAAATATTGCTGAAATAAAGCAGGGGCGGATGCACACCCGAATGGCAGTCTTTTGAAGCGATACAAGCCAAGATGCGTGTTTACCACTAAGACGCGCTGGGATTCTTCGTCCACAGGTATTTGCAAGTACGCATCTGCTAGGTCCAATTTTGAAAAATATTTTCCCGGGCACAGTTTGTCAAAAAGATCTTCCGGGCGGGGCAAAGGAAAAGTAGCAGTCACAAGTTGTGGATTCACAGTGGCCTTGAAGTCCACGCAAAGTCTCAGTTTTCCGGAAGGTTTTGGCAAAATGACTAAGGGTGAGGCCCAGAGAGAAGCCTGCACACGTTCAATTACACCTTGAGATTCTAATTCGGCTAATGTTTTTGCGACCTCATCACGCAATGCGTGGGGAACATTGCGCGCTCTGAAAAATTTTGGTTGCGCGTTGTCTTTCAGTTCCAAATGCGCTTCATAGTTCTTAGCGCAACCAAGGCGCGGTGCAAAAATGTCTGCAAATTCTTCACAAAGACTAGAAACGCTGGCGGAAGGCACAGTCTGATTCACTGATAGGACCTGATTTACTATAGACAAATTAAACAATTGAAACAAATCTAAGCCAAACAAGTTCACTGCACTAGAGGAACGAAGAACATAAAATGACACAAGTTTTGTCTGTCCCTTGTATGTGGCAAGAAGGCTGCACTGTCCTAACACAGGTATATGCTGTCCTGAGTAACTAGTTAACGTAACATTTGCGGCACGCAATGGCGGTTGGCCCAGTTGTTTGTACGTGTCGTGATTGAGCAAGGAAACTGCAGCTCCGGTATCGAGCTGGAATGGTATCACTTTTCCTGCAAAGTCTAAGTCCACAAAAAGTTTATTGTCTTGTTGACGACAAGAGCGACTGTCTCGTGCAATTTGAACGGAGACAGGTACAGAAGCACTTGCGACTTTACGGGATTTCCGGCGACGTCGACGCACACGTTGGGTGGGACGAACACAGTCACTGTTAGCTAAAGTGTCACTGGACGGGTGGGAATGAACGACATGAATGTCCATGGGCGAAGGTCCACGAGCCTGATTGTCCTGGGTTCGATTCCGGCGCGAAGCAAAGGGCCTGGAATTTGTGTGATTGTCTGATCTTAACTTTTTCTGGCAAACACTTTGTACATGTCCTTGCTTGTGACAGTAAAAGCAAATAGCTTGGCGTGACGGGCAATTTGCACGCGAATGTCTAGTTGCACACCGCGGGCAAGATTTCACTGCATTTGCTTGCTTACGCGGCGCCCGTGGTTGCCAGCTAGGCGGCCGCAGCGAAGTCGGGCGCGAGGGCCGCTTAGCGTCCCGTGCAGCGGGCCCGGCGGGCCGATTAATGTGACACACTGCTGGCGAAGTTTCAAATGATGCCTGAGCAAAGTCAAGTGTGTCTTGCCTGTCCAATATGTCTATCACTTGTTGCAGGGAGGGATTAACTAGCTTCAAAATCTGTTCCCTTATGCGAACATCAGAAACGTTCTGTGCAATTGCATCACGCACCATAGTATCTGAATATGGGAGGCCACATTCACAGGCAAACGCGCTGTCTCTAGTAAGTCCTTGCAAAGTTGCTACCCACTCCCTATTAGTCTGACCGGCGGTACGTTTTGTACGAAAAAACGTATACCGTTTTGCAACAACATTAACTGTTTCTTTGAAATAGGCATCTAAAGCCGACAAAATTTCCTCGTAGGTCAGAGTTGCTACGTCGCGTCGGGGAAACAATTTCACTATCACACGGTAGGTAGACACACCGACACAAGAAAGCAAAAACGGCTGCCGCTCTTTACCTTGAATTCCATAAGCTGTGAGGTGGAACCGGAACTGATCGGCCCACTCAGTCCAGCTTTCATGTTGGGCCTCAAAGGGCCTAAATGGCGGTGCGACAGCGTTGTGTGGCTGCGGTAGCGATGAAGCGGCGGGTGCCGCATCGGTTTGCAGCGCACGTTGACCCTGGACGAGCTGTCCAAGGGCTTCCAATAACGCCTGCGTCTGCTGATTCTGCAAGCGAAAAAATTCGGACAGTACATCTGGAGAATGCGGCGAAGCCATGACACAAGCAAATTAGAGCAAGTATAACACAAAGACTGCAACGTGGGCGCGGCACCACTCCTCGGCGCCAAAATATTGTTGTGTCGATTCCCTAAGGTCTCGACACAATGAGTGGCTAGGTGCACGCGAAACTAAGCAGACGGGCGTAAATTCTGAAACAGGAGACTGGATGAAAACTATAAAGAAAAGAAGAGAGATTTTAATATACTTAACTTTAATGTAGTCTTGTTCTTGTTGAAATACATCTCTTGCATAGTAGTAAGCAATTAGCAATGATACACATGGCGCCTTGCTAGGTAGTAGCGATGGACTAGCTGAAGGCTATTTAATCTGTCTCTCGGCAAATGAGAGAATGACTTGATACGTCAGGTCGCAAGCTATGTCGTCCGTACAACTGGGGCGAGGTCAAGTCCGTGTCTTGTGACCTGCCCTGTGGTGGCGCTACGTTTGCGAATACACAGTGGCGACACGCGGGTCCGACATGTACTACAGGACCGCGGCCGATTTAAGTTACCACCTAGCAAGTGTGGTGTCTAGCGGTGACACCACAAACACAATATCTGGACGATGTATGTCTGGTGTTGTGAACCTTTAGTGCAGTCCAGTGACATAAGGTTCTGTGATTTTTCAAATGGTACAAGGCGTTTGGTACACGAACGATCCTATGAGACATTTAATCTGTAGTGTGAGGACAGTGCAGTTCAGGGCCACAGCTCTTTCTATGGTGTTTCTCAGCTGCTTCCCATTCCACACCTTGCGCCGACTCGCTCAGATTACAGTGAACTTGAATCTGGATGTTTATAAACAAAATATCATTTAGTATGCTGTCGACATTCCCGGTTTCCAAAGAAAACAACATTCATGTTCACAGAGCTATGTGCATACCTATCCCACTGACGAACATTCAGGCACTCTATGAAGCATCAATTGACCCCCTAAATTACCCATATGAAATGTCTGTAAGTGGCTGAAACATACCAACCCGCATTGCCAAAACGTTATGACTCCATGGGATCAATGAGTGGCTTCAATTGTGTGCTATGCAGCTGAAGGAGCTTGTGGACTCTTTCAATTGCTGACTATCAGCAATTTTACACAGTATTAACTTGATGTCTCCTGAAGGTGACTAATTTTTTCTTGTGTTTGCATATAAATTTGTTATCTGCTACTAATCTACACATTTCACATTCTTTCAGAATACATTCACAAATTTCCATTTAATATCTACACATTTTTGATATTCAAAGTACTACTGTACAATTAATCACACGTAGTTGGTATTCCTGAGGCACTGAGTCTCACGTTTATCTATGATGATGACGTCGGCCAAAGCAAAGAGTTAAAGCTTGTACCAGCGCTCGGATACGAATCTGGGTGTTCTGCTTACCAAACAAATGTGCTACAAGTTATGCCACACTGACAATACAGATGCCAAAGTTTCATGAACTACCCTAGTGTGCCTGCCACACTGTCAGAATTTCCATCTCATTGCTATTCCCGTTCTATACTCCCATCAGTAACGCTGAGTCTCTCATATATTGGAATAGCACCTTAGTAATGAGCAAAATGGGGTTAGACCTGCCTGTGCCTCAGACATATGTGATATATTGATGGAGTATAGTAGGTATTCCTCAGACGTATTGAGCAACAATAGTGAGCTGTATATGATTATTTAATAAACTACACTTGAGGTACAGGCAGGACTAACACCATTGTGCTCATTCCTAAGGGGCTATTTCAATAACAGAGTGAATAGAAATGAGTTGCAACTTGTATTGATGAGGTTGACGTACTAGTCTACTCCATGCAGCTGTAGTAGTTACAGTTCCATTGTGGCATAACGAATAGTTTATCTCCCTAGTAAGTACGACACTCAGGTACGAATTAAGACGCTGGTAGTAGTTTCAATACATTGCTTTGGCCTACAGGTTATAATTACTGTAAAATTCTTTGACTTGGGAAAGTTTACCTTGAAAAAATGGTACCTATTTTGCAATACTTTTGACAGAGAGGATAGATAATTTTGAAATCTGCTAAGCATCGTTTTACACCTTGGTTGTTTTATATTTTGCTTCATTACTTCCTTTGGATGCTAGTCTCCTAGTCAAATTATGTTTCTTATAAAAATACCTGCAGAGAAACACACTTCCATGTATTTATGCATCCAGTTATAATTAATTATTTATTTCATTCTTTTTGCCTGACAATATTCAGTCGTTCAGGCTATTATTCTCAACATACAAATCTGTTTGTGTTATTCGTTCAATAAAAAGTAATAATGATTTAATATTATAAATAATAATTAAAATGGTAGTAACATTAGTGAAATGTTAATTTCATTCTCTTTCTCATATTGCAAAGATAAATTATATTCAGTTGTTGCAACTGTAACTGCAATAATTAATTGCATTTGGATTAAAACTGTTGACTACTAATTAAAAACAAGTACTGCTTCCATCAGGACTGTTTCATTAATTATTTCTTCATTCTGTATTAATGTAAGTTCTGGTATCGATTTTATTAATATAATATATCTCACAGTGATACTCTGTTTGTCCATAAAGGTAATAAAATGTACCTTCTTCTGTGACTGAGAAGTTTCGCAATGAAATAAATGGGCTCTACACGTTTTCGAATGTCTTCCATATGCTTCATTCTGAAGCAAAGCGCATGCACATTTTAGGTACCCATTTCTGACCAATAACTTCTTCTACTAGACATTCATATTTGGAAGTTAGGCTACAGTAATACATTTGTAATCGAATTGTATATAAAACTTATGGCTTAGAATTTCTATAAGTGGTGTGTAGAAATTAGATGCTGTTGATGTGCTAGGTAACCTCACTGGAATGTGTACAACAAATAACAGCGCCTTCAAATGATGTTTGATTGATTGGTTTGGAGTATTAAAGGGACCAGGCTGCTATGGTCATCGGTCCCTTTTTCCAAAAACTGTAAACACCTCCAGAGAATAAAAAAAACGAAAAACAGAAAAGACGGCAGACTGACACAGGACAAGAAAGACTCAGACAGAGATCAGACAAAACGTATTAAAATCACACAGAGCGTGACAGTGGTTGGCCGACCATAGAGACAAAAAAGGAAAAGCCAACCACCGAGAAACATACTAAAAATAAGACTAAAATCGGATGCCATAGACCAGAATCAACACAGAAAGACAAGCACTTAGATTAGTTGATAAAAGCCCTCTGACCCAATAAAATGCAAAACTAAGCCTGCCATAGAAGGGTCATCAGTTAAAAGGGCAGGGATCGTATCAGGCAGCGCAAATGTCTGCCTGAGCAGAGCTAAAAGCGGACAGGACAATAAAATGTGCACCACCATCAAAACCGCACAGCTGCGATAGAGAGGTGGGTCCTCGGGGCTCAGTAAATATCCACGCATGAGCCAGGTGTGTCCAATGCGGAGCCGACAAAGAACGACTGAGTCCCTGCGAATGGCTTCCATGGATGGTCACCACACAGCTGTCGTCTCCTTGACAGCACAGAGTTTATTACGTGTGGTCCTTCCTGGTGAGAGGAGCCGAAGAAGTCCTACATTCATCCGGCTGGGAAGGGGGAACTGATGTCCCCGATGGTTGGGGGGGGGGGGGGGGGTGTTGCTCCTGAAGTAGATGGAGCAGGAGCAACAGGGAGTGAAGTGCTCCCCACCGTCAAGGGGGCAGGTGTGGTTCTCTGGCTCTGAGTGCTGACGGTGTGTGGTGCAGCCATGGCAACTGTAACAGGAGCAACAGTGGCGGCATAAGTGGACGTCATGTATACTGGATGTAGGCGTTCAAACTTACTCTTAGCCTCAGTGTATGTCAGCCTTTCCATGGTCCTATATTCCATTATTTTTCGTTCCTTCTGTAGAATCTTACAGTCTGGCGAGCAAGGGGGATAGTGCTTCCTGCAGTTGATACAGATGGGAGGCAGGGCACATGGAGTATCAGGATGGGATGGTCGACCACAATCGCGACAGATGTGGGTGGAAGCACAGCAAGAAGGCATGTGGCTGAACTTCCAACACTTGAAGCACCGCATCGGGGGAGGGATATAGGGTTTGACATCACAATGGTAGACCATCACCTTGAACATCTCAGGTAATGTGTCACCCTTGAAGGCCAAGATGAAGGCACCGGTGGCAACTTGGTGATCCCTCGGACCACGGTGGACGTGCCTGACGAAATGGACACCTCGTCGCTCTAAGTTGGCGTGCAGCTCGTCATCAGACCGTAAAAGGAGAGCCCTGTGGAAAATAATGCCCTGGACCATACTTAAACTTTCATGGGGCGTGATAGTAAGTGAAATATCTCCCAGCTTCTTACAAGTGAGCAAGGCCCGTGACTGCGCAGGGGTTGCTGTTGTATCAAGACTGAACCTGACCGCATTTTGGACAAGCCCTCCACCTCCCCGAACTTGTCCTCTAAATGCTCCACAAAGAACTGAGGCTTCATCGAGACAAATGATTCACTTTCATTCATTGCCTTTCGTTCCTCCCATGGTGTGGCCAGGGAGAGGAACAATTTGGGACATAAAGGTTAGTATTAAAATGAGCTCTTGAACGCTTTGAGACTGCTGGTGGCTGGCTACCAGCAAGAGATGATGTCCCATGCTTCATTGCGTGTCACCCACCCTGATGGCACCTACTCCTAAAGGGTTGGTTGGTTGGTTTGTGGTATTAAAGGGACCAGAATGCTACAGTCATCGGTCCCTTTTTCCAAATACTAAAAATACCCTCAGAGAATAAAAAACATCCTCAAAGAATAAAAAACACCCTCAGAGAATAAAAAACACCCTCAGAGAATAAAAAGACCCCAGAGGATAAAAAATGATCAACAGAATGAATGACAGACGATACACAACAAAGCGAATTAAAATCACACAGAGTATGATGGTGGTTGGCCGACCATAGAGAGAAAGAAAGGAAAAGCCAACCATCAAGAAACATATTAAAAACTCAGGCTAAAACTGTAGGCCAGAAGCCAGACTCAATACTAAGTACAAATAGACACTTAGAGCAAAAGATAAAAGCCCCCTGCCCGAATAAAACGCAAAACTAAGCCTGTCATGGCAGTGTCATCATGTAAAAGGGCAGGGAGCGTATCAGGCAGCGCAAATGTCTGCCTGACCACAGCTGAAAGGGGGCAGGCCAACAAAATGTGGGCCACTGTCAAAGCCGACCCGCAGTACCCATGCGGAGCCGACAAAGGACAACCGAGTCTCTGCGATTGTCTCGCATGGACGACCACCACACAGTTGCTGTCTCCTTGATGGCATGGAGTTTGTTAGCGGTGGTCAGACCACGCCATTCAGCTTCCCATAGCGCGGAAACTTTGTGGCGTAAGACAACTCGCAAATCAGTCTCCGGGAGGCCAATGTCCAGGTTTGGTTCACTGTTTGGCCAGGCGATCAGCATGTTCATTGCCCAGGATACCGACATGACCGGAGGTCCACACAAAGACCTCAAAGCGGCCACAACAGGCAAAAGTATGCAGGGAATATTGGATAGCCATCACCAGCCGAGAACGAGGGAAACACTGGTGGAGAGCTCGTAAACCACTCAGGGAATCGCTACAGATCACGAAGGACTCACCTGAGCAGGAGCGGATGTACTATAGGACACAAAAGATGGCGATCAGCTCAGCAGTAAAAACGCTGCAGCCAGCCGGCAAGGATCGTTGTTCGGAATGGTCCCCTACAGTTAGATCATAACCGACCCGACCAGCAACCATCGAACTGTCAGTGTATACAATGCCAGAGCCCTGATACATGACTAGGATGGAATAAAAGCGGCGGCGGAAGGTGTCCAAAGGGACTGAGTCCTTCAGGACCTGAGCCAAGTCAAGCCGAAGGCAAGGGCGAGGAACACACCATGGGCGTGTACGCAAAGGGGCCCGGAAAGGAGGTTGATCAAGAAAAAGCTAAACCCGGAGAGAAGCTCTTTGACGTGGACCGCGATCATACTACCTGACCGGGAACGACGTTCTGGCAGATGGACGACCGATTTCAGGAACAGAAGACGATAATTTGGATGCCCGGGCAAGCTAAGGACATTGGCAGCATAAACGGCCAACAAACGTTGGCGTCGTAACCGCAGTGGAGGGACACCTGCCTCCACGAGTATGCTGTCCACAGGGCTGGTCAGGAAGGCACCAGTGGCAAGTCGTATCCCGCTGTGTAGGAGTGGGTCCAGCACCCACAGCACAGATGGGGATGCCGAACCATAAGCCAGGCTCGCATAATCCAGACAGGACTGGATTAACACCTGGTAGAGCCGTAAGAGCGTAGATCAGTCGGTGCGCCAGCTGGTGTGGCTAAGGCATCGCAGAGCATTTAGATGCCGCTAACACATCTGGTTAAGCTGCCGAATATGAGGCTGCCAAGTCAACTGGGCATGAAAAACTACACCCAAAAATCTATGTGTCTCCACCACAGCAAGACGTTCGCCGGCTAGATAAAGCCGGGCTACGGGTGAACAGTGCGTCGCCGGCAGAAATGCATAACGCAGGTCTTGGCAGCCGAAAACTGAAAGCCCTGCGCTACAGCCCAAGACTGCGCTTTGTGGATAGCTCCCTGCAGCTGACGTTCAGCGGCTGCAATGCCAATAGAGCTATAGTAAAGGCAGAAGTCGTCAGCATAAGAGGACGCTGAGACAGACGTCCCCACCGCCGCAGCGAGCCCGTTAATTGCAATTAGAAATAGGCAAACACTGAGGACAGGTCCACGTGGTACCCTATTCTCCTGGACTCGGGAGGAACTATATGAGGCCACGACTTGCACGCGGAAGGTACGATGCGACAGAAAATTTCTGATGAAAGTCGGCAGTGGACCGCTAAGACCCCATCCATGAAGCTTAGAAAGGATGTTATGACGCCATGTCGTATATTACGCCTTCCGCATGTCGAAAAAGACAGCGCCCAGGTACTGACGGTGGGCAAAGGCAGTATGGCTGGCCGACTCCAGGCTCACCAGATTGTCGGAGGCGGAGCGGTCTTTACGGAACCGACCCTGAGACGGAGTCAGAAGACCCCGAGACTCCAGTACCCAATTCAAGCGCCGGTTCACCATCCGTTCGAGAAGCTTGTAAAGAAAGTTGGTGAGGCTAATGGGACGGTAGCTGTCCACTTCCAAAGGGTTCTTGCCAGGTTTCAAAACGGGGATAACAATGCCATTGCGACGAAAATTCACCCTCGACCCAAATACGGTTGTAACTGTCGAGGAGGCGTTGCTTGCAGTCCACTGAAAGGTGTGTCAGCATCGGACAGTTAATGCGATCTGGCCCAGGAGGGGTATGAGGGCAAGCGGTTAGGGCACCGTTAAATTCCCACTCACTGAATGGAACATTGTAGGTTTCTAGATGATGGGTGCGAAAAGAAAGGCTCCTACGTTCCCTCTGCTCTTTAATGGTGCGGAAGGCCAATGGGTAATTCAAAGAAGCGGAACTTCGTTGGTTTGTGGGATTAAAGGGACCAGACTGCTACGGACATCGGTCCCTTTTTCCAAAAACGAAAAACACCCACCGTGAATAAAAACGAAGAACAGAAAAGACGGCAGACGACATAGGACAAGAAATACACAATCACAGACACAGAAACAGATCAGACAAAACAAATTAAAACCAGACAATGTGACAGTGGTTGGCTGACCATAGAGAAAAAAAGGAAAAGCCAACTGTAGTGGACTGACAAGGCAGCCAGTCCACAGAGACGGGTAGCCGAAAGGGCACACGTACACACACGCCGACTGGCGCGAAGTCTGGAACAGGATACGTGATGAATGTGATAAAGAAAAGAACGTAGCTACTAGAACACTTAACTTTTATATCGTCCTTTGGTATACAGCATTATTGATGATACAAGTGAGACTCTTTAGATTCATGAAGTAACTAATGGCGCCTTGCTAGGTCGTAGCCATGGACTTAGCTGAAGGCTATTCTAACTGTCTCTCGGCAAATGAGAGAAAGGCTTCGTCAGTGTAGTCGCTAGCAAAGTCGTCGTACAACTGGGGCGAATGCTCGTACGTCTCTCTAGAACTGTCGTGTGGTGGCGCACGGTCTACGATCACACAGTGGCGACACGCGGGTCCGACATGTACTAATGGACCGCGGCCGATTTAAGCTACCACCTAGCAAGTGTGGTGTCTGGTGGTGACACCACACCAACCACCGAGAAATATATTAGAAACTCAGTCTAAAACCGTAGGCCAAAGGCCAGAATCAACAATAAATAAAGAGAAACAGAGCAAATGATAAGAGCCCCCTGCTCGAAAAGGACGCAAAACTAAACATGCCATAGCAGAGTCATCAGTTAAAAGAGCAGGGAGCGTATCAGGCAGCGCAAACGTCTGCCTGAGCACAGGTAAAAGTGAACAGTCCAACAAAATGTGGACCACTGTCAATTCTGAGCCGCAGTGACATAGAGGGGGATCCTCACGACGCAATAAGTGGCCGTGGGTCATCCGTGTGTGGTCAATGCGAAGTTAGCAGAGGACGACAGCAACCTTGCGAGAGACTCGCAAGGAGGAGTGCCACATAGTCGTCGTCTCCTTAACGGCACGGAGTTTGTTAGGGGTGGTCAGACCGCGCCATTCAGCGTCCCAAAGCGAGGTAAATTTGCGGCGTAAGACTGCCCTCAAATCAGTCTCTGGGAGGCCAACGTCCAGAGATGGTGTACTGGTGGCAACTTTTGCCAGGCGGTCATTGCCGGGTATCCCAACATGGCTTGGGGTCCAAACAAAGACCACAGATCGGCCGCAATGGAAAGAGTATGCAGGGGTTCTGGATAGCCATCACCAGACGAGAACGAAGGAAACACTGGTCGAGAGCTCGTAAACCGCTCAGGGAATCGCTACAGATAATGAAGAACTCACATGAGCAGGAGCGGATATACTCTAGGGTACGAAAGATGGCGACCAGCTCAGCAGTGTAAACGCTGCAGCCAGCCAGCAATGAACATTGTTCGGAGTGGTCCCCTAGAGTTAGCACATAACTGACACGACCAGCAACCTCCGAGCCATGTGTAAACAATGCCAGAGCCCTGATACGTTAAGAGGATGGAATGAAAGCGGCAGGGAGAAGGCCCTATGCCAATTCCAGCCGAAGGCGAGACACACACCATGGACCCCCTGCGGGTTCGGGGGTTAGAATAGGCCTGCGGTATTCCTGCCTGTCGTAAGAGGCGACTAAAAGGAGTCTCAAACGTTTCGGCCTTATGTGATGGTCCCCTGTCGGGTTTGACCTCCATATCTCAAAATTTTTCCGAAGAGGAGCCGACTGGGGAAGGGCGCCTTACTTGGTGCCTTGTGTCCATGTTGTGTTCAGAACTTTCGCCATCTTATTCGTCGTTGCATTGCAGTCCTGCCCGCTCTTCATCGCTTGGGCATGGATACGCTCCTGCGTACACTTTCTGCCAAACACTGTGCAGGGCCATTTTCTGCACTGACGGCGACCATGGACCACATGTCACCTAACACCCAGCACGGTAGCCAGTCCGTTGTGGTGGGGCTGCCATGTACCCTCTTGGTTGTAGCCCCCTGACAACACAGGGATCACTCTACTGATGCCTGCGCCGTTAACTCCCCACGTATGCCAAGGAGTAGATGCCCATCTCCTTGGGGCTTTGGGACTCCCGGCAATGGCCATCCTGCCAGGTGGCCTTTGCTGTGGCTGGGTGGCGCCCGTGGGGAGGGCCCTTGGTCGGAGTAGGTGGCATCAGGGTGGATGACACGCAATGAAGCGTGGCACATCTTCTCTTGCTGGTGGCCAGCCACCAGCAGTCTCTAAGCGATCGAGGGCCCATTTCAAAGGTAACGTTTATGACCCCAAATCGTTCCCCTCAGCCCCCAGGGGCTCAGCATTCATTTGCTGGGTACGGGCTTGGCGACCCCGGGGTTCCTGAGCTGGGGACTGGTAAGCGCCGCCAGTCCCCTGTCACCGTAAGCTCTGAGCATCCTTCAGCGACCACCGTGCGGCGCGGCGGTGGAACGTTGTGTGTCTCAGGGAATGGGGATCTTGGCTTGACCGCCCGGATCGCGAGGATGGAATAAACCTCTATAAAAAAACCCTCAATCTCAAGGTGTGCTGCGCGCCGATGAGATGCATGGCTGTTGAGGTGGAACAGTCGTTAGCGGGCAACCTCTGGGGAACCTGCCGCACCTCAGTTGTATAAGGCTTACCTAGGCACGCGGGGCTCTGTCTAGGTGGACTTCTAGTTCCCTAGCTGGTCGTGGGATCGAGATGGAACCCTCGAACTTTTCTTCTCCTCCTCCCAGCGGAAAGGGTGGGCCGCTGGTAGGTTCTAACACCCAATCTAACAAGAGGGCTCGTGTAGCCAGTCCTCCTGATTTCGGTACTAGTAACAGAACGCATGCTGCTTCCCAGAATGTGTTTCTCATAATTAAAAGAAAAGATGGGAGTTTTGAAAAAGTTTCGCCATTTTATATACAGAAGGGCTTAGAGGGTATTGCTGGCACGTTAAAGTCTGTAAAGCGCTTGCGCAATGGCATCTTGCTGGTTGAAACATCTAGCTTCCAGCAAGTCCAGAACCTTCAGAAGGCACAATTTCTTGGGGAGTTTGCGATTGAGACTGAATTTCACAACACCTTGAACTACAGCAAGGGTGTTGTGACTTGCCGAGATCTCGTTGATATTCCCCTAGACTAACTGAAGGCTGAATGGTCCCGGGAAGGAATTGTCGACGTGCAACACGTTATGAAACGGGTGGATGGTGCTCTCACGAAATCTGACTCGTTCATCCTTACGTTTAACAGCACCAAATTGCCCGAGCATATGAAGGCAGGTTTCCTACGTCTCAGTGTACGGCCTTACTACCCCAGCCCCATGCGGTGTTTTAACTGCCAACGCTTTGGACACACTACTCTCGGCTGTAAAGGGGAAGCTACTTGCGGGAACTGTGGTACAGCCGCCCATGAGGGAGTTGGTTGCTCCTCTCCTCCCAAGTGTGTCAACTGCTCTGGGGATCACCCTGTGTGGAGTAGGGAATGTAGAGTTTTCCTTGAGGAACGGAAGATCCAGGAACTTAAAACCACCAAACGCATCCCGTACGGTGAGGGAAAGAAAATTTACAAGTCCCTGCAGCCGCCCACGTTCGCTGCTTCCTTTTCTTCCGTTCTGAAACAGCCAGTCTTCAAAACTGATGCCGCTACACAAACGGAGGTTGCTACTGTCAGCACTAGCACCTGCGTTTGTCAATGTACGTGTGCTGCTGCTGTTCCTGTGAAGCCTGCTGCTCCTCCCCGGCCTTCTGACCAGCGCTGCTACACCCCCTACTGCTTCTGAGGTTTTGGCTCCACTGCCACCTCAGGCCAGAAAATCGAAGCCCAAACCAAAGGTGACGACTCGCCGCTAAAGGAGTCTGAAGTTCTACAGTCTGCTGATGTTGATATCATTCTTTCTGATGTCTCTCTCGACTCCTCTTCAGAGGCGATGGAGGTTGATGTCAGACTGGGGCAATCATCTCGCCCCAAAACTGAGCCTCCACCTATTGTGGGCTCTCCTCCCCGACAGAAAGTGAGAATGAAGGTACTCCCACCCTGATCAATGGCTCCCATTATACAGTGGAACATGAATGGATTCCGGGCACATGTGGAGGAACTGCACCTCCTAGCACGGCAACGCCCCCTGTGCTTGTGTTTACAGGAAACACATCTAAAACCATCTGATGCTCCTGTACTCAGGGGCTATACGTTGTATCGCAAAGATGACCTGACTGGAGACAGAGCCAAAGGCGGAGTCGCCGTGTTTGTCAATAATGACCACCACTCCTCTGCTCTCCCCCTGAATACTGACCTGCAAGCAGTTGCAGTTGCAGTTGCAATTCATTCCCGTCGAAGGCTTACTGTTTGCTCCCTTTATTTGCCCCCTCTGGATGCAATGACCTTAGACGCTCTCACAGATCTTATCGACCAACTCCCCCGCCCCTTTCTCCTCCTGGGAGACTTCAATGCCCATCATGTCCTGTGGGGCTCCACTTCTCTTAGCACTCGAGGTCGAATTTTGGAGAGCCTCCTAACATCTCAAGTGTTGTGCATCCTCAACACAGGTACTCCAACTCATTTCTCTGCTGCTACTGGGTCATTCTCAGCCATTGACCTATCTTTCTGCTCTCCCGCCCTCACCGACTCTGTTCACTGGGAGGTCATTGACGACCTTCATTCCAGCGATCACTTCCCCATCTGCATTCATCTCCTGGATGGTGTATTGCTGGAGCAGAGGCCGCCATCGTGGATGATTGGCAGGGCTAACTGGCCTCTGTTCACTCGATTGGCTGTCTTTGAAAGCCACAACAGCGTACAGGAATTGGTGGATCACATCACACTTGTGATCCATCATGCTGCTGACCTGTCCATACCACAGTCTTCTGGCCCTCCTAAGCGGCGCCTTGTGCCTTGGTGGACGGAAGAGTGCCGTTCAGTCATCCGGGACAGGCGTGCGGCTCTTCGCCAAATGCCGCCCAACAGCAGTCAATCTTACCGCCTTTCGCATCGCGAGAGCCAGGGCACGCCGTGTCATTAAAGAGAGCAAGAAAAGGTCATGGCAGTAGTTCCTGGACTCCATAAACCGTTCCACTTGTTCCACAAAAGTATGGGAAGCCATCCGGAGGATTTCCAGTAAACGCAGCCGTCTACCAATAGCTGCAGTCCTGAACCAGGGATGCCTGCAAACAACACCCAGAGCCATTGCTCAGACGCTGGCAGAGCATTTTGCACAAAGTACTGCCACTGCAATCCAGGATCCAGCATTTCGTCGCTACCGTGCGACTGTCGAACGAGCGAAGTTGGACTTTCGGTCGAACAGTTCTGAGGCCTACAACTCCCCTTTCTCCATCTTGGAACTTGAATCGGCACTTACTGCGACTTCTGACACTGCACCAGGTTACGACCGCATCCGGTACTCCATGCTTCGCCATCTGCCAGCGGCGTCAAAGGAAATCCTCCTCGAATGTTTTAATCTCATATGGCAGACAGGAGTGCTCCCCACCTCGTGGAGGGAGGCAATCCTCATCCCTCTCCTCAAACCAGGAAAGGAGCGCACATGTCCCAGTAGTTATCGTAGTATCGCCTTGACAAGCTGTGTCGGCAAGACCCTGGAACGGATGATTAACCGTCGTCTGGTCTGGCTGCTAGAGACCAGACAGCTCCTTAGCCCCTTTCAGTGTGGATTCCGAAAATTTCGGTCCACAGTCGACAACCTGACCCTCCTCGAGGCGGCTATTCAGCAGGCTTTCCACCGTCGGCATCACTGTATCGGTATCTTCTTTGATATCAGTAAGGCATATGATACTACTTGGAGACACTGTATTCTTGCACAACTGCATCAATGGGGCTTTCGTGGCCGCCTCCCCATTTTCATTCGGTCTTTCCTGTCTCAGCGGTTTTTTCGGACCCGCGTTGGTAACACACTGTCTGATCGCTTTGAGCAAGAGAACGGTGTCCCCCAGGGCAGTGTTTTAAGCGTTACTCTCTTTGCCATAGCAATCAACAGTATAACGTCTACAGTGAGGAGTCCAGTACAGTGCTCCTTGTTTGTGGACGACTTTGCTGTTTTCTGTTCCTCCTCTAGTGTTGCATCCGCGAGCCGTCAATTGCAACTAACAGTGCGGCGGTTAGAGGAGTGGGCTGCAAAGACGGGTTTTCGGTTTTCTGCCGATAAGTGTGTTTGTGTTCATTTTAATCGTTCTCGTCGTCTTTCTACGTTGCCTGCCTTGCATATGGGGGATACTGTCCTACATTTTGGAGACACAGTGCGGTTTCTGGGCCTAATTTTTGACTCCAAGTTGTCATGGTTGCCACACCTACGCGACTTGAAAGCCAGAACGCTGAAGGCACTGAACATCCTCAAGTGCCTCAGCCACAGGTCTTGGGGAGCGGACAGGGCGCGTCTCCTTCAGTTTTATCGAGCTTTCGTGCGCTCACGGCTGGACTATGGGTGCACAGTATATGGGTCAGCGAGGCCGTCTTATTTGCGGATCCTTGACGCTGTTCACCATGCTGGGATTCGACTGGCCACGGGTGCTTATCGGACCAGTCCCGTACCCAGGCTCTGTGCTGAGGCTGGTGAACCGCCACTTACCATCCGGCGGCAGCTCCTGCTGGTGCGCCAAGCTTGTAAGTTTCTTGCCGCTCCCAGCTCGCCTTCTCACCGTCTTGTTGCCCATCCACCTCTGGACCGCCTTTTTTCCCGCCGTCCCCGGGCTACGTTGCCGTTTGGGATACGAGTGCAACGTGTGCTTGAGTCCCACGGTGTGGAGTCTGTACAACCCCAAATCCTGGGTTTTAACCGCCTGCCACCCTGGTTACTGAAGAGGCCACGTGTGATTTTCGATTTATTGCAGTACAAGAGAGATTGCAGTCTATAAAATAAATAAAAAATAAAATTGGGAATAAAATATTAATGATTAATTATTCTGTATGTATGATGATTGGTTGTAATTGGTATTTGCTTATCTGGAACGTGGACGTTTAATTATTCGGTATCAGACGCTTGACAATGGCTATTTGGAAAAGGCAATGTAACTCGTAGTTGACCGTGAAATAAAACTGAAATAATCGGACTTCGTAATTAAATCATTTCCAAAGACTGCTGCGGTAGGTACGGACTCATGATCTAATCTCAATATTACAATGATTTGCCAGCCATGCCAATACGTCGTACAGAGATGATTGTCTACTAAACATAAAAAAGTTACACAGTTAGTTAAATCAGATATATTCAATGAAATAGCCTACAGTTCATAATCCTACTTACTTTTATAAATATAAATTCATTACAGAATCGAGTGCCTAGTGTGGTTGCAACTCGCAGTATTCTTCTATAACATGAAAATATGGCGGTGTGCCAGACAATAAAATAAAATACGTGCTTCTCGCACCACTTCTACCTGAGCTCTCCCTTCTCTTAATCAAACATAAGAGTAACGTAATTATTCTTTTGTCTTTATCAGCGACACAGCGCTGCAGTTGTGTGCCATAGGCTTTATTTATTAGTCACTGATTATTTATTTAATTAATATTTCGCGTTTCCGCGGAAACTCACGCTCGGCATGCAAATGTGCCTTTATATTGCCCCCTGAATTGCGAGGCGAAAGGACACACCTGCAGGCGAGCAATTCACCTAAAGGCACAAGAAAATCTAAGTTATCTACAACTATTCACATGACTTACATTACACACATTATACACATTATATACAAAATTTGAATGACGCGGGTGCGCCGTAAAAGTTCTTATGTTGGCAGATAGAGTGCGCGCATGCGCAGAAGCGTCTGTGTGACTCCGGCAGTGCCGTTATATCATACAGTTAGATCACGCGGCACAGTAATGCAGTGCATATTGTTCGTGTGCGCGCGTATCTTAGTCGTTGCACAAAGAAAATATTCAACCAAGATTACATATGAAGACTACATTCTATAACAGGTAACTTAGTTTTAAATTTACAATATTTGTTATATCACAATACAACTCAGATTGTTGAATGTTCTTAGTTACATAGTATTGTTTTGAAATACTTCAAGGAAAAATGTCCGTATGTTTCAGGTGCGTCGACCTATTCACATCGTGTCGTTATTACAGTTCATATTCATCTGCTGCACAATAATTTTTTCACAGGTTAGTATCATCGTTGTATAACAACGTGATTAAAACATAAGCGTGTCCATTTCCATTTCCATTATAGTCGTTGTGATGCAGTTCGTTGTGACAAAAAGGCATTGTTTATTACAGATCTGACGTGACCCGTTAGTAATTGGACCACGTGCAGTTCGTTTTTTTACATTCCGTGGAAGCTTGGTTGCAGAACCTCGGACGGTACATAGCTGGCGTGGATCCTTGGACAGTCCAGGTAAGAGTGTCGGTCACATTTCGAGAACATTTCATTCCCTGAAGTTCCAACCAAAATTCTTCCACCCGTCGTGTTGTTTTCTGGACAGGCACTTTGTGTCCGTTTAACCCAGTTAACATCTTGAAGTTAGGTACTGTAGTATTGTCACTAGACGATGCACTTCACATTTTCAGTTTTTTTTGCTGAATATAGCTCACCTAAATGTTCGTAGTTATTAATCAAAGAAATGGTTTATCGCGTTTACATAGGTACGATGCATAATGAATGTCATTAACAGTTTCTTTCACATAGGTTCCTGCGTAGTTGCAGAGTTAGTAATGTTCATTAATGTCCGTGAAGAATGGTTCACTATGCAATGTCCTTTTGGCACTCGTTTTGTTCAAATTTCTTTTACATAGTAACAGTTACATTATACATCATTGAAAGAGAAGAAAAAAAAATATAAGTAATCATACATACACACGTCACATATTTTCTTAGCATAAACATAATACAGTTGCACATAAACATGTTTACATCATTATTACATAGCTATGGGTTATTACATTGTGTCACATTTGATTACATGAATTGCAGATAATTACGTCCTCTTTAAGGATTTTGCTGGGATTTTATCGATGTTTATTTTGTGATGTCATCTGAAATTAAGATAGGTTAGACACAACATTCATTACATCAGTAGGCAAGACCAGGCATTTTCACTACTCAATAAATATTCAAAATAGTAAGAGAGAAAATGTTTGATTCCTCGCGTTTTGTGCGTGTGTGTATAGTGTCTGTGTGGCCTTGACTACTGATAGATGCTTTTCGTGTTGAGAGATGTGCGTCTAATCTATTTCTCAAAGTAAAAGTTCGCTTCACAGATGACGTCTGTCGGTTCGTCAGGTGTCACACCAAGTCAGTGATACCTACAGTCACAAATGTTCCGTGAAAAAATTAATATATCATTCACTGCTACGTAAACATAAATTTTATTTTAATATTCCGTCTTCCAGGTGGTGGCGCGCGCTGAAAGAAGAGTTCTTCTGCCTTCAACTGCGTCACTGGAACCGCTGAAATGAAAATTTCTATACTACTTACTATCTGTGTTGTAGCAACTGAGTTTTTTTGGAGTTGCTTAGCAATGTTTTAATGGATGTGACTTTGACATTATTCCGCATGAAATGCTCTAAGATCTCGGTGTGCGTATAGCCCAATAATTTTGTTAGTTCTGCGATGTTGTAACAAATACGCACCAGGATGCGGTATGTTAACAATTATATAAGGTCCTTCATATAGCAGACGCCACTTAGCGTTGCGTCGTTTGAGTGCTACAGATTTATGATGAGTACGAAGTAGTACAAGCATTCCTACCTCGAATTTTTGTTTTCTTTTTATTATGTTTCTGTGATGTTTGTTTCGTATCTGTGCGTGATGTGTCAGCGTAGTCAAAACTTCTTTTATTTTCTGTTCAGGTGTGATTTCCTTGTCTGACAACTTAGGTAATGGTTCTATCCACTGATCGTTCTGTTTGCAATTGAACATGATCTCGTTAGGTGTGTAATTTGTATCGTAAATATTTAAGTTATTGTGTACGTCTTCGAAAAGACTTAGGTAGGACACCCAATTAGTATGTTTTGATGAAATATAGGTCCTCATGAATCGGTTTAATTCTCGGAAAAGTCTCTCAGTCGCGTTACATGTGGACTAAACTTTGAAATAGATATACTTTTAATGTTATTGTCCTTCAAGAAATTTCTCCATTTGTACCCAGAGTAGTATGCTGCATTATCTGACAGAATTGCTTTAGGTTTTCCCACGTGCGTCAGGTAATCACTTGAGAATCTTCGTATTATAGCACTTGCAGTGGCGGTTTTTAAAGCATAAAGTTTTACATGTTTAGAAAATATATCGTAAAAAGCCAAGATATATTTGACGCCTCCAGAGCTTGCTGGATGCGGTCCACTGATGTCAGTACACAGAATTTCCAGGGGTTTACTGGGTAAAATAGAATGTAAATCTGTCTTTGTAGATAAATTCTGAGGTTTTGATTTTTGACATATGACACATGTTTTCAGTTCCCTGTAAATTTTCCTTCTCATATTGCTAAAATAACAGTATGTGCTGAGCTTTGCTAAACACTTCTTCGTCCCATAATGACCCCAAACCAAGTGTGTGTGCCAAATTAGATTACGTTCAGACTCTTTGGGAATGCATACACACCAGTTAGTAGCATTTGGATGTCGGTGATAAAATAACACATCATTGTGTAACTTGTAATACTTAGTCAAAGGATGATTGTGTTTTTCTACCAGTAATGTTATTATCTTATACCAGTGAGGATCAGATTTTTGTAATTTAGCCATGTTTCTGCACATATCAATATAATATTGGTGATACTGCTTGTCTTGCATTAAGAGAATCCTGTAGTCATTTATATTTTCTAAGTCACTGTTGGTTTCATTCATACCTTGTGGAAGTCTAGACAAAGCGTCGGCAATGGTGTTGTCCTTAACTTTTATGTACTTAATTTCAAAAGAGTAGTTCTGAAGTGTAACTGCCCATCGTGATAGTCTAGGATGTACAAGTTTACAAGTTAACAAAAATGTCAGGGCCTGGTGGTCGGTGTAAATTACTGTATGTTTTCCAAATAAGTAATAATTGAATTTCTTGAATGCCCATACTATGGAAAGTGTTTCTAACTCAGTAGTGGAGTATGTACGCTCACATTCAGATAGAGTACGACTCGCAAACCCAATAATTCTTATCTGTTCCTTATCTTTATTCTTTACAACTTGAAATAAGCAACATCCCAAACCAGTACGTGAAGCGTCACAAGTCATACAAAAATCTAAATTGAAATCTGGATGGTTCAATAAGTTTGCATTCACTAAAGCATGTTTAATTGTATTAAAGTCATTCTGGCACTGTTCCGACCAGATCCAAACTTGATTCTTTCTGAGTAGATTTAGCAGATGTTTACTGTTCAAAAGTGGTTGTGGCAAAAAACGTCTGAAAAATGAACATAGCCCAAGGAATGATTTTAACTGCTTTTTAGTTCGAGGACTAGGAAAGTTTCTGATAGCATCTAATTTACTGGGATCAGGACGTATGCCCTGTGAATTAATGATATGTCCTAAATATTTTATCTCACTGCAACCAAACTTTGATTTTCTAAGATTGGCTGTGACTCCAGCTTGTGCAAATTTTTCTAAAATTCTTTGAAGTGTGTCAACGTGTTCATTCCAAGACTGTGTAGCTATCAGTATATCATCAACATCGTGTGTGACTGTCTCAACTAAATCATCGCCAAGCACGGTATCCAGGGCTGTAATGAATACCCCAGAACTGACATTCAGTCCGAAAGGTAGAACACAAAACTGATAGGTTCGCCCCCCGAACATAAATGCAGTATATTTCCGAGAATCAGGAGTGATACTCACCTGCCAAAATGAATTAGCGAGATCTATTGTGGAAAAATACTTTGCATCTAGAAATTTCTGTAATTGCTCTTCTAAATTTTCGGGTTTTGTGTGAATTGGTAAAATTATTTCATTAATTGCTCGTGCGTCTAACACTAACCTAATGCTTCCATTTGATTTTTTGACAACAAGTAGAGGACTACAGTAAGGTGAGGTGGATGGTTCAATGACCTTCCAGTCCAACATTTGTTTTAATTCTTGCCACACAGCAGGTCGTTGAGATAACGGTACGTTATATGTCTTGTGGTAGAAGATCTTGTGAGGCTTAACTTCAATCTTGTACGCATACGTGTTGATAACACCTATTCGTTTGGCAAAAACTTGTAAATATTTGGATAACACTTCCTGTAGTTTTATACGTTCATGTGCACTGAGAGCTGTAGCTTCATTTATCTTATGATCAAGCAATGTTTTCAAGTCCATTAGCTCTGTGTCAAATGAGTGTGTGTGCGTGTCTTGAATGTCATTGTCAAGTACTAACTGAACCTTGTACCCTGTACAGTCTTTGTCATGCTTTAGAGTTCTCCTGTCCAAATCAATAATAATTACACTGCCTCTATCATTTAAAATACATTTACCTTTGGAGAAGTCTATAATGCAGTCCTTCTCGCTCATAATATCTATCCCTAATATGCAATTTGTCACAAGGTTTTGTACAACCAGGAATGGCCATTGTACGGTTCCATTACCTATTTTAATGTTTACAAAAACTTGCTTCGTAACCCTACATGACTTATTACCTAGTGCAGTAGTTATTTTACAGTTTTGGGCAGGAAACTCAGGCACAGGTTCCAATTCACACATCTTTTTATAGAAATTAAAAGACAAAACGCTCACAGCTGCACTTGTATCTAGAATAATAGTAGTTGGAATCCCACCTACTACACCAGTGGTAGATGCTAAAACAATTTCATTTGTGTTTGAACGACATTGTGTACTGTCTTGTAAAAGTTCATCTGATATATTGTTATTGTGGTTGTATCTTATAAATAAAACAGGTAATTTTTGTTTAGAATTATTCGGCATATGATTATTCTGATGTTCAACTGTGGTGTCAAATAACTGATTAACATTGAAGTCGCCCCCCAAGAATTCCTCAGCCACGACCTGGGGCATAGAAGTGACTGTTTCTAGTTTGTTGGATTAGCATTTGTACTAGGTACTGACACAGATTGAGGTTGTGTGTCAGGTGTCATTTCTATTGTATTCACATTCGGATATTGCCTATTGTGATCTCCAAACTTTTGCGGTTGTTGTTGCTGTTGCGCATTATAACTTACCTGTCGGTCATAAGGTATGCTCCAATTTTGCCCTGGTGGCTGCTGTGTTAAAGCAGTGTTTGAATGAAAGTACTGATCGTTACGAGTCCAGCCTTGACGCTGTCTTGGCTCGTAGTTATTATTATTTCTGTTTCTGTTTGTGTTTTTGTTGTTGCCTATGTATCCGTTGTTACCGTTGTAGTTATTACCGCGGTGCCTTTTGTATGGATTGCCGCATGAAGTGTTATTACTGTTGTAACTATTGTTTGTATTGGAATACGCGTGTTGATTTTGATTTCCGTATTGAGACGGCATGTGAGTTTGCTGTTTTTGTTGTACCGCGTATCCAACTGTGGGCGCGCCAGAATTGAGTTGGCAAGCCTGCATGTTTTGCATTCCACTAGTGTAAACATTGTGGCTGCTGTTTTGCCGCGCGAAGCGCTGATCTTCAAGTAACATGTCAACCGAATCTAAAGCTGTTAGAAAATAATCTGAATCGTCATCCGGGATATGTAGGAGTTTTTTTTTAATGTTGAAAGGCAATTTGGCCTTCAACGCACGGAGTATATCGCGTGTTGCGACTGGTTCGTCTAAAAAGTGTCCCATGTTCAAGTATTTTTCAAAACATCTGCGTAAGTTGCCATTTTTACTGTTAAAAGTTTCAGGTTCTAGAATTTGTCTTCTGAGTCGCTCCTGGACGGATTGCGACCAGAATTTGTTCAGAAAAGCACGCTCAAACTCACTGTACGTGGTACATACGTCAGCTTGACTGTATGCCCAGACAGCTGCATCGCCTTGGATGTAACCGACAATATATGAAATCTTTTTCCGGTCACTCCAAGTGCGTGGAAATGCGTTACTAAAAGATTTAAGAAAAATCACCGGATGAATGGTTCGTTTTTCTGGGATAAAAATCTGAAATTGCCTGTGTTTCATTAAGCTTTCTTCTTCCTTCGCATTGTGATATGGATTTGTTCCACTGTAATTACTGCAATGTTCAGCTGGCGAGTAATTACGATAATGTTGGTGTGGTTTACCATGATAATAGCTTGTGTTTGTGTTTGCACCTCGTGGTATGTGTTGTAGTCGTGGTGTGTTTTGTTCTTGTGTGTTTGTCGTGTGCGGTATGTGTGTGTCATACTCGAATGTATATTGGTTCCTGAACTGTACATTTTGACTGATATTTTCGTTACATTCAGACTGTGGTCGATCGGTGAATTGTGTCATTGGTCCAGTGACGGATTGTACTGCGTCACTGATCAGCTGTTTGTTATTAGTAATGTATTGCGCTACGGAGTCGTGCACAATTGTTGGTAAATTTTCACGTAGGCATCTATCAAAATGTTTGTCTTTGTTCACTACCCAATCATGAAATTCGTTATTAATGTTTTGAAAATGAGCTGTAGCATCAGATTGTAAGATGTCAGTCAGGTGTTGTTCAACATTGTCAAATTTATTCTGTACGTCAGTAATTCGTTTTTCAAGGTTGTCGTGTACTGAAGGATATGTTTGAATTTGTTCAGTAAGAACTTCACACGTGACATTAAGATTTTTTACTTGTGTCTGTAAAAGTGCTACGTCAGTTGTAGTCTTTTCTTGTGTCGTATTAAGCTGGGAAAATTTAGTACTGAGTTCAGTCATCTGTTTGGTCAGTGTGGCGTCTGTAAGTTCCACACGTTTACATAAAGTGTCATTACTCGTCTTGAGTGCTATGAGGTCAGATTTAATTTCGGCATTTTGTGTCTGTAAGGTTGCCATGTTTTCGGCGTTCTGTTTCATTATCATTTGTAACATGTCGGCAATGTTTACCGTTTGCAACGTCTGTGCCCCCGCCGCGTCATTAGACGTGACGTCATGCATTAACATGGGCTCTGACTGAGACTTTGAAATTTTTGTGGTGGACGGCCTATTGTCAAAATTTCCGTCAACACTTGCGTCAATGTTTGATAAATCGTCACTACCGGTTGCTGTCGTAAAGTCATTTTCTAACATTTGTCTCTCGTCCGAGTCGAATTGTGTCTGAATAGTACGTCTTTGCTGTTCCATTTTTGCGTATTGATTTCTAGTCATTACCATGCCACACGTGATTTATGTTTCAAGAAAATATTTGACACTGATTTTAAAATGAAATGCAGTTGAGCATGAATCGCTCGTAGCAACAATGGCTGTCCCGTTAATTTAAAAATATAAACTGAATTTGAGATTATTGGTAATGGCTGCTGGCCATGTTACATCATATCGTACAGAAGTCGGCCATATTGTACACTCGTGTATTGGTATTGTTGGATACGTTATTGTTGAGGAAAAAGTGCTAAGAATGAAATTTGTTACTGAAAACTGTTATGCGCGAAAGAAACACTACAGAATTTACTGAAAAGCTAATACACTGAATTATACGTCTGGTCAAGCCTGCTAATGCAAAAATGCTGCGTCTTACCTTATTTTGCTGGAAGCTTCATTGCGTCTTCCGGCAAAACTTTAGAATTGGAAAATATCTTCAGATTTTCATTATCTCTCATACATTCACGTCCAGGTCCAGAAAGTTGATTTTTGACATGAAACAAAAAGAACAATGTAACAAATGACAAAATAACAAGTCCGACACGCAGTCGCCAATATAAAATAAATAAAAAATAAAATTGGGAATAAAATATTAATGATTAATTATTCTGTATGTATGATGATTGGTTGTAATTGGTATTTGCTTATCTGGAACGTGGACGTTTAATTATTCGGTATCAGACGCTTGACAATGGCTATTAGGAAAAGGCAATGTAACTCGTAGTTGACCGTGAAATAAAACTGAAATAATCGGACTTCGTAATTAAATCATTTCCAAAGACTGCTGCGGTAGGTACGGACTCATGATCTAATCTCAATATTACAATGATTTGCCAGCCATGCCAATACGTCGTACAGAGATGATTGTCTACTAAACATAAAAAAGTTACACAGTTAGTTAAATCAGATATATTCAATGAAATAGCCTACAGTTCATAATCCTACTTACTTTTATAAATATAAATTCATTACAGAATCGAGTGCCTAGTGTGGTTGCAACTCGCAGTATTCTTCTATAACATGAAAATATGGCGGTGTGCCAGACAATAAAATAAAATACGTGCTTCTCGCACCACTTCTACCTGAGCTCTCCCTTCTCTTAATCAAACATAAGAGTAACGTAATTATTCTTTTGTCTTTATCAGCGACACAGCGCTGCAGTTGTGTGCCATAGGCTTTATTTATTAGTCACTGATTATTTATTTAATTAATATTTCGCGTTTCCGCGGAAACTCACGCTCGGCATGCAAATGTGCCTTTATAAGTCCCGCCACCGTTTTTAATGCAGCATTTTCTGCTATTTTATCTGAGCACCACGACTATGTAGCTGTTTTCACGGATGGGTCGAACCAAGGGGATTCCGTTGGTTGCTCAGTTGTTTTTCCGGATCGTGTCCTCAAGGTCCGACTGCCTCAAACTTTTACTGTCTTTGATGCAGAATTGTCTGCGATCTTGCGGGCGCTGGAGCAGATGAGACGTTCTTCCTCTCCTAAATTTCTTGTCTGTTCCGATTCACTCAGTGCCCCTCAATCATTGCACCATTTGTATCCGGCAGATAAAGTAGTCCAGACCATCCAGGATGCCCTCCTCCGACTACAGCGGCTGGGGAAGGTTGTAGCTTTCTGCTGGGTTCCGGGGCATGTCGGCATTGCTGGAAATGAAAGGGCAGATCTCGCAGCCAAGGAGGCGTGTCTTGATCCACACGTATCTCAGTGTGCTATCCCCTTGCACGCACTCACCTCGCTGATGAGCTCCCGAGTCATGTGTCGGTGGGAGGATGAGTGGCTGGAAGTGACTGACAATAAGCTCCGTCTAGTCAAGCCCACAACGCGTGTGTGGTGTACTTCCTTTCAGCCCCATCGACGGGTGGAGGTTCTCCTCACTCGGCTTCGAAAAGGCCACAGCCCTATGACGCATGGCTTCCTGCTCCGGGGAGAAGACCCTCCATTGTGTGGTGCTTGCGGTGTCCAGGTCACTGTGCGCCACGTTTTACTGGATTGCGTTTTATTTTCTGACCAGCGGGCCGCGGCTGACTTGCCAGCGGACCTGCCAACTCTTTTAGGCAAGAATCGGACGAATGTGGTTAAAGTTTTAAAGTTCTGTGCCATGTCAAATGTTTTTACAAAGATTTTAGGGAGAGGATTTTAATTTGCTCACTGTGTGACAAGCTCGCCCATATTTTATGTAAGTGGCCAGCCAATGACAATTTCCTGTGTCATTCTTGTTGCTATGTTATCCCTTACCTTAGGTTTTACTTTCTTAGGTCGTATTTTCCCTCTTTTCCTGCTTTCTTTGAGTGTGTTTTTCAGTTTTATTAGGTCTCTCCACATTCGTTCCTTTTCATGTGTGTCAGGGCGCTGATGACCTCGATGTTGAGCGCCCATAAACCCCAACACACACACACACACTAGAGCTGATGGTGACTCGTTTCTATCCGTGAAGCCTCAGTTCTTTGTAGAGCATTTAGAGGACATGTTTGGGGAGGTGGAGGGCTTGTCCAAGATGCGGTCCGGATCGGTGTTGATAAAAACGGCATCCTCCGCCCAGTCGCGGGCCTTGCTCGCTTGTAATAAGCGGGAGGATGTCTCCGTAACTATCACGCCCCATAAAAGTCTGAATATGGTCCAGGGCATAATCTTCCACAGGGATCTCCTTTTACAGTCCGATGACGAGCTGCGCGCCAACTTGGAGCGCCGAGGAGTCCATTTCGTCCGGCGCGTCCACCGGGGTCCGAGGGATCGTCAAGTTGCCACCGGTGCTTTCATCTTGGCCTTCGAGGGTGACACGTTACCTGAGAAGGTCAAGGTGATGGTGTACCATTGTGATGTCAGGCCATATATTCCTCCCCAGATGCGGTGCTTCAAGTGTTGGAAGTTCGGCCATATGTCTTCGCGCTGTGCTGCCGACCTCGTCTGTCGCGATTGCGGTCGACCATCCCACCCTGATCATCCCTGTGCCCCGCCTCCAATCTGTGTGAACTGTGGTGCACACCATCGGCCTTGCTTGCCAGACTGTCCGATTCTGCAGAAGGAGCGGAAGATCATGGAAATCAAGACTCTCGACCGCCTGACGTACACTGAGGCGAAGCGGAAATATGATCGGCTTCATCCAGTGTGCATGACAGCTTCTTATGCCGCAACTGTCACTCCTGCTACCGTTCCATCCGCTCCAGGCAGATCTCAGAGTCGAAGTCCCACACCTGCCCCCTTGATGGTGGGGGGCACTAAATCCACTGTTGCTCCTACTCCATCTACTTCGGGAGCAACACCCCCCCAACCATCGGGGACATCACTTCCCACTTCCCAGCCGGAGAAGCGTAAGACTTCTTCGGCTACTCTCATAAGGAAGGGGTCCCTTGGGGGCTCCCTTCGCAAGTTCCGACCGGTACCAAAGCCGACCGCCGCAAGTGGCTTAAACAACCGCCGGTCCCTGGTCGTTGGGACACACGGTTGTCGTCTGTCCCTGAGACTGACCCAGTGATGCCCTCCCAGCCTGAACCACCCAAGGCGCAGCGCAAGAAGCAGAAGAAGAAGAAACTCCCCAAGGCTACCGATACTGCAGTGGCACCCATTCCACCGCCTCCTACAAGCTCTGCGTCTGAGGATGAGGTGGAGATTCTGGCGTCCGCTGAGGACATGGATCTCGCCAGTCCCTCGGACGCAATAGATGGCTGTTGTACAGGTGGTGACTCAGTAGCAGCAGAGGTCCCGGAGGCGTAGCAGCAGAGGCCTCGGAGGCGTAATCTGCCTCCCCAGTCCCTTCACGCCTGTCCCATCCATGGACAATACCATCCTCCAGTGGAACTGCAGCGGTTTCTTCCACCATCTAGCTGAGCTCCGACAACTTATCATCCTTCACCCTTTCTTCTGCATTACACTTCAGGAAACTTGGTTTCCAGCAATGCGAACCCCCGCCCTCCGTGGCTATCGGGGTTATTATAAGAACCGGGCAGCTGATGAAAGGTGGTCTGGTGGCATCTGCATATATGTCCTTAACTCTCTTCACAGCGAGTTTGTACCTCTACAAACAGCTTTAGAGGCTGTCGCTGTTCGGGTGTGGACGCCACAGGCTATTACCGTCTGCAGTATTTACCTTACACCGGATGGTGCTGTCGCGCAGCATGTCCTGGCTGCTCTGATAGCCCAACTGCCGCCACCTTTCTTGTTGCTGGGCGATTTCAATGGCCACAACCCTCGATGGGGTGGGACTGTCTCCAATGACCGCGGTCGTGCCGTGGAGAATTTGTTGGCTCAGCTCGACCTAAGCCTCTTGAACACCGGTGCTCCTACGCATTTCAGTGTGGCCCATGGCTCGTTCTCAGCCATCGATCTCTCTCTTTGCAGCCCCGGACTTGTCCCATCCCTCCACTGGAAAGTGCATCCTGATCTGTGAGGTAGTGACCATTTTCCCATCAATTTGTCACTGCCCCAGTGTCATTCTTCTGGGCGCCTGCCCCGCTGGGCTCTCCACAGGGCTGACTGGCCGGGTTTTACTTCTGCGGCAACCATTGAGTCTCCCCCACAGGGTGACATTGACGAGGTGGTCCGTGTCTTAACCACGTCAATCATTTCGGCGGCCGAGGCTGCCATCCCCCGCTCTTCTGGACTCCCTGGTGGTCGCCGGAGATTGCTGAGGCTATTCGCGACCGCAGGCGGGCTCTCCAGCGTCATAGGCGGCACCCGTCTCTGGAGACCCTCATCGCCTTTAAGAGGCTCCGTGCCTTCGCCCATCGTCTTATTACATGGCATAAGCAGGAGTGCTGGGAGCGGTATGTCTCATCCTTGGGCTCCCGTGTCTCCCCCTCGCTCGTGTGGTCCCGGATCCGATGGATTTATGGACACCAGACCCCTATGGGTGTCCCTGGGATCTCTTTGGACGGCGCTGTCTGCACGGATGCTGCCGCCATTGCTGAACATCTTGCCGCGCACTTTGCTCAGAGCTCTGCGACTGCAACTTATCCCCCCGCCTTTCGCTCTCTCAAGGAGCGAGCCGAGCGGACGCCGTTATCATTCCACACGCGTTGTTCTCAAACATACAATGCTCCCTTCAGCGAGAGGGAATTCCTCGCTGCCCTCGCCGATTGCCCTGATACAGCACCAGGACCAGACTGCATCACGCACAGATGCTGAAGCATCTCTCCAGGGACTGCCAGAGACACATCCTCACCATCTTTAACCGCATTTGGAGCGAGGGCGTGTTCCCGTCGCAATGGCGAGAGGGTCTTATTGTCCCCATCTTGAAACCCGGTGTGGACCCACTGGCGGTGGACAGCTATCGTCCCATTACCCTCACCAACGTTTTGTGCAAATTTCTCGAACGTATGGTGGGGCAGCGTCTGTGTTGGGCCCTTGAGTCGCGCGGTCTCCTCGCTCAATCCCAGGGTGGCTTCCGTTGGGGCCGGTCTGCAGCGGACAATTTGGTGCGGCTGGAATCTGCTGTCCGTACGGCCTTTGTCCGACGTCAGCATCTCGTTGCTGTCTTTTTTGATCTGCGGAAGGCGTATGACACCACATGGAGGCATCATATCCTTGCTACGTTACATGCGTGGGGTCTTCGTGGTCAGCTCCCGGCTTTTCTTCAAACCTTTTTATTGCGCCGCTCTTTCCGGGTGCAAGTGGGTGCCGCCCCTAGTTCATCTTATATACTGGAAAATTGGGTCCCACAGGGCTCAGTGTTGAGTGTCTCCTTATTTCTAGTGGCCATTAATGGTCTGGCTGCAGCCGTTGGGTCGTCGGTGTCTCCTTCTTTGTATGCCGACGACTTCTGCATCTCATTTAGCTCCATGACTACGGGAGTCGCCCCCCCCCCCCCTGCGGATTCGGGGGTAAGAATAGGCCCGCAGTATTCCTGCCTGTCGTAAGAGGCGACTAAAAGGAGTCTCAAATGTTTCGGCCTTATGTGATGGTCCCCTCTCGGGTTTGACCTCCATCTTTCTAAATTATTCCGAAGAGCGAGCCAATTGGGGAAGGGCGCCTTACTTGGTGCCGTGTGTCCATGTTGTGTTCAGAACTTTCGCCATCTTCTTCGTCGTTGCATTGCAGTCCTGCCCGCTCTCCATCGCTTGGGCATGGCTACGCTCTTGCGTACCCTTTCTGCCAAACACTGTGCAGGGCCCTTTTCTGCACTGACGGCGACCATGGACCACATGTCACCTAACATCCAGCACGGTAGCCAGTCCGTTGTGGTGGGGCCGCCATGTACCCTCTTGGTTGTAGCCCCCTGACAACACAGGGATCGCTCTACTGATGCCAGCGCCGTTAACTCCCCACGTACGCCTAGGAGTAGATGCCCATCTCTTTGGGGCATCAGGACTCCCGGCAAAGGCCATCATGCCAGATGGCTATTGCTGCGGCTGGGTGGCGCCCGTGGGGAGGGCCCTTGGTCGGAGTGGGTGGCATCAGGGCGGATGACCCGCAATGAAGCGTGGTACATCATCTATCGCTGGTGGGCCTCCACCAGCAGTCTCTAGGCGATCGAGGTGTAACCTCAACGGGAAGAAATTTGATCAGAGATCGTTTTCCTCCCTAACTACTCCATGGGAGGAACGTCTTGCTAAAGAAGGCAGTGGAGAATATTCACCCCGGTACCTCGTGTGTACGCGGGTTGATGGAGAATCGTTCCTGTCAACCAAGCCCCAGTTTTTTTATGGAGCATTTAGAGGACAAGTTCGGGGAGGTGGAGGGCTTGTCCAAGATGCGCTCTGGTCTGTGCTCATCAAAACGGCATCCTCTGCCCAGTCAGGGAGGTTGCTCAATTGTGACAAGTTGGGGGATGTTTCCGTTAGCATCACGCCGCATAAGAGTCTCAACATGGTCCAGGGTATTATATTCCACAGGGATCTTCTTCTGCAGTCCGACGATGAATTACGCGCCAACCTCGAACGACGAGGTGTTCACTTCGTCCGGCGCGTCCATCGGGGTCCGAGGGATAATCAGGTAGCCACCGGTGCCTTCATCTTGGCCTTCGAAGGTGATGTATTACCCAAAAAGATCAAGGTGATGGTTTACCGTTGTGATGTGAAGCCATATATCCCTCCTCCGATGTGGTGTTTTAAATGCTGGAAGTTCGGGCACATGTCATCTCGTTGTACTTCCAGCCTCATGTGTCGGGATTGTGGACGTCCTTCGCATCCCGATACTTCATGTGCCCCACCTCCTATCTGTGTTAACTGCGGAGAACACCATTCCCCCTGCTCGCCGGACTGTAGGATATTGCAGAAAGAAAGGAAGATAATGGAATATAAGACCCTGGACCGTCTGACCTACCCCGAGGCTAGACGGAAATATGAGAGGCTCCATCCTGTGGCAATGACGTCAACCTACGCCGCTGCTGCAACGACGGTTCTCCAATCATCACGAATCGGCTCTAAGATCGGTCAGCATCCACCAGCCCCCTTGCTTGTGGGGGGCACTTCACACCCTGTTGCTCCTGCTCCATCTTCTCCAGGAGCAACACCCTCCCAACCATCGGGGACATCAGCTCCCCCTTCCCAGCCGGAGAAGCGTAAGACTTCTTCGGCTACTCTCGCCAGGAAGGGATCCCTTGGGGACCTCCCTTCGCGAGTTCCGACCAGCGGCACAGCAGACACCGGCAAGTGGCTCAAACAACCACCAGCCCCTGGTCGTAGAGCCTCCCGGTCGTCCTCCGTCCCTGAGACAGACCCTGTGAAGCCCTCTAAGCCCTCCAAGACTGAACCACCGAAGGCACAACGGGAGAAACAGAAACAGAACCAGAAGAAAGTCCCCAAGAATACCAACATTGCGGTGGCACCCGTCCCACCGCTTACTACAAGCTCCGCCTCTGCGGACGAGGTGGAGATTCTGGCGGCCGCTGAGGACCTCGATCTCGGCGGTCCCTCAGGCGCCATGAATAGCACTAGCGCGGGTGCTCAATCGGAGGCAGCAGGTGACCCGGCGGCGTAATCTGCCTTCCCAGTCCCGTCACGCCTTTCCCAGCCATGGACAACACCATCCTCCAGTGGAACTGCAGCGGTTTCTTCCACCATCTAGCTGAGCTCCGTCAACTTATCAGCCTTCACCCTTTCTTCTGCATTGCTCTCCAGGAAACTTGATTTCCAGCAATACGAACCCCCGCCCTCCGTGGCTATCGGGGTTATTATAAGAACCGAGCAGCTTATGAAAGGGTGTCTGGCGGCGTCTGTATATATGTCCTTCACACTCTGCACAGCGAGTCTGTCCCTCTCCAGACGCCTTTAGAGGCTGTCGCTGTACGCCTGTGGACGCCACAGGCTGTTACCGTCTGCAGTCTTTACATTCCACCGGATGGTGATGTCTCGAAGCAAGTCCTGGCTTCACTGGTCGCCCAATTGCCGCCACCTTTCTTGCTATTGGGCGACTTCAACGCCCATAACCCTCTGTGGGGTGGGTCAGTGGCAACAGGTCGAGGCGCCATCGTTGAGAATTTATTGTCGCAGCTCGATCTCTTGCTGTTAAATGATGGTACCTTCACACACTTCAGTGTGGCGCATGGCACCTACTCCGCCATTGACCTTTCAATCTGTAGCCATAGCCTCTTACCGTCTGTCCAATGGAGTGTGCATGACGATCTGTGTGGTAGTGACCACTTTCCGCTCTTTTTGTCACTACCACAGCGTCACTCTTCTGGGCGCCCTAGCAGATAGGCTATGAATAAGTCTGACTGGGACTTGTTCTCCTCCACTGCCGCTATTGAGCCACTCTCTCCTGCTGACATTGATGCGGTGGTTCAATCGGTCACCACCGGCATCGTTACTGCCGCCGAATCTGCCATTCCCCGTTCTTCTGGGTCCCCTCGGCGGAGGACTGTGCCTTGGTGGTCGCCTGAAATCGCTGAAGCGATTAAAGATCGCCGGCGGGCGCTCCAGCGTCACAAGCGACATCCCTCCATAGACCACCTTATCGCCTTCAAACGGCTGCGTGCGCGGGCCCGCCTCCTTATCCGCCAAGGCAAGAAGGAGTGCTGGGAGCGGTATGTGTCCACCATTGGCCTCCATGTCACTCCATCGCAGGTCTGGGCCAAGATTCGACGCGTCTACGGCTATCGGCCACCTGTCAGCGTCCCTGCGCTCTCACTGAATGGAGCAGTTTGTACTGACTCCGACGTCATTGCAAATCGCCTAGCAGAGTATTTTGCTATGAGTTCCGCTTCTGCGAATTACCCCCAGGCCTTCCGCTCCATTAAAGAGCGGATGGAACGTCGGAGCCTTTCGTTTCGCACCAACCACCTAGAATCTTACAATGCTCCATTTAGTGAGTGGGAATTTCGCAGTGCCCTAGCTGCTTGCCCTGATACCGCTCCTGGGCCAGATGGCATCCACTGTCAGATGCTGAAACACCTTTCAGTGGACTGCCAGCGGCGCCTTCTCGATCTTTACAACCGTCTTTGGGTCGAGGGGGAGTTTCCGTCGCAATGGCGGGAAGGCATTGTCATCCCCGTTTTGAAACCTGGAAAGAACCCTCTGGAGGTGGACAGCTACCGTCCCATTAGCCTCACCAACGTTCTTTGCAAGTTGCTTGAACGGATGGTGAGCCGGCGCTTGAATTGGGTACTGGAGTCTCGGGGCCTTCTCGCTCCGTCTCAGGGTGGGTTCCGTAAAGGCCGCTCCGCCACCGACAATCTGGTGAGCCTGGAGTCGGCCATCCGTACGGCCTTTGCCCGCCGTCAGCACCTGGTCGCTGTCTTTTTCGACATGCGGAAGGCGTACGATACGACATGGCGTCATCACATCCTTGCTACGCTTCATGGATGGGGTCTTCGGGGTCCTCTGCCGATTTTTATCCGCAATTTTCTGTCGTGTCGTACCTTCCGCGTGCAAGTCGCGGCCTCGTATAGTTCCTCCCACGTCCAGGAGAACGGTGTGCCACAGGGTTCTGTTTTAAGTGTCTGTTTTTAATAGCCATTAACGGGCTTGCTGCGGCCGTGGGAACTTCTGTCTCCGCTTCCCTGTAAGCTGACGACATTTGCCTTTACTACAGCGCTACTGGCATTGCAGCTGTTGAACGTAGCTACAGGGCGCTATCCGTAAGGTGCAGTCATGGGCTGTAGCGCATGGTTTTCAGTTTTCGGCAGCCAAGACCTGCGTTATGCATTTCTGCCGGCGCCGGACAGTCCATCCTGAGCCGCAGCTTTATCTTGCCGACGAACTCCTTGCAGTGGTTGAGACCCACAGGTTTTTGGGGGTCGTTTTTGATGCTCGGTTGACTTGGCTGCCTCATATTCGGCAGCTCAAACAGGCGTGTTGGCGGCATCTCAATGCACTGCGATGTTTGAGCCACACCCGCTGGGGCGCCGACCGCTCTACCCTGTTACGGCTCTACCAGGCGTTAATCCAGTCCCGCCTGGATTATGGGTGCCTGGCTTATGGCTCAGCATCCCCGTCTGCGTTGCGGGTGCTGGACCCAATTCTCCACAGCGGGATACGCCTTGCCACTGGTGCTTTCCGCACTAGCCCCGTGGACAGCGTACTAGTGGAGGCAAGTGTACCTCCACTGCGGTTCCGACGCCAACGTTTGCTGGCCGCTTATGCTGCCCATGTTCTAAGCTCGCCCGGGCATCCTAACTATCGTCTCCTGTTCCCACGATCGGTCGTCCGTCTGCCAGAACGTCGGCCCCGCTCTGGTTGTACAATAGCGGTCCGCGTCAAAGAGCTTCTCTCTGGGCTTCAGGTTTTCACTGTTCCACCTCCTTTCCGGGCTACTCTGCATACACCCCCATGGTGTGTTCGTCGCCCTTGCCTTCGGCTCGACTTGGCACAGTGCCCGAAGGACTCAGTCCCTCCAGAGGCCTTCCGCCGCCGCTTTTATTCCATCCTGGCCACGTATCAGGGCTCTGGCATTGTTTACACCGACGGCTCGATGGTTGCTGGTCGAGTCGGTTATGCGCTCACTCTAGGGGACCATTCCGAACAACGTTCCTTGCCGGCTGGCTGCAGCGTTTACACTGCGGAGCTGGTCGCCATCTTTCGTGCCCTAGAGTATATCCGCTCCTGCTCAGGTGAGTCCTTCGTTATCTGTAGCGATTCCCTGAGCAGTTTACGAGCTCTCGACCAGTGTTTTCCTCGTTCCCGTCTGGTGATGGCTATCCATGAGTCCCTGCATACTCTTGCGCGTTGCGGCCGCTCTGCAGTCTTCGTGTGGACCCCAGGCCATGTTGGGATCCCCGGGAATGAGAATGTTGACCGTCTGGCGAAAGAGGGCACGAGGACGTCATCTCTTGATGTTGGCCTCCCAGGGACTGATTTGCGGGCAGTCTTCCGCCGCAAAATTTTGGCGCTATGGGCCGATGAATGGCGCGAACTGACGACGCGCAATAAACTACGTGCTGTGAAGGAGACGACGGCTGTGTGGCGGTCGTCCCTGCGAGCCACTCGCAGGGACTCAATAGTTCTTTGCCGGCTCCGCATTGGCCACTCCCGGCTGACACACGGTTACTTACTGCGCCGGGAGGACCCTCCTCTATGTCGCTGCGGCTCCGTTTTCTCTGTGGTGCACATTTTATTGCAGTGTCCGCTTTTAGATGTGCTCAGCCCCCAGGGGCTCAGCATTCATTTGCTGGGTACGGGCTTGGCGACCCCGGGGTTCCTGAGCTGGGGACTGGTAAGCGCCGCCAGTCCCCTGTTACCGTAACTTCTGGGCATACTTCAACGACCACCGTGCGGCGCGGCGGTGGAACGTTGTGTGTCTCAGGGAATGGGGATCTTGGCTTGACCGCCCGGATCGCGAGGATGGAATTAACCTCTATAAAAAAACCCTCAATCTCAAGGTGTGCTGCGCGCCGATGAGATGCATGGCTGTTGAGGTGGAACAGTCGATAGCGGGCAACCTCTGGGGAACCTGCCGCACCTCAGTTGTATAAGGCTTACCTAGGCACGCGGGGCTCTGTCTAGGTGGACTTCTAGTTCCCTAGCTGCTCGTTGGACCGAGATGGATCCTTCGAAATCCTCTTTTCTTCCTCCCAGCGGAAAGGGTGGGCTGCTGGAAGGTTCTAACACCCAGTCTCTTAAGAGGGCCCGTGCAGTCAGTCCCCCTGACTCCGGCGCTTCTTTGAAAAGTCCAGTCTTAGGTAACAGAATGCATTCTGGTAATCCGAATGTGTTTCTCATTGTGAAACGGAAGGAGGGTAGTTTCGAGAAGGTTTCGCCCTTCTATATTCAAAAGGGATTGGAGGGAATCTGTGGCTCCTTAAAATTGGTGAAGCGCTTACGTAATGGAACCTTGCTAGTGGAAACTTCCACTTCTCAGCAAGCAACTAACCTCCAATCTGCTAAATGCCTTGGAGAGTATGCCATAGACACTGAACTGCACAGCACCTTGAACTATAGCAAAGGTGTTGTGACATGCCGGGATCTAGCTGATATTCCCAAGGAAGAACTGCAACGTGAGTGGGCTCCGGAAGGTATCGTTGATGTCCAACACATCATGAAGAGGGTTGGTGGCACTCTTCTCAAATCCGACTCCTTTATTCTGACCTTCAGTATAACAAAACTTCCCGAACATGTTAAAGCTGGCTTCCTTCGCCTTAGTGTGAGGCCTTATTTCCCGGCCCCAATGCGCTGTTTCAAATGCCAGCGTTTTGGGCATACCACCTTAGGCTTTAAAGGCGAAGCGACTTGTGGAAACTGTGGTCAGGCTGCTCATGAAGGAGTTGGCTGCTCGTCTCCGGCTAAATGTATTAATTGCTCTGGGAACAACCCTGTTTGGAGTAGGGACTGCCGCATATTTTTAGAGGAACGCAAGGTCCAGGAAATAAAAACAACCAAGCGTATCCCCTATGGTGAGGCCAAGAAGATTTATAAGTCGATGCAACCTCCCACATTTGCTACATCTTTTGCATCCCTGGTACAGAAGCCTACTCCAAAAGTCGATGCCTCAACGCAGACTGAGGTGGTGAGTGTTGGCACTAACACCTGTAGCTGTCAGTGCACTTGCAACGCAGCCAGTGTTCCAGAGCCAGTAGCCCCTCCTCGCACGGCAGACAAAGGTACAGTGGCGGACTTGGTCCAGCCCCTCGCGCCTCCAACAGCTGAGGTTGTCCCCAAGCCCAGTGTGCCAATTACCACTCCCACATCCGCTCCCCCAAAGTCCACCAAGCCACAGAAAGCTACTGTGCAGCAGCAACAGCGGGTCAAATCCCGTGGTAAACCATCCGACCATGCGGATGTTGTTTTACGCGAGGCTTCATCTGACTCTTCCCCAGAGTTGATGGAGTACGATGTATGTGTGGGGCAATCATCTCGTCCCACGCCTGCCCCTCCACCTGCTGCGGTCTCCCCACCCCGTCGGAGAGACAGGATGAAGGTGCTACCCGCAACATAGATGGCTCCCATACTCCAGTGGAACTTGCAAGGGTTCAGGACGCATGTGGAGGAACTTCGTCTACTTTCTCAGGGTAGACCACTGTGTCTCTGTCTCCAGGAGACGTATTTCCATCCATCATACTCCCCTGAGATACGAGGCTATACACTCCATAAAAAGGACGACCTGAGTGGAGAGAGAGCTAGAGGAGGCGTAGGTATTTTCGTCAGGACGGACTACCATTCCTCGCCTCTCTCACTTACGACGACTCTACAGGCCGTCGCTGTGTCCGTGCACGTGCGTCATCCATTGACTGTATGCTCACTTTACTTGCCCCCACATGATGCTCTTGATGAAGCGGCCCTCACCGGCCTTCTTACACAGCTCCCCCGACCATTCATTATTTGTGGTGATTTTAATGCCCACAATGTGCTTTGGGGCTCTGCAATTACCTGCCCCAGGGGTAGAGCAATTGCGAGGCTTCTCCTGTCATCCTGTGCCTACTTGCTCAATGGAGGACAGAGTACTCATTTCTGCACGGCGACTGGGTCGTTCTCTGCCATAGATCTCTCGTTTTGCTCTCCAGCTCTTGCCGCTAGTGCTCACTGGGAAGTGGTCGCTGACTTGCACGGCAGTGATCATTTCCCAATCTGGATTCACCTGCCAGATGGCGTGGGCCCCGAAAGGAGACCACCACGATGGGTGCTCAGTGGAGCTGACTGGACACTTTATAGCCAGTTGGCCCAATTCGAACACTGTGCGAATGTTGAGGTGTGGGTGGATCATATTACCAAAACGGTCCACCACGCCGCTGCAGCATCCATTCCACAGTCCACAGGCCACCGGAAAAGGCCACCTGTGCCTTGGTGGAGTGACAAATGCCGCTCTGCAATCAGGACCAGGCGTGCGGCCCTGCGGCGGTTCAAGTGTCGGCCGACTGCTGAGAATCTTGCAGCCTTTCGGGTGGCGAGGGCGAGATGTCGCCGCATTATTCGTGAGAGCAAGAAGAGGTCGTGGCAAAAGTTCCTGAACACCATTACTCGTTCCACCAAAAGTTCCATTGTGTGGGAGACCATTAGGAGAATTTCTGGCAGAGGAGGGAGGTGCCCCATAGCCGCTGTAATGAATAACGGCACTCTCCACACAGATCCGCGAGACATTGCCCAGACTATGGCAGCATATTTTGCGACAGTTACTGCCACAACCAGTCAGGATCCAGGTTTCCAGCGCCATAGAGCGGTTGCTGAGAGGTGTAGTCTGAACTTCCAGCCCACCTCTCATGCAGTTTACAACTGCCCTTTTTCTATGTGGGAACTGGATTCTGCATTGTCTGGAGCTCGTGACACTTCCCCTGGTCACGACAGGATCCATTACAGTATGCTATGGCACCTCACAATGCGCAACAAAGAAATCCTCCTCGCACTTTTTAATGCCATTTGGGCGTCGGGTCACTTTCCTGACGCGTGGCGTGAGGCAGTTTTAATCCCTTTTTTAAAACCTGGGAAAGACCGCACGAGCCCAAGTAGCTACCGTAGTATTGCCCTCACTAGTTGCATAGGGAAGACCTTGGAGCGGATGGTCAACCGCCGCCTTGTCTGGATGTTAGAATCCCGGCAACTCCTTAGTCGCTTTCAGTGTGGGTTTAGGAGGTTTCGTTCCACCTTCGATAACCTTGCCCTCCTGGAGGCGGCTATACAACAAGCTTTCCTACGCCGTCATCACCTTCTAGGTGTATTTTTCGACATCGAGAAGGCCTACGATACCACTTGGAGGCGTCTCATCCTGGAGCAGCTTCACGAATGGGGTTTTCGTGGTTGTCTTCCTCTTTTTATTCAGTCTTTCCTCTCGCCACGATATTTTAGATGCCGAATTGGTGACGTCCTGTCTGATCGCTTTGAGCAGGAGAATGGTGTCCCTCAGGGTAGCGTTTTAAGTGTGACTCTCTTTGCCATCGCTATTAATAGCATTACGTCCATAGTGAAAAGTCCTGTCCAGTGTTCTTTGTTTGTGGATGATTTCTCTTTGTTCTGCTCTTCTTCAAGCCTTGCAACGACAACTCGTCAGTTGCAACTTACGATTAGGCGTTTGGATGACTGGGCGCTGAAGTGTGGATTTAAGTTTTCCACCGAGAAGTCTGTATGTGTTCTTTTTAACCGTTCTCGTTCAATTTTCACCTTTCCTGAGTAGCGCTTGAGGGACACTATTCTGTCTTTTAAAGACACGGTGAGATTTCTGGGGCTCATTTTTGACTCGAGGCTCACGTGGTTACCTCATCTTAAAGACCTGAAACGGCGGTCGCTTCAGGCTTTAAGTATTTTAAAATGTCTTAGCCACAGTACATGGGGAGCTGACAGGACTTGTCTGCTCCAGTTTTACAGGGCGTTTGTGCGATCTCGGCTCGATTATGGGTGCACGGTGTATGGGTCCGCGAGGCCTTCTTACTTAAAGATTTTGGACGTGGTGCACCATGAAGGGCTTCGGTTGGCCACTGGGGCATTCCGAACTAGCCCCATACCAAGCCTCTGTGCAGAGGCTGGTGAACCGCCACTTCATATGCGGCGACAGCTACTTACGGTCCGCCAGGCGTATAAAACTTTGTCCACACCATACACCCCTGCATACCATACCGTTGCTCAGCCTCCTCTGGCACGGTTATTTCATAACCGGCAACGTGCGACGCAGCCCTATGGGATTCGCGCACAGGATTGCCTCGCTGCAATGTCTATGGCTGGTCTTCGTGTTTTACGTCGCGGTTGGATTAGATCTCCACCTTGGCTCCTCCGAAGACCCAAACTTATTTTAGATTTGACTCGTTTTAAGAAGGATGGCACGCCAGATTTTACATTCCAGTCACTGTTTTTTAACATTTTAGATGTGCATCACGGTTTCACTGTCGTTTATACTGATGGCTCCAAACAGGAGACTTCCCTTGGCTGTTCTGTGGTGTTCCCTGATCATGTTACCCGGATTCGCCTCCCTGCTGAATATACCGTTTTCGCAGCGGAGCTCCACGCGATCCTGACGGCACTGGAGCATATGAATCGTGTTCGGGGCGATCGATTTCTTCTTTGCTCCGATTCTCTTAGTGCCTTACAATCGCTGCAGAACCTATACCCGACTGAGGAGATGGTCCAGTTGATACATGACCAACTGCACTTACTCCAACGGCGGGGTAAAGAGGTATCCTTCTGCTGGGTGCCTGGTCATGTCGGCATATGGGGCAATGAACAGGCTGATCAGGCTGCCAAGGAGGCCTGCAGAGAGCAGGATGTGGTCCAGTGTCCTATCCCCTTGCAGTCAGTCATCGCTGCACTCCACAGGAAGTGCATGGAGTTATGGGACGACGAATGGCTGGCGGTGACGGCCAATAAACTGCGGTCGGTAAAGTCAACCACTCGGCCGTGGCGTTCCTCCTGCCGGTTGCTCAGGCGGGAAGAGGTGGCCCTGACACGTCTTCGGATCGGGCACTGTCCTCTGACGCATAGCTATTTATTACGGCAGGAGGCTCCTCCGTTTTGTGCTGCCTGTGGTGTGCACATCTCTGTCCGGCACATTTTAACGGACTGCATTTTATATCGTGATGCAAGGGCAGAAGCACAAGTTGATGGGGATCTGCCTTGTGTTTTAGCAAACGATGAGACGTGTGTGTCTATGGTTTTTAAGTTTTGTGATGTGTCTGGACTCTGGCCTAAACTTTTAGGCTGGAGGTTTTAGTGTATTGCAGAGTGGCTGACTCCTCCCTTTTTTTCCTTGCGGTCAGCCAGCCACTTCCATCTGCTACATTGTTTTAGCTCCCTCTCTCAATTTCTTCCTGTGTTGTCCATGTTTTACTGCTGACGCCCTGCTTCATCCCACGCTTCGGTGTGGGTGAGCACATACTTTCCAATGATTGTTCCCCGTGTTTTATGTTCCGTTTCATGTAAATGTTCTGAACTCTTTTTCTTGACACCCGTCTCACTAGGATACTGAACGGGCGCTGAAGACCTTGCTGTCGTGCGCCCACAAAACCCCTCTACTACTACTACTTTAGATGTGCTCAGGCAGACGCTCGCACTGCCTGACACGCTCCCTGCGCTTTTACTAGATGACTCTGCCATGGTGGACTTAGTTTTGCGTTTTATTCGGGCAGGGGTTTTTATAGTTTAATCTGAGTGTTTGTTTTTTAGCGTTGACTCTGGCTTGTAGCCTCTGATTTTAAACAGAGTTTTTAATGTGTTCTTGGTGGTTGGCTTTTCCTCTTTTTTTTTATCTATGGTCGGCCAACCACCGTCGCACTCTGTGTGTTTTACTTTGTTTTGTCTGTTCTCTGTCGGAGTCTTTCTCGTCCTGTGTCGTCTGACGTCTTTCCTGCTGTTTGTTTTTCGTTCTCTTTGGGCGGTTTTTTTTTTGGAAAAAGGGACCGATGACCGTCGCAGTCTGGTCCCTTTAATCCCACAAACCAACCAACCAACGGGAGTCGCCGAACGCAGGCTGCAAGTAGCCGTTCGCAAGGCAGCATCCTGGGCTCTGACTCATGGTTTTCAGTTCTCTGCAGCCAAGACTCGAGTTATGCACTTCTGCAGGCGTCGGACGGTCCACCCTCATCCTGAACTTTACCTCGACGGCCACCTGCTTGAAGTGGTGGACACTTGCCGCTTCTTAGGACTCGTGTTTGATGCCCGGCTCACATGGGTTCCTCATATTACTCAGCTGAAGCAAAAGTGCTGGCGGCACCTCAACGCCCTCCGCTGCCTGAGCCACACATCTTGGGGTGCGGATTGCTGCACGCTGTTGCAATTATACAGAGCCCTTGTGCAGTCCAGGCTTGATTATGGGAGCCTGGCCTATGGGTCTGCATCACCCTCAGTGTTGCAGTTGTTAGACCCCATGCACCACTGTGGGGTTCGGCTTGCAACTGGTGCTTTTCGTACCAGCCCCGTGGATAGTCTACTGGTGGAGGCCGGGGTTCCCCCGCTGCGGATTCGCCGCCACAGACTGCTCGCCGACTATGCTGTCCACGTGCATTGCTCGCCGGGCCATCCCAATCATTGCCTGCTTTTCCCTGCCGTGGTCCTCCATCTGGCCGAATGGCGACCTAGGTCTGGGCTTTCCATATCTGTCCGCGTCCAGTCCCTGCTGTCGGAACTAGGGTCATACCCTCTTCGGCCTCCCTTCCGGGTCCGTGCACCTACGCCTCCCTGGTGTTTGCCCCGGCCGTCCGTCCGTCTGGTCTTGGCACAGGGACCAAAGGACTCGGTTCCGCCTGTGGCCCTCCGTCGCCGTTTTCTTGCGCTCCTCGCCTCATTTTCGGACTGTGAGACTGTCTACACTGATGGTTCCGTGGTTGATGGTCGCACTGCCTACGCTTTTGCTCACGCTGCCCATGTTGAACAGTGCTCCTTGCCGGCTGGCTGCAGTATTTTTACTGCAGAGCCGGTGGCCATATTGCGCGCTCTTGAGCAAATGCGTTCCTGCTCAGGTACGTCCATCGTCATCTGCAGTGACTCCCTGAGCAGCCTCCAGGCCATCGACCGCTGCCATACCTCTTCTCCTCTTGTGTCCTCTATTCAGGTTTCCACCATTGCCCGTTGTGGTCGTTCGGTGGTCTTGGTTTGGACGCCAGGTCATGTTGGCATCCTGGGGAATGAACGTGTTGACAGGCTGGCCATAGGGGCGATCGACGCCCCAGCTTTGGAGATCGGCCTCACAGCTCGCGATCAGCAGCTGGTGTTGCGCCGTAAGGTGCTTGGGATGTGGTCTGCTGAGTGGCGAGGCATGACAGCCCCTAATAAACTGCGGGCTGTCAAGGAGATGACCGATGTGTGGCGCTCCTCCCTGCGGTCTTCTCGCAGGGACTCTGTCATCCTGTGTCGGCTCCGCATCGGCCATACCTACCTGACGCACGGCCATGTTTTTGCGTCAGGAGGATCCCCCCCTGTGTTGGTGTGGGTCCCGCCTGACGGTCGCCCACATCTTGTTAGAGTGTCCCCGACTGCGCACCCTCGGGCAGTCTTTTAATCTCCCGGGCACTTTGCCTTTGGTTTTATGTGACAAGGCCTCCATGTGTGACGACGTTTTAAATTTTGTGCGTGGTAGTCCTTTTTATGGTTCCATTTAGAGAGGTCCTGCACCTTTCCCTTTGTGTGGTACTTGTCCTCGAGTCTCTCATATTTGGTTGCAGATTTTACTGTGTAGTCGGTTGGTTGACTCTTTCCCTTTTTTGTTGTCGTGGTCAGTCAACCAGTCTCCGGTCTTCTTCTTTTGTTCTGTTTCTTTTTGTCTGGTGTCTTCGTGTCTGTAGTGTTCGTTACCGCATTTGTGTTCTTTTAGGGCCTGGGGGGGGGAGTCTCCTTCCCCTTGGGGTTTTACCTGCTTCGTGCATTTATGTCTCGCCTGTTTTTGGAATGGGGGACTGATGACCTAAGCTGTTTAGTCCCCCTTAAACATCCCAAGAACCACCACCACCATCTTCAGGAAACTTGGTTTCCAGCAATGCCAACCCCCGCCCTCCATGGCTATCGGGGTAATTATAAGAACAAGGCAGCTTATGAAAGGGAGTCTGGTGGCGTCTGCTACTATTTCCTTCACTCTCGGCACAGCAAGTCAGTCCCTCTACGAACACCTCTAGAGGCTGTCGCTGTTTGGGTGTGGACGCCACAGGCTGATACCATCGGCAGTCTTTACCTTCCACCGAATGGTGATGTCCCACAGCATGTCCTGGCTGCGCTGATAGCCCAATTGCCGCTACCTTTCTTGTTATTGGGCGACTTCAACGCCCATAATCCTCTGTGGGGTGGGTCAATGGCAACAGGTTGAGGCGCCACCATTGAGCATTTACTGGCACAGCTCGATCTTTCCATCTTAAATGATGGTGCAGTCACTCACTTCAGCAGGGCGCATGGCACGTACACCGCCATCGACCTTTCGATCTGCAGCCGTAGCCTCTTACCTTCTGTCCAATGAAGAGTGTATGGCGACCTGTGTGGTAGTGACCACTTTCCGGTCTTTTTGTCACTGCCACAACGTCCCCCTGCGGGTTCGGGGGTTAGAATAGGCCCGCTGCACTTCGGGCCTCACATGTCGTGATTGCGGACGCCCATCTCATCCCGATACTCCATGTGCCCCGCCTCCTATCTGTGTTAACTGCGGAGAACACCATTCCCCCTGCTCGCCGGACTGTCGGATCTTCCAGAAGGAAAGGAAGATAATGGAATATAAGACCCTGGACCGCCTTGACCTACACCGAGGCAAGGCGGAAGTTTGAGTGGCTACATCCTGTGCTGATGCCGTCCACCTATGCTGCTGCTGCAACACCTGTTCGAACCTCTTCAGTGTCGCCCCCAACAGTTCGGACTCAGCTCTATCAGACTTCACCGGCCCCCTGGGTTGTGGGGGGCACTTCACTCACTGTTGCTCCTGCTCCATCTACTTCAGGAGCAACACCACCCCAACCACCGGGGACATCTGTTCCCCCTTCACAGCCGGAGAAGCGTGGGCCTTCTTCGGCTACTCTAGCCAGAAAGGGGTCCCTTGGGGCCCTCCCATCCCAGGCTTTGCCCAGTGCCAAAGCGGACACCCGCAAGTTTGCCAAACAACCACCGGTCGCTGGTCGTAGGGCGTCGCGGTCGTCTTCAGTCCCTGAGACTGACCCAGTGGCGCCCTCCCAGCCAGAACCACCAAAGGTACAGCGAGCAAAGCAGTCAAAGAAAAAGGCTCCCAAGAATCCTGAAATTGCGGTGGCGCCTGTCCCACCGCAACCTTCTCCCTCTGCGTCCGAAGATGAGGTGGAGATTCTGGCATCCGCTGAGGACATGGATCTCGCCAGTCCCTCGGACGCAATGGATGGCCGTAGTGCAGGTGGTGATTCAGTAGCAGCAGGGGCCCCGGAGGCGTAATCTGCCTCCCCAGTCCCTTCCCGCCTTTCCCATCCATGGCCAATACCATCCTCCAGTGGAACTGCAGCGGTTTCTTCCACCATCTAGCTGAGCTCCGCCAACTTATCAGCCTTCACCCTTTCTTCTGCATTGCTCTCCAGGAAACTTGGTTTCCAGCAATGCGAACCCCCGCCCTCCATGGCCATGGCATAAGCTGCTCAAGAAGGAGTGCTGGGAGCGGTATGTGTCCACCATTGGCCTCCATGTCACTCCATCGCAGGTCTGGGCCAAGATTCGACGCGTCTACGGCTATCGCCCACCTGTCAGCGTCCCTGCGCTCTCACTGAATGGAGCAGTTTGTACTGACTCCGACCTCATTGCAAATCGCTTAGCAGAGCATTTTGCTATGAGTTCCGCGTCTGCGAATTACCCCCAGGCCTTCCGCTCCATTAAAGAGCGGATGGAACGTCGGAGCCTTTCGTTTCGCACCAACCGCCTAGAATCTTACAATGCTCCATTTAGTGAGTGGGAATTTCGCAGTGCCCTAGCTGCTTGCCCTGATACCGCTCCTGGGCCAGATGGCATCCACTGTCAGATGCTGAAACACCTTTCAGTGGACTGCCAGCGGCGCCTTCTCGATCTTTACAACCGTCTTTGGGTCGAGGGGGAGTTTCCGTCGCAATGGCGGGAAGGCATTGTCATCCCCGTTTTGAAACCTGGAAAGAACCCTCTGGAGGTGGACAGCTACCGTCCCATTAGCCTCACCAACTTTCTTTGCAAGTTGCTTGAACAGTTGGTGAGCCGGCGCTTGAATTGGGTACTGGAGTCTCGGGGCCTTCTGGTTCCGTCTCAGGGTGGGTTCCGTAAAAGCCGCTCCGCCACCGACAATCTGGTGAGCCTGGAGTCGGCCATCCGTGCTGCCTTTGCCCGCCGTCAGCACCTGGTCGCTGTCTTTTTCGACATGCGGAAGGCGTACGATACGACATGGCGTCATCACATCCTTGCTACGCTTCATGGATGGGGTCTTCGGGGTCCTCTGCCGATTTTTATCCACAATTTTCTGTCGTGTCGTACCTTCCGCGTGCAAGTCGCGGCCTCGTATAGTTCCTCCCACGTCCAGGAGAACGGTGTGCCACAGGGTTCTGTTTTAAGTGTCTGTCTGTTTTTAATAGCCATTAACGGGCTTGCTGCGGCCGTGGGAAATTCTGTCTCCGCTTCCCTGTATGCTGACGACTTTTGCCTTTACTACAGCTCTACTGGCATTGCAGCTGTTGAACGTCAGCTACAGGGCGCTATCCGCAAGGCGCAGTCTTGGGCTGTACCGCATGGGTTTCAGTTTTCGGCGGCCAAGACCCGCGTAATGCATTTCTGCCGGCGCCGAACAGTCCATCCTGAGCCGCGGCTTTATCTTGCCGACGAACTCCTTGCTGTGGTGGAGACCCACAGGTTTTTGGGGGTGGTTTTCGATGCCCGGTTGAATTGGCTGCCTCATATCCGGCAGCTCAAACAGGCGTGTTGGCGGCATCTCAATGCTCTGCAATGTTTGAGCCACACCCGCTGGGGCGCCGACCGCTCTACCCTGTTACGGCTCTACCAGGCGTTAATCCAGTCCCGCCTGGATTATGGGAGCCTGGCTTATGGCTCAGCATCCCCATCTGCGTTACGGGTGCTGGACCCATTTCTCCACAGCGGGATACGCCTTGCCACTGGTGCTTTCCGCACCAGCCCTGTGGACAGCGTCCTAGTGGAGACAGGTGTCCCTCCACTGCGGTTCCGACGCCAACAATTACTGGCTGCTTATGCTGCCCATGTTTTTAGCTTGCCCAGGCATCCAAATTACCGTGTGCTGTTCCCACAGTCGGTCGTCCATCTGCCAGAGCGTCGGCCCCGGTCGGGTTGTCCGATCGCCGTACGCGTTAAGGAGCTTCTCTCCGGGCTTGGATTTTTCCCTGTTCCACCTCCTTTCCAGGCCACTTCGCGTACACCCCCATGGTGTTGTCCTCGCCCTTGCCTTCGGCTCGACTTGTCACAGGGCTCGAAAGACTCGGTCCCTCCAGAGGCCTTCCACCGCCGCTTTTCTTCCATCCTCGACATGTATCAGGGCTCTGAAATTGTTTACACCGACGGTTCGATGGTTGCTGGTCGTGTCGGGTATGCGCTAACTCTAGGGGACCATTTGGAACAACGTTCCTTGCCGGATGGCTGCAGCGTTTACACTGCTGAGCAGGTCGCCATCTTTCGTGCCCTAGAGTATATCCGCTCCTGCTCAGGTGAGTCCTTCGTTATCTGTAGCGATTCCCTGAGCAGTTTACGAGCTCTCGACCAGTGTTTTCCTCGTTCCCGTCTGGTGGTGGCTATCCAGGAGTCCCTGTCTACTCTTGACCGTTGCGGCCGCTCTGTGGTCTTTGTTTGGACCCCAGGCCATGTTGGGATCACCCCCTGCGGGTTCGGGGGTAAGAATAGGCCCGCGGTATTCCTGCCTGTCGTAAGAGGCGACTAAAAGGAGTCTCAAATGTTTCGGCCATATGTGATGGTCCCCTCTCGGGTTTGACCTCCATCTTTCTAAATTATTCCGAAGAGCGAGCCAATTGGGGAAGGGCGCCTTACATGGTGCACTGTATCCGTCGTGCAATTAGACCTTTAGCCGGCTTTCTCGTCGTTGCAATGGTGTCCCGCTCGTTTTCGATCTCTTGGGCGATTACCACGCTGCACTCTGCAGTGTTTCTTTTATCTGCGACGACGACCTTGGTCAGTTTTGCACCTAAGATCCAGCACGGTAGCCAGTCCGTTGTGGTGGGGCCGCCATGTACCCTCTTGGTTGTAGCCGCCTGACAACACAGGGATCGCTCTACTGATGCCTGCGCCGTGAACTCCCCACGTATGCCAAGGAGTAGATGCCCATCTCCTTGGGGCATCGGGACTCCCGGCAATGGCCATCCTGCCAGGTGGCCTTTGCTGTGGCTGGGTGGCGCCCGTGGGGAGGGCCCTTGGTCGGAGTAGGTGGCATCAGGGTGGATGACACGCAATGAAGCGTGGCACTTCTTCTCTTGCTGGTGGCCAGCCACCAGCAGTCTCTAAGCGTTCGAGGGCCCATTTCAAAGGTAACGTTTATGACCCCAAATCGTTCCCCTCCCTCGCCACACCATGGGAGGAACGAAAGGCATTAAATGCAAGTGAGCAGTATTCGCCCAGATATCTTGTCTGTACCAGAGCTGATGGGGAATCTTTTATGTCCGTGAAGCCTCAGTTCTTTGTCGAGCATTTAGAGGACAAGTTTGGGGAGGTGGAGGGCTTGTCAAAGATGCGGTCCGGATCGGTGTTGATAAAAACGGCGTCCTCCGCCCAGTCGCGGGCCTTGCTCGCTTGTACTAAGCTGGGGGATGTCTCCGTCACTATCACGCCCCATAAAAGTCTGAACATGGTCCAGGGCATTATCTTCCACAGGGATCTCCTTTTACAGTCCGATGACGAGCTGCGCGCCAACTTGGAGCGCCGAGGTGTCCATTTCGTCCGGCGCGTCCACCGGGGTCCGAGGGATCGTCAAGTTGCCACCGGTGCCTTCATCTTGGCCTTCGAGGGTGACACGTTACCTGAGAAGGTCAAGGTGATGGTGTACCGTTGTGATGTCAGGCCTTATATCCCTCCCCCGATGCGGTGCTTCAAGTGTTGGAAGTTCGGCCACATGTCTTCACGCTGTGCTTCCGACCTCGTCTGTCGCGATTGCGGTCGACCATCCCATCCTGATCATCCCTGTGCCCCACCTCCTATCTGTGTGAACTGTGGTGCGCACCATCCGCCTTGCTCGCCAGACTGTCCGATTCTGCAGAAGGAGCGGAAGATCATGGAGATAAAGACTCTCGACCGCCTGACGTACGCTGAGGCGAAGCGGAAATATGACCGGCTTCACCCAGTGCGCATGACGGCTTCTTATGCCGCAACTGTCTCTCCTGCTACAGTTCAATCCTCTCCAGCCAGCTCGCAGAGTCGCAGTCCCGCACCTGCCCCCTTGATGGTGGGGGGCACTAAACCCACTGTTGCTCCTGCTCCATCTACTTCAGGAGCAACACCCCCCCTACCATCGGGGGCATCAGTTCCCCCTTCCCAGCCGGAGAAGCGTAAGACTTCTTCGGCTACTCTCGTCCGGAAGGGGTCCCTTGGGGACCTCCCTTCACACGTTCCGACCGGTTCCAAAGCCGACAGCCGCAAGTGGCTCAAACAACCGCCGGTCCCTGGTCGTCGGGACACACGGTCGTCGTCTGTCCCTGAGACTGACCCGGTGACGCCCTCCTAGCCTGAACCACCAAAGGCTCAGCGCGAGAAGCAGAAGAAGAAGAAACTCCCCAAGGCCACCGACAATGCGGTGGCACCCATTCCACCGCTTCCTACAAGCTCTGCGTCTGAGGATGAGGTGGAGATTCTGGCGTCCGCTGAGGACATGGATCTCGCCAGTCCCTCGGACGCACTGGCTGGCTGTTCTCGAGGTGGTGACTCAGTAGCAGCAGGGGCCTCGGAGGCGTAATCTGCCTCCCCAGTCCCTCACGCCTTTCCCATCCATGGCTAATACCATCCTCCAATGGAACTGCAGCGGTTTCTTCCACCATCTAGCTGAGCTCCGCCAACTTATCAGCCTTCATCCTTTCCTTTGCATTGCTCTGCAGGAAACTTGGTTTCCAGCACTGCGAACCCCCGCCCTCCGTGGCTATCGGGGTTATTTTAAGAACCGGGCAGCTTATGAAAGGGTGTCTGGTGGCGTCTGCATATATGTCCTTAACTCTCTACACAGCGAGTTTGTACCTCTACAAACAGCTTTAGAGGCTGTCGCTGTTCGGGTGTGAACGCCACAGGGTGTTACCGTCTGCAGTATTTACCTACCACCGGATGGTGCTGTCGCACAGCATGTCCTGGCTGCTCTGATAGCCCAACTGCCGCCACCTTTCTTGTTGCTGGGCGATTTCAATGCCCACAACCCTCTCTGGGGTGGGACTGTCTCCGATGACCGCGGTCGTGCCGTGGAGCATTTGTTGGCTCAGCTCGACCTTAGCCTCCTGAACACCGGTGCTCCCACACATTTCAGTGTGGCCCACGGCTCGTTCTCGGCCATCGATCTCTCTCTTTGCAGCCCCGGCCTTGTCCCATCTCTCCACTGGAGAGTGCATCCTGACCTGTGTGGTAGTGACCATTTTCCCATCTATTTGTCACTGCCCCAGTGTCATTCATCTGGGCGCCTGCCCCGCTGGGCTCTCCACAGGGCTGACTGGCCGAGTCTCACTTCCGCGGCAACCGTTGAGTCTCCCCCGCAGGGTGACATTGACGATGTGGTCCGTGACTTAACCACGTCCATCATTTCGGCGGCCGAGGCTGCCATCCCCCGCTCTTCTGGACTCCCTCGGAGGAAGGCTGTACCCTGGTGGTCGCCGGAGATTGCTGAAGCTATTCGCGACCGTCGGCGGGCCCTCCAGCGTCATCGGCGGCACCCGTCTCTCGAGACCCTCATCGCCTTTAAGAGGCTCCGTGCCTTCGCCCGTCGTCTTATTGCACGGCGTAAGCAGGAGTGCTGGGAGCGGTATGTTTCATCCTTGGGCTCTCGTGTCTCCCCCTCGCTCGTGTGGTCCCGGATACGGCGGATTTATGGACACCAGACCTCTATGGGTGTCGCTGGGATCTCCTTGGACGGCGCTGTCTGCACGGACGCTGCCGCCATTGCTGAACACCTTGCTGCGCACTTTGCTCAGAGCTCTGCGACTGCAACTTATCCCCCCGCCTTTCGCTCTCTAAAGGAACGAGCCGAGCGGACGCCGTTATCGTTCCACACGCGTCGTTCTGAGAAATACAATGCTCCCTTCAGCGAGCGGGAATTCCTTGCTGCCCTCGCCGACTGCCCTGATACGGCACCAGGACCAGACGGTATACACGCGCAGATGCTGAAGCATCTTTCCAGGGACTGCCAGCGACACGTCCTCACCATCTTTAACCGCATTTGGAGCGAGGGCGTGTTCCCGTCGCAATGGCGTGAGGGTCTTATTGTCCCCATCTTGAAGCCCGATGCGGACCCACTGGCGGTGGACAGCTATCGTCCCATTACCCTCACCAACGTTTTGTGCAAATTGCTCGAACGTATGGTGGGGCGGCGTTTGTGTTGGGTCCTTGAATCGCGCGGTCTCCTCGCTCCATCCCAGGGTGGCTTCCGTCGGGGCCGGTCTGCAGCGGACAATTTGGTGCGGCTGGAATCTGCTATCCGTACGGCCTTTGCCCGACGTCAGCATCTCGTTGCCGTATTCTTCGATCTGCGGAAGGCGTATGACACCACATGGAGGCATCACATCCTTGCTACGTTGCATGAGTGGGGTCTTCGTGGTCGACTCCCGGCTTTTCTTCAGACCTTTCTATTGCACCGCTCTTTCCGGGTGCAAGTCGGTGCCGCCTCTAGTTCCTCTTATACACAGGAGAATGGGGTCCCGCAGGGCTCGGTGTTGAGCGTCTCGTTATTTCTAGTGGCCATTAATGGTCTGGCTGCAGCCGTGGGGTCGTCGGTGTCTCCTTCTTTGTATGCCGACGACTTCTGCATCTCATTTAGCTCCACGACTACGGGGGTCGCCGAACGTAGGCTTCAAGTAGCCATACGCAAGGCAGAATCGTGGGCTCTGACTCACGGTTTTCAGTTCTCTGCAGCCAAGACTCGAGTTATGCACTTCTGCAGGCGTCGGACGGTCCACCCTCATCCTGAACTTTACCTCGACGGGCACCTGCTTGAAGTGGTGGACACTTGCCGCTTCTTAGGACTCGTGTTTGATGCCCGGCTCACATGGGTTCCTCATATTACTCGGCTGAAGCAAAAGTGCTGGCGGCACCTCAACGCCCTCCGCTGCCTCAGCCACACATCTTGGGGTGCGGATCGCTGCACGCTGTTGCGACTGTACAAAGCCCTTGTGCAGTCCAGGCTTGATTATGGGAGCCTGGCCTATGGGTCTGCATCACCCTCAGTGTTGAAGTTGTTAGACCCCATACATCACTGTGGGGTTCGGCTTGCAACTGGCGCATTTCGTACGAGCCCCGTGGATAGTCTACTGGTGGAGGCCGGGGTTCCCCCGCTGCGGATTCGCCGCCATCGACTGCTCGCCGACTATGCTGTCCACGTTCGTTGCTCGCCGGGCCATCCCCATCGTCGCCTGCTTTTCCCTGTCTCGGTCCTCCACCTGCCCGAACTGCGACCTCGGTCTGGGCTTTCCATCGCTGTCCGTGTCCAGTCCCTGCTGTCCGAACTGGGATCATTCCCTCTTCTGCCTCCCTTCCGGGTCCGTGCACCTACGCCTCCCTGGTGCTTGTCCCGTCCGTCCGTCCGTCTGGACTTGGCACAGGGACCCAAGGACTCGGTTCCGCCTGTGGCCCTCCGTCGCCGTTTTCTTGTGCTCCTCGCCTCATTTTCGGACTGTGAGCCTGTCTACACCGATGGTTCCCTGGTTGATGGTCGCACTGCCTACGCTTTTGCTCATGCCGCCCACGTTGAACAGCGCTCCTTGCCGGCTGGCTGCAGTATTTTTACTGCAGAGCTGGTGGCCATATTGCGTGCTCTTGAGCATATGCGTTCCTGCTCAGGTACGTCCATTGTCATCTGCAGTGACTCCCTGAGCAGCCTCCAGGCCATCGACCGCTGCTATCCCTCATGTCCTCTGGTGTCCTCTATTCGGGAGTCTGTTTCTACCATTACCCGCTCTGGCCGTTCGGTGGTCTTTGTTTGGACGCCGGGTCACGTTGGCATCCCAGGGAACGAACGTGTCGACAGGTTGGCCAAAGGGGCGATCGACGCCCCAGTTTTGGAGATCGGCCTTACGGCTCGCGACCAGCAGCTGGTGTTGCGCCGTAAGGTTCTTGGGATGTGGGCTGCTGAGTGGCGTGGCATGACAGCCCCGAATAAACTGCGGGCTGTCAAGGAGACGACCGATGTGTGGCGTTCCTCCCTGCGGGCTTCTCGCAGGGACTCGGTGGTCCTGTGTCGGCTGCGCATCGGCCATACATACCTGACGCACGGCCATCTGTTGCGTCAGGAGGATCCCCCTCTGTGTCGGTGTGGGTCCCGGCTGACGGTCGGCCACATTTTGCTGGAGTGTCCTCGACTGCGCACACTCCGGCAATCTTTTAATCTCCCGGGCACTTTGGCTTTGGTTTTATCTGACGATGCCTCCATGGCTGACAATGTTTTACATTTTATCCGTGGTAGTCCTTTTTATGGTTCGATTTAGGGAGGTCCTGCACCTTCCCATTCTGTGTCTTTTGTCCTCGCGTCTCTTTACATTTGTTGCTGTTTTGGTGTATAGTCTGCTGGTTGACTCTTTCCCTTTTTTTTGTCTCGCGGTCAGTCAACCAGTTTCCAGCCGTCTTCTTTTCTTCTGTATGTTAGTGTCTGGTGTTTGTCTGTCCTCTTCTTGTCTGTAGTGTTCGTTGTTGCATTTGTGTTCTTGTAGTGCCTGGGGGGAGTCTCCTTCCCTCTAGGGTTTTACCTGCTTCGTGACCCGGTCTCGCCTGTTTTTGGAATGGGGGACTGATGACCTTAGCTGTTTAGTCCCCCTTAAACATCCCAACAACCAACCAACCAACCATGTTGGGATCCCTGGGAATGAGAATGTTGACCGTCTGGCGAAAGAGGCCACAAATACATCATCTCTTGATGTTGGCCTCCCAGAGACTGATTTGCGGGCAGTCTTCCGCCGCAAAATTTTGGCGCTATGGGCCGATGAATGGCGCGACCTGACGACGCGCAACAAACTTCGGGCCATCAAAGGGGCTACCGGTGTGTGGCGCTCCTCCTTGCGGGTCTCTCGCAAGGAGTCTGTTGTCCTCTGCCGGCTGCGCATTGGGCACACGTGGCTGACGCACGGACACTTATTGCGACGAGAGGACCCACCTTTATGTCGCTGCGGCTCCATTTTGACGGCGGTCCACATTTTATTGGACTGTCCACTTTTAGCTGTGCTCAGGCAGTCGTTCGCACTGCCTGACACGCTTCCTGCCCTTTTAACAGGTGACTCGGCTATGGCTGACTTAGTTTTAAGTTTTATTCGTTGTTTATCATTTAATCTGAGTTTTTCTATTTTATCTTATTGTTTTGTGTTGATTCTGGCCTTTGGCCTCCGGTTTTAAACTGACTTTTTAATGTGTTTCAAGTGGTTGGTTTTTCCTTTTTTATTTCTCTGGTCGGCCAACCACCGTCACACTCTGTGTGCTTTTAGTTCGTTTTGTCTGGTCTTTGTCTCCGTTTCTCTTGTTCTGTGTCGTCTGTGCTCTATTCTGTTACACGTTTTTTATTCTCTGTGTGTGTTTTTTTAGTACTTGGACTAAGGGACCGATGACCGTAGCAGTCTGGTCCCTTTAATCCCCCAAACCAACCAACCAACCAATCTAAGCTCGCCCGGGCATCCTAACTATCGTCTCCTGTTCCCGCGATTGGTCGTCCGTCTGCCAGAACGTCGGCCCCGCTCTGGTTGTACAATAGCGGTCCGCGTAAAAGAGCTTCTCTGCGGGCTTGGGTTTTTCCCTGTTCCACCTCCTTTCCGGGCGCCTCTGCGTACACCCCCGTGGTGTGCTCCTCGCCCTTGCCTTCGGCTCGACTTGGCACAGGGCTCGAAGGACTCGGTCCCTCCAGAGGCCTTCCGCCGCCGCTTTTTTTCCATCCTGGCCACGTATCAGGGCTCTGGAATTGTTTACACCGACGGTTCGATGGTTGCTGGTCGTGTCGGGTATGCACTAACTCTAGGGGACCATTCCGAACAACGTTCCTTGCCGGATGGCTGCAGCGTTTACACTGCTGAGCTGGTCGCCATCTTTCGTGCCCTAGAGTATATCCGCTCCTGCTCAGGTGAGTCCTTCGTTATCTGTAGCGATTCCCTGAGCGGTTTACGAGCTCTCGACCAGTGTTTTCCTCGTTCTCGTCTGGTGATGGCTATCCATGAGTCCCTGCATACTCTTGCGCGTTGCGGCCGCTCTGTGGTCTTTGTGTGGACCCCCGGTCATGTCGGTATCCCGGGCAATGAACATGCTGACCGCCTGGCGAAGGAGGCCATGAGACAACCGTCTCTGGATGTTGGCCTCCCAGAGACTGATTTGCGGGCAGTCCTCTGCCGAAAAGTTTTTGCGATTTGGGACGCTGAATGGCACGATCGGATCACGCACAATAAACTCCGTGCCATTAAGGAGACGACGACTGTGTGGCGGTCATCCATGCGAGCCAACCGCAAGGACTCAGTCGTCCTTTGTCGGCTCCGCATTGGCCACTCCCGGCTGAGACACAGTTATTTACTGCGCCGGGAGGACCCTCCTGTATGTCGCTGCGGGGCGGCTTTGACAGTGGCCCACATTTTGTTGGCCTGCCCCCTTTTAGCTGTGGTCAGGCAGACATTTGTGCTGCCTGATACGCTCCCTGCCCTTTTATCCGATGACCCTGTTATGGCTGGCTTAGTTTTACGTTTTATTCGGGCAGGGGGTTTTTATCGTTTACTCTGAGTGTTTGTTCTGTTCTTTTGTGTTGATTCCAGCCATTGGCCTACGATTTTACGCTGAGTTTTTAATGTGTTCTCGGTGGTTGGCTTTTCCTTTTTATCTCTATGGTTGGCCAACCACCGTCACACTCTGTGTGAATTTAATTTGTCTTGTCTGAGCTCTGTAAGAGTATTTCTTGTCCTGTGTCGTCTGACGTTTTTCCTGCTGTTCGTTTTTCTTCTATTTGGGTGGTTTTAATTTTTTGGAAAGAGGGACCGATGACCGTCGCAGTCTGGTCCCTTTAATCCCCCAAACCAACCAACCAACCAACTGCCACAACGTCCCTCTTCTGGGCGCCCTTGATGCAGTGGTTCACTCGGTCACCACCATCATAGTTCCTGAAGCATAATCTTCCATTCCCCGTTCTTCTGAGTCCCCTCGGAGGAGGACTCTGCCTTAGTGGTAGCCTGAGGTCGCTGAGAGGATTAAAGATCTCCGGCGGGCGCTACAGTGTCAGGAGCGACATCCCTCCACCGAACACCTTATCACCTTCAAACGGCTGCGTGCCCGAGCCCGCCACCCTATCCGCCAACGCAAGCAGCAGTGCTGGGAGCGGTATGTGTCCACCATTGGCCTCCATGGCCCTCCATTGCAGATCTGGGCCAAGATTCGGCGCATCTATGGCTATCGGACCCCTGTCAACGTCCCTGCGCTCTCACTAAATGGAGCAGTTTGTACTGACTCCGACGTCATTGCAAACCGCTTGGCAGAGCATTTTGCTATGAGTTCCACTTCTGCCATTAACCCCTGGCCTTCCGCTCCATTAACGAGCAGATGGAACGTCGGAGCCTTTCATTTCGCACACACCATCCAGAATCGTACATTGTTCCATTCAGTGAGTGGGAATTTCGCAGTGCCCTAGCCGCTTGCCCTGATGCCGCTCCTGGGCCAGATCGCATCCACTCTCAGATGCTGAAACACCTTTCAGTGGGCTGCCAGCGACGGCTCCTTGAACTTTACAACCGTCTCTGGGTCGCGGGTGAGTTTCTGTCGCAATGGCGGGAAAGTATTGTTATCCCCATTCTGAAACCAGGCAGGAACCCTTTAGAGGCGGACAGCTACAATCCTATTAGCCTCACCAACGTTCTTTGCAAGTTGATTGAACGGATGGTGAGCTGGCGCTTGAATTGGATACTGGAGTCTCGGGGCCTTCTGGCTCCGTCTCAGGGTGGATTTCGTAAAGTCCGCTCCACCTCAGACAATCTGGTGAGCCTGGAGTCGGCCATCCGTACTGCCTTTGCCCGCCGTCAGCAGCTGGTCGCTGTCTTTTTCGACATGCGGAAGGCGTACTATACGACATGGCGTCATCACATCCTTTCTACGCTTCATGGATGGGGTCTTCGGGGCCTCCCATAGTTCCTCCCGAGTCCAGGAGAACGAGGTACCACAGGGATCTGTCCTCAGTATCTGCCTGTTTTTATTTGCCATAAACGGGCTGGCTGTAGCGGTGGGAAATTCTGTCTCCGCTTCCTTGTATGCTGACGACATCTGCCTTTACTGCAGCTCAATTGGCGTTGCAGCTGCTGACCGTCTGCAACAGGGCGTTATCCGTAAGGCGCAGTCTTGGGCTGTAGCTCATGGGTTCCCGTTTTCGGCTACCAAGACCCGCGTTATGCATTTCTGCCGGCGACGCACTGTTCACCCGTAGCCGCGGCTTTATCCTGACAGCGAAGCTCTTACTGTGGTAGAGGCGCAGAGGCTTCTGGGTGTGGTTTTTGTTGCCCGGTTGACTTTGCGGCCTCATATTCGGCAGCTTAAACAGGCGTGTTGGCGGCATCTAAATGCTCTGAGATTCTTGAGCCACACCAGCTGGGGCGACGACTGATCTACCCTGGACTATGGGAGTCTGGTTTATGGCTCAGCATCCCCATCTACGTTGCAGATGCTGGACCCAATACTACACGGCGGGATACGCCTTGCCACTGGTGCCTTCCACGCCAGCCCTGTGGACAGCATATTTGTGGATGCAGGTGTCCCTACACTGCAGTTACGCCGCCAATGTTTACTGGCCGCTAATGCAGCCCATGTTTTTAGCTTGCCCTGGCATCCAAATTATCGTCTTCTATTCCTGGAATCGGTCGTCCATCTGCCAGAATGTCGGCCCCAGTCGGGTTGTACGATCGTGTTCCGCGTCAAACAGCTTCTTTCCTGGCTTGGGTTTTTCCCTGTTCCATCTCCTTTCGAAACCCCTTTGCGTAACCCCGTGGTGTGGACCTCGCCCTTGACTGCGGCTCGAACTGGCACATGGCCGGAAGGACTCAGTCCCTCCAGATGCCTTCCGCCGCAGCTTTTATACCATCCTAGCCATGTATCAGGGCTCTTGCATTGTATAAACTAACGGTTCAATGGTTGCTGGTCGTGTCGGTTATGCGCTATCTCTAGGGGACCATGCCGAACAACGTTCATTGCTGGATGGCTGCCGCGTTTACACTGCTGAGCTGGTCGCCATCTTTCGTACCCTAGAGTATATCCACTCCTGCTCAGGTGAGTCCTTTGTGATCTGTAGCGATTCCCTGAGCGGTTCACGAGCTCTCGACCAGTGTTTCCCTCGTTCTCGTCTGGTGATGGCTATCCAGGAGGCCCTACATAATCTTGCCCGTTGCGGCCGCTCTGTGGTCTTTGTGTGGACCCCCGGTCATGTCGATATCCCGGACAATGAATATGTTGACCGCCTGGCGAAAGAGGCCATCAGTAAACCATCTATGGACATTTGCCTCCCAGAGACTGATTTGCGAGCAGTCCTCCGCCGAAAAGTTTTTGCGCTTTGAGACGCTGAATGGCGCGATCGGATCACGCCCAATACACTCCATGCCATTAAAGAGACGACGACTGTGTGGCGGTCATCCATGCGAGCCAACCACAGGGACTCAGTTGTCCTTTGTCGGCTCCACATTGGCCACTCCTGGCTGACACACAGTTACTTCCTGCATCGGGAGGACCCTCCTCTGTGTCGCTGCGGGGCGGCTTTAACAGTGGCTCACATTTTGTTGGCCTGCCCCCTTTCAGCTGTGGTCAGGCAGACATTTGCGTTACCTGATATGCTCCCTGCCCTTTTAACTGATGACCCTGCTATGGCTGCCTTAGTTTTACGTTTTATTTGGGCAGGGGGTTTTTATCATTTATTATGAGGGTTTATGTTTTATTTCCCCCCTGCGGGTACGGGGGTTAGAATAGGCCCGCGGTATTCCTGCCTGTCGTAAGAGGCGACTAAAAGGAGTCTCACATGTTTTCGGCCTTATGTGATGGTCCCCTCTCGGGTTTGACCTCCATCTTTCTAAATTATTCCGAAGAGCGAGCCAATTGGGGAAGGGCGCCTTACATGGTGCACTGTATTCGTCGTGCGTTGAGACGTTTAGCCGGCTTTCTCGTCGTTGCAATGGTGTCCCGCTCGTTTACGAACCCTTGGGCGATTACCACGCTGCACTCTGCAGTGTTCCTTTTATCTGCGACGACGACCTTGGAAAGTTTAGCACCTAAGATCCAGCACGGTAGCCAGCCCGTTGTGGTGGGGCCGCCATGTACCCTCTTGGTTGTAGCCCCCTGACAACACAGGGATCGCTCTACTGATGCCTGCGCCGTTAACTCCCCACGTATGCCAAGGAGTAGATGCCCATCTCCTTGGGGCATCCGGACTCCCGGCAATGGCCGTCCTGCCAGGTGGCTATTGCTGCGGCTGGGTGGCGCCCGTGGGGAGGGCCCTTGGTCGGAGTAGATGGCATCAGGGTGGATGACCCGCGATGAAGCGTGGTACATCATCTCTCACTGGCGGCCAGCCGCCAGCAGTCTCTAAGCTTTCTCGGGCAAAATTTAATGCTCAGAAGTACGACCCAAAAACGTTCCCCTCCCTGGCCAATTTCCCCCCTGCGGGTTCGGGGGTTAGAATAGGCCCGCGGTATTCCTGCCTGTCGTAAGAGGCGACTAAAAGGAGTCTCAAATGTTTCGGCCTTATGTGCAGGTCCCCTCTCGGGATTGACCTCCATCTTTCTACATTATTCCGAAGAGCGAGCCAATTGGGGAAGGGCGCCTTACATGGTGCACTGTATTCGTCGTGCAATTAGACCTTTAGCCGGCTTTCTTGTCGTTGCAATGGTGTCCCGCTCGTTTTCGATCTCTTGGGCGATTACCACGCTGCACCCTGCAGTGTTTCTTTTAACTGCGACGACGACCTTGGACAGTTTTGCACCTAAGATCCAGCACGGTAGCCAGCCCGTTGTGGTGGGGCCGCCATGTACCCTCTTGGTTGTAGCCCCCTGACAACACAGGGATCGCTCTACTGATGCCTGCGCCGTTAACTCCCCACGTATGCCAAGGAGTAGATGCCCATCTCCTTGGGGCATCAGGACTCCCGGCAATGGCCGTCCTGCCAGGTGGCTATTGCTGCGGCTGGGTGGCGCCCGTGGGGAGGGCCCTTGGTCGGAGTAGGTGGCATCAGGGCGGATGACCCGCAATGAAGCGTGGTACATCATCTCTCGCTGGTGGGCCTCCACCAGCAGTCTCTAAGCGATCGAGGTCTAACATCAACGGCAGGAAATACGAACCACGATCATTTCCCTCCCTGGCCACTCCATGGGAGGAACATATGGCAAAAGAAGGCAGTGGAGACTATTCACCCCGGTTCCTTGTGTGTACGCGAGTTGATGGGGAATCGTTTATGTCAACCAAGCCCCAGTTTTTTGTGGAGCATATAGAGGACAAGTTCGGGGAGGTGGAGGGCTTGTCCAAGATGCGCTCTGGTTCTGTGCTCATCCAAACGGCATCCTCTGCCCAGTCACGGAGGTTGCTCAATTGTGACAAGTTGGGGGATGTTTCAGTTAGCATCACGCCGCATAAGAGTCTCAACATGGTCCAGGGTATTATATTCCACAGAGATCTTCTTCTGCAGTCCGACGATGAATTACGCGCCAACCTCGAACGACGAGGTGTTCACTTCGTCCGGCGCGTCCATCGGGGTCCGAGGGATAATCAGGTAGCCACCGGTGCCTTCATCTTGGCCTTTGAGGGTGATGTATTACCCGAAAAGGTTAAGGTGATGGTTTACGGTTGTGATGTGAAGCCATATATCCCTCCTCCGATGCGGTGTTTTAAGTGCTGGAAGTTCGGGCACATGTCATCTCGCTGTACTTCCAGCATCACGTGTCGGGATTGTGGACGTCCTTTGCATCCTGATACTCCATGTGCCCCGCCTCCTATCTGTGTTAACTGCGGAGAACACCATTCCCCCTGCTCGCCGGACTGCAGGATCTTCCAGAAAGAAAGGAAGATAATGGAATATAAGACTCTGGACCGCCTGAGCTACACCGAGGCAAGGCGGAAATATGAGCGGCTACATCCCGTGCCCATGACATCCTCCTGTGCCGCTGCTGCAACAGCGATCCGATCCTCTCCGGTATCGTCACGTACTGTTGCCTCTCAGCTATGTCACAATGAACCGGCCCCCTTGGTTGTGGGGGGCACTTCCCCCTCTGTTGCTCCATCTACTCCAGGAGCAACACCACCCCAACCATCGGGGACATTCGTCCCCCCTTCCCAGCCGGAGAAGAGTGGTGCTTCTTCGGCTACTCTAGCCAGAAAGGGGTCCCTTGGGGCCCTCCCTTCCCAGGCATCGCCCAGTGTCAAAGCGGAACCCCGCAAAGGTTTGAAACAACAACCGGTCGCTGGTCATAGGGCTTCACGGTCTTCGTCCGTCCCTGAGACTGACCCAGTGGGGCCCTCCCAGCCAAACCCTCCAAAGGCACAGCGTGCGAAGCAGTTGAAGAAAAAGGCTCCCAGGCATCCTGACATTGCGGTGGCACCTGTCCCACCGCAACCTTCAAATTCTGCGTCTGAGGACGAGGTGGAGATCCTGGCGTCTGCTGAGGACCTCGATCTCGGCGGTCCCTCAGACGCCATGAATAGCACTAGCGCGGGTGCTCAATCGGAGGCAGCAGGTGACCCGGCGGCGTAATCTGCCTTCCCAGTCCCGTCACGCCTTTCCCAGCCATGGCCAATACCATCCTCCAGTGGAACTGCAGCGGTTTCTTCCACCATCTAGCTGAGCTCCGCCAACTTATCAGCCTTCACCCTTTCTTCTGCATTGCTCTCCAGGAAACTTGGTTTCCAGCAATGCGAACCCCCGCCCTCCGGGGCTATCGGGGTTATTATAAGAACCGAGCTGCTTATGAAAGGGTGTCTGGTGGCGTCTGCATATATGTCCTTCACACTCTGCACAGCGAGTCTGTCCCTCTCCAGACGCCTTTAGAGGCTGTCGCTGTACGCGTGTGGACGCCACAGGCTGTTACCGTCTGCAGTCTTTACATTCCACCGGATTGTGATGTCTCGCAGCCTGTCCTGGCTGCACTGGTCGCCCAATTGCCGCCACCTTTCTTGCTATTGGGCGACTTCAACGCCCATAACCCTCTGGGGGGTGGGTCAGTGGCAACAGGTCGAGGCGCCATCGTTGAGCATTTATTGTCGCAGCTCGATCTGTCGCTGTTAAATGATGGTGCCTTCACACACTTCAGTGTGGCGCATGGCACCTACTCCACCACTGACCTTTCAATCTGTAGCCATAGCCTCTTACCGTCTGTCCAATGGAGTGTGCATGACGACCTGTGTGGTAGTGACCACTTTCCGCTCTTTTTGTCACTACCACAGCGTCACTCTTCTGGGCGCCCTAGCAGATGGGCTATGAATAAGTCTGACTGGGACTTGTTCTCCTCCACTGCCGCTATTGAGCCACTCTCTCCTGCTGACATTGATGCGGTGGTTCAATCGGTCACCACCGGCATCGTTACTGCCGCCGAATCTGCCATTCCCCGTTCTTCTGGGTCCCCTCGGCGGAGGACTGTGCCTTGGTGGTCGCTTGAAATCGCTGAAGCGATTAAAGATCGCCGGCGGGCGCTCCAGCGTCACAAGCGACATCCCTCCATAGACCACCTTATCGCCTTCAAACGGCTGCGTGCGCGGGCCCGCCTCCTTATCCGCCAAGGCAAGAAGGAGTGCTGGGAGCGGTATGTGTCCATCATTGGCCTCCATGTCACTCTATCGCAGGTCTGGGCCAAGATTCGACGCGTCTACGGCTATCGCCCACCTGTCAGCGTCCCTGCGCTCTCACTGAATGGAGCAGTTTGTACTGACTCCGACGTCATTGCAAATCGCCTAGCAGAGCATTTTGCTATGAGTTCCGCTTCTGCGAATTACCCCGAGGCCTTCCGCTCCATTAAAGAGCGGATGGAACGTCGGAGCCTTTCGTTTCGCACCAACCACCTAGAATCTTACAATGCTCCATTTAGTGAGTGGGAATTTCGCAGTGCCCTAGCTGCTTGCCATGATACCGATCCTGGGCCAGATGGCATCCACTGTCTGATGCTGAAACACCTTTCAGTGGACTGCCAGCGGCGCCTTCTCGATCTTTACAACCGTCTTTGGGTCGAGGGGGAGTTTCCGTCGCAATGGCGGGAAGGCATTGTCATACCCGTTTTGAAACCTGGAAAGAACCCTCTGGAGGTGGACAGCTACCGTCCCATTAGCCTCACCAACGTTCTTTGCAAGTTGCTTGAACGGATGGTGAGCCGGCGCTTGAATTGGGTACTGGAGTCTCGGGGCCTTCTCGCTCCGTCTCAGGGTGGGTTCCGTAAAGGCCGCTCCGCCACCGACAATCTGGTGAGCCTGGAGTCGGCCATCCGTACTGCCTTTGCCCGCCGTCAGCACCTGGTTGCTGTCTTTTTCGACATGCGGAAGGCGTACGATACGACATGGCGTCATCACATCCTTTCTACGCTTCATGGATGGGGTCTTCGGGGTCCTCTGCCGATTTTTATCCGCAACTTTCTGTCGTGTCGTACCTTCCGCGTGCAAGTCGCGGCCTCGTATAGTTCCTCCCACGTCCAGGAGAACGGTGTGCTACAGGGTTCTGTTTTAAGTGTCTGTCTGTTTTTAATAGCCATTAACGGGCTTGCTGCGGCCGTGGGAAATTCTGTCTCCGCTTCCCTGTATGCTGACGACTTTTGCCTTTACTACAGCTCTACAGGCATTGCAGCTGTTGAACGTCAGCTACAGGGCGCTATCCGTAAGTCGCAGTCTTGGGCTGTAGCGCATGGGTTTCAGTTTTCGGCAGCCAAGACCTGCGTTATGCATTTCTGCCGGCGCCGGACAGTCCATCCTGAGCTGCAGCTTTATCTTGCCGACGAACTCCTTGCAGTGGTTGTGACCCACAGGTTTTTGGGGGTCGTTTTTGATGCTCGGTTGACTTGGCTGCCTCATATTCGGCAGCTCAAACAGGCGTGTTGGCGGCATCTCAATGCACTGCGATGTTTGAGCCACACCCGCTGGGGCGCCGACCGCTCTACCCTGTTACGGCTCTACCAGGCGTTAATCCAGTCCCGCCTGGATTATGGGTGCCTGGCTTATGGCTCAGCATCCCCGTCTGCGTTGCGGGTGCTGGACCCAATTCTCCACAGCGGGATACGCCTTGCCACTGGTGCTTTCCGCACCAGCCCTGTGGACAGCTTACTAGTGGAGGCAGGTGTCCCTCCACTGCGGTTCCGACGCCAACGTTTGCTGGCCGCTTATGCTGCCCATGTTCTAAGCTCGCCCGGGCATCCTAACTATCCTCTCCTGTTCCCGCGATCGGTCGTCTGTCTGCCAGAACGTCGGCCCCGCTCTGGTTGTACAATAGCGGTCCGCGTCAAAGAGCTTCTCTGCGGGCTTGGGTTTTTCCCTGTTCCACCTCCTTTCCGGGCGCCTCTGCGTACACCCCCGTGGTGTGTTCCTCGCCCTTGCCTTCGGCTCGACTTGGCACAGGGCTCGAGGGACTCGGTCCCTCCAGAGGCCTTCCGCCGCCGCTTTTTTTCCATCCTGGCCACGTATCAGGGCTCTGGAATTGTTTACACCGACGGTTCGATGGTTGCTGGTCGTGTCGGGTATGCGCTAACTCTAGGGGACCATTCCGAACAACGTTCCTTGCCGGCTGGCTGCAGCGTTTACACTGCGGAGCTGGTCGCCATCTTTCGAGCCCTAGAGTATATCCGCTCCTGCTCAGGTGAGTCCTTCGTTATCTGTAGCGATTCCCTGAGCAGTTTACGAGCTCTCGACCAGTGTTTTCCTCGTTCCCGTCTGGTGATGGCTATCCATGGGTCCCTGTCTACTCTTGCGCGTTGCGGCCGCTCTGCGGTCTTCGTGTGGACCCCAGGCCATGTTGGGGTCCCCGGCAACGAGAATGTTGACCGGCTGGCGAAAGAGGCGACTAGTGCACCATCTCTGGACGTTGGCCTCCCAGAGACAGATTTGCGAGCATCCCTACGCCGCAAAATTCTGGACTTTGGGACACTGAATGGCGCGCCCTGCCTTCACGCAACAAACTTCGGGCCATCAAAGGGGCTACCGGTGTGTGGCGCTCCTCCTTGCGGGTCTCTCGCAGGGAGTCTGTTGTCCTCTGCCGGCTGCGCATTGGGCACACGTGGCTGACGCACGGCCACTTATTGCGCCGTGAGGACGCACCTCTCTGTCGCTGCGGCTCCGTTTTATCTGTGGTCCATATTTTATTGGAGTGTCCGCTTTTAGCTGTGCTCAGGCAGTCGTTCGCACTGCCTGACACGCTCCCTGCCCTTTTATCTGATGACTCTGTTATGGCTGGCTTAGTTTTACGTTTTATTCGGGCAGGGGGTTTTTATCATTTAATCTAAGTGTTTCTGTTTTATCTTGTTGTTTTGTGTTGATTCTGGCCTTTGGCCTCTGGTTTTAAACTGATTTTTTTTAATGTGTTTTAAGTGGTTGGCTTTTCCTTTTTTATTTCTATGGTCGGCCAACCACCGTCACACTCTGTGTGATTTTAGTTCGTTTTGTCTGGTCTTTGTCTCAGTTTCTCTTGTTCTGTGTTGTCTTTGCTCTGTTCTGTTTCTCGTTTTTATTCTCTGTGGGTGTTTTTAGTACTTGGAAAAAGGGACCGATGACCGTAGCAGTCTGGTCCCTTTAATCCCACAAACCAACCTTTATGTTTTATTTCATTGTTTTGTGTTGATTCTGGCCTTTGGCCTACGGTTTTAAACTGAGTTTTTAATGTGTTCTCGGTGGTTGGCTTTACCTTTTTTATTCTATGGTCGGCCAACCACCGCCACACTCTGTGTGATTTTAATTTGTTATATCTTATCTTTGTCTGAATTTTTCTTGTCCTGTGTTGTCTGTTGTCTCTATTATCCGTTTTTTACTCTGTGTGGTAGTTTTTAAGTTTTGGAACAAGGGACCGATGACTGTTGCAGTCTGGTCCCTTTAATCACACAAACCAACCAACCAACCACCCCAAACAAACTCCGTGCCGTCAAGGAGACGACGACTGTGTGGCGGTCATCCCTGCGAACCCCTCGCAGGGTTTCAGTAGTCCTTTGCCGGCTCTGCATTGGCCACACCCGCTTGACACACAGCTTTATACTGCGGCATGTCGATGTGGGTCGGCTATCACGGTGGTCCACATTTTGTTGGCCTGTCTACTTTTAACTATGTTCAGGCAGACGTTTGCGCTTCCTAACATGCTCCCTGCCCTTTTAACAGATGACTCTGCCATGGTGGACTTAGTTTTGCGTTTTATTAGGGCAGGGAGTTTTTATCATTTAATCTGAGTGTTTATGTTTTTTTTTTTTGTGTTGTTTCTGGCCTTTGGCCTACGATGTTAAACTGAGTTTTTAATGTGTTCTCGGTGGTTGGCTTTTCCTTTTTCATCTCTATAGTCGGCCATCTACCGTTACACTCCATGTGATTTTAATTTGTTTTGTCTGATCTCTGTCTGAGTCTCTCTTGTCCTGTGTCGTATGCCGTGTTTTCTGTTGTTCGTTCTTTATTGTCTGTGGGTGATTTTAGTTATTTGGAAAAAGGGACCGATGACCGTCGCAGTCTGGTCCCTTTAACCCCCACCAACCAACCAACCTACCTACCGATTCAGGGAAATCAGGAAAAACCTAAATCAGGATGGACGGATGGTGATGTGAACCGTGACCCTCTTGGGTTGTTTGCATATGACACTGTCTTTTATTGACTAGTAAAGTCATCAGAAGATCAAAAAAGGAATTGTCAAACAATTTAGAAAAGATATCTGCATGGTGCAAAAATTGGTAATTGACACTAAATTACAATAAGTGAGAGGTAAACCACATTAGTACTAAAAGGAATCCGTTAATCTTCGGTTTCGCGATAAATCAATCAAGTCTAAGGGCCGAAAATTCTACTAATTACCTAGCATTTACAATTACGAACAATTTAAATTGGAAGGAATGCATTGAAAATGTTGTGGGGAAGATTAACCAAAGACTGCGTTTTATTGGCGAGACACTTAGAAAAAAGTTGATGTAATAAAGACAATGTACAGATGACACAATTGTAGTTTCATAACACCATTGGGGAACTCGGAGTAGTTCCAGATAAGACAAGGACTTAATCGAAGTAGTATTCTATCTCTTGCACTTTTTAATGTTGTGATGGAGGGAATAAATAGGGCAGTGATATATATAGTAAAAGGAAAAGACAAAAAGATGATTTTAGGAGATGATAAGGTAATATGGGGTGATAAAGTGGTAAATGTACAGTTACAACTTGATGCGTATAAAGAAATAATGAAAAGGTACGGATTAAAAGTAAATAGTCCGCTTTTAGATGTGCTCAGGCAGACGTTCGCACTGCCTGACACGCTCCCTGCCCTTTTACTCGATGACTCTGCCATGGTGGACTTAGTTTTGCGTTTTATTCGGGCAGGGGGTTTTTATAGTTTAATCTGAGTGTTTGTTTTTTAGCGTTGATTCTGGCTTTTAGCCTCTGATTTTAAACTGAGTTTTTAATGTGTTCTTGGTGGTTGGCTTCTCCTCTTTTTTTTCTCTATGGTCGGCCAACCACCGTCACACACTGTGTGTTTTACTTTGTTTTGTCTGATCTTTCGGCGTCTTTTTCGTCCTGTGTCGTCTGACGTCTTTCCTGCTGTTTGTTTTTTTATTCTCTTTGGGCGGTTTTAATATTTTTTTGGAAAAAGGGACCGATGACCATCGCAGTCTGGTCCCTTTCATCCCACAAACCAACCAACCTAAAAGTAAATAAAGATAAAAATGAAGTAAAGGTATTTGGAAGAGAGAAAGGGATCAACGGAAATATTACCTTGAATGGAGAACCCCTCAAAGTGGTAGAAAGTTTCACTTATTTAGGGAGTGAAATATCTAGGGATGGAAGACTAACCAACGAAATAAATAAGACGTTACAGAAGGGAGACAATTTCCACTAAACAATAAAACACCTGATTTGGAATAAGGAAGATTCAGAAAAAGCAAAACTCCTTATGTATAAGAATTGTTACTTCCTTCTTGTCATCAATGGTAAAGAAATATGAACAACGACTGAAAGGGACTGGAGCAGACTGCAAGCACGGGGAATGAAATTTCTCAGAGCATTTAAGGTAAAAGAAAGGGTGGACAGAGTAAGGAATGTAGAGATCAGATAGGACGTAAAACAAGAAAGTATGAGAGAAGACATTCAAAAAGAGCTTAAGATGGAATGGGCATGTTAAGAGGATTCATGGACAGAGACACCCCAAAATTATGGAAGAGCTAAAGATGGATGGAAAAAGACCTAGAGGGCACCCGAGAATACGGTGGAAAATGGGAGTGAGAATATCTGTGGAAAGGAGAGATGTGACCTGGCACCAAGTGGAGGAAGAAAAGTGGTGGGAGGGCCGAGCCTAATTGGGAGGACTCGTCAGCACCCAGACCAGGCAGTAGCTGGAGCGGGATCCGGATATAGATAGATAGATACATAGATAGGCTTAGAAAATGTAACGGATCTACTGAGGAGACTGCCCTTCACTATGCTTGTCCATCCCCTTTTAGAAACCATCTGCGCGATGTGGAACCATATCAGATAGGATTGACAGAGTACTTCGAAAAAGTTTAAAAAGAATTAAGGCAGCACATTTTATATGATCGCGAAATAAGGGAGAGAGTGTGGATGAAATTATACACCACATGGGATGTATGTCATTTTAAAAAAAGGCGTTCTTCGCTGCGGAAGAATCCTCTCACTAAATTCCTATCCCCAACTTTATCCTCCGAATGCGGAAATATTTGATTGATTCCGACCTACATGGGGAGAAACGATATCCATGACAAAATAAGTGAAATCAGAGATCGAACGAAAACATATAGGTGAAAATTATTAAGGTGGTTCGATAAACCCTCTGCCAGGCACTTGAATGTGATTTGCAGAGTATCAATGCAGATGTAGATATGCGATTCCAGTGGGACATTAACCACTTGGCCATCTCTCTCGGTTATTCAAAGAAGGGCATCGCGAATACTCACAGGTTGGTTTGAGCAGCGAAAGAGCTCCACAGAAGTACTGAAAGAACTGAAGTGGAGGACGCTTGAAGATAGACGAAAATTATCCCGCGAAAGCCAGTTTGGTTCGTTTCAGAAACCCGTATTAAGTGATGTATCTAGCGATATACTTCAGAACCCTATATAGCGCTCCTATACAAACCACGAAAGCAAATTACAGTGCCACCGCTGCGTTTAAGTAATCATTCTTTCCAGGCGGCATATACGATTGGGAAGGAAGAAACCCCAGCATATGGGCTGCCATGGGAAATACTTTATGCCATGTACTTCACTGTGTTTCGCAGAGTATGTACTTCGGTGTAGTCGTAGCTAACGTTACCAAATCGTTAAGGTAGAGTCCGAATCTAGTCTCCTATGCAGCGCAAGATCTTAACTCGCGTAGCTTGAAACTCAATGCTCCCATAACGAAAGGTCTGGGTTCCTTATCTGAATTGCTGATGAGCATTTTATCTGATTAAGTCTCTACGCCGCTACCTGTCGAAGGAATGTTTGGGATTAAGGATTAAGATAGACTTCTTTCAGGAGTCTGAATTCTTCTTTTTAAGTGTGCTTCAGATTAGCTGCTGGGACTTTAGGTACCAGAAAGATGTGTGGGAAACCACGAACAAGGTCGGGAATCGGAAAAAACTAAATGTAATCGCTTCGAAAAACCTGGTAATTCCTTCCTCCGCTTAGTTTCAGAAGGAGAACATTCGTTGCGAGAGCAGTGTATTCAGCGTAGGATTTTTTTTAATTATATTTGTTCTATTGAGGGAGCAGACCAAGAAAAGAGGTAACGGATTTAAACCAGTTAGCAATGGATACAAGGTTCATATGCAGCTAAACTACCTGTTAACGATGTCTGACTGTACACAAGATATCACCCATATACATTCTGCAAGAACACCAGCAAGATTGTTTCCAAAGTATAAAAATTTAACTGTAACAGCTCAATTGAATTTTAATATTTTCGGTTGTTTACGGCTCTTTTACCAGTAACAGGTACGTGTAGCATTTACAGTATACTGCATATTCTTTTACCCGATATTTAACGAGGATTGATTTTGTAGGTTGGAACATAATGAGAACTGATAGGACACTTACTATCGTAGCCTCGAAAAAGAAATTACCACTTTCTGTTTTATACGTACACTATTGAACTGTATAAAGAAACAGACCATCAAAATAGGTGTAGATATAATGCTGGAGGTCCAAATTTGCAGGGCATAACATTTTCTAAATTTTGCTTGTTACCACAAAGTGTGTTTCAGTCCAGAGGTATCATACTAACTGTATTAAATCCTTTATTTACCGCTTCTGTTGCACCTTTTTCTTCCTCTAGTCTATATCATCGACTTTACCACCTCTAGTGAAACCATATTCTTCGTCTTCTTATCTCTGGATTTCTTTTATTAGTATTACTTTGCTGCTGGTTGTTCGATGTCAAGTTCGATAATAATTTCTACATTAAAGATTGCTACCAGCATTATAGAAAAAATGTAGAACCAAGCGATTACAGTTTGGAAAAAGAAAATAACAGGAAATTGCAAACAGCTAGGGAAGCCGCATAGACCATTACATCTTCAGATAAGTTGTGAGTTCGTTGACCACCCTTACCCCTCCCCCTCCTACTGCAACTGTCCAATGACTTTTTCCTCCTTTCCCCCATAATGTCTAACTCAGTGTCTGTTCAGTCTTGTTAATATTCTATTGATTCTGTTTTGTCCTTCTCATGGTTTGTACCCATTACATATCCGAACATATCCTCGTTTTTACTAAACATTCTACTGTTATCTTCCTCATTAGATTCCTCTACATATGTTCCTGTACCCTTTCTTTCCTCTCTAACTTCGGCCCTTGAGTTTACATGAGTATTTGCTTCCAAGGTTTACGAAGTTACTTGCATTTTTACTTCCAAGGAGCTTGAGGTTATTGAAATTTTTTCTCGTATTTGTGATTCTAAAGATGTCAAATTTGGTTGCATGTTCGATTATAACTGCGTGAACAATTGTTGGAGTAATGTTGCCATTTGCGTTCCTCTGTTTATCTTACTTTGTGGGTCCGCACATTGTGGTTTCACAGCATATCGTTCTCCCTTACATTCCTGTACGTTAATGACTTTTTTGATCTTACATGGTTTTATTGTTCTCTAATTGTGACTTTCACCCATATAGTCTGGTTCTTCCTTTATCCTTACTGACTCGTGTGTCTCTCTGACAGACAGGTTCCTGCTTCTCAATACTCATTTTGACTTACTACCTATATGCAGATGTACATTAACGAGCAACCATTTAGACAGATAAGCAGTGAATTTGCAAGACTGTAGTGGTACTGTCACCACTTCTGGTGTCAGACCCTGGTTTGTAAATTGGGCTTCATGCAACACCTGCCAATTGTAGCTGAGAGGCCGATGCTCCGACCAATAAGATAACGTAATCTGCTGTGGACAGCATTTCGACCTAACTGGCGAATGTTGTGAACTGAATCGATCCAGAAATCGATTTGCATTCCCTTGAGTTAATTCTCAATGGCCGCAACAGAGCATAGGTTACACTCTGACATTGGGCTACCAACCTTAGACAATAAGGAGGCTTGGTCACGCACAGTTTTACTGCTGGCATAAAATTTTACTCTTTTTGGACTGATGCCTCGCCGCCAGAGCTACCTCCACCAATCGTAATATTCTTCCGTTCCCTCCACTCAACATTCATTTGTTCAGTATGGCTTGCTATTAACGTCACTGGCCCATTGGCAGTTAATAATCTCCTGCAATTGAGCAGCCCCGTCACCACGTCACCCACGTGCGTTCATTCACTTTAGAACACAAAACACTGCAGGATCGAGTCCAAATTCAAGAAATTAAGACGTTCACTTATCTAACTATATAACAACTCCTTTGCCAGACTAGGTAACCGCCTGCATAAATGTGCGTGTTAAAGCGCTGGTCACAGATCGAATTTGCCTGGCAGATTAACTATGAGGGTCGATATGATGGGCAGCCTGGGTGTGGTTTGTAGGCACTTTCTGACGTCCCAATATGCGAATATCAGGCTGGTACACGAGTCCCATCTAAGTTACACTGACTGCAAACGTTTGGAAAAACTTCTGATCATTTCAACTTAAATAACACTATACACAGTCAGCTAGTGTACCCATATTACTATGCAGTAAATAATGGAGTGGAGTCATTAATAACCATAATGACCCTGCGCCGATGTGGGAGAAAGGCACTATAAACGGAAGGAAAGAAAAAGGGCAGTGCACAGACTAACTAGATACTGCCGTGGTTGTCAATATTATTCAGAATGAGCAGTACCACTAGTGGATGGCTTTTACAATGGACCTGCGACGGAAGTCAGTAAACTGCTGACCTCTTAAGATATCTGATTTATAACGTGACTGGAACTGCAAGTTCTCATCTTCAGTAAATTAAACTTCACTGATTATCCAAGAGCTGATGCGTTCTGTACAGTCTCAGCTGGCACTTGAGCATTTGGTGGTTAGTGACACCTCCAAGATATTGCAGACGGCATCCACTGTATGCTGGTTCTGACATTTGCAGTGTCCTTGGAATTCCTGTCTTTCGTTTTGATCTGTGTATTAGATAGATGTTTTTAACGATTTCTGGCGCAGAGAAGTACTTAGATTACATGGGAGTAATATTTGCAGCAAGTAAAAATAATATCAACGTCCTGCATCCATTATATTGATGACTTTATATATTTTATCATCAATGCAAAATCATGCGTGTCGAATGGCGTGACACTGTGAGCTGTGAATTGATTTTATCTAATGCGGTTGCAATATAATCCACGTGTATCGCTCAAAATCGTTTTTTGTCAGGAAATAGTCACTATTCTCACTTTTGTCACACCACAAGAGTGTGCTCATTACCAAGTTACCTTTTATTATTCATACTTTGCAGCTTACTGCCGTTTCACAATTTTGAAAAGGTTGTCGCCCACATTTGCAAGAGTAACTTCACTTCTGTTACTTCGTGCACAGCTATTCAGTAGAACTTACCAAGATTATGCTTTCACACTACTTTGTGCACTAGACAGGCAATTCATTTGATGCTCACTGCGTACTGTCCTCATTTCTCTAGGCACTCAGGTTTCGACACCGCTACAGCCCACGATACCACATGGTGTATGGCTGTTGGCTGCTCGTTGTCAGGACCCTGCCATGCAACTGCACTTTTCCTTCCATAAGTTTCATTCCATAATGTTCGGAAATATTTGTACACTCACACAGTTGCGCTAATTTAACAGTCTCACTCAAAGTGGCTTTTTTGTTTGATCCTTTTAAGTCTGTTTACAATTATTTAAATTTTTTTTATATTCTGAATTGTCCACCTTACAGATTCTGCTAATCATTGGGATTCCATGAAATGTTCATCCATTTGAGTTTCCCACTGAGACCACCAAAAAACTGACTGGTGTGCCACCACACTGCACAACCATTCACCTTGCCCACAAAATTCAGAAAAAATTTTCATCATGTCATAAAAAATGTATTTTCATGCCATCACCACTTACCGTAATGCCTCACCAGACTGTGCAGGTAAGAAGTATGATGTGATGGAGGAACAGGTCTGATTGCTGTTTAAGTATTAGAATTCAAGATATGAAGCAGTTCATTCAAACAAAAAGATTAGTTTGAATGAAACTCGGTAATAAATAAAGTATTAATAGAAACCAAAGTAAAATTATTCCTTGACACAGAGTTAAGTGTAGGACTTTTACTGGCTTTCATAAATCACATTTCATCATCAAGTATACCAGCTCTATCACCTGATATTCCAAAGAATACCTCATTTGCAACTATTAATATAAATCTAAGTTCTACAACTAATTTTATGTCAAAATAGCCATTCTGTATAATTAAATAGTCTTAACCAGTGAAAAGCTTACATAATCTCTGTATCTTCAAGGATAAAAGGCTAAAAATAGGAGGGTGGAGTGTGTAGGGTGGCAGGTGGAATAATAGAACATATGTTTTGTATTTATGCTGTTTGCTGTTCTCAACACTGGCTCTCTAACTACAATATTGGCAACCAGAAAGTGATTAGCAAAACGTGAAGCCTGTAATTAGAATTCGTAGTGCCCACTTCATCTGAGAAATACATTTATAGCTACAGCTTATAGCTCTGAGGAATTAGGAGATTGTCTGGAATTCATAATCAAAAACCATTCTCCCTAAAATGTTCACTATATTCTGAAAGTCACAGACCAAAATGAATCTACACAATCCAACTACCAGAGCAGTTCAGAGTCTAATGCACTGATGCAACTATAACTATTCAAATTAAATGTTTACGTGAATGCTCGCCATAATTTGATGATAAAGTTCATCAAACGCCACGCTAAATAATGGTAGAATGTCTGTCCTGCGGCTACACATGAAAATACGACATACGCAAACTGAAGATAGATCATTGAAGTCATCCCAGAATTAACACTTCACTCGAACACGAATTCATGGTTATGCGTATCCTGAGTAATTTATTACTACATCCGAGACTGTTTATATCAATGATACCGACGTGACACGCCTCCCGGCACAGGTGGTGCGCTAATCAGCATCTGGAGAGAACTGGGCCTTCTTTTTCTCGCGCAGCGTTCTTATATATAAAGCCGCGGTGTGGACGGCTAAGGGAACGCCTGATCAAATCTGCTCTCGCGACTAGCCGCTGGGCTAGTAATGCACCACCTTAAGTTATCGAATAAATCATTGCTTCCTTTGCTGATGGCCGATGAAGCTTTCAATTTAATCGTGCAATCAGTACACAAGTAAGTAATCATAATAAAAGTCTGACGTGGCTAAGTCAAATATTTTGGACGAGAGAATTAATTTAATTACGCTACACGCAGTAGACGAGCTCTGAACTTGCTCTTTGGAGATACGCTATAGCTATAGTTTTATAGTTATTCTGTTGAAACTTCTCACATTTTTATGATTATAGTGGATCTCCCATCTACTTAAATGACCACCGTGCGGCGCGGCGGTGGAACGTTGTGTGTCTCAGGGAATGGGGATCTTGGCTTGACCGCCCGGATCGCGAGGATGGAATAAACCTCTATAAAAAACCCCTCAATCTCAAGGTGTGCTGCGCGCCGATGAGATGCATGGCTGTTGAGGTGGAACAGTCGATAGCGGGCAACCTCTGGGGAACCTGCCGCACCTCAGTTGTATAAGGCTTACCTAGGCACGCGGGGCTCTGTCTAGGTGGACTTCTAGTTCCCTAGCTGCTCGTGGGACCGAGATGGATCCTTCGAAACCCTCTTTTCTTCCTCCCAGCGGAAAGGGTGGGCCACTGGAAGGTTCTAACACCCAGTCTCTTAAGAGGGCCCGTGCAGTCAGTCCCCCTGACTCCGGCGCTTCTTTGAAAAGTCCAGTCTTAGGTAACAGAATGCATTCTGGTAATCCGAATGTGTTTCTCATTGTGAAACGGAAGGAGGGTAGTTTCGAGAAGGTTTCGCCCTTCTATATACAAAAGGGATTGGAGGGAATCTGTGGCTCCTTAAAATCGGTGAAGCGCTTACGTAATGGGACCTTGCTAGTGGAAACTTCCACTTCTCAGCAAGCAACTAACCTCCAATCTGCTAAATGCCTTGGAGAGTATGCCATAGACACTGAACTGCACAGCACCTTGAACTATAGCAAAGATGTTGTGACATGCCGGGATCTAGCTGATATTCCCAAGGAAGAACTGCAACGTGAGTGAGCTCCGGAAGGTATCGTTGATGTTCAACACATCATGAAGAGGGTTGATGGCACTCTTGTCAAATCCGACTCCTTTATTCTGACGTTCAGTAGCACAAAACTTCCTGAACATGTTAAAGCTGGCTTCCTTCGCCTTAGTGTGAGGCCTTATTTCCCGGCCCCAATGCGCTGTTTCAAATGCCAGCGTTTTGGGCATACCACCTTAGGCTGTAAAGGCGAAGCGACTTGTGGAAACTGTGGTCAGGCTGCTCATGAAGGAGTTGGTTGCTCGTCTCCGGCTAAATGTATTAATTGCTCTGGGAACCACCCTGTTTGGAGTAGGGACTGCCGCATATTTTTAGAGGAACGCAAGGTCCAGGAAATAAAAACAACCAAGCGTATCCCCTATGGTGAGGCCAAGAAGATTTATAAGTCGATGCAACCTCCCACATTTGCTACATCTTTTGCATCCCTGGCACAGCAGCCTACTCCAAAAGTCGATGCCTCAACGCAGACTGAGGTTGTGAGTGTTGGCACTAACACCTGTAGCTGTCAGTGCACTTGCAACGCAGCCAGTGTTCCAGAGCCAGTAGCCTCTCCTCGCACGGCAGACAAAGGTACAGTGGCGGACTTGGTCCAGCCCCTCGCGCCTCCAACAGCTGAGGTTGTCCCCAAGCCCAGTGCGCCAATTACCACTCCCACATCCGCTCCCCCAAAGTCCACCAAGCCACAGAAAGCTACTGTGCAGCAACAACAGCAGGTCAAATCCCGTGGTAAACCATCTGACCATGCGGATGTTGTTTTACGCGAGGCTTCATCTGACTCTTCCCCAGAGTTGATGGAGTACGATGTATGTGTGGGGCAATCATCTCGTCCCACGCCTGCCCCTCCACCTGCTGCGGTCTCCCCACCCCGTCGGAGAGACAGGATGAAGGTGCTACCCCCAACATAGATGGCTCCCATACTCCAGTGGAACTTGCAAGTGTTCAGGACGCATGTGGAGGAACTTCGTCTACTTTCTCAGGGTAGACCACTGTGTCTCTGTCTCCAGGAGACGTATTTCCATCCATCATACTCCCCTGAGATACGAGGCTATACACTCCACAAAAAGGACGACCTGAGTGGAGAGAGAGCTAGAGGAGGCGTAGGTATTTTCGTCAGGACGGACTACCATTCCTCGCCTCTCTCACTTACGACGACTCTACAGGCCGTCGCTGTGTCCGTGCACGTGCGTCATCCATTGACTGTATGCTGACTTTACTTGCCCCCACATGATGCTCTTGATGAAGCGGCCCTCACCGACCTTCTTACACAGCTCCCCCAGCCATTCATTATTTGTGGTGATTTTAATGCCCACAATGTGCTTTGGGGCTCTGCAATTACCTGTCCCAGGGGTAGAGCCATTGAGAGGCTTCTCCTGTCATCCTGTGCCTACTTGCTCAATGGAGGACAGAGTACTCATTTCTGCACGGCGACTGGGTCGTTCTCTGCCATAGATCTCTCGTTTTGCTCTCCAGCTCTTGCCGCTAGTGCTCACTGGGAAGTGGTCGCTGACTTGCACGTCAGTGATCATTTCCCAATCTGGATTCACCTGCCAGATGGCGTGGGCCCCGAAAGGAGACCACCACGATGGGTGCTCAGTGGAGCTGACTGGACACTTTATAGCCAGTTGGCCCAATTCGAACACTGTGCGAATGTTGAGGTGTGGGTGGATCATATTACCAAAACGGTCCACCACGCCGCTGCAGCATCCATTCCACAGTCCACAGGCCACCGGAAAAGGCCACCTGTGCCTTGGTGGAGTGACGAATGCCGCTCTGCAATCAGGACCAGGCGTGCGGCCCTGCGGCGGTTCAAGTGTCGGCCGACTGCTGAGAATCTTGCAGCCTTTCGGGTGGCGAGGGCGAGATGTCGCCGCATTATTCGTGAGAGCAAGAAGAGGTCGTGGCAAAAGTTCCTGAACACCATTACTCGTTCCACCAAAAGTTCCATTGTGTGGGAGACCATTAGGAGAATTTCTGGCAGAGGAGGGAGGTGCCCCATAGCTGCTGTAATGAATAACGGCACTCTCCACACATATCCGCGAGACATTGCCCAGACTATGGCAGCATATTTTGCGACAGTTACTGCCACAACCAGTCAGGATCCTGGTTTCCAGCGCCATAGAGCGGTTGCTGAGAGGTGTTGTCTGAACTTCCAGTCCACCTCTCATGAAGTTTACAACTGCCCTTTTTCTATGTGGGAGCTGGATTCTGCATTGTCTGGAGCTCGTGACACATCCCCTGGTCACGACAGGATCCATTACAGTATGCTATGGCACCTCACAATGCGCAACAAAGAAATCCTCCTCGCACTTTTTAATGCCATTTGGGCGTCGGGTCACTTTCCTGACGCGTGGCGTGAGGCAGTTTTAATCCCTTTTTTAAAACCTGGGAAAGACCGCACGAGCCCAAGTAGCTATCGTAGTATTGCCCTCACTAGTTGCATAGGGAAGACCTTGGAGCGGATGGTCAACCGCCGCCTTGTCTGGATGTTAGAATCCCGGCAACTCCTTAGTCGCTTTCAGTGTGGTTCAGGAGGTTTCGTTCCACCTTCGATAACCTTCCCCTCCTGGAGGCGGCTATACAACAAGCTTTCCTACGCCGTCATCACCTTCTAGGTGTATTTTTCGACATCGAGAAGGCCTACGATACCACTTGGAGGCGTCTCATCCTGGAGCAACTTCACGAATGGGGTTTTCGTGGTTGTCTTCCTCTTTTTATTCAGTCTTTCCTCTCGCCACGATATTTTAGATACCGAATTGGTGACGTCCTGTCTGATCGCTTTGAGCAGGAGAATGGTGTCCCTCAGGGTAGCGTTTTAAGTGTGACTCTCTTTGCCATCGCTATTAATAGCATTACGTCCATAGTGAAAAGTCCTGTCCAGTGTTCTTTGTTTGTGGATGATTTCTCTTTGTTCTGCTCTTCTTCAAGCATTGCAACGAGTACTCGTCAGTTGAAACTTACGATTAGGCGTTTGGATGACTGGGCGCTGAAGAGTGGATTTAAGTTTTCCACCGAGAAGTCTGTATGTGTTCTTTTTAACCGTTCTCGTTCGATTTTCACCTTTCCTGAGCTGCGCTTGAGGGACACTATTCTGTCTTTTAAAGACACGGTGAGATTTCTGGGGCTCATTTTTGACTCGAGGCTCACGTGGTTACCTCATCTTAAAGACCTGAAGCGGCGGTCGCTTCAGGCTTTAAGTATTTTAAAATGTCTTAGCCACAGTACATGGGGAGCTGACAGGACTTGTCTGCTCCAGTTTTACAGGGCGTTTGTGCGATCTCGGCTCGATTATGGGTGCACGGTGTATGGGTCCGCGAGGCCTTCTTACTTAAAGATTTTGGACGTGGTGCACCATGAAGGGCTTCGGTTGGCCACTGGGGCATTCCGAACTAGCCCCATACCAAGCCTCTGTGCAGAGGCTGGTGAACCGCCACTTCATATGCGGCGACAGCTGCTTACGGTCCGCCAGGCGTATAAAACTTTGTCCACACCATACACCCCTGCATACCATACCGTTGCTCAGCCTCCTCTGGCACGGTTATTTCATAACCGGCAACGTGCGACGCGGCCCTATGGGCTTCGCGCACAGGATTGCCTCGCTGCAATGTCTATGGCTGGTCTTCGTGTTTTACGTCGCGGTTGGATCAGATCTCCACCTTGGCTCCTCCGAAGACCCAAACTTATTTTAGATTTGACTCGTTTTAAGAAAGATGGCACGCCAGATTTTACATTCCAGTCACTGTTTTTTAGCATTTTAGATGTGCATCACTGTTTCACTGTCGTTTACACTGATGGCTCCAAACAGGAGAATTTCCTTTGCTGTTCTGTGGTGTTCCCTGATAATGTTACCCGGATTCGCCTCCCTGCTGAATATACCGTTTTCGCAGCGGAGCTCCACGCGATCCTGAAGGCACTGGAGCAGATGAATCGTGTTCGGGGCGATCGATTTCTTCTCTGCTCCGATTCTCTTAGTGCCTTACAATCACTGCAGAACCTATACCCGACTGAGGAGATGGTCCAGCTGATACATGGCCAACTGTACTTGCTCCACCAGCGGGGTAAAGAGGTATCCTTCTGCTGGGTGCCTGGTCATGTCGGCATATGGGGCAATGAACAGGCTGATCGGGCTGCCAAGGAGGCCTGCAGAGAGCAGGATGTGGTCCAGTGTCCTATCCCCTTGCAGTCAGTCATCGCTGCACTCCACAGGAAGTGCATGGAGTTGTGGGAGGACGAATGGCTGGCGGTGACGGCCAATAAACTGCGGTTGGTAAAGTCAACCACTCGGCCGTGGCGTTCCTCCTGCCGTTTGCTCAGGCGGGAAGAGGTGGCCCTCACACGTCTGCGGATCGGGCACTGTCCTCTGACGCATAGCTATTTATTACGGCGGGAGGATCCTCCGTTTTGTGATGCCTGTGGTGTGCACATCTCTGTCCGGCACATTTTAACAGACTGCATTTTATACCGTGATGCAAGGGCAGAAGCACAAGTTGATGGGGATCTGCCTTGTGTTTTAGCTAACGATGAGACGTGTGTGTCTAGGGTTTTTAAGTTTTGTGATGTGTCTGGACTCTGGCCTAAACTTTTAGGCTGGAGGTTTTAGTGTATTGCAGAGTGGCTGACTCCTCCCTTTTTTTCCTTGCGGTCAGCCAGCCACTTCCATCTGCTACATTGTTTTAGCTCCCTCTCTCATTTTCTTCCTGTGTTGTCCATGTTTTACTGCGGACGCCCTGCTTCATCCCACGCTTCGGTGTGAGTGAGCACATATTTTCCAATGATTGTTCCCCGTGTTTTATGTTCCATTTTATGTCACTGTTCTGCGGTTTTTTTTTTTGCAACCGTCTCACTAGGATACTGAACGGGCTCTGAAGACCTTGCTGTCGTGCGCCCACAAAACCCCTCTACTACTACTACTATCTACTTAAATTTAAACATCCTAGCTTTATTTATTCGCCTACTTAATCTACCTTGTTTCCTTATCTTCTAAGACAAAAACCAGAAAATCATGAATTACAACTAAAATTTGGATTTGAGATCCAGAATACTATTTCTACTAAATTATTATGGAAAAGGAATCTAAATATAAATTTTTAAGTTTCTAGCTCTTTTCTGTTGCGCCAATGATTTTTTTACAAAAACATCCAAATTTCGAAAATGGTTAAAGTTATTGAACTGATATCCAACACATATTGATTTTGTATTACTCCTGACATGCTAAAAACGTTTCAGGCTATTAACTTCATTTTAAAGTATTGTGCAATATTTATGACGTCAGAGCTAGTTACAGTGGACTAGGCTGGCACACAACGGAAGGACTGATGTGAATTTTATAAGGCGTGAGTATGCTGCTTCCCTACAAGTGGAAAATTCTTTTGTAATATATAGGTCTAAATTTATTATATGTTACAAACATATCTGGAAAGACAGCATATGAATGAGTTATATTACCAAATGAGATGGAACTCTTGCAAATAAATTATGCATTCAATTTAAATTATAGGTTTATTACAGGCATAATTAACTGCAATGGGCTCAGGAAAATGTGCATGATTAATGATAAATATGAATATTGATGAAAAGCTTTGTATTCAAACAAATATAAAACCTACATATAATGTACAAAGACAAAATACAATAATATTAATGAATCCTTTTCAGTTTTATGAAAAAAGGTTTTCTCTTACAGAGATAAAAGATAACAAATATTCCTTTGTGTTTTTAAATAACATATAAAATAAAATTAATTTTCTTTAGTCAATGTAAATAACTGACAAAAATAAATGTCTTTAAAGGAAAAAAATCAAGAACACAAATAATCATAAATGGATAAGTTAAGTTCTAAGAGTTCGTAGCATTTCACCCAACTGTGGTCTGTTGCCTGTTGGGTTTTGTAGTATGTTAGCATCTATAGGATAATACATATGAAACCTTTGTATTTCTGATTCATCAGTCATCAGACAGATTAGATGTAATCCACCAGTTGCTTCTCATGTACCAATCTCTTCATCTATAAGAATTGTTTACACCTAATGACGAAGTATCTTTATATATATTCCAATCTACGGATTCCTTTAAACTTTTGGCGCTCTACAACTCTTTCCATTACCATAGAAGCTATTTCCTGATGTCTTGATACATTCACTATCATTATTTACCTTACTCCACTTAGTGTTAACCAAATAATTTCTTATGCTATACATCCACTGAACTTTGACGATGCTTCTGTAAAACCACATCTCAAATTCTTCCACTTCTTGCATTCACATAATTCATAAATCACTTTCATATAACAATCTGCACCAGACATACCTTTTCCGACATCAAGAAACATTCAGATGCCGCTAAATATAATAAGAATATTATGTATTTAAGAGAGAAATTTCTTATCTCTGGAAAAGGTATATAAAAGAGCTATGTGATAAAAACCTACCGTACAGTAAATAGTTATTTAAGTGTTTTGCTATTATTTGGTTAACTTATGTGTCTGAAGTTACGTATCTCGTTTATCCATTACCAATAGACACAGGGTAACCGATTAAAATCATAAAAATCACACATAACAATATATGTTAATATTATATAGGAAATGTGTTCATTATAAAGAATGACACTATGCTCCCTGCTCTGTACAGTTCTTATGAGATAACTGTAGGTATGATTGATGCTGTTTATAAGCATTACACAAAGTTTTGTTTCTCTAAATGTATTTGAAATCAGATAAAATCTGCAGTTTATGGTTCATCAGATAATATTTTTGAGAGAAAAATTTATTATTGAGTACATTGTTTTAAAATAATTCGTATGCATTTGTATTTTCCCATGTAATAAGACAGTTAAAAGTAATCACAATAGTTATTACTATGTCAAAACTGTTTGTTCTTCAGTGAAGTGCTCATTAGTGTTCCACGTTCTTACAGCTATTTGCAAAAAATATAATCCATGTATTACCTCAGAGAATTTCTTTTAATAATATCATTTGCTAAAATATTTCGCAATTTGCAAAGAAATTTTTACTGATCATAATTTGCAGAAAACTCTCTCTTAAATATTAATTTCAACAAGTTACAATAATTAGTTAGTTCATCTGTGTTTTAAACAAACATCATAAAATGATGTAAATATTACAGTATAGAAACTTTAGAATTTGATATAATCTTGTTTTTGCAAAAATATTGTACATAATTACTGTCTCATATTGCTTTTCTAATCTTGTGCATGGTTGCCTGGTGATTTTTGCTTCAATAGTTCACGTTTTAGAAAAGGACGATACTAATCTCCATCCAGAAATGCTGATTAGGATTTCCTTGATCTGCTTTAAGTAACATTACTTAAATTTCTGGATAAATATTGAGAAAGAGATCTGTCAGTCTTTCCCCATCCTCAAAAATTGGAGCTTGTCCCAAGGCTCTGAATTCTGTCCAAATATTTTATTCTCGTCTCACAGTTAACTATATTAAGAATTTTAACCTATACGAAGTAGGCATTCTTTCTTATGTGTTGCACTACAAGATAGTTAAATTTCTGCTTCCTGGTGGTGTGGAACGTTTTGGAGATAATACGAGTGTGATAATAAGCATGACAAACATTTATTAATTTAAAAATGAAGTGTTCTGTAAATTTATACTAACAAGAAAAGTAATAAAATTTCAGGTTAATTCACATGATACAGAACGGCATTCCAAGAAAAAATTTAAAAAGCACTTGAAATTTATGACGTTCACATTAGTTACTGAGAAAAGACATACAGTTTTATGAACGCAACTAGGTTAATAAAGATGGTGGAACCTTTGAAGAAAATATTCGTTAGGACGATTTTTTGAGCGTAAATATCAGCTACTGCAAAGCGAAAAAGTATTTATTAAACACATATATTGAAATAATGCAAAGAATTAAATCCATATAATGGAAAACACTAGTAATTATATACTACATTTATAATTCAGTGCGCTATTGTCACTCTTGTTCTGAATTTAGATTACACATGTTACTGTGTTTCTGATTTATGATGATATTACACAAAAATATGCCAGCAATTAGCTGTGTAACACATTCTGTTGGCCTAATGTTTGCATGATATGAACAGACTGACTGCAATAAATAGTGCAGGGCCGCGAGGGGTAGTCGTGCGGTCTGAGGCGCCTTGTCACGGTCCGTGCGGTTCCCTCACCCCTTGGAGTTTCGAGTCCTCCTTCGGGCATGGGTGTGTGTGTTGTCTATAGCGTAAGTAAGATTAAATAGTGTGTAGGCTTTGGGACCGATGACCTCAGCAGTTTGGTCCCATAACACCTTACCACGAATTTCCAAATTTTCCAAAATAGTGAAGGTGATAAACAGAAATTTGATATGTGCTGCACACTCAGTGAATGGCATTACAAAATAAAACATCACATTAATGTGATGTGCTTTCTGCTCACATACACACATATATGTGAATGTTATAATAATTAGGTAATAATATGGGAAACATTGTAAGTAATAAAAACTCTGTCTATGTATTTGTGTGCATATTACGCATCACTGTACCATAACAGTGGATGTCCAATATTAGCATTGACAAGTCCACAACATTCCTAGAGATCTCCATACCAAATTAAGAAAGAAAGGAGACCGTAGGTTTACTCACTGGGCGGCCAATTGTTTCAGGTAGATAATTGTGAACACATTTTCTCAGAAACCGATTACTGTGTCAATGTGTCTAATACTTCAGATGTACATAAAGTAACATCATGACTTTAAGGACTCCGTGGAAGATTCGACTTGCTCTAAAACAAAAGAGTGAGTAGTTTATAACGTATTATCAGGATGATCGGTTCTTTCATCTATTCATGAAACGATAAGTTATTTAAGCCTTGGTCTTGTGTTATTCACATTTGAATGGACAATTTTAAAATACTAATTTTAAAATACTTTGATTGAGTGGGTGAACGAGAGTGAGCGTGGGACAGAGTGAGTGCAATTTTGTGTTAAGATTGTATGTTACCTCTCCTTTAGATCTTAGACATACTAACCACATTCATTTATCTTAGTAAAGATACAGAGAACCTTATTTCCATCGCCCCCCCTCCCCCAAAAACACACACACGCACACACACACACACACACACACACACACACACACACACACACACCATGCCCCGCAGAAACACTGTAAATATTTTTTGAAGCTAGCATAATGGTTCAGTTTCGTGGTAGATTAAGTATAACATTATTAGCACATTTCATCTTTACATATAAAATTGAGAGAGTATTATGACATATGTGACAGAACCACTGGAAAGGGCCACAAATAAACGCAGATCAATATTGAAGAAACCGGCAGCGGAAAACTGTAGTTCCTTCACGGACAAACGAAGGGCACGTAGTGTTGTATCGTGTCGCGCGAGTGACTGACACCTGTCCAGTAACACGCCGACAGCGGCTGCTCGCTCTGCTGCAGATGAACACAACCAGCACATCACCAGTTGGTTGATACACATAACGAACAGCATTGAACAACCCAGGAATATGGTTCTCGTCAAATCGGGTACTTTATTTACCAAAAGTACAACGGTGTAGGCTAGTGACACTATTTGTATCAAGTTGTTGAGGACATGTAATGACAGGGCGAGTCCAAAGTGCTGTCCGCAGAGGTTGGCGACGCGGTGCAGAGCCAGCCTGGCGCGCTGCAGCCGCCGCAGCTCATCCTCCGCCACACACCATTGCCATCCGGAGGTCACCGCCTCCTCCAGCTCGGCCTCGCTGCGCAACGGTGGCCGCAAACTGCTCAGCAGCTGCGTACAGATGGCGCCCATCCGGTGTCGCACCACAGCCACTATCCCACAAAACTGCAGCTGCCAAAGGTAAGCGTAGGTTCCAAAGTAAGGAGCAGTCTTATAGTGCCAACTGCCACTATAACCTTCCATTGCACTGAACACAATAATACCCAGAACGAGTGCAATAAATCCTACAAACATACCAAGTGAGACCCGCCGAGTCTGCACGAATGCTTGTCTTCTATAGCTGCGCTGGTGCTGCGAAAGTAACCCGTCCACTGTCTCGATCAGATTGATAATTTCACTTACGAGCTTGTACCTCGTCACTAGACATGAGCTTAACAGAGCAGCTGATTGCATCCACGTCAAAAGAAAACCCAACACTCCAGGCACTTTCTGAATGTGGATAATGTATGGTAGTGTATTTGTCCAGATGTGGCTGTAGCTACAGTACAATCCAATTACCACGATACACACTAACCACACTACTGTTGTGACTTTACAACTGATGGTTTCCAGATTCTTGTGTTCGCTGCTCGTCGCGAGCAGACCACATAATCTGCTCACCACGTACAGAGGTTTGATGGCGTTCTTGAAAGTATACTCACTCATCGTAAGCTGTGTGTACTACAAGAAAATAAGTAAGAGCTTCGACATGAATTTATAGTAAGACAATCACATTAGAACACCATATCTTAATATTCTTGACTGAGTACATCACAAACTAAAAGAATAATGTCGCGCATTTGTTACTGTCGCTGGTTGTCGAGTACTCCATCACTCAGGCGCACTATGACTGAAGTTCAGCGTACGAAGCTAATCAAATTACTTCGGTAGTCCATTTCTTAATCGAAGAATTAACTGAGTGCTCTGCTGCCAATTACCACGCCACTCTCTCGATGATAGCAGCTGCTTCTAATAAATGTAGTCCGCTCTAGTTAAGTTTATGTTAGCTCTTTCTCGGACATTAATTGCTCTTACTATCTGTTATCTAACTAAGGAATGGAATTTTGAAGCAGCGACACTTCATTACAAAATAGATTATCTTCCGTAACGCCTAGCGAGGTGGCACAGTCGTTAGCATATTGTACTCGCTTTCTGAAAGGCAAAATCTGCGTCTGGCCGTCCAGATTTCGGTTTTCCGTGGTTTTCCCATATCAGTCCGGGCTAATTGTGGAATGGCTCCTTTGAAAAGTTTACGCAGACTTCTTTCCGCATACTTTCATAATCGGAGTTTCGGCTCTGTCTCTAATAAACTCATTATCGACAGGACGGTAAATTCTAATGTTCCTTACTTCCTACCTTTCTTCCTTCCATCCATCCGTCCTTCCTTCCTTCTGTCTTTCAGAACCATATTTGCCACTATACTAATCAATATATGTGTAAATAGGCAGTAGACAGTGATATTAACAGTTCTATTTCCAAACACTTATAAGTGAAATTGACACAAGTAACCCAAAGCTATGAAGCACTTGAAGAAAATAGTCAAATTCATAGGACGTAAAAGGGTTTCATGAGATAATTATGACCAGTTACATTCTTCGAGGAAATTCTGTAATATCTTACTAAGATAAATTGATGTAGAATCGTACTGAGGTCAAAAAATTCATATTTAGATGCTCCTATCAGATTTCGTTTCCTCTCTCTCTCTCTCTCTCTCTCTCTCTCTCTCTCTCTCTCTCTCTCTCTCTCTCTCTCTCTTCCTCTCTTTCGAGACTGATTTCGCTAATAGACAGACTGAGGGGTTGATGCTGAGAGAGAGTTTCTCCTGGAAGCTACATTTACAGTAGATGTTCGTATCATGTATCATTAACCGTATTCAGTAAACTTTATGCTTCATTTAACATCAAATTTTGAAACATGGATCGTTAACTACCACAACAAATAAATTTTACATCTTTGGTACCCTCATATATTGAGCGTCGAAATATGAAGGCATCTTTTAAATATTATACACTAGGACAGAACTGGTCAGGTTATCACATTTTTTTTTCTTTTTTTTAATTTTTTGAAGCGTCAGTGTATGCAGTTTGCCTGTCTATCGTTTGTGTATGTCGTAATATGTATCTTTGGCTACGCTGCCTACAATTTTGAAGTCATAGCAGCACTTGGCTTAAAGAAGAAAAACTTTCTACCTGATTAAGTTAATCTTGCCCCAACTCCGTTTTGTTGTGACGGATGTGCAATTGATTGTCTCAGGTACTCTACATCTGGAGAAAAATTACACTATACAACACAATTAAAGGGTCACTTTTAACAAAAACCGCATTTATCTCCCATTGCGGCACAGAAGCTTGAAATTTGCTTGAAATGCGCCTGCAGCCTTCCTAGTTATTGGTGCAAAAGTGTGGCGCATTGCAACGTCGCCCTCTGGCTTGGCGATGCTTCAGACGGCAAGATGTCGACACATGCATAAACACAGATCCCTGCTCAGAAGCTCACGTGATGTGAGAGATGGGTTAACGATGTGACACTGGCACCAAACTTCACCACAATTCTGCCCAACGCCAGCGTAGACGTGACACACCATGGGAAGGTCGTCACAGTCCCTCTTACCTACATTTCACCCCTTCTTTTGACGCATTCGTGATGGAGCTCAAAACAGCGATAACCAGCGCTGAAATGACGCGGTTTCCTTATAGGCGGTCGAGGAAAACGTTTCAGTAGGGCTGTTTCTACCATTAGGCTGGACTAGTACGTCGCCAAAATTTTAGAGACGACAAAGTGCGGAAAAGATTACTTACGAATAAAACAGCAAAAAAATTGAGGAAAAGAGGAGAAAAAATGGAAAAGAGGACATACTTCATCACTGAACTATTGTCAAAAGCATAGTGATCTGTTGCTTAAGTCATTACTTACTTTGATGAAAGTAAATATATTGCCTCGAACTAACTCTCAAATAAAACAACCACTACTGAGTACGAAGAGGAAATCGCTTAGATCACTGCGCTACCGATTCGACTAATAAAAGTTATAGAACTCTTAAGAGAAAATGCAAACAATGTGTCATTTATTAATGTAATCGAGAGAGAATAGATGCTGTAAAAGGCGAGATTCGGACTTCTACTATTTCAATTAAAACGGAAACGAAATAACACCGTGATTACTCAGCTGACCTAGCCCGATGCTTCGGCATTTTTCCCAGTTGTGTGGGTTCTAAATTGAAGGAAAAAATCATTCACATCATGAGATATCTCCACACCTTTATTAGTCCATTTTTTCGCAATTAAATAAAATAACAAATTGATGCCAAATATGTTTACACTGGTATATTCAGTTGAGTTTCAGTTTAAAGAGTTCAGCCCATTATTAATATTTTAGTCGGAAAAGTTCAAAAATTGATGATAAAAAATAAGAAAATGCGGACGTTTGTTGTCCTCTATCAGTTTTAAAGACATTGTGGGAAAAGTATTAAAAATTAAGACGTTTGGTCGCCTTAGTTTAACGATTAAAGTATAGCAGGAGATTTGGATTGTTGTGAGGGTTAGATGTTGGTGGAGTCGGTGGACGGTGGGGTGGAGGGGGGGGGGTGATATCGGGGGGACCGATGGCCGATGGTAGTAAAAAAGAGTAGGCGTCGTTTTTCAATTCTCGCGTAGGGTGGCAAAACGTCTAGCAGCGGTCGTGCTTTTCAGGCACATCGCCGCTGAGATTCATAGCGCAAAGTTCTCTTGAGACGACCAGAAGCCGTCAATGAAACCATTCCTTTCGTTGGGGGTTCATTTACCACATTTCGCGGTCAAAAACGACGGTTTGTAGGACATTGTCCGTCAGGACTTCGATCTTGACACTGCTGATAACCACCAGGCGGTTCAGCTCTTCTCTAACGACGTAGAGAGGCTTTAGAGAGTAGCGCGACAGCGATTTTGCTCTCTTGTGCATGCTGGAATCCTTATTCAAACACATTCGACGGAATTTGAGCTTAATCCTTAGCAGCAAAGAGTGTTTATGCTTTTCCAGCCCTCTTGTTTCACGCTTTCCTCTGCCCTCTCTCTCCAGTTCGGCAAAACCACTGGTGCCAATCGAGAACCTTTGTTCAGCACTTTTCAAATGTATCTGTACATAGACAGCCAGTCACTGACAGTAGTGGCCAGCGTGGTAGGCATCCCTTTCGATATCCATTAGATCCCACACAATGCCTTGTGTACTAGTTCACCTCCATTGCGCCACTCAGGGATGTCGAAATAGTTGGCTGTCACAATGGCGCTTAGTTTTCAGTGACTGGTGGTCTCTGTACAATTACATTTTTAAAGAGCTCTCCAAACATGCATGCCTCTCTGCGATGTATATGGCTGGTGTTCATGTTTTCAAGAGGTTCAAATGGCTCTGAGCACTATGGGACTCAACTGCTGGGGTCATAAGTCCCCTAGAACTTAGAACTACTTAAACCTAACTAACCTAAGGACAGCACACAACACCCAGCCATCACGAAGCAGAGAAAATCCCTGACCCTGCCGGGAATCGAACCCGGGAACCCGGGCGTGGGAAGCGATGTTCATGTTTTACGTCGCGGTTGGAGCAGATATCCACCTTGGCTCCTCCGGAGACCCAAACTTACTTTAGATTTGACTAATTTTAAGAAAGATAGCACACCAGATTCTACATTCCAATCTCTGTTTTCTAACATTTTAGATGTGCATCATTGTTTTACCGTCGTTTCCACTGATGGCTCGAAACAGGAGAATTTCCTTGGCTGTTCTGTAGTGTTCCCTGATCATGTTACCCGGATTCGCCTCCCTGATGAATATACCGTTTTCGCAGCGGAGCTCCACGTGATCCTGAAGGCACTGGAACGGATGAATCTTGTTCGGGGCGATCGATTTCTCCTCTGTTCCGACTCTCTTAGTGCCTTACAATCACTGCAGAATCTGTACCTAACTGAGGAGATGGTCCAGCTCATATTTGACCAACTTTACTTGCTCCAACGGCGGGGTAAGGAGGTGTCCTTCTGCTGGGTTCCTGGTCATGTAGGAATATGGGGCAATGAACAGTCGGATCGGGCTGCCAAGGAGGCCTGAAGAGAGCAGGATGTGGTTCAGTGTTCTATTTCCTTGCAGTCTGTCATTTCTGCACTCCACAAGAAGTGCATGGAGTTGTGGGAGGAAGAATGGCTGGCGGTGACGGCCAACAAACTGCGGTTGATGAAGTCAACCACTCGGCCGTGGCGTTCCTCCTGCCAGCACCCTCACACGTCTTCGGATCGGGCACTGTCCTCTCACACATAGCTTTTTATTACGGCGGGAGGATCCTCCGTTTTGTGATGCTTGTGGTGTGCACATCCCCGTCCGGCACATTTCAACAGACTGCATTTTATACCGTGATGCAAGGGCAGAAGCACAAGTTGATGGGGATCTGCTTTTTGTTTTAGCTAATGATGAGACGTGTGTGTCTAGGGTTTTGAAGTTTTGTGATGTGTCTAGACTCTGGCCTAAACTTTTAGGCTGGAGGGGGCTGACTCCTCCCTTTTTTCCTTGCAGTCAGCCAGCAACTTCCTTCTGCTATATTGTTTTAGCTCCCTCTATCACATTCTTCCTTTGTTGTCCATGTTTTACTGCTGACGCCATGCTTCATCCCACGTTTCGGTGTGGATAAGCACATATTTTTCCAAGCTTGTTACCTGTGTTTTACATTCTGTTTTATCTTACTGAGTATTTTCTTGACACCCATCTCACTATGTCACTGAGCGGGTGCTGAAGACCTTGCTGTCATGCCCTCCAAAAAACCCTCTGCTAGTATTACTTCTACTCCAAAGCTTCATGGCTGGCACTGAGGATGTTGCTGATCTGGTAGCCTGGGGGGTCGACTGTCTCAGGTGGATCCTTTGCCAATTTATTCACGCATATCAGTCAATGTTGCATCCCATCGAGATGACGCCACAGGAGGGCTGACAAAACATAAACTCACTTTACTGTTTCGAATCACGTTCACATTTCGTCGGATGTATTTGAACGGTCCCTAGTAGTATTTCTACCCTGTACCAAGACTGTCGCCATACAATTAAAACGGGTGCGATCGCATTCAGTTGGGTTACAGGTCACCAGTGCCCTTAGACAATGGGTGAATTGTACGGTGGACTTTGGGGGCGGGGCGAGGAGTTAGCAGTATCAAAGACTGTCACGAATGTAGTACTGTTGTTAATCGCGCAGCGAACTATTGCTTTAGACGAGCAAAGCGTGGGAACAAACGCCCCAAGGAAGGGGGTGGTCTCATTAATGCCTTTTATGTCACCACTAGTGGAATTTTTGTGTCGATACAGAGCGGTGGTGTCTGGTTTTCTTCACGGCCAGCCATTTGAAAACCGCGTCATTTCAATGCTGGGCATCAGGCGTCTACCCTCAATCGCAGAGGCGTTAAAACGAGGGGTAAAATGTGACCACCTTACTTACCATCGTACGGCACGCCACGGTGGCACTGGGCAGAATTGTGGTGAAATTTTCTGTCAGTGTGACATCATTAACCCACTTTATTCGGGGGTTAGAATAGGCCCGCGGTATTCCTGCCTGTCGTAAGAGGCGACTAAAAGGAGTCTCAAACAACGGCCTTATGTTTTGGTCCCCTGCTGGGTTTGACCTCCACCTCTCAAAATTTTTTCCGAAGAGCGAGCCGATTGGGGAAGGGCGCCTTACGTGGTGCATTGTGTCCATCTTGCGATCAGACCTTTCGCCAGCTTTTTCGTTGTTGAATTGCAGTCCTGCCCGCTCTCCATCTCTTGGGCATATCTACGTTCCTGCGTGCTGATTACACCTTGCACTGTGCGGTGCCTCTTTCTGCACTGACAGCGGCCATGGACCACATGTTACCTAAGATCCAGTACGGTAGCCAGTTTGTTGTGGTGGGGCCGCCATGTACCCTGTTGGTTGTAGCCCCCTGACAACACAGAGATCGCTCTACTGATGCCTGCGCCGTTAACTCCCCACGTATGCCAAGGAGTAGATGCCTACCCTCCTGGGGTATCGGGACTCCCGGCAACGTGCATCCTTCCAGGTGGCTCTTGCTGAGGATGGGTGGCGCCCGTGGGGAGGGCCCATGGTCGGAGTAGGTGGCATCAGGGCGGATGACCCGCAATGAAGCGTGGTACATCGTCTCTCGCTGGTGGCCAGCCGCCAGCAGTCTCTAAGCGTTCGTAGGCTCAATTTAATGCTCAGAAGTACGATCCGAAAACGTTCCCCTCCCTGAGCACACCGTGGGAGGAACGTAAGACTCAGGTTGGCAGTAGCAGTTATTCGCCCCGATTCTTAGCATTTAGAGGGCAAGTTTGGGGAGGTGGAGGGCTTGTCCAAAATGCGCTCTGGGTCAGTCCTGATAGAAACGGCATCCTCTGCCCTGTCACGACGGTTACTTGCTTGTGACAAGTTGGGGGATGTTGTCGTTACGATCACACCCCATAAGAGATTAAATATGGTCCAGGGAGTTATTTACCATAAGGACCTTTCCTTGCAGTCTGATGACGAGCTGCACGACAATTTAGAGCGCCGAGGTGTACATTTCGTCCGGCGCGTTCAACGGAGTCCGAAGGAAAATCAGATTGCTACCGGTGTCTTCATCTTGACCTTCGAGGGTGATACGTTACCGGAAAAGGTCAAGGTGATGGTCTACCGATGTGACGTCGAGCCCTATATATACCTCCCCCAATGCGGTGCTTTAAGTGCTGGAAGTTCGGCCATATGTCTTCCCGCTGCACTTCCAGCCTCACATGTCGAGATTGCGGACGCCCATCACATCCCATGTGCCCCGCCTCCCAATTGTGTCAACTGCGGGGAGCACCATTCACCTTGCTCGCCAGACTGCAGAATCTTCCAGAAAGAGCGTAAAATCATGGAACATAAGACCCTGGACCGACTGACGTATATTGTGGCCAAAAGGAAATACGACCTACTCCATCCTGTGAGAATGACATCTTCCTACGCCGCTGCTACAACACCTGTGCTAGCCCCATCAGTTTCTCGAATTCCAGCCGGGTCGACGAGTAGTACGACTCCTCCTGCCCCCTCGCCAGTGGAGGGCTCTACCCACTGGGTTGCTCCTGCGCCACCTACCTCAGGAGCAACATCACCCCACCTGTCGGGGACGTCTGTCCCCTCTTCTAAGCCGGAGAAGTGTCCTACTTCTTCGTCTTCTCACGCTCGCAAGGGATCCCTTGGGTCCCTCCCTTCGCAGGTTTCCACCAGCGTAAAGGCTGACGACCGACAGTAACGTAAGTGCCCACAATCAGCTGGTCGTAGGGCTTCGCGATCCTCCTCCGTCCCGGAGACTGAATCGTTGAAGCCCTCCCAGCCAGTGAAACCCAAGGAGCAGCGTGAGAAACCCAAGAAGAAGAGCTCTAAGCCCGAGGAACTCGCGGTGGCAGCCTCCCCACCGCAATCTTCCCGCTCTGCGTCTGAGGATGAGGTGGAGATTCTGGCGTCTGCCGACCTCGATCTCGCCGGTCTCTCAGACACCATGTGTAGCACTAGCCCAGGTGGTCAATCGGAGGCAGCAGGTGGCCCAGTGGCGTAATCTGCCTTCCCAGTCACGTCACGCCTTTCTCAGAAATGGACAATATCATCCTCCAGTGGACCTGCAGCGATTTCTTCCACCATCTAGCTGAGCTCCGACAACTTATCAGCTTTCACCCTTTCTTCTGCATTGCTCTTCAGGAAACTTGGTTTCCAGCAATGCGAATCCCCGCCCTCCGTGGCTATCGGGGTTATTATAACAAACGGGTAGCTTATGAAAGGGTGTCTGGTGGTGTCTGCATCTGTGTCCTTCACTCTCTTCACAGCGAGTCTGTCCCTCTACAAACACCTTTAGAGGCTGTCACTGTTCGGCTGTGGACGCCACAGGCTGTTACCGTCTGCAGTCTTTACCTTCCACCGGATGGTGATATCCCACAGCATGTCCTGGCTGCGCTGATAGCCCAATTGCCGCCACCTTTCTTGGTACTGGGCGACTTCAGCGTCCATAACCCTCTGTGGGGTGAGTCAGTGGTAACAGGTCGAGGCGCCACAATTGAGCATTTATTGGCACAGCTCGATCTTTCCATTTTAAATGATGGTGCCATCACTCACTTCAGTGTGGCGCATGGCACGTACTCCGCCATCGACCTTTCGATCTGCAGCCCTAGCCTCTTACCTTCTGTCCAATGGAGAGTGTATGACGACCCGTGTGGTAAAGACCACTTTCCGATCTTTCTGTCACTGCCACAGCGTAACTCTTCTGGGCGCCCTAGCAGATGGGCTATGAGTAAGGCTGACTGGGACTTGTTCTCCTCCATTGCCGCTATTGAGCCTCTCTCTAATGATACCATGGATGCGGTGGCTCACTCGGTCACCACCAGCATCGTTACTGCCGCATAATCTTCCATTTCCCGTTCTTCAGGGTCCCCTCAGAGGAGGACTGTGCCTTGGTGGTCGCCTGAGATTGCTGAGGCGATTAAAGATCGCCGGCGGGCGCTACAGCGTCACAAGCGACACCCCTCTATTGAACACCTAATCACCTTCAAACGGCTACGTGCGCAGGCCCGCCGCATTATCCGCCAAAGCAAGCAGGTGTGCTGGGAGCGGTATGTGTCCACCATCGGCCTCAATGTCACTCCATCGCAGGTCTGGGCCAAGATCCGACGCCTCTATGGCTATCGGACACCTGTCAGCGTTCCTGCGCTCTTACTGAATGGAACAGTTTGTACAGACTCCGACGAAATTGCCAACAACTTGGCAGAGCATTTTGCTCTGAGTTCCGCTTCTTCCAATTACCCACTGGTCTTCCGCTCCATTAAAGAGCGGATTGAACGTAGGAGCATTTCTTTTCGCACCCACCATCCTGAATCCTACAATGTTCCATTCAGTGAGTGGGAATTTCGCAGTTCCCTTGCCACTTGTCCTGATACCGCTTCTGGGCCAGGTAGCATATACTGTCAGATGCTGAAACACCTTTCAGTGGACTGCCAGCGACGGCTCCTCGACCTTTACAACCGTCTCTGGGTCTAGGGTGAGTTTCCGTTACAATGGCGGGAAAGTATTGTTATCCGCATACTGAAACCAGGCAAGAACCCTTTGGAGGTCCGTCCCATTAGCCTCACCAACGTTCTGTGCAAGTTGCTTGAACAGATGGTGAGCCGGCGCTTGAATTGGGTACTGGAGTCTTGGAGCCTTCTGGCTCCGTCTCAGGGTCGGTTCCGCAAGGGCCGCTCCGCCACCGATAATCTGGTGAGCCTGGAGTCGGCCATCCGTACTGCCTTTGGCCGCTGTCAGCACCTGGTCGTTGTCTTTTTCGACATGCGGAAGGCGTACGATACGACATGGCGTCATCACATCCTTTCTACGCTTCATGGATGGGGTCTTTGGAGCCCTCTGCCGACCTTTATCCGAAATTTCCTGTCGTATCGTATCTTCCGCGTGCAAGTCGCGGCCTCCCATAGTTCCTCCCGAGTTCAGGAGAACTGTGTGTCACAGGGTTCTGTTTTAAGTGTCTGCCTGTTTTTAATAGCCATTAACGGGCTCGCTACGGCGGTGGGAACGTCTGTCTCAGGGTCCTTGTATGCTGACGACTTCAGCTACAGGACGCTATCCGTAAGGCGCAGTCTTGGGTTCCAGTTTTCGGGCAGCCAAGACCTGCGTTATGCATGTCTGCCGGCGTCGCACTGTTTACCCAGGGCCGCGGCTTTACCTTGACGGCAAACTTCTTGCAGTGGTGGAGTGACATACGTTTTTGGGGGAGGTTTTTGATGCCCGGTTGACTTGGCTGCCTCATATTCAGCAGCTTAAACAGATGTGTTGGCGGCATATAAATGCTCTGCGATGCTTGAGCCACACCTGCTGGGGTGCCGACCGATCTACCCTGTTACGACTCTACCAGGCGTTAATCCAGTCCCGTCTGGATTATGGGAGCCTGGCTTATGGCTCAGCATCCCCATCTGCGTTGCGGGTGCTGGACCCAATCCTCCACAGCGGTATACGCCTTGCCACAGGTGCTTTCCAGTCCGGCCCTGTGGACATCATACTTGTGGAGGAGGGTGTCCCTCCACTGCGGTTACAGGGCCAACGTTTGCTGGCCGCTTACGCTGCCCTTGTTTATAGCTTGCCTGGGCATCCTAACTATCGTCTGCTATTCCCACAGTCGCACGTCCATCTTCCAGAACGTCGGCCCAGTATGATTGCGGTCCGCGTCCGAGAGGTTCTCTCCGGGCTTGGGGCTTTATCTCTTCCGCCTCCTTTCCGGGCACCTCTGAGTACACCCCCGTGGTGTATGCGTCGCCCTCTTCTTCAGCTGTAATTGGCACAGGGCCCGAAGGACTCAGTCCCTCCGGAGGCCTTCCGCCGCCGTTTCTTTCCATCCTCGCAACGTATCACTGCTCTGGCATTGTTTACACTGACGGCTCGATCACTGCTGGTCGTGTCAGTTATGCGCTAACTCTAGGGGACCATTCCGAACAACGTTCCTTGCCGGCTGGCTGCAGCGTTTACACTGCTGAGCTGGTCGCCATCTTTCGAGCCCTAGCGTATATCCGCTCCTGCTCAGATGAGTCCTTCGTTATCTGTAGCGATTCCCTGAGCGGTTTACGAGCTCTCGACCAGTGTTTCCCTCGTTCTCGTTTGGTGATGGCTATCCAGGAGTCCCTGCATTCGCTTGCCCGTCGCGGCTGCTCTGTGGTATTTATTTGGACCCCGGGCCATGTTGGGATACCCGGCAATGAAAATGTTGACCGCCTGGCGAAAGAGGCCACCAGTGCACCATCTCTGGAGATTGGCCTCCCGGCAAATGATTTGCAGGCAATCTTATGCCGCAAAATTTTCTACCTATGGGACACTGAATGGCGCAACCATCCCATGCAAAACAAACTTCGCCATATGAAGGCGACGACGACTGTGTGACGGTCGTCCATGCGGGTCTCCCGCCAGGAGTCTGTTGTCCTCTGCCGGCTGCGCATTGGGCACACTCGGCTGACGCACGGCCATTTCTTGCGCCGTGAGGGCCCACCTCTATGTCGCTGCGGCTCCGTTTTATCTGTGGTCCACATTTTGTTGGAGTGTCGTCTTTTAGTTGTGCTTAGGCAGACGTTAGCGCTGCCTGATACGCTCCCTGCCCTTTTAAATCATGATCCTGCTATGGCTGGCTTAGTTTTGCGTTTTATTCGGGCAAGGGGTTTTTATAATTTAATCTGAGTGTTTATGTTTTATTTTATTGTTTTGTGTTGATTCTGGCCTTTGTCCTAAGGTTCTTAAACTGAATGTTTAATGTGTTCTCGGTGGTTGGCTTTTCCGTTTTTATCTCTATGGTCGGCCAACCACCTTCACACTCTGTGTGATTTTAATTTGTTTCGTCTGATCTCTGTCTGAGTCTTCCTTGTCCTGTGTCGTCTGCCGTCTTTCCTGTTGCTCGTCTTTTTTTTCCTTCTCCTTGTGTGGATTTATTTTTTTGGAAAAAGTAACCGATGACCGTAGTAGTCTGGTCCCTTTAAACCCACAAACCAACCTAACCCACGTTCCACCTCAAATGAGCTTCTGAGCTCCGGTCTTCTTTTCGCATGTGTCGGCACCTCCCTGTTTGAAGCGTCACGCGCACGAATGTGATGTTGCAGGGCGCCACTCTTTTGTACCATTACACAGGAAGGCTGTAGGTGCCTATGTGCGACATTTCAAACTTTTGCATCGTATTGGGGGACACCTACCAGGTTTCGGAAAAGTGAATTTTTAATTTTTTTGCGGCGTGTACTTATTGAATGGGTCAAATGGTTCAAATGGCTCTGAGCACTATGGGACTCAACTACTGTGATCATCAGTCCCATAGAACTTAGAACTACTTAAACCTAACTAACCTAAGGACATCACACACATCCATGCCCGAGGCAGGATTTGAACCTGCGACCGTAGCAGTCGCACGGTTCCGGACTGCGCGCCTAGAACCGCGAGACCACCGCGGCCGGCTCATCAGTCCCCTAGAACTTAGAACTACTTAAACCTAACTAACCTAAGGACATCACACACATCCATGCCCGAGGCAGGATTCGAAGCTGCGACCGTAGCGGTCACGCGGTTCCAAACTGAAGCGCCTAGAACCGCACGGCCACACCGGCCGGCGTACTTATTGAAAAAAAAAAGATTGTATTAAGAAGAGAAAAGTGAAACATTGATGAGCAATAGTATATATTTATGACCATTTTGATATTAAAGTGGTACGCTAATGTAACTAAATATTTAACGTAAGGTTCTCTATTAATCTAGTCACTTTCGAGCGCACACCCTTAATTTTCAGATGGATAAAAGTTATTCGAGCGTGGGGTTCATAAATCATTATCTTAAAATCGTTATCTTACTTCCTACATTATGTAAACTGGATCCATATTTCTTAAGCTTTACTGTTATAAATGACTCAAGACACCCTAAGTAGAAAAAGTTATTGACATCCTCTTGTTCGCTAATGTCTGTTTTTAGTTCGTACCTATAACTACTTTCTTTCCTATTTTAGGCGTTGTTTTTTGAATTACTTTCAGTCGCTTTTCGAATTGACATTTTATTTATTTTTAAATGCATTTCCACATATTCCTTTAAGCACTTTTTTAATTGGTGGAGCTTTGAGATTGTAGCATTTCTTTTTTGGTCGTTATCTGTTTCTGCAATGACGGAAAAAACAACAACACTAAAAAATAATAAATGCAGAACAATGAAATTTCGGGAATAAATTTGACTAGGTAACATATTAAGAGATGAACACTGCAAGATCAGCATGTTAGCCGGCCGCGGTGGCCGAGCGGTTCTAGGCGCTTCAATTCGGAACCACGCTGCTACTATGGTCGCAGGTTCGAATCTTGCCTCGGGCATGGATTTGTGTGATGTCCTTAGGTTAGTTAGGTTTAAGTAGTTCTAAGTTTAGGGGACTAATGACCTCAGCTGTCAAGTCCCATAGTGCTTAGAGCCACTTGAGCCATCAGCAGGTTAATGTAAGCAGGAGGTAAGATATTGCAAATGTTAATAACCATTATAACCACCAGAATGTTGAATGCAAGCATGCAAACGTGCATGCATTGTGTTGTATGGGAGCCGAACGTCAGTTTGTGAGACGGAGTTCCAAGCATGTTGCACTTGGTCAGTCAATTACAGAAACGGTTAAAGATAGTTGTGGATAACGGTGGAGTTGTCGTCCGAAATTGTCCCATATGTACTCCAGTGGAGACAAATCTGGTGACCGAACAGGCCAGGGCAACATGTCAACAGTATTGGGGCAACAGGGGTATCACCCCAAAGTAACATTATCCAAGATTGTGGCTATGACGTCATGGAAGATGGTGGCGATGACTTCATCCAAGATGGTGGCTGTGACGTCAATCAAGATGGCGGATTTTGGCGGGAAGTTTGAATTTTGTCAGGAAAGTACCACACCTCGTCCCCCAGAAAAATGGCGCCAATTTCAAATTCCAACACGATAGTGCACCACACCACACTCCCCCCTGCGGGTTCGGGGGTTAGAATAGGCCCGCGGTATTCCTGCCTGTCGTAAGAGGCGACTAAAAGGCGTCTCAAACGTTTCGGCCTTAATGTGATGGTCCCCATTAGGGTTTGACGTCCATTTTTCCAAATTCCACAGAAGTACGAGCCTCTTGGGGAAGGACACCTTACGTGGTGCACCATCAGTCCTCTGTGCCCTAAGGCCTTGGCACTCTTGATCGTCTTGGCGTCGTCACTGCACCCTTCATCCCTCATTTTGGGCATACACACCTGATGGGTTGTGTACGTCACGCCCTTAGTGCGTCACCATCTGCACCCACGATCACAATGGACTACCCATGGCACCCAAAATCCAGCACGGTAGCCAGCCCGTTGTGGTGGGGTCGTCATGTACCCTCTAGGTTGTAGCCCCCTGACAACACAGGGATCGTACTGCCGATGCCTGAGCTGACACCTCCCCACGTAAGCCAAGGAGTAGATGCCCGTCTCTCTGGGGCATCGGGACTCCCGGCAACAGCCATCCTGCCAGGTGGCCTTTGCTGTGGCTGGGTGGCGCCCGTGGGGAGAGCCCCTGGTCGGAGTGGGTGGCATTGGGGCGGATGCCCCGCAATGAAGCGGGTGAAATCTCAATCTGGTGGTCGCCCGACCGCCAATGTCTCTAAGCGTGTTAAGGTGGAATTTAACGCTGTGACATATAACCCGAAATCGTTCCCTTCCCTAGCCACACCATGGGAGGAACGTCGGGCTGCAGACAGACAGGAGCCGTATTCGCCACGATACCTTGTATGCAGCAGAACTGATGGGGATTCGTTTTTGGGGACTAAGCCTCTTTTCTTTGTGCACAATCTAGAAGATAAGTTTGGGGAAGTGGCGTCTCTTTCCAAAATGAGAAGCGGGGCCATTCTGATACAAGCAGCTTCATCTGCACAGTCCCAGGCATTACTCGCCTGTGAGAAGCTCGGTGACATCCCCGTTACTGTCACTCCTCATAAGTCCTTAAATTTGGTCCAGGGGATTATTTTTCATAAAGATCTTCTGCTACAGTCTGATGACGAGCTACGTGAGAACTTGGCACGACGAGGTGTACACTTTGTCCGTCGTGTCTTTAGGGGGCCGAAGGATAATAGGGTCGCTACTGGTGCTTTCATCCTGGCCTTCGAAGGCGACTGCTTGCCTGAGAAAGTCAAGGTAATGATCTACCGGTGCGATGTCAAGCCCTATGTCCCGCCCCCTATGCGATGCTTCCAGTACTGGAAATTCGGACACATGTCCTCCAGGTGCACTGCCAGCCCCACGTGTCGTGATTGTGGACGACCTCCGCATCCTAATGCTCTATGTGCTCCGTCTCCCACCTGCGTTAACTGTGGGGAGCATCATTCTCCCTGCTCACCAGACTGTGCAGTCTATCAACGAGAGCGGAAGATACAAGAAATTAAGACCTTGAACCGTTTAAGTTACCAAGAGGGAAGGAAGAAGCTAGAACGACTCAACCCCACACCTATGTTGAGGAGTTATGCTACCGTCACACTGCCGCCACCAGCTCCTGCACAGACTCCCTTCTCTGTTGGCCCACAGAGAACTCAAGTCACGTCTGCCCCACCGCTGGGACAGGCCACTCTCTCTTCCACTGCTCCCAAAACACCCAGTTTGGGAGCAGTGCGCCCCAAGCAACTGGGGACGTCAGTCCCCACCTCTCAGCCGGAGCGGCGACGGCCCTCTCCGGCTCCTCAGCCGGGGAAGCAACAGCTCTCTCCGGCTGCTCAGCCGGAGACGCAAAAGCCACCTCCTGCCTCACTTGTTCGGAAGGGATCCCTTGGGGAAGTCCCTTCCAGGAAAGCCCTCCCAGCATGCCAGCCCTCCTCTCAAAGACAAGAGAGAGAAGAGGAAGCTCTCCAAGAGGGATAAGGACCCGGTGGTTCCCGCACGAACGCTTCCTGTCAGCTCAGCCTCTGAGGATGAGGTCGAGCTCTTTGCGTCCCCTGACGACCTGGATCTCACAGTCTCCTCAGAAACCATGGCTGTAGCGACGTTCGTCACTCAGTCGGTGGCAGCATGTGACCCTGTGAATTAATTTGCTTTTTCAGTACATTCATGCCCTTACAGGACACGCTTTGTACGATCCTCCAGTGGAATTGTGGGGATTATTTTAGCCATCTCCCTGAGCTACGACAGCTTCTAAGCATGACACCTGCTTTCTGCATTGCCCTCCAGGAAACCTGGTTCCCGGCAATGCGGACCTCTGTCCTTCGTGGATACAGGGGTTATTACTGCAACCGTAGCACTTACAATTGTGTGTCAGGTGGAGACTGCGTGTATGTCCTTGCCTCTGTATACAGTGCTCCTGTGCCCCTTCAAACATCATTGGAAGCTGTGGCTGTCCGCGTAAGGACTACCCAGGTCATAACCGTTTGCAGTGTCTATCTCCCTCCAGGTGGTACAGTCTCCCTGACCGAATTGGCTGCACTTGTCGCCCAACTCCCACCGCCTTTTCTTCTCCTGGGGGATTTTAACGCACACAATCCCCTGTGGGGTGGAACGAAGGTTACTGGCCGAGGCAGAGAGGTCGAGAATCTCATCTCCCAACTCGACCTCTGCCTCTTAAACACTGGCGCTGCCACACATTTCAGTGTGGCGCATGGCACGTTCTCGGCCATAGATCTGTCGTTGTGCAGCCCAGGGCTTGTACCATCGGTCCACTGGTGAGTCCACGAGGACTTGTGTGGTAGTGACCATTTTCCGATCTTCCTTTCACTACCACAGCGTCGCTCCCTTGCACGCTCGCCTAGATGGGCATTTAGCAAGGCAAACTGGGACACGTTCTCCTCTGCTGCCACTGTTGAATCTCTCCCCCATGGTACCATCGATGTGGCGGTTGAGACACTGACTGCAGCGATTGTTTCCGCTGCGGAACGTATCGTTCCTCGCTCGCTAGGGTGCCCCCGGCGTAAGTCGGTGCCTTGGTGGTCTCCAGAGGTCGCTGACGCCATTAAAGAACGTCGGCGAGCTCTTCAGCGACATAAGCGGCACCCGTCTTTGGAGAACCTCATTTTATTCAAACGTCTCCGTGCTCAGGTACGGAGGCTTATCAATCGGCGGAAACAGGAATGCTGGGAGAGGTACGTTTCCAACATTGGTTCCCGTACTTCCCCCTCCCAGGTGTGGATGAAGATTCGGCGCATCTTTGGATTGCAGTACTCTACAGGTGTCCCAGGGCTTACCATCAACGGGGCGATATCCACCGATGCCGATGCAAGCGCCGAGCATTTCGCACAGCACTATGTTCGGGCCTCTGCGTCGGGGAATTACCCGCCTGCGTTTCGCGCGCTCAAACGCCGGGTGGAAGGCAAACGGCTTTCTTTCGCTTCTCGCCACCCTGAGGCGTATAACGCCCCATTTAGTTTGTGGGAACTCCAGAGCGCCCTGGCACAGTGCCCCGATACAGCCTCTGGGCCAGATGGCGTCCACAATCAGATGCTCAAACACTTTCCCCGGACTGTCAGCGATGTGTTCTTGCCATCTTCAACCGCATATGGGGTGATGGTGTCTTTCCGTCGCAGTGGGGAGAAAGTATCATCATTCCGGTGCTGAAGCCTGGTAAGGACCCGCTTACTGAGGATAGTTATCGGCCCATCAGCTTAACAAATATTCTGTGCAAGCTGCTGGAACGCATGGTGAGTCGACGGCTGTATTGGCTGCTCGAGTCTCGGGGTCTTCTGGCTCCATGCCAGAGCGGCTACCGTCAGGGCCGTTCCACCGCCGATACTTTGGTCTTCCTTGAGTCTGCAATCCGCACTGCTTTTTCCAGGCGCCAACACCTCGTCTCCGTCTTTTTCGACCTCTCCAGAGCATATGACACGACGTGGCGGCAGCATATTCTCGCCACGTTGCACGGGTGGGGTCTCCGGGGCTCTCTCCCCATTTTTATTCAGAATTTTTTATGTTCGGACATTCCGCGTTTTAATTGGCACATCCCGTAGTTCGCTTCATATCCAGGAGAACGGCGTTCCACAGGGATCTGTATTGAGCGTGCCCCTTTTCCTTGTGGCCATTAATGGCCTTGCAGCAGCAGTAGGGTCGTGTGTCTCACCCACGTTATATGCTGACGATTTCTGCATCTTTTTCAGCTCCTCCACCATTGGTGTTGCAGAACGTCGGTTGCAGGGAGCCATTCGCAAGGCGCAGGCGTGGGCCCTAGCCCATGGGTTTCAGTTTTCTCCTGCGAAGACTTGTGTTATGCACTTTTGTCGGCGTCGCACTGTCCATCCCCACCCTGAGCTCTATCTTCAGGATGCCATGCTCAGGGTTGTTGACTCTTACCGTTTTCTGGGATTGCTGTTCGATGCCCGGCTTACTTGGCTTCCACATATTCGTGAGCTAAAGCGTCAGTGCTGGCAGCATCTGAATGCCCTCCGCTGCCTCAGCAACACAACTTGGGGTGCAGACCGTAACACGCTGCTGCAGCTCTACAAAGCCCTTGTGCTGTCCCGACTGGATTATGGGAGTGTGGCGTGTGGCTCAGCGTCGCCCTCAGCGTTGCCACTGCTGGACCCCGTTCACCACTGTGGGGTTCGACAGGCGACAGGAGCATTCCGCACCAGTCCTGTTAATAGCCTGCTTGCTGAGGCTGGGGTTCCTCCGCTCCACATTCGGCGTCGACAACTCTTAGCCAACTATGCTGCCCACGTCCGTTGTTCTCCCCGTCACCCTAACTACCGTCTCCTTTTCGCCGATGCGGCAGTCCATATTCCACGCCGGCGGCCGCGATCAGGCCACGCAATTTGGATCCGCGATCGGTTACTCCTTAGTGAACTCGAGTCTTTGCCTCTTCCATCTGCTTTTCAGGTCCGCCCACATACACCACCTTGGTGTATCCGTCGGCCGCAGCTTCAGCTGGACCTCTCCCAATGGCAAAAGGATTCAGTTCCTCCTGCAGTCTTGCGCCGCCAATTTCTTGTTCTCCTCGATGCATCCCGTGACTCTGAGGTTATCTATACCGATGGCTCGATGGTTGATGGCCGTGTGGGGTACGCTTACGCTCATGCGGACTATGTAGACCAGCGCTCCTTGCCGGACGGCTGCAGTGTTTACACCGCAGAGCTAACAGCCATTTTTCGTGCCCTTGAGCGTATTCGTACCAGCACTGGAGAGTCTTTTGTCATTTGCAGTGACTCTGTCAGTAGTCTACAGGCTCTTGACCAGTGCTACCCACGCCATCCCATTGTTGTTGCCATCCAGGAGTCCGTTCATGCTCTTGAACAGCCTGGACGTTCAGTGGTGTTCATATGGACCCCGGGACACGTTGGGATAGCGGGCAACGAACACGCCGACAAGTTAGCTAAAGAAGCCACCCGCAAACTGCCGTTGGAGATCGGCCTCCCGGCAACTGATCTCCGATCGGCGTTACGCCGTCGGGTCTTTGGGATATGGGCAGCCGAATGGCGCACTCTGTCTGTACCCAACAAGCTGCGGCGTGTAAAGGAGGCCACGACTGTGTGGGGTTCCTCCATGCGGGCCTCTCGCAGGGATTCTGTGGTTCTCTGTAGGCTCAGCATTGGTCACTCTTGGCTGACGCATGGTCATCTGCTGCGTCGAGAGGACCCCCCTCATTGTCGCTGTGGTGCGATTGTGACGGTGGCCCATATATTGTTGGACTGTCCTCTTTTAACCGCCCTCAGGCGAACTTTTAATCTCCAGGGTGCTTTATCATCTCTTTTAGGTGACAATGTCTCTATGGCAGATCGGGTTTTAAGTTTTATTCGCGCAAGCGGCTTTTATAGGTCCATTTAAATTTTTTTTTAACATCACCCTCATTTGAGCTCTCTCTTTTAATTAGTTTTGTGTTGTGATTCGAGTCCACCCTAAACTTTTAGGCTGGAGGTTTTAACATGTTGCAGAGTGGCTGGCTCATCCTATTATTTTCGGGATCAGCCAGCCACAGTCCTCTGCTGTGCAGTTTTAATTCCTTCTGCCTTTGTTCTCTATGTTGTTTTTGTTGCTGTGTTCTGTTTTCCTTGTTGTCTTACAATGGACTATGGGGCTTTTCTTCCCCCGGAATTTTTCTTTTAGTGCTTCGCCTGACTGGTGGATAGTTTCACTGTGCTCTGTGTTTTTATGAAACAAGGGACTGATGACCTCTGTAGTTTGGTCCCTTTCATCTTTAACCAACCAACCAACCACACCACACTTATCTCTACTAAGAAAAGAAAATCGCGGGAAGATAGGACACTTGGCCTACCTCCTCTAACCTAAAGATTCGTGGGGAAAAAGGGCTTATCTTAAATATGATACCAATTTCAAGCACATGTGTTCGCCACTGTGTCTGGATTGCAACTGGCTTAGTTCATATCGAAGCCACCAGAGGGCGCTCTCCTGACGTCAGTTCATGACGCAAGTACCGTTATTCGAGATGGCGGCACTCAGTGTGTTCACCACGAGCTCCAGAGCCCAACTGACTTAGTTCATATCGTGGCCACCAGAGGGCGATACCGTGACGTCGGGTGATGACACAAGATCGTCTGCTCTCTCTATCTCGTGTATTATAACCGGACACATGCCACGTCAGCGGCCCATGAGCGAATGGCCACTGATGCCACAGCCTCCTGCCTAGACCCTTATACTCATGCCGGACATAGTCATCTCTAAATAATCTAACTAAAGTAACACCCACATCGTGCATCTAACATATTAATTATCTTAGTGTTTAATTACATTTTAATTTTAATCATATTCAATAAGTGAATTTACAATGTCAATATTCAATGTTCAAATGAGAACTTTCACATTTTCCCACTATGAGTGCAATGCTCATTCGTGACAAAGCACCCCCCCCCCCAACCCCTAGAATGCTGCACTCCTATTGGCTACTGCATTAGTCACATGATTCGACTTCATAGAACCTAGGACTTGGAATCAGTTTTCGCCAATGCCACACCCATCTGGACTTGTACTAACTTGGACTAACGTGCACTAACGTGTACGAACCTGCACAGCGCATCACATCATCCGATATGGTTGGGAAAAATGGTGGGAAAACAGATCTGAACATGAGTCTTGATTTTGCATCCAGTTTCTCCACCACAAGATCTAGACTCCAACTGACCTAGTACATTCTACTGCCAGTAGATGGTGCTGTCATCCCTCATGTGACATAACCCGAGTTCGTGGTCTGGAGGGGAAAATGGCGTGAAAATTACTCACGCTGCACTGGGCTGCTCTATAGAGTAAGGAAGGGGTGAAATCTGTTTACTTTCTAACATTTAATTTAGCCATTGAGTATATTTATCACATCACCGCAAAAGACTCGCCCTAATGTGCTTCGCGTCACAATACACATTCTGCAGACACACACACAACTCCTAATTTTCCGAAATAATTTCAAAAAAATGGTTCAAATGGCTCTGAGCACTATCGGGCTTAACTTCTGAGGTCATCAGTCACCTACAACTTAGACATACCTCAACCTAACTAACCTAAGGACAACACACACACCCATGCCCGAGGCAGGATTCGAACCTGCGACCGCAGCGGTCGCATGGTTCCAGACTGTAGCGCCTAGCACCGTTCGGCCATGCCGGCCGGCGAAATAATTTCAGTACAGACCTGCAGACCGCTCCTAAATAATACAGCACAGTGATGTGTAGACATGCTAAGTACTCGTAAACTGTCCAAATAGCGCATATCACAGCCTACAGAGCTGCTCTCAAAATAATGCAATCAATGTGCGCAAGCACCCTCCACCACGTGGCCGTCAGCTGTCAAACCACACACAGACCCCTTCTCGAGTCCCGCAAGCATGAGGCGACCACATCCCTTTCATACTTCATTTCTGAGAAATTCCTATCCAAATATGTGTTCACTTAGAGACAGCTCCTGGCGCGACCGACCAGGGATGCGCACTCCGTCGGACACGCGAGCCACAGCCACCAAACGCATGTTTAACTTCATTCTGTACAGTCTCCATTATACTTACTTCACAGAAGTCCAAGGCGTGCTTACGCCAGTGTCATATGCGAGACATCTCCATGTACCACTTGTCTTTACCACAGATGACAGAATAGCACAGTGGTCATTGCTCCTAGCGTGACATGACACACACATTTAACCATTCTTAACTACCTAGCTTGACTGACCCAACACCGGCACGTGCACGCTCATAATTACAAACTCATCTAACAACGTTCCCAATATTATTATTACGTCACATCGCTTTGTAAAAAAATAAGAGCCAAGTCGACCTCTCGGGAGTTGTATACTGTCCCAGAAATTGTTAACGCTCGCTTTCTTCATGCCTCAGCTTGTATGCACGGAAATTCGTAACGTGACAGAACCTGTTTACGAAAATAACGCCAAATGCAGTCTTCCCAGCGCTCCTAACGTCTTACCCTTCCCGATTTCAACGTACCCATACGTTCCTTCCACTGTGTAGAGACTCCTATATCCCAGCACAAATGACGTGAATGAATTGAGCATTCTGATTCGCTCTTATCGAATTTGCGCGGCGAATTATTTATGCCGCTGGTATCAGAGCACCATCCACCTATTCTTTCTCGGACTTCCAGCAGTTATTTTACACAGATCACTAAATTGCATTGACAGTTGACTGTGCAAATTTCTCTCCACATTATAAAATGCATACCAGACTCACAAGAATATTCCAAGCCAGGAAGATATTTACCACTGTAACTACAATTAAATATTAAGATTGCTGCTGCAGTCTGACACCAATAAATCTACAGTTAATCTCTCCTCTTGACGACTGTGCTTCAGTATTTATAGCGCATATAATTTTCCACTTAAAAACTCTATCTCATACCCTCATTGTTATCAATCTGCTCAATCTATACGTCCCTCATGATAGGACACACAGTCATCCTCTTTAGTCATGCCCTAACGTAAACCATACTATCTTTACAATGCAATATATACACATTTTACACTATGTAAGCCACACTAACTTTACAATTCAATATATATACATTTTAGAGAAACAATACAGTTACCTTTTATGTCTGTACAGCAACTGAAAAAATTATCGTACGCCTACACTCACACTGGCTATATGTTACGATGCTCTCCAGTCCTAGGCAATCACCATCAGCCTTTTCTTTCTCTCCCCCTGCGGGTTCGGGGGTAAGAATAGACCCGCGGTATTCCTGCCTGTCGTAAGAGGCGACTAAAAGGAGTCTCAAATGTTTCGGCCTTATGTGATGGTCCCCTCTCGGGTTTGACCTCCATCTTTCTAAATTATTCCGAAGAGCGAGCCAATTGGGGAAGGGCGCCTTACATGGTGCACTGTATCCGTCGTGCAATTAGACCTTTAGCCGGCTTTCTCGTCGTTGCAATGGTGTCCCGCTCGTTTTCGATCTCTTGGGCGATTACCACGCTGCACTCTTCAGTGTTTCTTTTATCTGCGACGACGACCTTGGTCAGTTTTGCACCTAAGATCCAGCACGGTAGCCAGTCCGTTGTGGTGGGGCCGCCATGTACCCTCTTGGTTGTAGCCCCCTGACAACACAGGGATCGCTCTACTGATGCCTGCGCCGTTAACTCCCCACGTATGCCAAGGAGTAGATGCCCATCTCCTTGGGGCATCAGGACTCCCGGCAATGGCAGTCCTGCCAGGTGGCTATTGCTGCGGCTGGGTGGCGCCCGTGGGGAGGGCCCTTGGTCGGAGTAGGTGGCATCAGGGCGGATGACCCGCAATGAAGCGTGGTACATCATCTCTCGCTGGCGGCCAGCCGTCAGCAGTCTCTAAGCGTTCGAGGGCTCATTTTAAGGGTAATGTTTATGACCCCAAATCGTTCCCATCCCTGGCCACACCATGGGAGGAACGAAAGGCGTTGAATGAAAGTGAAACGTATTCGCCCAGATATCTTGTCTGTACCAGAGCTGATGGGGAATCTTTTATGTCCGTGAAGCCTCAGTTCTTTGTTGAGCATTTAGAGGACAAGTTTGGGGAGGTGGAGGGCTTGTCAAAGATGCGATCCGGATTGGTGGTGTTGATAAAAACGGCATCCTCCGCCCAGTCGCGGGCCTTGCTCGCTTGTACTAAGCTGGGGGATGTCTCCGTCACTATCACCCCCCATAAAAGCTTAAATATTGTTCAGGGAATTATTTTTCACCGCGATCTCCTTTTACAGTCCGATGACGAGCTGCGCGCCAACTTAGAGCGACGAGGTGTACATTTCGTCCGGCGCGTTCATCGGGGTCCGAGGGACAATCAGGTTGCTACCGGTGCCTTCATCTTGGCCTTCGAGGGTGATACGTTACCGGAAAAGGTCAAGGTGATGGTCTACCGATGTGACGTCAAGCCCTATATCCCTCCCCCGATGCGGTGCTTTAAGTGCTGGAAGTTCGGTCACATGTCCTCTCGCTGTACTTCTAGCCTCACATGTCGAGATTGTGGACGCCCATCTCATCCCGATACTCCATGTGCTCCGCCTCCCGTCTGTGTCAACTGTGGAGAGCCTCATTCCCCTTGCTCGCCCGACTGTAGTGTCTTACAGAAAGAACGCAAAATCATGGAATATAAGACCCTGGACCAACTGACTTACACTGAGGCCAAGCGGAAATTTGAACGGCTACATCCCGTGCGCATGATGTCATCTTATGCCTCCACTGTCACTCCTGATCCAGCTCCTTCAGCTGCAAGATATACCGTCAGCTCTCGGAACCAGAGGACCTCACCTGCCCCCTTGACAATGGGGGCCCCTTCTCTTGCTGTTGCTCCCACACCATCTACCTCGGGAGCAGCACCCACTAAACCATCGGGGACGCCAGTCCCCCCTTCTCAGCCGGAGAAGCGTAAGTCTTCTTCGGCTTCTCTCGCTCGGAAGGGATCCCTTGGGTCACTCCCTTCCCAGGTTCCTACCAGCGGCACAGCAGACACCAGCCAGTGGCTGAAGCAGCCACAGGTCGCTGGTCGACGGGCTTCGCGTTCCACTTCGGTCCCAGAGACTGACTCCAATAAGCCCTCTCACCAACGGCAACCAAAGGAACAGCGAGAGAAAACGACTCTGAAGACCCGTAAGTCCAAGACACCTGCGGTGGCACCTACTCCACCGCTACATAAAAGCTCTGCATCTGAGGATGAGGTGGAGATCCTTGCGTCCGCTGAGGACCTCGATCTCGCCGATCCCTCAGACGCAATGGGTAGCACTTGCACGGGTACTCCATCGGATGTGGCAGGTGACCCAGCGGCGTAATCTGCCTTCCCACTCCCGTAACGCCTTTCTCCGCAATGGCTACTACCATCCTCCAGTGGAACTGCAGCGGTTTCTTCCACCATCTCGCTGAGCTCCGCCAACTTATCAGCCTTCACCCTTTCTTCTGCACTGCCCTCCAGGAAACTTGGTTTCCTGAAATGCGAACCCCCGCCCTCCGTGGCTATCGGGGTTATTATAAGAACCGAGCAGCTTATGAAAGGGTGTCTGGCGGCGTCTGCATATATGTCCTTCACACTCTGCACAGCGAGTCTGTCCCTCTCCAGACGCCCTTAGAGGCTGTCGCTGTACGCGTGTGGACGCCACAGTCTGTTACCGTCTGCAGTGTTTACATTCCACCGGATGGTGATGTCTCGCAGCATGTCCTGGCTGCACTGGTCGCCCAATTGCCGCCACCTTTCTTGCTCTTGGGCGACTTCAACGCCCATAACCCTCTGTGGGGTGGGTCAGTGGCAACAGGTCGAGGCGCCATCGTTGAGGGTTTCTTGTCGCAGCTCGATCTCTCGCTGTTAAATGATGGTGCCTTCACACACTTCAGTGTGGCGCATGGCACCTACTCCGCCATTGACCTTTCAATCTGTAGCCATAGCCTCTTACCGTCTGTCCAATGGAGTGTGCATGACGACCTGTGTGGTAGTGACCACTTTGCGATCTTTTTGTCACTACCACAGCGCCACTCTTCTGGGCGCCCTAGCAGATGGGCTATGAATAAGGCTGACTGGGACTTGTTCTCCTCCACTGCCGCTTTTGAGCCTCTCTCTACTGACGACATTGATGCGGTGGTTCAATCGGTCACCACCGGCATCGTTACTGCCGCCGAATCAGCCATTCCCCGTTCCTGTGGGTCCCCTCGGCGGCGGACTGTGCCTTGGTGGTCGCCTGAGATCGCTGAAGCGATTAAAGATCGCCGGCGGGCGCTCCAGCGTCACAAGCGACATCCCTCCATCGACCACCTTATCGCCTTCAAACGGTTGCGTGCGCGGGACCGCCTCCTTATCCGCCAAGGCAAGAAGGAGTGCTGGGAGCGGTATGTATCCACCATTGGCCTCCATGTCACTCCATCGCAGGTCTGGGCCAAGATTCGACGCGTCTACGGCCATCGGACCCCTGCCAGCGTCCCTGCGCTCTCACTGAATGGAGCAGTTTGTACTGACTCCGACGTCATTGCTAATCGCTTAGCAGAGCATTTTGCTATGAGTTCCGCCTCTGCGAATTACCCCCAGGCCTTCCGCTCCATTAAAGAGCGGATGGAACGTCGGAGCCTTTCGTTTCGCACCAACCACCTAGAATCTTACAATGCTCCATTTAGTGAGTGGGAATTTCGCAGTGCCCTAGCTGCTTGCCCTGATACCGCTCCTGGGCCGGATGGCATCCACTGTCAGATGCTGAAACACCTTTCAGTGGACTGCCAGCGGCGCCTTCTCGATCTTTACAACCGTCTTTGGGTCGAGGGGGAGTTTCCGTCGCAATGGCGGGAAGGCGTTGTCATCCCCGTTTTGAAACCTGGAAAGAACCCTCTGGAGGTGGACAGCTACCGTCCCATTAGCCTCACCAACGTTCTTTGCAAGTTGCTTGAACGGATGGTGAGCCGGCGCTTGAATTGGGTACTGGAGTCTCGGGGCCTTCTGGCTCCGTCTCAGGGTGGGTTCCGTAAAGGCCGCTCCGCCACCGACAATCTGGTGAGCCTGGAGTCGGCCATCCGTACTGCCTTTGCCCGCCGTCAGCACCTGGTCGCTGTCTTTTTCGACATGCGGAAGGCGTACGATACGACATGGCGTCATCACATCCTTTCTACGCTTCATGGATGGGGTCTTCGGGGTCCTCTGCCGATTTTTATCCGCAATTTTCTGTCGTGTCGTACCTTTCGCGTGCAAGTCGCGGCCTCGTATAGTTCCTCCCACGTCCAGGAGAACGGTGTGCCACAGGGTTCTGTTTTAAGTGTCTGTCTGTTTTTAATAGCCATTAACGGGCTTGCTGCGGCCGTGGGAAATTCTGTCTCCGCTTCCCTGTATGCTGACGACTTCTGCCTTTATTACAGCTCTACTGGCATTGCAGCGGTTGAACGTCAGCTACAGGGCGCTATCCGCAAGGCGCAGTCTTGGGCTGTAGCGCATGGGTTTCAGTTTTCGGCAGCCAAGACCCGCGTTATGCATTTCTGCCGGCGCCGAACAGTCCATCCTGACCCGCAGCTTTATCTTGCCGACCAACTGCTTGCTGTGGTGGAGACCCACAGGTTTTTGGGGGTGGTTTTCGATGCCCGGTTGACTTGGCTGCCTCATATCCGGCAGCTCAAACAGGCATGTTGGCGGCATCTCAATGCTCTGCGCTGTTTGAGCCACACCCGCTGGGGCGCCGACCGCTCTACCCTGTTACGGCTCTACCAGGCGCTCATCCAGTCCCGCCTGGATTATGGGAGCCTGGCTTATGGCTCAGCATCCCCATCTGCGTTACGGGTGCTGGACCCAATTCTCCACAGCGGGATACGCCTTGCCACTGGTGCTTTCCGCACCAGCCCTGTGGACAACGTACTAGTGGAGGCAGGTGTACCTCCACTGGGGTTCCGACGCCAACGTTTGCTGGCCGCTTATACTGCCCATGTTCTAAGCTCGCCCGGGCATCCTAACTATCCTCTCCTGTTCCCGCGATCGGTCGTCCGTCTGCCAGTACGTCGGCCCCGGTCTGGTTGTACAATAGCGGTCTGCGTCAAAGAGCTTCTCTCTGGGCTTCGGGTTTTCACTGTTCCACCTCCTTTCCGGGCTACTTTGCATACACCCCCATGGTGTGTTCGTCGCCCTTGCCTTCGGCTCGACTTGGCACAGTGCCCGAAGGACTCAGTCCCTCCAGAGGCCTTCCGCCGCCGCTTTCATTCCATCCTGGCCACGTATCAGGGCTCTGGCATTGTTTACACCGACGGCTCGATGGTTGCTGGTCGAGTCGGTTATGTGCTAACTCTAGGGGACCATTCCGAACAACGTTCCTTGCCGGATGGCTGCAGCCTTTACACTGCTGAGCTGGTCGCCATCTTTCGTGCCCTAGAGCATATCCGCTCCTGCTCAGGTGAGTCCTTCGTTATCTGTAGCGATTCCCTGAGCGGTTTACGAGCTCTCGACCAGTGTTTTCCTCGTTCTCGTCTGGTGCTGGCTAGCCATGAGTCTCTGCATACTCTTGCCCGTAGCGGCCGCTCTGTGGTCTTTGTGTGGACCCCCGGTCATGTCGGTATCCCGGGTAACGAACATGTTGACCGCCTGGCGAAAGAGGCCACCAGTAAGCCATCTCTGGACGTTGGCCTCCCAGAGACTGATTTGCGGGCAGTCTTCCGCCGCAAAATCTTGGCGCTATGGGACGATGAATGGCGCGAACTGACAACGCGCAATAAACTCCGTGATGTCAAGGAGACGACGGCTGTGTGGCGGTCATCCCTGCGAGCCACTCGCAGGGACTCCGTAGTTCTTTGCCGGCTCCGCATTGGCCACTCCCGGCTGACACACAGTTATTTACTGCGCCGGGAGGACCCTCCTCTATGTCGATGTGGGGCTGCTTTGACAGTGGCCCACATTTTGATGGCCTGCCCCCTTTTAGCTGTAGTCAGGCAGACATTTGCGCTGCCTGATACGCTCCCTGCCCTTTTAACAGACGACTCCACTATGGCTGTCTTAGTTTTACGTTTTATTCGGGCAGGGGGATTTTATCATTTAATCTGAGTGTTTCTGTTTTATTTTATTGTTTTGTGTTGATTCTGGCCTTTGGCCTATGATTTTAAACTGAGTTTTTTAATGTGTTTCTCAGTGGTTGACTTTTCCTTTTTTATTTCTATGGTCGGCCAACCACCGTCACAATCTGTGTGGTTTTAGTTCGTTTTGTCTTGTCTTTGTCTGAGTTTCTCTTGTTCTCTTTCGTCTGTGTTCTATTCTGTTCCTCGTTTTTATTCTCTGTGGGTGTTCTTTGTCTTTGGAAAAAGGGACCGATGACCGTAGCAGTCTGGTCCCTTTGATCCCCCAAACCAACCAACCAACCAACCTTTTCTTTCTTTCTACAGATGCGACATTCAGCGGTAATATACTACTTTACACTGGTCACCATTTCACACCGACAACTGAACCTCGCGCCCCCAGGGGCTCGGCATTCATTTGCCGGTTACAGGCTTGGCGATCCCGGGGTTCCTGAGCTGGGGACTGGTATGCGCCGCCAGTCCCTTGTCACCGTAAACTCTGGGCATGCCTCAGCGACCACCGTGGGGCGCGGCAGTGCAACGTTGTGTGTCTCAGAGAGTGAGGATCTCGGCTTGACCGCACGTATGGTGAGGATGGAATAAACCTCTACAAAAAAAGAACTCTATCTCAAGGTGATCTGCGCTCTGATGAGATGGATGGCTGTTGAGGTGGAACAGTCGTTAGCGTGGGACCTCTCGTGTCCTGCAGCACCTCAGTTGTATAAGGCTTACCTATGCACGCGGGGCTCTGTCTAGGTGGACTTCTATTTCCCTAGCTGCTCGTGGGACCGGGATCGATCCTTCGAACTCTTCTTTGCGTCGTCCCAGCGGAAGGCGTGGGCCGCTGGTAGGTTCCAACACCCACTTCAACAAGAGGGCGCGTGTAGCCAGTCCTCCAGACTCAGTAGCGAAATCTCAGAATCTTATGACATGTAACAGAACGCATGCTACCGGTCAGAATGTGTTTTTAGTCGTTAAAAGGAAAGAGGGCAGCTTCGAGAAAGTTTCCCCTCTCTATATTCAAAAAGGGCTCGAAGGCATTGCTGCCGGTTTAAAATCAGTGAAGCGATTGCGTAATGGGATGCTGTTGGTGGAAACCACCAGCTCCAAGCAAGCTAAGGCTCTCCAGATTGCACACTCCCTTGGGGAATATGCCATCAAAACTGAGCTGCACATCACCTTGAATTACAGCAAAGGTGGAGTGACGTGCAGGGATCTGGTGGACATTCCACAAGAGGTAGTAAAAGATGAGAGGGCATCAGCAGGAGTAGTTGACGAACAAAATATCATGAGGAGGGTGGAAGTCCGACTCCTTTATCCTGACATTTAATAGCACGAAACTCCCTGAGCATATTAAAGCAGGTTTCCTTCGCATTAGTGTGCGGCCTTATGTACCTAAGCCAATGCGTTGTTTCAAATGCCATCGCTTTGGGCATACTACTCTTGGGTGTCGTGGAGAAGCTACCTGTGGCAAGTGTGGTCAGGCCGCCCATGACAGAGTCCATTGTTTGTTTCCAATTAAGTGTGTGAATTGCTCTGGGCCTCATCCTGTCTGGTGTCGGGACTGCACTGTGTATCTGGAGGAACAGAAGGTACTGGAGCTTAAAACTCTTAAGTGCATCCCCTATACTGAGGCCAAAATGCTCTATAAAGCCATGCTGACCCCATCTTTTGCTACGTCCTTCACTTCCATTGTTAAACGGCCCACACAGAAAGCTGACGCAGCTACACAATCAGAGGCTGTTAGTGTCGGCACTACTACCAGCGTGTGTCCCTGCAATTGTGCTGCTCCAGTTGCTTCTAAGCCTGTGCCTCATCTAAAAACTTCGGAAAAAGCTGTGGTTGCTGACACTGTCCAGCTCCCTTCTATATACAACAGGGTTTCGAGGGAATCAGTGGCTCCTTAAAATCGGTGAAGCACTTACGTAATGGGAACTTGCTAGTGGAAACTTCCACTTCCCAGCAAGCAACTAACCTCCAGTCTGCTAAATGCCTTGGAGAGTATGCCATAGACACTGAACTGCACAGCACCTTGAACTACAGCAAAGGTGTTGTGACATGCTGGGATCTAGTTGGCATTCCCAAGGAAGAACTGCAACGTGAGTGAGCTCCGGAAGGTATTGTTGATGTCCAGCATATCATGAGGAGGGTTGATGGCAATCTTGTCAAAACCGACTCATTTATTCTGACCTTCAGTAGCACAAAACTTCCTGAACATGTTAGAGCTCGCTTCCTCCGCCTTAGTGTGACGCCTTATTTCCTGACCCCAATGCGCTGTTTCAAATGCCAGCGTTTTGGGCATACCATCTTAGGATGCAAAGGCGAAGCGACTTGTGGCAACTGTGGTAAGGCTGCTCATGAAGGAGTTGGTTGCTCCTCTCCAGCCAAATGTATCAATTGCTCTAGGAACCACCCTGTTTGGAGTAGGGACTGCCGAATATTTTTAGAGGAATGCAAAGTCCAGGAAATAAAAACAACCAAGCGTATCCCCTATGGTGAGGCCAAGAAGATCTATAAGTCGATGCAACTTCCCACATTTGCTACATCTTTTGCATCCCTGGTTCAGAAGCCTAGTCCAAAAGTTGATGCCTCAACGCAGACAGAGGTGGTGAGTGTTGGCACTAATACATGCAGCTGTCAGTGCACTTGCAACGCAGCCAGTGTTTCAGAGCCAGTAGCCCCTACTCGAACGGCAGACAAAGGTACAGTGGCGAACTTGGGCCAGCCCCTGGCGCCTCCAACAGCTGAGGCTGTTCCCAAGCCCAGTGCGCCAAATACCACTCCCACATCAGCTCCCCCAAAGCCCACCAAACTGCAGAAAGCTCCCGTACAGCAGCAACAGTGGGTCAAATCCCGTGGTAAACCGTCTGACCATGCGGATGTTGTTTTACGTGAGGCTTCATCTGACTCTTCCCCAGAGTTGATGGAATACGTTGTATGTGTGGGGCAATCATCTCGCCCCACGCCTGCCCCTCCACCTGCTGTGATCTGCCCGCCCCGTCGGAGAGACTGGATGAAGATGCTACCCCCATCATAGATGGCTCCCATACTTCAGTGGAACTTGCAAGGGTTCAGGACGCATGTGGAGGAACTTCGTCTACTATCTCAGGGTAGACCACTGTGTCTATGTCTCCAGGAGACTTAATTCCATCTCTCTTACTCCCCCGAGCTACGTGGCTATACACTCCACAAAAAGGACGACCTGCGTGGAGAGAGAGCTAGAGGAGGCGTAGGTATTTTCGTCAGGACGGACTACCACTCCTCGCTTCTCTCACTTACGACGACTTTACAGGCCGTCGCTGTGTCCGTGCACGTGCGTCATCCATTGACTGTATGTTCGCTTTACTTGCCCCCACATGATGTACTTGGGACGCGGCCCTGTCCGACCTTCTTACACAGCTCCCCCAGCCATTCATTATTTGTGGTGATTTTATTGCCCACAATGTGCTTTGGGGCTCTGCAATTACCTGTCACAGGGGTAGAGCAATTGAGAGGCTTCTCCTGTCATCCTGTGCCTACTTGCTCAATGGAGGACAGTGCACTCATTTCTGCACAGCGACTGGGTCGATCTCTGCCATTGATCTCTCGCTTTGCTCTCCAGCTCTTGCCGCGAGTGCTCATTGGGAAGTGGTGGCTGACTTTCACGGCAGTGATCATTTCCCAGTCTGGATTCACCCGCCAGATCCCGTGGGTCCCGAAAGGAGACCACCACAAAGGGTGCTTAGTGGCGCCGAATGGACATTTTATAGCCAGTTGGCCCAGTTCGAACACTGTGCGAATGTTGAGGCGTGGGTGGATCATATTACCAAAACGGTCCACCACGCCGCTGCAGCATCCATTCCACAGTCCACGGGCCACCGAAAGAGGCCACCTGCCCCTTAGTGGAGTGGCGAATGCCGCTCTGCACTAAGGGCCAGGCGTGCGGCTCTGCGTCGGCTCCAGTGTCGGCCAACTGCTGAGAATCTTGCAGCCTTTCGGGTGGCGAGGGCAAGATGTCGCTGCATTATTCGTGAGAGCAAGAAGAGGTCGTGGAAAAAGTTCCTGAACACCATTAATCGTTCCACCAAAAGTTCCATTGTGTGGGAGACCATCAGGACAATTACAGGCAGAGGAGGGAGGTGCCCCATAGCTACTGTAATGAATAACGGCACTCTCCACACGGATCCGTGAGACATTGCCCAGACTATGGCAGCGTATTTTGCCACAGTTTCTGCAACAACCAGTCAGGATCCAGGTTTCCAGCGCCACAGAGCGGTTGCTGAGAGATGTAGTCTGGACTTCCAGTCCACCTCTCATGAAGTTTACAACTGCCCATTTTCTATGTGGGAGCTGGATTCTGCATTGTCTGGAGCTCGTGACACATCCCCTGGTCCCGACAGGATCCATTACCATATTCTATGGCACCTCACAATGCGCAACAAAGAAATCCTCCTCGCACTTTCCAATGCCTATTGGGCGTTGGGTCACTTTCCTGACGCGTGGCGTGATGCAGTTTTAATTCCCTTTTTAAAACCTGGGAAAGACCGCACGAGCCCGAGTAGCTACCGTAGTGTTGCCCTCAATAGTTGTATGGGGAAGATCTTGGAACGGATGGTCACCCGCCGCCTTGTCTGGATGTTAGAATCCCGGCAACTCTTTAGTCGCTTTCAGTGTGGGTTCAGGAGGTTTCGTTCCACCTTCGATAACCTTTCCCTCCTGGAGGCAACTATACAACAAGCTTTCCTACGCCTTCATCACCTTCTAGGTGTATTTTTCTACATCGAGAAGGCCTACGATACCACTTCGAGGCGTCTCATCCTGGAGTAGCGTTTTAAGTGTGACTCTCATTGCCATCACTATTAATAGCATTCCGTCCATAGTGAAAAGCCCTGTGCAGTGTTCCTTGTTTGTGGACGATTTCTCTTTGTTTTGCTCTTCTTCAAGCCTTGCAACGACTACGCGTCAGTTGCAACTTACTATTAGACGTTTGGATCACTGGGCGCAGAAGAGTGTTTTTTTCAACCGAGAAGTCTGTAAGTGTTCTTTTTAACCGTTCTCGTTCGATTTTAACCTTTCCTGCGTTGAAGATGAGGGACACTATTCTTACTTTTAAAGACACGATGAGATTTCTGCGGCTCATTTTTGACTCGAAGCTAACGTGGTTACCTCATCTTAAAGACCTGAAACGGTGGTCGCTTCAGGATTTAAGTATTATAAAATGTCTTAGCCTCAGTACATGGGGAGCTGACAGGAGTTGTCTGCTCCAGTTTTATAGGGCGTTTGTGCGACCTCGGCTCGATAATGGATGCAAGGTGTATGGGTCTGCGTGGCCTTCTTACTTAAAGATGTTGGACGTTGTGCACCATGAAGGGCTTCGGTTGCCCACTGGGGCATTCCGAACTAGCCCCATACTAAGCCTCTGTGCAGAGGCTGGTGAACCGCCACTTCATATGCAGCGACGGCTACTTACAGTACGCCAGGCGTATAAAACTTTGTCCACACCATACAAACCTGCATACCACACCGTTGCTCCGTCTCCACTGGCTTGGTTATTTCATAACCGGCAACGTGCGACGCAGCCTATTGGATTCGCGCACAGGATTGCCTCTCTGCGATGTCCATGGCTGGTCTTCGTGTTTTACGTCGGGGTTGGAGCAGATCTCCACCTCGGCTCCACCGGAGACCCAAACTTATTTTAGATTTGACTAATTTTAAGACAGATAGCACAGCAGATTTTACATTCCAATCTCTGTTTTTTAACATTTTAGATGTGCATCACGGTTTCCCTGTCGTTTACACTGATGGCGCCAAACAGGAGAATTTCCTTGGCTGATCTGTGGTGTTCCCTGATAATGTTACCCGGATTCGCCTCCCTGCTGAATATTCGGTTTTCGCAGCCGAGCTCCACACGATCCTGAAGGCACTGGAGCACCTCAATCGTCTTCGGGGCGTTCGATTTCTTCTCTGCTCCGATTCTCTTAGAGCCTTACAATAGCTGCAGAACCTGTACCCGACTGAGGAGATGGTCCAGCTGATGTATGACCAACTTTACTTGCTGCAACGGCGGGGTAAAGAGGTCTCCTTCTGCTGGGTGCCTGGTCATGTCGGAATATGGGGCAATGAACAGGCCGCTCGGGCTGCCAAGGAGGCCTGCAGAGAACAGGATGTGGTCCAGTGTCCTATCCCCTTGCAGTCAGTTATCTCTGCACTCCACAGGAAGTGCATGGAGTTGTGGGAAGGCGAATGGCTGGCGGTGACGGCCAATAAACTGCGGTTGGTAAAGTCAACCACTCGGCCGTGGCGTTCCTCCTGCCGGTTGCTCAGGCGTGAAGAGGTGGCCATCACACGTCTTCGGATCGGGCACTGTCCTCTCACACATAGCTTTTTATTACGGCGGGAGGATCCTCCGTTTTGTGATGCTTGTGGTGTGCACATCTCTGTCCGGCACATTTTAACAGACTGCCATTTTTACCGTGATGCAAGGGCAGAAGCACAAGTTGATGGGGATCTGCCTTCTGTTTTAGTTAACGATGAGACGTGTGTGTCTAGGGTTTTTAAGTTTTGTGATGTGTCTGGACTCTGGCCTAAACTTTTAGGCTGGAGGTTTTAGTGTATTGCAGAGTGGCTGCTTCCTCCCTTTTTTCCCTTGCGGTCAGCCAGCCACTTCCATCTGCTACATTGTTTTAGCTCCCTCTCTCATTTTCTTCCTGTTTTGTCCATGTCTTACTGCTGACGCCCTGCTTCATCCCACGCTTCGTTGTGGGTGAGCACATATTTTCCAATGATTGTTCCCCGTGTTTTATGTTCCGTTTTATGTAAATGTTCTGAGCTTTTTTTCTTGACACCCGTCTCACTATGATACTGCACGGGCGCTGAAGACCTTGCTGTCGTGCGCCCACACAACCCCTCTACTACTACTATTTTCGGGCCCGAATTGGTAAGATACTGTCTCATTGTTTTTAGCAAGAGAACGGTGTCCCCTAGGGCAGTGTTTTAATCGTTACCCTCTTTGCCATAGCCATCAACAGTACAACGTCTACAGTGAGGAGTCCAGTACAGTGCTCCTTACTTGTGGACGACTTTGCTGTTTTCTGTTCCTCCTCCAGTGTTGCAACCGCAAGCCGTCAGTTGCAAGTAACAGTGCGGCGGTTAGAGGAATGTGTTGCAAAGACGGGATTTGGGTTCTCTGCCGATAAGTGTGTTTGTTCATTTTAATCGTTCTCGTCGTCTTTTTACTTTGCCTGCCTTGCATATGGGGGATACTGTCCTAAATTCTAGGGATACAGTGCGGTTTCTGGGCCAAATTTTTAATCCAAGTGGTCATGGCTGCCACAGCTACGAGACTTGAAAGCCAGAACCCTGAAGGCACTGAACATCCTCAAGTGCCTCAGCCACAGGTCTTTGGGAACGGACAGGGCGCGTCTCCTTCAGTTTTATCGGGCTATTGTGCGTTCACAGCTGGACTATGGGTGCACAGTATAAGGGTCAGCGAGGCCATCTTATTTGCGGACCCTTGGCGCTGTCCACCATACAGGGATTCGACTGGCCACGGGTGCTTATCGGACCAGCCACATAACCAACCTCTGTGCTGAGGCTGGGGAACCGCCGCTTCCCATTCGGCGGCAGCTCCTGCTGGTGCACCAGGCTTGTAAGTTTCTTGCAGCTCCAGCCTCGCCTGCTTGCCCTATTGTTGCTCATTCACCTCTGGACCGCCTTTTTTCCCACCGCACCTGGGCTACATTGCCGTTTGGGATCCGTGTGCAACGTGTGCTAGAGTCCCTAGGTGTGGAGTCTGTACAAGCCCAAAACCTGTGTTTTAACGGCCTTCCACCCTGGTTACTGCAGAGGCCCAGAGTGATTTTAGATTTGGTGCAGCACAAGAGAAATTGCGCTCCTGCCACCGTTTTTAATGCAGCATTTTCTGCCGTTTTATCTGAGCACTACGACTATGTAGCTGTTTTTACGGATGGGTCGAAACAAGGGGATAACGTTGGTTGCTCTGTTGTATTTCCAGATCGTGTCCTTAAGGTTGTACTGCCTCAGACTTCTACTGTCTTTGATGCAGAATTGTCTACGATCTTGCGGGCACTGGAGCAGGTGAGACATTATTCCTGTCCTAAATTTCTTGTCTGTTCCGATTCATTAAGTGCCCTTCACTCATTGTAACGTTTGTATTCAGCAGATAAAATAGTCCAGACCATCCAGGATGCCCTCCTCCAACTAAAGCGACTGGGGAAAGTGGTGGCTATCTGTTCGGTTCCGGAGCACGTCAGCATTGCTGGGTATGAAAGGGCAGATCTCGCAGCCAAGGAGGCGTGTCTCTATCCACAAGTATCTCAGTGTGATATCCCCCTGCACGCACTCACCTCGCTGTTGAGCTCACGAGTCATGCGTCGGTGGGAGGATGAGTGGCTGAAAGTGCCTGACAATAAGTTCTGTTTAGTCAAGCCCACAACGCGTGTGTGGTGTACTTCCTTTCAGCCCCGTCGACGAGACGAGGCTCTCCTCATTCGGCATCGAATAGGCCACAGCCCTATGACGCACGGCTTTCTGCTCCGGCGAGAGGACCCTCCAATGTGTGGTGCTTGTGGCGTCCAGGTCTCTGTGCAACACGTTTTCTGACCAGCGGGCCGCGGCTGACTTGCCCACGGACCTGCCATCCCTTTTAGGCAACACTCGGATGAATGTGGTTAAAGTTTTAAAGTTGTGTGCCATGTCAAATGTTTTTAAAAAGATTTTAGGGAGTGGATCTTAAATTGCTCACTGTGTGACAAGCACGCCCATATTTTATGTAAGTGGCCAGCCAATGACAATTTCCTGTGGCTTTCTTGATGCTACGTTTTCCCTTTCCTTACGTTTTACTTTCTTATGTAGCGTTTTCCTTCTTTTCCTGCTTTCTTTGCGTGTGTGCTTCAGTTTTATTACGTCTGTCCACATTCGTTCCTTTTAATTTGTGTCAGGGCCCTGATGAAGTCGACGTTGAGTGCCCATAAGCCCCAAAACACACACACACACACACACACACACACACACACACACACACACACACACACAAACACAACTGTACCTCGTAAGATTGTCTACAGATCATCAAATACATACCAGACTCGCAAGAATATTGGAGCGTGAAACCGATTACCATCCCAGCAATATATCACTGAGTACCGTGTCGCTCTAATAACGATACAGTTCGTATCCCCCACCATACAAAATCACCCCTTTTACATCAGCGGACCGAAGACGCTCTCAGAACTGTTCTACAAATCCGCAATCGTTTCTCCTCCACACAAACGCGTTACTGTCTCTTCTTCCTGGCCTTTTCGCTTTTCTATGCAAATCTGCAGGCTCGGTGATTACAAGAACACACGTATTCTCGACATAATATTATACCATTTTCGCTATGCTTCTCATATCAAGCACTAGGCGGCGTCCTACCGATCGCTAACGCAACATAATTCCCGACATATAGATACGTAATCCTTTCTCTACAAACACGAAACTCTAGCTACGTGTATCGTGCTCTAGACCACTGACTAACTAGAAACAAACACATGAAAAATCATATTCCACCCGCGAATACCGATCTCGCTGATCTAACATAGCCCATATCATCCATATAATCTACAAGCCAAATAAGGCCTTTCCCATGTCTAGAGAACAGGCAAACGTATCTTCCACATGCCAGACTCACACACCACAATCGATCTTCTCGCAACTTAATAATGACGCGAAATGTGCAGAAGCAGTCAGCCGAACAATTTACGTGGGAGGGAATAACGGTCCAGTATAAACGCACCTCCATACACAATCTGTGGTGTCACCGCCAGACACCACACTTGCTAGGTGGTAGCCTTTAAATCGGCCGCGGTCCATTAGTATACGTCGGACCCGCGTGTCGCCACTGTCAGTGATTGCAGACCGAGCGCCGCCACACGGCAGGTCTAGAGAGAGACTTACTAGAACTCGCCCCAGTTGTACAGCCGACTTTGCTAGCGAAGCTACACTGACCAATACGCTCTCATTTGCCGAGACGATAGTTAGCTTAGCCTTCAGCTACGCCATTTGCTACGACCTCGCAAGGCGCCATTACCAGTTTAGACTCAGTGTAATAATGTCTAAACAAGAGCGATGTTCTCCAATTGTGGATTAAAGTTAAGTATTCCAAGAACTACGTTCTTTTCTTTATAGGATAATTACTTTACCTTGTTCCAGACCTCACGCCAATCTGCGTGAGCTTAACGCGTGCCTTTCGGCTACCTCCGAGTGGCTTGGCTGTCTTGCTACGCCACTACACAATCTTCTTAAATTTCCACTTGATCACGAAAGCCGCCTATCTTACGATCGCGATTTCAATTGAACGTCATTCGACAATGAGCGAAATATCGTAGATACACCCTACCAAAGACGGTGGCTCTGGAAATTGAAATATGTGTACCTGCCTTACAACTGGACATACTATTCCCGTTGCTATCACAGTACTCCAAGTCAAATAAAAAAAATTGTTCAAATGGCTTAACTGTACTTCCTGACGGTTCATGCAGAGAGAGCCACTACCCTTGCGAAACTGAAAAAGCGTAAGTTGCCGGATATGTATCTCTTCTGGCATTTGGCTGGATATTTTACCATAAACTTCATAAAAATTAATAATTAGTTATTTACGGGTATACAAGTTACTCTAATCAGAAAATATTTCGGCGCGGGTTTCAAGTAAACAGTGAGATAATACGCGACAAACCATTATCGAACAACCACCGTCACACTCTGTGTGATTTTAATTTGTTTTGTCTGATCGCTGTCTGAGTCTTTCTTGTCCTGTGTCGTCTGACGTCTTATCTGTTGTTCGTTTCCTTTAATTTTTTTTTATTCTCTGTGGGTGATTTTAGTTTTTTTGGAAAAAGGGACCATGGCCATCGCAGTCTGGTCCCTTTAACCCCCACAAACCAACCAACCAACCATTATCGACAAGCGCAGAAACGACATTACTTCCCATCCAAGTATCCGCGTTCGTATCGACTCTTTATATCATCTCTTCCTAACAACACAGGCACTTGAATATCGTATTTGTCCGTCGATAACGGGAAGCGACTTTCAGTTAAGATGTCCTCCCACCCCTTTGCGGGACCCCCCCCTGCGGGTTCGGGGGTTAGAATAGACCCGCGGTGTTCCTGCCTGTCGTAAGAGGCGACTAAAAGGAGTCTCACACGTTTAGGCCTTATGTGATGGTCCCCTGTCGGGTTTGAACTCCATATCTCAAAATTTTTCTGAAGATTGAGCCGATTGGGGAAGGGCGCCTTATTTGGTGCATTGTGTGCATCTTGCGTTGAGAACTTTCGCCAGCTTATTCGTCGTTGCATTGCAGTCCTGCCCGCTCTCCATCTCGTGGGTATGGATCCGTTCATGCGTGCACTTTCCGCCATGTGATGAGCAGTGCTAGTTCCTGCACAGATGAAAACCATGGACGACATGTCACGTAATATCCAGCACGGTAGCCAGTCCGTTGTGGTGGGGCTGCCATGTAGCCTGTTGGTTGTAGCCCCCTGACAACACAGGGATCGCTCTACTGATGCCTGCGCCGTTAACTCCCCACGTATGCCAAGGAGTAGATGCCCATCTCCCTGCGGCATCCAGACTCCCGGCAATGGCCATCCTCCCAGGTGGCCTTTGCTGTGGCTGGGTGGCGCCCATGGGAAGGGCCCTTGGTCGGAGTAGGTGGCATCAGGGCGGATGACCCGCAGTGAGGCGTGGTAACTTATCTCCCGCTGGCGGCCAGCCGTCAGCAGTCTCTAAGCGTTCCAAAGCTCACTGTAAGGCTAATGTGTATGACCCCAAATCGTTCCCCTCCCTGGCCACACCATGGGAGGAACGAAAGGCTATGAATGAGAGCGAAAGATATTCGCCCCGGTATCTCGTCTGTACCAGAGCTGACGGGGAATCATTTGTGTCTTTGAAGCCTCAGTTCTTTGTAGAACATTTAGAGGATAAGTTCGGGGAGGTGGAGGGCTTGTCCAAAATGCAGTAAGGGTCAGTCTTAATAAAAACAGCATCCTCTGCCCAGTCACGAGTCTTGCTCGCTTGTACAAAGCTGGGGGATGTTTCTGTTACTATCACCCCACATAAAAGCTTAAATATGGTCCAGGGAATTATTTTTCATAGAGATCTCCTTTTACAGTCCGATGACGAGCTGCGCGCCAACTTAGAGCGACGAGGGGTCCATTTCGTCCGGCGCGTCCAGCGGTGTCCGAGAGATCACCAAGTAGCCACCGGTGCCTTCATCTTGGCCTTTGAGGGTGACACGTTACCTGAGAAGGTCAAGGAGATGGTATACCGATGAGATGTCAAGCCATATATCCCTCCCCTGATGCGGTGCTTCAAGTGTTGGAAGTTTGGCCATATGTCTTCACGCTGGGCTTCCAGCCTCATATGTCGCGATTGTGGTCGACCGTCCCATCCTGATACTCCATGGGCCCCACCTCCCATCTGTGTCAACTGCGGGGAGCACCATACCCCTTGCTCGCCGGACTGTAAGATTATCCAGAAGGAGCGGAAAATAATGGAATACAAAACCCTGGATAGGCTGACCTACACTGAGGCTAAGCGTAAGTTTGAACGACTGCATCCGGTACGAATGACGTCCACTTATGCCGCCACTGTCGCTACTGTTACAGCTCCTATAGCTGCATCACACCGTTAGCTCTCAGAGCTAGAGAACCACACCTGACCCCTTGAAGGTGGGGGGCACTACACTCCCTGTTGTTCCTGCTCCATTTACTTCAGGAGCAACACCCCCCCCCCCCCCCAACCATCGGGGACATCGGTTCCCCCTTCCCATCCGGAGAAGCGTAAGACTTCTTCGGCTCCTCTCGCCAGGAAGGGGTCCCTTGCGGACCTCCCTTCGCAAGTTCCGACCGCTAAAAAGCAGACAGCCACAAGTGGCTCAAACAACCACTGGTCCCTGGTCGTAGGGGCTCACGGTCTTCGTCCATCCCTGAGACTGACCCAGTGAAGCCCTCCTAGCCTGAACCACCAAAGGCAGAGGGAAGTAAGCTGAAAAAGAAAAGGTACCCAAGAATGACGACATTGGGGTCGCACCCATCCCACCGCTTCGTGCAAGCTTAGTGTCTTAGGACGAGGTCGAGATTCTGGTGTCCGCTGAGGACCTTGATCTCGCCGGTCCCTGAGACGCCATGGATGTCACTCACACGGGTACCGAATCAGTGGCAGCGAGTGAACAAGTGGCGTAAATTGCCTTCCCACTCCCTCCACGCCTTTCTCAGCCATGGACAATATCATCCTCCAGTGGAACTGCAGCGGTTTCTTCCACCATCTGAACTCCGACAACTTATCAGCCTTCACGCTTTCTTCTGCATTGCTCTTCAGGAAACTTGGTTTCCAGCAATGCGAACCCCCGCCCTCCATGGCTATCGGGGTTATTATAAGAACAGGGCAGCTTATGAAAGGGTGTCTCGTGGCGTCTGCATATATGTCCTTAACTCTCTTCACAGCGAGTCTCTCACTCTACAAACTCATTTAGAGGCTGTCGCTGTTCCGGTGTGGACGCCTCAGGCTGTTACCGTCCTCAGTCTTTACCTTCCACCGGATGGTGATGTCTCGCAGCATGTCCTGGCTGCACTGGTCGCCCAATTGCCGCCACCTTTCTTGCTATTGGGCGACTTCAACGCCCATAACCCTCTGTGGGGTGGGTCAGTGGCAACAGGTCGAGGCGCCATCGTTGAGAATTTATTGTCGCAGCTCGATCTCTCGCTGTTAAATGATGGTGCCTTCACACACTTCAGTGCGGTGCATGGCACCTACTCCGCCATTGACCTTTCAATCTGTAGCCATAGCCTCTTACCGTCTGTCCAATGGAGTGTGCATGACGACCTGTGTGGTAGTGACCACTTTCCGCTCTTTTTGTCACTACCACAGCGTCACTCTTCTGGGCGCCCTAGCAGATGGGCTATGAATAAGGCTGACTGGGACTGCCGGCCGAAGTGGCCGTGCGGTTAAAGGCGCTGCAGTCTGGAACCGCAGGACCGCTACGGTCGCAGGTTCGAATCCTGCCTCGGGCATGGATGTTTGTGATGTCCTTAGGTTAGTTAGGTTTAACTAGTTCTAAGTTCTAGGGGACTAATGACCTCAGCAGTTGAGTCCCATAGTGCTCAGAGCCATTTGAACCATTTGAGCTGACTGGGACTTGTTCTCCTCCACTGCCGCTTTTGAGCCTCTCTCTACTGATGCCATTGATGCGGTGGTTCAATCGGTCACCACCGGCATCGTTACTGCCGCCGAATCAGCCATTCCCCGTTCCTCTGGGTCCCCTCGGCGGCGGACTGTGCCTTGGTGGTCGCCTGAGATCGCTGAAGCGATTAAAGATCGCCGGCGGGAGCTCCAGCGTCACAAGCGACATCCCTCCATAGACCACCTTATCGCCTTCAAACGGTTGCGTGCGCGGGACCGCCTCCTTATCCGCCAAGGCAAGAAGGAGTGCTGGGAGCGGTATGTATCCACCATTGGCCTCCATGTCACTCGATCGCAGGTCTGGGCCAAGATTCGACGCGTCTACGGCCATCGGAACCCTGCCAGCGTCCCTGCGCTCTCACTGAATGGAGCAGTTTGTACTGACTCCGACGTCATTGCTAATCGCTTAGCAGAGCATTTTGCTATGAGTTCCGCCTCTGCGAATTACCCCCAGGTCTTCCGCTCCATTAAAGAGCGGATGGAACGTCGGAGCCTTTCGTTTCGCACCAACCACCCAGAATCTTACAATGCTCCATTTAGTGAGTGGGAATTTCGCAGTGCCCTAGCTGCTTGCCCTGATACCGCTCCTGGGCCAGATGGCATCCACTGTCAGATGCTGAAACACCTTTCAGTTGACTGCCAGCGTCGCCTTCTCGATCTTTACAACCGTCTTTTATCATTTAATCTGAGTGTTTCTGTTTTATTTTATTGTTTTGTGTTGATTCTGGTCTTTGGCTTACGATTTTAACCTGAGTTTTTAATGTGTTCTCGGTGGTTGGCTTTTCCTTTTTTATCTCTATGGTCGGCCAACCACTGTCACACTGTGTGGTTTTAATTTGTTTTGTCTGTTTTTTGTCTGAGTTTTTCTTGTCCTGTGTCGTCTGTTGTCTCCATTATCCGTTTTTTTTATTTTTACTCTGGGTGTTTTTTTGTAAGTTTTTGAACAAGGGACCGATGACTGTAGCTGTCGGGTCCCTTAAACCCAGAAACCAACCAACCAATCGTATTCGACGACACTTTAAGTTACTCTCAGCGCCTTTTACTTTCTTTGAAAGTAAATTCCGTCGCCTTTTTTCTTCGACATTCTCTATTCTGATGAACTAATCCCACTCTCACTTATATTCTTCTGGGAGTCACGTAATGTAACAACACGAAAAGCAAATCATTGCAGCTATGTGTCAACTATTTTCTTTGGCCACCTGTTTGCATTGCACAGTACTACAAACTAGCCGCAAAAGTCACTTTGCACACGAATGTTATTATACCTTGGAATGTGACATCGATCGTTCTGCTACTGCTTAGTCCACATTGGTTTTGTCGTGTAATATGTTAATCATGTTCCGAGATTACACTTACTGCACAGCTGAAACTTTTGATGAGCATTTATTTTGTTTAACAGTCGTTTTATTGGAACAGATCTCGTGAATGATAAATACATGCCCGTAGTAGATAGCGGTGATGAATATGTGTAATACTTAGTGTTATGATTGTGTTGGTAACAACGATCACCGAATCGCCGACAACAGGGCACATGTCTTCCTTCCAGATGATGCTGAGCAGAGCTACGGAATTAAGCGCAGAATATTGAACCTAAGTCTCTCCCACTGTCAATCACTGAGGAAGAAAATTTATTGTACTGTCGGTACTCGAGCCAGAAACCGCCGAGTGGAGTGTCATCACACAAGCGATGTTTCGACTTCAACTGCAGACTGTGTGGTTATTCTCAATACAGTGATTAACTATGTAGGGGCCAACGTATTAATGTAAAGGGCTTAGCATAATATCTTATGTACTTACCATTGTTTCCCCTATTTTCTTGATGTAAGATAATGGCTTAATTGTCTCGTACCATGTTAACATCTTCGTAGTAAACCTGTCTACTGGTATGTTAACCACGCTAAAGTGTGTGGTTAAAAATGACTTATCGGATAAAATTAGAAATGTAAACCGCACAGGCTCTTTAATGTTCATTTTTCCTTTTCAAAATGTTTAATTGTCAATACAGCTACCACAAATAGTCGTTCATGTAGTAAATACAATCAATAATTACGAACACTATTTTCCAGGTCCCCCTTGCGGGTTCGGGGGCAGAATAGGCCCAGGGTATTCCTGCCTGTCGTAAGAGGCGACTAAAAGGAATCTCAAACGTTTCGGCCTTAATGTGATGGTCCCCTACGGGGTTTGATCCCTATCTTTCAAAATTTTCTGTTAGTGCTTACCATTTGGGGAAGGACGCCTTACGTGGTGTATTATATATCCCTCTTGCCCTACGATCTGGCACAACCGATATTGTCATGGAGTTGACCTTACACCATGCTTCCAGCCACATCAGCTGCTGTGTGTTCCGGGCAGCATCCATGCCCTCCATTATGAACTTCCACCATTGCCCTCCTGACACATATGGATATTCTACACCCGACATCCACCATAGTAGCCAGTCCGTTGTGTTGGGGTCGTCATGTACCCTCTTGGTGATACTCCCCTGACTACACAGGGATCGCACTGCTGATGCCTGAGCTGCTACCTCCCCACGTATGCCGAGAAGTAGATGCCTATCCCTCTGGGGCATCGGGACTCCCGGCAAAGGCCATCCTGCCAGGTGGTCTTTGCTGTGGCTGGGTGGCGCCCGTGGCGAGAGCCCCAAGTCGGAGTGGGTGGCATCAGGGCGGATGACATCTCTCGCTGGTGGGCCTCCACCAGCAGTCTCTAAGCGGTCGAGGTCTAACCTCAACGCAAGAAATACGAACCACGATCATTTCCCTCCCTGGCCACTCCATGGGAGGAACGTATGGCAAAAGAAGGCAGTTGAGAATATTCACCCCGGTTTCTTGTGTGTACGCGAGTTGATGGGGAATCGTTTATGTCAACCAAGCAACATTTTTTTGTGGCGCATTTAGAGGACAAGTTCGGGGAGGTGGAGGGCTTGTCCAAAATGCGCTCTGGTTCAGTACTCATCAAAACAGCATCCTCTGCCCAGTCACGGAGGTTGTTAAATTGTGACAAGTTGGGGGATGTTTCCGTTAGCATCACGCCGCATAAGAGTCTCAACACGGTCCAGGGTATTATATTCCACAGGGATCTTCTTCTGCAGTCCGACGATGAACTACATGCCAACCTAGAACGACGAGGTGTTCACTTCGTCCGGCGCGTCCATCGGGGTCCGAGGGATAATCAGGTAGCCTCCGGTGCCTTTATCTTGGTCTTCGAAGGTGATCTTTAACCCTAAAAGGTCAAGGTAATGTTTTACCGTTGTGATGTGAAGCCATATATCCTTCCTCCGTTGCGGTGTTTTAAATGCTGGAAGTTTGGGCACATGTCATCTCGCTGCACTTCCGGCATCACATGTCGAGATTGTGGTCGTCCTTTGCATCCCAATGCTCCATGTGCTCCGCCTCCCATCTGTGTTAACTGCCGACAACACCATTCCCCCTGCTCACCGGACTGTCGGATCATCCAGAAAGAAAGGAAGATAATGGAATATAAGACCCTGGACCGACTGACCTACACCGAGGCAAGGTGGAAATATGAGCGGCTCCATCCTGTGCCCATGACGTCTACCTATGCCGCTGCAGCAACTCCGGTTCGAACCTCTACAGTGTCGTCACCTACAGTTCGATCTCAGCTCTGTCAAAATTCACCGGCCCCCTTGGTTGTGGGGGGCACTTCACTCCCTGTTGCTCCTGCTCCATCTACTTCAGGAGCAACACCACCCCAACCACGGGGGACATCTGTTAACCCTTCCCAGCTGGAGAAGCGTGAGCCCTCTTCGGCTCCTCTCGCCCGGAAGGGGTCCCTTTGGGCCCTCCCATCCCAGGCTTTGCCCAGTGCCAAAGCGGGCCCCCGTAAGTATCTCAGACAACCACCGGTCGCTGGTCGTAGGGCGTCACGGTCGTCTTCAGTCCCTGAGACTGACCCAGTGAGGCCCTTCCAGCCAGAACCACCTAAGGCACAGCGCGCAAAGCAGTCCAAGAAAAAGGCTTCCAAGCATCCTGACATTGCGGTGGCACCTGTCCCACCGCAACCTTCTCACTCTGCGTCCGAAGATGAGGTGGAGATTCTGGCGTCCGCTGAGGACCTGGATCTCGCCAGTCCCTCGGACGCAATGGATGGCTGTAGTACAGGTGGTGACTCAGTAGCAGCAGGGACCCAGGAGGCGTAATCTGCCTCCCCAGTCCCTTCACGCCTTTCCCATCCATGGACAATACCATCCTCCAGTGGAACTGCAGCGGTTTCTTCCACCATCTAGCTGAGCTCCGACAACTTATCAGCCTTCACCCTTTCTTCTCCATTACACTTCAGAAAACTTGGTTTCCAGCCATGCGAACCCCCGCCCTCTGTGGCTATTGGGGTTATTATAAGAACCGGGCAGCTATGAAAGGGTGTCTGGTGGCATCTGCATATATGTCCTTAACTCTCTTCACAGCGAGTTTGTACCTCTACGCTCCACGCGATCCTGAAGGGACTGGAGCAGATGAATCGTGTTCGGGGCAATCGATTTCTTCTCTGCTCCGATTCTCTTAGTGCCTTACAATCACTGCAGAACATATACCCGACTGAGGAGATGGTCCAGCTGATACATGACCAACTGTACTTGCTCCAACGGCGGGGTAAAGAGGTATCCTTCTGCTGGGTGCCTGGTCATGTCGGCATATGGGGCAATGAACAGGCTGATCGGGCTGCCAAGGCGGCCTGCAGAGAGCAGGATGTGGTCCAGTGTCCTATCCCCTTGCAGTCAGTCATCGCTGCACTCCACAGGAAGAGCATGGAGTTGTGGGAGGACGAATGGCTGGCGGTGACGGCCAATAAACTGCGGTCGGTAAAGTCAACCACTTGGCCGTGGCGTTCCTCCTGCCGGTTGCTCAGGCGGGAAGAGGTGGCCCTCACACGTCTGCGGATCGGGCACTGTCCTGTGACGCATAGCTATTTATTATGGCGGGAGGATCCTCCGTTTTGTGATGCCTGTGGTGTGCACATCTCTGTCCGGCACATTTTAACAGACTGCATTTTATACCGTGATGCAAGGGCAGCAGCACAAGTTGATGGGGATCTGCCTTGGGTTTTAGCTAACGATGAGACGTGTGTGTCTAGGGTTTTTAAGTTTTGTGATGTGTCTGGACTCTGGCCTAAACTTTTAGGCTGGAGGTTTTAGTGTATTGCAGAGTGGCTGACTCCTCCCTTTTTTTTCCTTGCGGTCAGCCAGCCACTTCCATCTGCTACATTGTTTTAGCTCCCTCTCTCATTTTCTTCCTGTGTTGTCCATGTTTTACTGCTGACGCCCTGCTTCATCCCACGCTTCGGTGTGGGTGAGCACATATTTTCCAATGATTGTTCCCCGTGTTTTATGTTCCGTTTTATGTAAATGTTCTGAGCTTATTTTTTTCTTGACACCTGTCTCACTAGGATACTGAACGGGCGCTGAAGACCTTGCTGTCGTGCGCCCACAAAACCCCTCTACTACTACTGTACCTCTACAAACAGCTTTACAGGCTGTCGCTGTTCGGGTGTGGACGCCACAGGCTGTTACTGTCTGCAGTCTTTACCTTCCACCAGATGGTGCTGTCGCGCAGCATGTCCTGGCTGCTCTGATAGCCCAATTGCCGCCACCTTTCTTGTTGCTGGGCGATTTCAATGCCCACAACCCTCTATGGGGTGGGACTGTCTCCGTTGACTGCGGTCGTGCCGTGGAGCATTTATTGGCTCAGCTCGAGCTTAGATTCTTGAACACTGGTGCTCCCACGCATTTCAGTGTGGCCCATGGCTCGTTCTCGGCCATCGATATCTCTCTTTGCAGCCCCGGCCTTGTCCCATCCCTCCACTGGAGGGTGCATCCTGACCTGTGTGGTAGTGACCATTTTCCCATCTATTTGTCACTGCCCCAGTGTCATTCTTCTAGGCGCCTGCCCCGCTGGGCTCTCCACAGGGCTGACTGGCCGGCTTTTACTTCCGCTGCAACCATCGAGTCTCCCCCACAGGGTGACATTGACGAGGTGGTCCGTGTCTTGACCACGTCAATCATTTCGGCGGCTGAGGCTGCCATCCCCCGCTCTATTGGACTCCCTGGAAGGAAGGCTGTACCTTGGTGGTCGTCGGAGATTGCTAAGGCTATTCGCGACCGTAGAGACCCTCATCGCCTTTAAGAGGTTCCGTGCCTTGGCCCATCATCTTATTGCATGGCGTAAGCAGGAGTGCTGGGAGAGGTATGTCTCATGCTTGGGCTCCCGTGTCTCCCCCTCGCTCGTGTGGTCCAGGATCCGGCGGGTTTATGGATACCAGACCCCTATGAGTGTCCCTGGGATCTCCTTGGACGGCACTGTCTGCACGGACGCTGCCGCCATTGCTGAACACCTTGCTGCGCACTTTGCTAAGAGCTCTGCGACTGCAACTTATCCCCCCGCCTTTTGCTCTCTAAAGGAGCGAGCCGAGCAGACGCCGATATCATTCCACACGCGTCGTTCTGAAAAATACAATGCTCCTTTCAGCGAGAGGGAATTCCTCGCTGATCTCGCCGATTGCCCTGATACAGCACCAGGACCAGACTGCATCCACGCACAGATGCTGAAGCATCTCTCCAGGGACTACCAGAGACACATCCTCACCATCTTTAACCGCATTTGGAGCGAGGGCGTGTTCCCGTCGCAATGGCGAGAGGGTGTTATTGTCCCCATCTTGAAGCCCGGTGCGGACCCACTGGCGGTGGACAGCTATCGTCCCATTACCCTCACCAACGTTTTGTGCAAATTGCTCGAACGTATGGTGGGGCGGCCTTTGTGTTGGGTCCTTGAGTCACGCGGTCTCCTCGCTCCATCGCAGGGTGGCTTCCGTTTGGGCCGGTCTGCAGCGGACAATTTGGTGTGGCTGGAATCTGCTATCCGTATGGCCTTTGCCCGACGTCAGCATCTCGTTGCTGTATTTTTTGATCTGCGGAAGGCGTATGACACCACATGGAGGCGTAACATCCGTGCTACGTTGCATGAGTGGGGTCTTCGTGGTCAGCTCCTGGCTTTTCTTCAAACCTTTTTATTGCGCCGCTCTTTCCGGGTGCAAGTGGGTGCCGCCTCTAGTTCATCTTACATACAGGAAAATGGGTTCCCGCAGGGCTCGGTGTTGAGCGTCTCCTTATTTCTAGTGGCCATTAATGGTCTGGCTGCAGCCGTGGGGTCGTTGGTGTCTCCTTCTTTGTATGCCGACGACTTCTGCATTTCATTTAACTCCACGACTACGGGAGTCGCCGAACGCAGGCTGCAAGTAGCAGTTCGCAAGGCAGCATCATGGGCTCTGACACATGGTTTTCAGTTCTCTGCAGCCAAGACTCGAGTTATGCACTTCTGCAGGCGTCGGACGGTCCACCCTCATCCTGAACTTTACCTCGACGGTCTCCTGCTTGAAGTGGTGGACACTTGCCGCTTCTTCAGAGTCGTCTTTGATGCCCGGCTCACATGGGTTCGTCATATTACTCAGCTGAAGCAAAAGTGCTGGCGGCACCACAGCGCCCACCGCTACCTCAGCCACACATCTTGGGGTGCGGATCGCTGCACGCTGTTGCGATTATACAGAGCCCTTGTGCAGTCAAGGCTTGATTATGGGAGCCTGGCCTATGGGTCTGCATCACCCGCAGTGTTGAAGTTGTTAGACCCCATACACCACTGTGGGGTTCGGCTTGCAACTGGCGTTTTTTGTACAAGCCCCGTGGGTAGTCTACTGGTGGAGGCCGGGGTTCCCCCGCTGCGTATTCGCCGCCATCGACTGCTCGCCGACTATGCTGTCCACGTGCATTGCTCGCCGGGCCATCCCAATCGTCGCCTGCTTTTCCCTGCCATGGTCCTCCATATGCCCGAAAGGCGACCTCGGTCTGGGCTTTCCATAGCTGTCCGTGTCCAGTCCCTGCTGTCGGAACTGGGGTCATACCCTCTTCGGCCTCCCTTCCGGGTCCGTGCACCTACGCCTCCCTGGTGTTTGCCCCGGCCGTCCGTTTGTCTGGACTTGGCACAGGGACCCAAGGACTCATTTCCGCCTGTGGCCCTCCGTCGCCGTTTTCTTGCGCTCCTCGCCTCATTTTCGGGCTGTGAGACTGTCTACACTGATGGTTGCCTGGTTGATGGTCGCACTGCCTACGCTTTCGCTCACGCTGCCCATGTTGAGCAGCGGTCCTTGCTGGCTGGCTGCAGTATTTTTACTGCAGAGCTGGTGGCCATATTGCGCGCTCTTGAGCATATGCGCTCCTGCTCAGGTACGTCCATCGTCATCTGCAGTGACTCCCTGAGCAGCCTCCAGGCCATCGACCGCTGCTATGCCTCTTCTCCTCCGGTGTCCCCTATTCGGGAGTCTGTTTTCGCCATTACCCGCTCTGGTCGTTCGGTGTCTTTATTTGGACGCCAGGTCACGTTGGCATCCCGGTGAGCGAACGTGTTGACAGGCTGGCCAAAGGGGCGATCGACGCCCCAGCTTTGGAGATCGGCCTCACGCCTCGCAATCAGCAGTTGGTGTTGCGCCGCAAGGTGCTTGGGATGTGGGCTGATGAGTGGCGTGGCCTGACATCCCTGAATAAGCTGCGGGCTGTTAAGGAGACGACTGATGTGTGGCGGTCCTCCTTACGGGTCTCTCGTAAGGAGTCTGTTGTCCTGTGCCGGCTGCGCATTGGGCACACATGGATGACGCACGGCCACCTATTGCGACGTGAGGGCACACCTTTATGTCGCTGCGGCTCCGTTTTGACAGTGGTCCACATTTTATTAGACTGTCCACTTTTAGTTGTGCTCAGGCAGTCGTTCCCACTGCCTGACTCGCTCCCTGCCCTTTTAACAGATGACTCTGCTATGGCTGACTTAGTTTTACGTTTTCTTCGGGCAGGGGTCTTTTATCATTTCATCTGAGTGTTTCTGTTTTATTTGTTTGTTTTGTGTTGATTCTGGCCTTTGGCCTACGGTTTTAAACTCAGTTTTTAATGTGTTTTCGGTGGTTGGCTTTTCCTGTTTTTGTTGTTCCTATGGTCGGCCAACCACCGTCGCACTCTGTGTGATTTTATTTTGTTTTGTCTGGTCCTTATCTACGTTTCTTTTGTTCTGTGTAATCTGTCTCCTATTCTGTTGAACATATTTTATTCTCTGTGGGTATTTTTTTAGCATTTTGAAAAAAGGGACCGATGACATCTGCAGTTTGGTCCCTTTCATCCCTAAACCAACCAACCAACCAACCAACCAACAGGGTCCGTGCACCTACGCCTCCCTGGTGTTTGCCCCGGCCGTCCATTTGTCTGGACTTGGCACAGGGACCCAAGGACTTGGTTCCCCCTGTGGCCCTCTGTCGCCGTTTTCTTGCGCTCCTCGCCTCATTTTCGGGCTGTGAGACTGATTGCCGGCTGGCTTCAGTATTTTTACTGCAGAGCTGGTGGCCATATTGCGCGCTCTTGAGCATATGCGTTTCTGCTCAGGTACGTCCATCGTCATCTGCAGTGACTCCCTGAGGAGCCTCCAGGCCATCGACCGCTGCTATACCTCTTCTCCTCTGGTGTCCTCTATTCAGGAGTCTGTTCCTGCCATTACCCGTTCTGGTCGTTCGGTGGTCTTTGGACGCCAGGTCACGTTGGCATCCCGGGGAACGAACGTGTTGACAGGCTGGCCAAAGGGGCGATCGACGCCCCAGCTTTGGAGATCGGCCTCACGGCTCGCGATCAGCAGCTGGTATTGTGCCGTCATGTGCTTGGGATGTGGACTGCTGACTGGCGTGGCATGACATCCCCGAATAAACTGCGGGCTGTCAAGGAGACGACCGATGTGTAGCGCTCCTCCCTGCGGGCTTGTCGCAGGGACTCTGTCATCCTATGTCGGCTCCGCATCGACCATACCTACCTGACGCACGGCCATCTTTTGCGTCAGGAGGATCCCCCCCTGTGTCGGTGTGGGTCCCGGCTGATGGTCGCCCACATTTTGTTGGAGTGACCCCGACTGCACACCCTCCGGCAGTCTTTTAATCTCCCGGGCACTTTGCCTTTGGTTTTAAGCGACGATGCCTCCATGGCTGATGACGTTTTAAATTTTATTCATGGTAGTCCTTTTTATGGTTCCATTTAGGGAAGTCCAGCACCTTTCCCTTTCTGTGTCTTTTGTCCTTGTGTCTGTCAATATTTGTTGCTGTTTTGGTGTGTCGTCGGATGGTTGACTCTTTCCCTTTTCTTTGTTCTCGTGGTCAGTCAACCAGTCTCCCCCCCCCCCTGCGGGTTCGGGGATAAGAATAGGCCCGCGGTATTCCTGCCTGTCGTAAGAGGCGACTAAAAGGAGTCTCAAATGTTTCGGCCTTAACGTGATGGTCCCCTCTCGGGTTTGACCTCCATCTTTCTAAATTATTCCGAAGAGTGAGCCAATTGGGGAAGGGCGCCTTACATGGTGCACTGTATCCGTCGTGCAATTAGACCTTTAGCCGGCTTTCTCGTCGTTGCAATGGTGTCCCGCTCGTTTTCGATCTCTTGGGCGATTACCATGCAGCACTCTGCAGTGTTTCTTTTAACTGCGACGACGAACTTGGACAGTTTTGCACCTAAGATCCAGCACGGTAGCCAGTCCGTTGTGGTGGGGCCGCCATGTACCCTCTTGGTTGTAGCCCCCTGACAACACAGGGATCGCTCTACTGAAGCCTGCGCCGTTAACTCCCCACGTATGCCAAGGAGTAGATGCCCATCTCCTTGGGGCATCAGGACTCCCGGAAATGGCCGTCCTGCCAGGAGGCTATTGCTGCGGCTGGGTGGCGCCCGTGGGGAAGGCCCTTGGTCGGAGTAGGTGGCATCAGGGCGGATGACCCGCAATGAAGCGTGGTACATCATCTCTCGCTGGTGGGCCTCCACCAGCAGTCTCTAAGCGATCGAGGTCTAACCTCAACGGGAAGAAATTTGATCAGAGATCGTTTCCCTCCCTAGCTACTCCATGGGAGGAACGTCTTGCTAAAGAAGGCAGTGGAGAATATTCACCCCGGTACCTCGTGTGTACGCGGGTTGATGGAGAATCGTTTATGTCAACCAAGCCCCAGTTTTTTGTGGAGCATTTAGAGGACAAGTTCGGGGAGGTGGAGGGCTTGTCCAAAATGCGCTCTGGGTCGGTTCTCATCAAAACAGCATCCTCTGCCCAGTCACGGAGGTTGCTCACTTGTGACAAGTTGGGTGATGTTTCCGTCACCATCACTCCCCATAAAAGTTTAAACATGGTCCAGGGTATTATATTCCACAGGGATCTTCTTCTGCAGTCCGACGACGAACTACGCGCCAACCTAGAACGACGAGGTGTTCACTTCATCCGGCGCGTCCATCGGGGTCCGAGGGATAACCAGGTAGCCACCGGTGCCTTCATCTTGGCCTTTGAGGGTGATGTCTTACCCGAAAAGGTTAAGGTGATGTTTTACCGTTGTGATGTGAAGCCGTATATCCCTCCTCCGATGCGGTGTTTTAAATGTTGGAAGTTCGGGCACATGTCATCTCGGTGTACTTCCAGCATCACGTGTCGGGATTGTGGACGTCCTTCGCATCCTGATACTCCATGTGCCCCGCCTCCTATCTGTGTTAACTGCGGAGAACACCATTCCCCCTGCTCGCCGGACTGTAGTATCTTCCAGAAAGAACGGAAGATAATGGAATATAAAACCCTGGACCGCCTGACGTACTCTGAGGCTCGGCGGAAATATGAGAGATTCCATCTTGTGCCAATGACGTCAACGTACGCCTCTGCTGCTACGACGGTACTTCCATCTCCTGTATCGTCCCATACGGTTGGTTCTATGACTGGTCAGCATCCAAAACCCCCCTTGCTTGTGGGGGGCACTTGACACCCTGTTGCTCCTGCTCCATCTTCTCCAGGAGCAACACCCTCAAAACCATCGGGGACATCAGCTCCCCCTTCCCAGCCGGAGAAGCGTAAGACTTCTTCGGCTACTCTCGCCAGGAAGGGATCCCTTGGGGACCTCCCTTCGCAAGTCCCGACCAGTGGAAAAGTGGACGCCCGCAAGGGCTTGAAACAACCGCCATTCCCTGGTCGTCGGGCCTCGCGGTCGTCGTCTGTCCCTGAGACTGACCCAGTGTAGCCTATGAAGCCTGAGCCACCGAAGGCACAGCGCGACAAGCTGAAAAAGAAGAAAGTCCCCAAGACCAACGATGTTGCGGTGGCACCCATCCCACCGCTTCCTACAAGCTCTGCCTCTGAAGACGAGGTGGAGATTCTGGCGTCCGCTGAGGACCTCGCTCTTGCCGGTCCCTCGGACGCAATGGATGGCATTTGCACGGGTGCTCCATCGGAGGCAGCAGGTGACCCAGCGGCGTAATCTGCCTTCCCAGTCCCGTCACGTCTTTCCCAGCCATGGACAACACCATCCTCCAGTGGAACTGCAGTGGTTTCTTCCACCATCTAGCTGAGCTCCGCCAACTTATCAGCCTTCACCCTTTCTTTTGCATTGCTCTCCAGGAAACTTGGTTTCCAGCAATGCGAACCCCCGCCCTCCGTGGCTATCGGGGTTATTATAAGAACCGAGCAGCTTATGAAAGGGTGTCTGGTGGCGTCTGCATATATGTCCTTCACACTCTGCACAGCGAGTCTGTCCCTCTCCAGTCGCCTTTAGAGGCTGTCGCTGTACGCGTGTGGACGCCACTGGCTGTTACCGTCTGCAGTCTTTACATTCCACCGGATGGTGATGTCTCGCAGCAAGGCCTGGCTGCACTGGTCGCCCAATTGCCGCCACCTTTCTTGCTATTGGGCGACTTCAACGCCCATAACCCTCTGTGGGGTGGGTCAGTGGCAACAGGTCGAGGCGCCATCGTTGAGCATTTATTGTCGCAGCTCGATCTCTCGCTGTTAAATGATGGTGCCTTCACACACTTCAGTGTGGCGCATGGCACCTACTCCGCCATTGACCTTTCCATCTGTAGCCCTCGCCTCTTACCGTCTGTCCAATGGAGTGTGCATGACGACCTGTGTGGTAGTGACCACTTTCCGATCTTTTTGTCACTACCACAGCGCCACTCTTCTGGGCGCCCTAGCAGATGGGCTATGAATAAGGCTGACTGGGACTTGTTCTCCTCCACTGCCGCTTTTGAGCCTCTCTCTACTGATGACATTGATGCGGTGGTTCAATCGGTTACCACCGGCATCGCTACTGCCGCCGAAGAAGCCATTCCCCGTTCCTCTGGGTCCCCTCGGCGGCGGACTGTGCCTTGGTGGTCGCCTGAGATCGCTGAAGCGATTAAAGGTCGCCGGCGGGTGCTCCAGCGTCACAAGCGACATCCCTCCATCGACCACCTTATCGCCTTCAAACGGTTGCGTGCGCGGGACCGCCTCCTTATCCGCCAAGGCAAGAAGGAGTGCTGGGAGCGGTATGTATCCACCATTGGCCTCCATGTCAGTCCATCGCAGGTCTGGGCCAAGATTCGACGCGTCTACGGCCATCGGAACCCTGCCAGCGTCCCTGCGCTCTCACTGAATGGAGCAGTTTGTACTGACTCCGACGTCATTGCAAATCGCTTAGCAGAGCATTTTGCTATGAGTTCCGCCTCTGCGAATTACCCCCAGGCCTTCCGCTCCATTAAAGAGCGGATGGAACGTCGGAGCCTTTCGTTTCGCACCAACCACCCAGAATCTTACAATGTTCAATTTAGTGAGTGGGAATTTCGCAGTGCCCTAGCTGCTTGCCCTGATACCGCTCCTGGGCCAGATGGCATCCACTGTCAGATGCTGAAACACCTTTCAGTGGACTGCCAGCGGCGCCTTCTCAATCTTTACAACCGTCTTTGGGTCGAGGGGGAGTTTCCGTCGCAATGGCGGGAAGGCATTGTCATCCCCGTTTTGAAACCTGGAACGAACCCTCTGGTGGTGGACAGCTACCGTCCCATTAGCCTCACCAACGTTCTTTGCAAGTTGCTTGAACGGATGGTGAGCCGGCGCTTGAATTGGGTACTGGAGTCTCGGGGCCTTCTGGCTCCGTCCCAGGGTGGGTTCCGTAAAGGCCGCTCCGCCACCGACAATATGGTGAGCCTGGAGTCGGACATCCGTACTGCCTTTGGCCGCCGTCTGCACCTGGTCGCTGTCTTTTTCGTCATGCGGAAGGCGTACGATACGACATGGCGTCATCACATCCTTTCTACACTTCGTGGATAGGGTCTTCAGGGTCCTCTGCCGATTTTTATCCGTAATTTTCTGTCGTGTCGTACCTTCCGCGTGCAAGTCGCGGCCTCGTATAGTTCCTCCCACGTCCAGAAGAACGGTGTGCCACATGGTTCTGTTTTAAGTGTCTGTCTGTTTTTAATAGCCATTAACGGGCTTGCTGCGGCCGTGGGAACTTCTGTCTCCGCTTCCCTGTATGCTGACGACTTTTGCCTTTACTACAGCTCTACTGGCATTGTAGCTGTTGAACGTCAGCTACAGGGCGCTATCCGTAAGGCGCAGTCTTGGGCTGTAGCGCATGGGTTTCAGTTTTCGGCAGCCAAGACCAGCGTTATGCATTTCTGCCGGCGCCGAACAGTCCATCCTGACCCGCAGCTTTATCTTGCCGACGAACTGCTTGCTGTGGTGGAGACCCACAGGTTTTTGGGGGTGGTTTTCGATGCCCGGTTGACTTGGCTGCCTCATATCCGGCAGCTCAAACAGGCATGTTGGCGGCATCTCAATGCTCTGCGCTGTTTGAGCCACACCCGCTGGGGCGCCGACCGCTCTACCCTGTTACGGCTCTACCAGGCGCTCATCCAGTCCCGCCTGGATTATGGGAGCCTGGCTTATGGCTCAGCATCCCCATCTGCGTTACGGGTGCTGGACCCAATTCTCCACAGCGGGATATGCCTTGCCACTGGTGCTTTCCGCACCAGCCCTGTGGACAGCGTACTAGTGGGGGCAGGTGTACCTCAACTGCGGTTCCGACGCCAACGTTTGCTGGCCGCTTATACTGCCCATGTTCTAAGCTCGCCCGGGCATCCTAACTATCCTCTCCTGTTCCCGCGATCGGTCGTCTGTCTGCCAGAACGTCGGCCCCGGTCTGGTTGTACAATAGCGGTCCGCGTCAAAGAGCTTCTCTCTGGGCTTCGGGTTTTCACTGTTCCACCTCCTTTCCGGGCTACTTTGCATACACCCCCATGGTGTGTTCGTCGCCCTTGCCTTCGGCTCGACTTGGCACAGTGCCCGAAGGACTCAGTCCCTCCAGAGGCCTTCCGCCGCCGCTTTCATTCCATCCTGGCCAGGTATCAGGGCTCTGGCATTGTTTACACCGACGGCTCGATGGTTGCTGGTCGAGTCGGTTATGCGCTATCTCTAGGGGACCATTCCGAACAACGTTCCTTGCCGGATGGCTGCAGCGTTTACACTGCTGAGCTGGTCGCCATCTTTCGTGCCCTAGAGCATATCCGCTCCTGCTCAGGTGAGTCCTTCGTTATCTGTAGCGATTCCATGAGCGGTTTACGAGCTCTCGACCAGTGTTTTCCTCGTTCTCGTCTGGTGCTGGCTATCCATGAGTTTCTGCATACTCTTGCCCGTAGCGGCCGCTCTGTGGTCTTTGTGTGGACCCCCGGTCATGTCGGTATCCCGGGTAACGAACATGTTGACCGCCTGGCGAAAGAGGCCACCAGTAAGCCATCTCTGGACGTTGGCCTCCCAGAGACTGATTTGCGGGCAGTCTTCCGCCGCAAAATCTTGGCGCTATGGGACGATGAATGGCGCGAACTGACAACGCGCAATAAACTCCGTGATGTCAAGGAGACGACGGCTGTGTGGCGGTCATCCCTGCGAGCCACTCACAGGGACTCAGTAGTTCTTTGCCGGCTCCGCATTGGCCACTCCCGGCTGACACACAGTTATTTACTGCGCCGGGAGGACCCTCCTCTATGTCGATGTGGGGCTGCTTTGACAGTGGCCCACATTTTGATGGCCTGCCCCCTTTTAGCTGTGGTCAGGCAGACATTTGCGCTGCCTGATACGCTCCCTGCCCTTTTAACAGACGACTCCACTATGGCTGACTTAGTTTTACGTTTTATTCGAGCAGGGGGATTTTATCATTTGATCTGAGTGTTTCTGTTTTATTTTATTGTTTTGTGTTGATTCTGGCCTTTGGCCTATGATTTTAAACTGAGTTTTTTAATGTGTTTCTCAGTGGTTGACTTTTCCTTTTTTATTTCTATGGTCGGCCAACCACCGTCACAATCTGTGTGGTTTTAGTTCGTTTTGTCTTGTCTTTGTCTGAGTTTCTCTTGTTCTGTTTCGTCTGTGTTCTATTCTGTTCCTCGTTTTTATTCTCTGTGGGTGTTCTTTGTCTTTGGAAAAAGGGACCGATGACCGTAGCAGTCTGGTCCCTTTGATCCCCCAAAACAACCAACCAATCACACAGGTTTTGGGGGGTGGTTTTCGATGCCCGGTTGACTTGGCGGCCTCATATTCGGCAGCTCAAACAGGCGTGTTGGCGGCATCTCAATGCACTGCGATGTTTGAGCCACACCCGCTGGGGTGCCGACCGCTCTACCCTGTTACGGCTCTACCAGGCGTTAATCCAGTCCCGTCTGGATTATGGGTGCCTGGCATATGGCTCAGCATCCCCGTCTGCGTTGCGGGTGCTGGACCCAATTCTCCACAGCGGGATACGCCTTGCCACTGGTGCTTTCCGCACCAGCCCTGTGGACAGCTTACTAGTGGAGGCAGGTGTCCCTCCACTGCGGTTCCGACGCCAACAATTACTGGCTGCCTATGCTGCCCATGTTTTTAGCTTGCCCGGGCATCCAAATTACCGTGTCCTGTTCCCGCAGTCAGTCGTCCATCTGCCAGAACGTCGGCCCCGGTCGGGTTGTCCGATCGCCGTACGCGTCAAGGAGCTTCTCTCCGGGCTTGGGCTTGTCCCTGTTCCACCTCCTTTCCGGGCACCTCTGCGTACACCCCCGTGCTGCGTTCCTCGCCCTTGGCTTCGGCTAGACTTGGCACAGGGCTCGAAGGACTCAGTCCCTCCAGAGGCCTTCCGCCGCCGCTTTTATTCCATCCTGGCCACGTATCAGGGCTCCGGCATTGTTTACACCGACGGCTCGATGGTTGCTGGTCGAATCGGTTATGCGCTCACTCTAGGGGACCATTCCGCATAACATTCCTTGCCGGCTGGCTGCAGCGTTTACACTGCTGAGCTGGTCGCCATCTTTCGAGCCCTATATACGCTCCTGCTCAGGTGAGACCTTCGTTATCTGTAGCGATTCCCTGAGCAGTTTACGAGCTCTCGACCAGTGTTTTCCTCGTTCCCGTCTGGTGGTGGCTATCCAGGAGTCCCTGTATACTCTTGGCCGTTGCGGCCGCTCTGTGGTCTTTGTTTCGACCCCAGGCCATGTTGGGATCCCCGGGAATGAGAATGTTGACCGTCTGGCGAAAGAGGCCACAAATACATCATCTCTTGATGTTGGCCTCCCAGAGACTGATTTGCGGGCAGTCTTCCGCCGCAAAATTTTGGCGCTATGGGCCGATGAATGGCGCGACCTGACGACGCGCAATAAAGTCCGTGCTGTCAAGGAGTCGACGGCTGTGTGGCGGTCATCCCTGCGAGCCACTCGCAGGGACTCAGTAGTTCTTTGCCGGCTCTGCATTGGCCACTCCCGGCTGACACACAGTTATTTACTGCGCCGGGAGGACCCTCCTCTATGTCGCTGTGGGGCGGCTTTGACAGTGGCTCACATTTTGATGGTCTGCCCCCTATTAGCTGTGGTCAGGCAGACATTTAGGCTGCCTGATACGCTCCCTGCCCTTTTAACAGACGACTCCGCAATGGCTGACTTAGTTTTACGTTTTATTCGGGCAGGGGGCTTTTATCATTTAATCTGAATGTTTCTATTTTATGTTATTGTTTTGTGTTTATTCTGGCCTTTGGCCTATGTTTTTAAACTGATTTTTAACGTGTTTCTAAGTGGTTGGCTTTTCCTTTTTTTATTTCTATGGTCGGTCAACCACCGTTACACTCTGTGTGGTTTTAGTTCGATTTGTCTTGTCTTTGTCTCAGTTTCTCTTGTTCTGTATCGTCTGTGTTCTATTCTGTTCCTCGTTTTTATTCTCTGTGGCTGTTCTTTGTCTTTGGAAAAAGGGACCGATGACCGTAGCAGTCTGGTCCCTTTGATCCCCCAAACCAACCAACCACGAGGACGCCATTAGTCAGAATTCCACGTTCATATCAAGTATACCCAAATAGAAGCTTCCATTGTGTAGCGCGCGCCTGTCCTGTTGAGTAGACCCTCAGAAATCCACAGTCCAGCAGTTTGTCCTCAGAACTCATGATATATGCTACAAGGACAGCCTACCCACTGATATGCAGCACCTGAAGGAAACCTTCCAGAAGAATGGCTACACTGAAACGTTGATTACATGGGCTCTCACGATGAGCAAGAAGGAGCAGAAGGACCTTGAGGAAGAAGAGGATAACAAGGACTTGGCGTTCGTCCCATATGCAGGGCCACCCACGGCAAAGATTGCCAGGATACTGTAGAAGAACAAGGTCAACACCATCTTCCATCCTCCAGTAAAAATCACGAAAAACCTGGGCTCAATGAAGGACAACTTGCGTCTAAGAAGACCGGATGTCTACAGCATTTCCTCTGAATCTGGAGGAAGATATATCTGTCAGACGCAGCGTTAAATCACACAACGCATCTCTGAACATGTGAGAAGTGTTCACCTCGGACAAAAGGAAACATCCGCGATAGTGAAGCGCAGCCTCAATGAAGAACATACGTTTTAATTTCAACAAACCAAGATGTTGTGTAGAACTAAGCGTTTCTGGAAGTCTATTATTTAATCATTAAGGAGGCAGTGGAGATACGAGTCAGAGGGACGCAGCATTAGGAAAAATACGACTAGAGCGCATCGATGGAGGCAGAACGATGGCGGGTGTTGGAGTAAGCAGGCCGCACCGAGACGAGACGCCATGACCCAGGGGCCGACCCCCTCCCCCACACCCCCCGTTCCCCGCACCGCCGAACACCTAATTGTCCCGGCAGGTGCCGACGATGCTAGGAAGCCCATTGGTCCAGCGTCTATAAAAACGCGGACGAGACGTGAACCCGATACTTCGCCTGATGATGGCAAGTAAGAATGTTGCTGAAACGTTACTAGAAAACGACACATTAACTCGGCTAACAACCCGAAAAGATTTTATCATGCATATTGATCTACCTTCATAGCTACTGGCAGTTTTCATAATGGCTAATAAATGTCATTTTTTTCCTCCACTGCTGTTGGTATGAACATCAGATTATTTATGAAGAATTTCTTTAGCGAATATGTGCATTGTGTTGGTGCCGTTAAAATGTCTAAATTCTTGAAGAGGTGGCTAAATTGTGACATACCGTTTCCACAAACCGCTTTTCGGAAGCCGATACTTTTTTTCGGAGAGATGAGTTAACCGATTAAGGAATCACTTACAACAGTATTGTGACAAAATATGAAAAGATTGTCAGGAGGTTGATTTGTTTGTTTCCAAGATTACAATTATACGAAGAGCAAAAGTAGCTGAATATATACTCCTGGAAATGGAAAAAAGAACACATTGACACCGGTGTGTCAGACCCACCATACTTGCTCCGGACACTGCGAGAGGGCTGTACAAGCGATGATCACACGCACGGCACAGCGGACACACCAGGAACCGCGGTGTTGGCCGTCGAATGGCGCTAGCTGCGCAGCATTTGTGCACCGCCGCCGTCAGTGTCAGCCAGTTTGCCGTGGCATACGGAGCTCCATCGCAGTCTTTAGCACTGGTAGCATGCCGCGACAGCGTGGACGTGAACCGTATGTGCAGTTGACGGACTTTGAGCGAGGGCGTATAGTGGGCATGCGGGAGGCCGGGTGGACGTACCGCCGAATTGCTCAACACGTGGGGCGTGAGGTCTCCACAGTACATCGATGTTGTCGCCAGTGGTCGGCGGAAGGTGCACGTGCCCGTCGACCTGGGACCGGACCGCAGCGACGCACGGATGCACGCCAAGACCGTAGGATCCTACGCAGTGCCGTAGGGGACCGCACCGCCACTTCCCAGCAAATTAGGGACACTGTTGCTCCTGGGGTATCGGCGAGGACCATTCGCAACCGTCTCCATGAAGCTGGGCTACGGTCCCGCACACCGTTAGGCCGTCTTCCGCTCACGCCCCAACATCGTGCAGCCCGCCTCCAGTGGTGTCGCGACAGGCGTGAATGGAGGGACGAATGGAGACGTGTCGTCTTCAGCGATGAGAGTCGCTTCTGCCTTGGTGCCAATGATGGTCGTATGCGTGTTTGGCGCCGTGCAGGTGAGCGCCACAATCAGGACTGCATACGACCGAGGCACACAGGGCCAACACCCGGCATCATGGTGTGGGGAGCGATCTCCTACACTGGCCGTACACCACTAGTGATCGTCGAGGGGACACTGAATAGTGCACGGTACATCCAAACCGTCATCGAACCCATCGTTCTACCATTCCTAGACCGGCAAGGGAACTTGCTGTTCCAACAGGACAATGCACGTCCGCCTGTATCCCGTGCCACCCAACGTGCTCTGGAAGGTGTATATCAACTACCCTGGCCAGCAAGATCTCCGGATCTGTCCCCCATTGAGCATGTTTCGGACTGGATGAAGCGTCGTCTCACGCGGTCTGCACGTCCAGCACGAACGCTGGTCCAACTGAGGCGCCAGGTGGAAATGGCATGGCAAGCCGTTCCACAGGACTACATCCAGCATCTCTACGATCGTCTCCATGGGAGAATAGCAGCCCGCATTGCTGCGAAAGGTGGATATACACTGCACTAGTGCCGACATTGTGCATGCTCTGTTGCCTGTGTCTATGTGCCTGTGGTTCTGTCAGTGTGATCATGTGATGTATCTGACCCCAGGAATGTGTCAATAAAGTTTCCCCTTCCTGGGACAATGAATTCACGGTGTTCTTATTTCAATTTCCAGGAGTGTAGTTGTTTGAGCAGTCAGTAACATGTTCCATCCAGTCAAAATTCTCATCTGTGTGTACACCCAAATATTTGTAACATTCTTACTGACTCCGTGTGCTACATCAGTTGTTTGTACGAATCTATTAATATATAGTACTAAGTAGAGCATGTTTGCTGAAGATTTAGGGAGAGCTTGTAACCTCTTCCTTCATAATCGCCCTAATGGTTTGCGATACAACTAACAGTGATCGCATATGTCTGACGAAATTTTCCAGTGAGTACGGCTATCGTTACCGAAGGAAAATAACACCAGTCAGTTGGAGGAAACCTTACTACAGATTCTTCTGAAGGAAGAATCTATTGTAAACTTAAACTAAATTTTGATGATAATTTTGAAATGGTTGGAATATAGTGCAATTGCTCACATACCAACAAAAAGGGGAAAAGGATACAACGTGGTATGTAATACAAAACATGTTGATAATACAGAGAAAACACTGATCATTTAAAAAAGGGGTAATTACGCGGTCGCCTGCCCTCTAGGGTAATGAATCTCCAGAATCTTAAGAATGGAAACGGCAAATAAATTCAAGCAAATAATCACTGGCGTGTCATTAGAAGGTTCTCACGCTTTTCCTCAACACAACAGTTCATGAGAAAAAACATGAGTAAGAAAACATTGGCTCTGGAGTTACTTATTCTGAAATACTAAATTTGAAAAGTAAAGTTAAATGGAGTTAGTAATAAATAAGTGGCTTATCTTAAACTTTGTAAGGAAAAAAATTACTTTTAGTACACTCAGAGTAACGTAACGCAAAATTTAGAAAAAGGCAAGGAATTTTCTTTTTAGTATTGAAAGATTGAAGTGAATTTACGTCAAGCAAATGAACAACTGAATTTACTTTGAAAATAACAACAATTAGATACACACCAACACGCCAATGTCACTCGCTAAGCATATTACAGAATAACTGAAATTGCGCACTCTTAATTTGTGCTGTATCTTTAGTTATTAGTTTTGCCAGTGAAATTTTACGTTACTTTAAGTGAATGAAGTTGCTTCCAGAAGATTTACGCTTTAATCTCAATTTCTCGTTATAGTCGTACTTCTTCAAATTAGTTGACGACAGTCTGATCAAAGAAATAAATTTGGAATAAATTTTGAAAATTGTACTAATAATTAAGTCTTAACTGGAAGTTCTGCCTCAGGTTAATCAGTTCTTCATTGATACTACTTCAGGTCAACAAATTTACGTACACCTAACAGCTGGTTGGAATTAGGAAAAGCTAAACAGTAAGCGTTGGTGTGATGTATGCTAACTATCTTAAATGGTCCATTATAAATTAATTTAAATTTTGAACTTTTATTGTCAGTCTCGCTTGTTTTCTCGTTGGCTTCAACGAGAACGAGGTCGCCAGTAGCAAATTTAGCAAACAGCCCTTCCCGTCATGATGCCGTATTCGCTCATCATCTTTCTTTTTCATTAGATTTCGTAAACGTTCTTTCATGACCTCAGTGTCAATACTAACTCGCGGAGGTAAATCAGTTATAGCTTCCACCAAACTCTTACACTTGTGGTCTAATACGATTTCCTCCAGTGTGAATCCTGTAGATTCGTGCATCAAACCGTTCACAATATTTTCAAATGCGTTTATCTATTTGCCTTTTGTGGTGACAATACGTTCCCATATTTCTGTTAAACGAATCTCATCAGGAAAAGTAACTGTGTGAATGAGTTGGTACCGACTACTCACATCACCGTCTGTTTCATTAAAACTCACACTAATTTCAGCTTTATCTTTGGAAATAAACATCATTGTTTTATTGTTGCAGTCAGTTACTGCGTGGTATTTCAATAACCAGTCTAAGCCCATTATTATCTCGGTGCTAAAATCTGGCATGACGATAAATTCATGTTCAAATTGTTCCCCTTGAATTTCGGAACAGCCAAATATTTGATTGGCTATAGGTTTGCTGCTCTTTCCGGTTGCACCGATTATTTTAACTCACATTACGTGCCTTACTACTACTCCTGGTCTTTCCTTTAACAAATCGAAAGATTTTCGGAACATAGCACTTATCCTTGCCCCGGTATCTATTAAAATGTGCATTTTTAGGCCTTGCACGTTGATGGGCAGCTTAATTTGCCTACACTTATGTGTGTCTAATTCACAGTTTTCAAATAACGAGTCCTTGTACACGTCAAGGTCGTTCCATAAAAACCTGTCCGGCTGCGATACCAATAGTGGTTTATCTTGTGGTTTTTCACTTTTCTGTTCTCTGACATTCATTATTTCTGTCCTCTTGTCCTGCGATTGTTGAAGCTCTTTTGACCCCAGCACTAAAAACCCTTTTATCAGTTTCATCGAATAACGAACTTTGTGTTACCAACAATTTGCTAACTGTCAAGACAGTTAAATTTTCTTCAGAAAGGTGGCTATCATCTTCGAAATTGCTTGGAGGAATGGGCTCTGTTTCTGCTTCTAATTCTTCTCCTGCGCTCACTCAAACCATACCACTTTCTATTGACTGTATGACGTCAGCCTTAAACACATAGATGTCGTAGGGTGGCGGTCAATTAGTCCTATCCCGTCATCATCAGCAAACTCGTCTTGCCTCTCTTCAGATATTTCGCCTGTGTTTTCTTTAGGACCAGCATCGTTGGGGTTGGCTACTTCAATTATTACATTTGGGCAAGCTTGCCTCTTCGGTACAGAGCTTTCATGCAGGTTGAAGAGGGAGAAATTTTGTTCGCTCTCCCATCAGCACATCTCCCATATAATCGTCTGTAGTTCTTCAGGTCGTCGCGTATACGACCGAACTGACCTAGCCACACCTCCTCGCGTTCCACGTTGCCCTGCGCGATAGCGGAAGTTTTATCCAATATCGGCTTCTTTAATTCTGCTGGCGAATCACGGTGCACTGGAGCCTGCATAGGTCAGCGTCCGCCTCTTCCTCGTTGACTGGTATTATACTTTCATCATTATTATAGACAGTGGTCACTTAGTCGACTGCTTGTTCATCTTCAATTATTGTTATTGCGGGTGCGTTAGTCAAAAAAATGGTTCAAATGGCTCTGAGCACTATGGGACTCAACTGCTGAGGTCATTAGTCCCCTAGAACTTAGAACTAGTTAAACCTAACTAACCTAAGGACATCACAAACATCCATGCCCGAGGCAGGATTCGAACCTGCAACCGTAGCGGTCGTGCGGTTCCAGACTGCAGCGCGTTTAACCGCACGGCCACTTCGGCCGGCGATTAAGTACGACAGACCCATTTCTATCCAGATGTCGCAACTGCTGATTTTGCTCCTGCCTGCAACCAGTCTGCTGAGAACCACGTACCACTTTAAAATGATACTGGCGTCTGTCATTTGCACTATTGTTGTTCCCCCTATAACTGTTTCTGTTATAATGGTGTGAGTTATTAATACCATGGTGGTCGTTACCATTATTGCCGTGGTTATTGTTATTATAGATTTTGGTGTTATGGTAATTGTTGCTATTAACACAACTCTTAAAATTTCCGCGATTATTCCGCCAATTCTCCTCATCTTCCACCTTTTCTAAGAATGCGGTAATTGTTCTGTAACTACTCCCTCTGCACCTCTTGGAGTCATCTGGAAGCTTCTTCCACAATTCCCAGACAATGTCCGATTCAGTTCGTTGATTACTCAAATATACTAATTTGTGGATACAGTTTTTACAAAATTCTTTCTTTGATTGGTGTGATTTCGTAGCGTCAAAACACTATGGCACGAACTCTCGCGGCTCGATCTCCTATTTCTACCCTTGCCAATATTCTTTCAAGAACGCGTTGTTAAATTCTTGAAAGCACATGTTCACAATAACAAGGTTTCAGCACCATCACTTAGCCTTGCCTTCTTGCACGTCGGTTACAGCGTTAATTTTACTCTTGTCCATCTAAGATTCCGGCAATACCCTTTCGAATTTTGAATGAAGTTGGTAGCGTGCAATCCATCCTGTTTTTTGAGGGGACCGAACAATCCCCTTCGCTAAGATTTCAGTGTTATGTGCATGGCATGACACATAGTGCTGTTTTATAGTTCGGTAACTTTTGTAACTACTTGACAAGTGGCAGTGGAAAACATTTCCACTTCCCATTTCTCCTGTTCACATTTAGTCAGCTGTTTCTTCACTGTAGTATCTATGTCTGATACTAAAAGTTAGGAAATTCGTAGCCTTTTCCCTATCGTCTTTACGCGCTAATTCTACCTTTTCAATTAATTTATTTTCAGTAACTGAATGAACAGTGTGTTTCAGTTTCTGTTCAATTCTCTGTACCTCCATCTCGAAACGCCTATTTATGCTTCCTATTTTTAACTGTACCTTTGTCATATCCTACTTTAGATTACTGATTTCTTTATTCATGGCAATTATATCTTTCTTGATTTCACCTACTTTCGTGTTAACAACTTCAGTACCACTGCTCACGATATTGATTGCTTTGGATTGCACATTAATTAATTCGAATTGAGGTTTTATTGATTCTGATTGAGCTTTAATTGATTCGGACTGAGCACCAATTTTAGGAGTAATTGATTTGGACAGAGCATTAATTGTACTGATCAATATGTTCAACAAATGGTTTATATTTCCAGCTATTTTTGGTTTTGACTCTAACTATGGCTCTTTCTTAACAGTTTCGTCCTATCCACCGTCACTGGATTAAGTTTTGATATTTATTCCGACTTCTGTAGCATCTGTCAATGTCAGGGATTCCATTATCCTGTTTTCATGTCTCTCAGCAGTAACGTCTGTGATGCTAGCCACTGGTTCCTCATCAATGGGTTCTGCTGCCAGTGTTCCCCTTTACTCTACCGACTGTTCCCTAGTAATTACAACCTAATTATAATTTCATTAGTATCCATCATGTTGCCTGTTTTACTGATTAATGCAAATTTAGATATTTTGTGGCTTATTTCCCCTATTTACAGCTGCTCTGCATGAGCATCTTTATTCGTAATGGAAGGATTTAATTCGCTACGAATCTGCCCAGAGCAAAATTCGTGCCAAGAACATAACCAAATTCATACTGTCCCGTCACTAACATAGCCATGGGTAACATCCCTTTTCCGAATCGGCCTAGTGGGCTGCGATGTAACTGACCATGATTGCATATGTATAATGAAATTATGTAGAGTGTAAGACCATCGTTACCGAAAGAAAATGACACTGATTAGTTGGAGGAAGATGTAGAACTGAGCCATTAAAGGAATAATCTATTCTAAACATAAGCTAAATACTAATGATAATTTTCAAATGTGTGAGATTACTCACTTACCACACAGGGGGGAAAAGAGTACCACATAATATTTAATACAACAAATATCGATAATACAAAGAAAACACTGCTTAAATAGGAGGGAGATAATCAAACTGCGCCAGTCTGCTACAGCAATGAATCTCCAGGATCTTAAGAAAGGTAACGGCAAAGAAAGATCCTAGACTGGCGCGAACGTACCAGCGCACCGTGTCTGCGGGAGCGCCCAACAAACACCTCCGCACTCTTCCATGACTCAAGCTGCTCTCCTTCCTCTCTGCTCTCAACGTGACAGAGACTCTCCGTACACAAAGATAAACAATGGCAAAGGTACTGCCATTTCGTCGTTGCTATCGATACACTAAATAAAGTTCCATTATCTCTTACACAGCAATTTACAATATTTTCATTGCAATGACAATTATATACAGTCTGAAATAAATACTCTAATATATCGATTACATGTTAAATAGAATTTCTATAATAAAGCCTACAGAATTAAAAGTACAGTACAAGTTATCATCGGATATTAAACGGCGAAAATTTTGGATAGCGCAGAAGGTATTTTATCTGCATTTTCGGTGTTACAAGATCATTTTCAGAAAATCAGTTAATAATTCTTTCAAAAAGATCATTAACAATCTCTTCTTTTGCTTTCTCCGTAATGAAATTGGTTATAACACTGGTAATGTCTTAAGAAGTACAAATTCTGTTTCATGACTGTCAAGTGGAAGGTGATTCACATATATAGGATGTAGGAATCACCCAAAACTGAAGATAAGGGGACTTATTTCGTGATCTCTCTCCAGTAGATAAAATTTTCTCTCCTTCCAACAATTGTTGTTTTCTGTTTGTTAAGTATGATTCAAAACAGTTATTGGTAAAACCATTACTTCCGTAAAACTCAACTAATGTACACAATTAAACACATTGGAAAGTTCACTGAAGATACCGACTCAGGTTACTTTACTATTTAAGGCCTTTAATATTTACTGAGTGAGTGTATAGACAGAATTCCCTACTTGAATCCAAACTGTAATGTACTGCTACTAGTTTAATGAGAAAAATGTCTTGAGTACGCTAATTCTTCAAATATGTTTGGAACAGACGTCAGTAAGGAAATTGTCCAGTTATTATTTAAGGGTTGTTGTAAAGAGGTTCGGCATTTGCATATTTTAATCTGTCTGCACAAATTTCCTGTATCAGTGTTTGATTACATGCTTCACAAAGGACATTACTTATCCTGTTCAAACATTTTTCGTTTAAAATTTTATCGACGCCATATGAGATTTTCCTTTTTTGGAATTTTTTGTCTTCTGTTCTTTTCAGTGAAGGATGTTGGTTTTATTTCCAGTTTCTTATAGTTTTGAGGAATGGCATTTTTAATGCATTCTCTTGCTTCTTCAAATGAAACATTTACCCCTATTTTAGTTGCTATATGTTGAAATCGATGTCATTTAGATTAATTTTTATGGTGTCTTGTACACTGACTTGTTCCTTGTCTCCCGTTTCACAATATGGCATATAGTTTTAATCTAATTATCTGTGCTATTAGTTTTTGTCAGGACGTGCGTATTTATGGACATAACAAGAAGAAATGAGAATAGTGAGAGAGCAAACAGGGCATGCATTGCTTACATCAAGATGTCTACTGGTATCAAACATTGCAAACGTTGGCCTTAATCTGAGGAATACATTTATGAGAATGTACGTTTGGAGCACACGTTTAATGGAGATATATGATGGAAACCGAAAAACAGAATCAATGCATCTGAGGTGTGGTGCTATAGAAGAAAGTTCAAAATTCGTTAGCGTGATAAGGTAAGGTAACAGAAGATTCTGCACAGAATCTCCAAGGAGAGGAAAATATGGAGACCTTTACAAAAATAATAGACAGGATGATGGGTTATATATTAAGATTGAAATAATAACATTTATGTTACCTGATGGAGCTATAGAGAATGTAAACTATGGGATGAAAGAAATTGGAATATATGCAACAATTATTGAGGACATTGGTTGCAGGCCCTTCTTAGAGACAAACATTTGGCACCGAAGAGGAAATTTTGGCTCACTGCAATAAAACCACGGAGAAGACTGATGACCAAAAAACAAAAATGCATAGATGCCTTTTTAAAGACTTGTTGCCTTCCAGTAACTATCTTCGCCTACTTCAGTGAATACAATATGTATGTGATATAAACCTGCCAGGAAAAGAAAGTTATCACTACAGAAAGTATTTAGATGCATATTTCTGTTTATCTTTGCAATCCAAGGCCGCTACACAAGTTGTACTGAAGGACTGCTTTACTTTTGTCTTCTGGTACTGGTCAATGATACAGGTTACCCCAAAATTTTGGGAAAAAAAAACAAGAACCTCTTCCTTAATGTACAGGGTGGTCTAAAATTTCCGTTACAAACTACTTGGTCTTGTAGAGGGAAGTGAGTACATAACATTTTGAATAAGAATACTTGTACGGAAACCTACTGTTTTCATTCCACGACGGTTTAAGTTGAGATGTTTAACTTATCCACTTCTGCTTAAAGACCTGAACTAGGACCGAGCGAGGTGGCGCAGTGGCTAGCACAATGGACTCGCATTCAGGACGACGGTTCAATCCCGTGTCCGGCCATCCTGATTTGGGTTTTCCGTAATTTCCCTAAATCGCTACAGGCAAATTCCGGGATGGTTCCTAATCCGATGAGACCGATGACTTCGCTGTCTCGTCTCCTCCCCACCCCCTCCCTCCCGAAACAACCAAACCAACTAAACTAGGCGTAACGCACTACAGATATTAGGTAAAAATTCGAAAGGAAACACAAGGAAACATCCATTTATCGTGAAGCACAACTATTTGTATTAACACTTCAACATTACGTGTTTACATTACTCCAACACAAAAAAGAACCCAGCATACCGTACGTAGAGAACAATACTGATGCGTTTCAACAGCGCCTCGATTTCGCGACCATGCTCGTTGTTAACACACACTGTACCTACTAAGCGTCTTCTGGTACTCACTTCCCATCCCAAGTGGGGTCTCTTCAGTTTCTAGTGCAGCGGCTAGTACCCGTGTCAGCAGATCTTCCTCTGTCTCTACAGGAGACTCGTAAATTAAACTTCGCAAGGCAGACGGTAGGTGACGTCATGTGGCCGCCTCACGTAATACACGTCATCCAGTGTACCATATCGCATGCCAGGACAAGCAACTCTGCGACTTTTATCTTGCCCTCAGCAGAGGTGGATGCATTACACGTCTGAATTGAAACCGTCGTAGAACGGTTCCTATTCAACATATTATGTACTCACTCCCCTCTACAAGTCCTGGAAGTTTGTAACGGGAATTTCCGTACACCTGCCCCCAGGGGCTCAGCATTCATTTGCTGGGTACGGGCTTGGCGACCCCGGGGTGCCTGAGCTGGGGACTGGTAAGCGCCGCCAGTCCCCTGTCACCGTAACCTCTGAGCATACTTCAGCGACCACCGTGCGGCGCGGCGGTGGAACGTTGTGTGTCTCAGGGAATGGGGATCTTGGCTTGACCGCCCGGATCGCGAGGATGGAATAAACCTCTATAAAAAACCCCTCAACCTCACGGTGTGCTGCTCGCCGATGAGATGCATGGCTGTTGAGGTGGAACAGTCGATAGCGGGCAACCTCTGGGGAACCTGCCGCACCTCAGTTGTATAAGGCTTACCTAGGCACGCGAGGCTCTGTCTAGGTGGACTTGTAGTTCCCTAGCTGCTCGTGGGACCGCGATGGATCCTTCGAAATCTTCTTTTCTTCCTCCCAGCGGAAAGGGTGGGCCGCTGGAAGGTTCTGACACCCAGTCTCGTAAGAGGGCCCGTGCAGTCAGTCCCCGTGACTCCGGCGCTTCTTTACAAAGTCCAGTCTTAGGTAACAGAATGCATTCTTGTGATCCGAATGTGTTTCTCATTGTGAAACGGAAGGAGGGTAGTTTCGAGAAGGTTTCGCCCTTCTATATACAAAAGGGATTGGAGGGAATCTGTGGCTCCTTAAAAAATGTGAAGCGCTTACGTAATGGGACCTTGCTAGTGGAAACTTCCACTTCCCAGCAAGCGACTAAACTTCAGTCAGCTGAATGCCTTGGAGAGTATGCCATAGACACTGAACTGCACAGCACCTTGAACTACAGCAAAGGTGTTGTGACGTGCCGGGATCTAGTTGACATTCCCAAGGAAGAACTGCAACGTGAGTGGGCTCCGGCAGGTATCGTTGATGTTCAACATATCATGAGGAGGGTTGATGGCAATCTTGTCAAATCCGACTCCTTTATTCTAACCTTCAGTAGCACGAAACTTCCTGAACATGTGAAAGCTGGCTTTCTTCGCCTTAGTGTGAGGTCGTATTTCCCGACCCCAATGCGCTGTTTCAAATGCCAGCGTTTTGGGCATACCACCTTAGGATGCAAAGGCGACGCGACTTGTGGCAACTGCGGTAAAGCTGCTCATGACGGAGTTGGTTGTTCCTCTCCAGCCAAATGTATCAATTGCTCTGGGAACCACCCTGTTTGGAGTAGGGACTGCCGAATATTTTTAGAGGAACGCAAAGTCCAGGAAATTAAAACGACTAAGCGTATCCCCTATGGTGAGGCCAAGAAGATCTTTAAGTCGATGCAACCTCCCAAATTTGCTACAGCTTTTGCCTCCCTGGTTCAGAAGCCTACTCCAAAAGTCGATGCCTCCATGCAGACAGAGGTGGTGAGTGTTGGCACTAATACATGCAGCTGTCAGTGCACTTGCAACGCAGCCAGTGTTTCAGAGCCAGTAGCCCCTATTTGAATGGCAGACAAAGGTACAGTGGCGAACTTGGGCCAGCCACTGACGCCTCCGACAGCTGAGGATGTTCCGAAGACCAGTACAGCAATTCCCCCTCCCACATCAGCTCCCCCAAAGCCCACCAAACCGCAGAAAGCTCCCATACAGCAGCAACAGCGGGTCAAATCCCGTACTAAACCATCTGACCATGCAGATGTGGTTTTCCGTGAGGCTTCCTCTGACTCTTCCCCAGAGTTGATGGAATCCGATGTATGTGTGGGGAAATCATCTCGCCCCACGCCTGCCCCTCCACCTGCTGCAGTCTCCCCGCCCCGTCGGAGAGACAGGATGAAGGTGCTACCCCCATCATAGATGGCTCCCATACTTCAGTGGAACTTGCAAGGGTTCACGACGCATGTGGAGGAACTTCGTCTACTATCGCAGGGTAGACCACTGTGTCTCTGTCACCAGGAGACGTATTTCCATCCATCATACTCCCCTGAGATACGAGGCTATACACTCCACAAAAAGGACGACCTGCGTGGAGAGAGAGCTAGAGGAGGCGTCGGTATTTTCGTCGGGACGGACTACCACTCCTCGCCTCTCTCACTTACGACGACTCTACAGGCCGTCGCTGTGTCTGTGCACGTGCGTCATCCATTGACTGTCTGTTCACTTTACTTGCCCCCACATGATGCTCTTGATGACGCGGCCCTCACCGACCATCTTACACAGCTCCCCCAGCCATTCATTATTTGTGGTGATTTTAATGCCCACAATGTGCTTTGGGGCTCTGCAATTACCTGCCCCAGGGGTAGAGCGATTGAGAGGCTTCTCCTGTCCTCCTGTGCCAACTTGCTCAATGGAGGACGGAGTACTCATTTCTGCACGGCGACCGGATCGTTCTCTGTCATTGATCTCTCGCTTTGCTCTCCAGCTCTTGCCGCCAGTGCTCACTGGGAAGTGGTTGCTGACTTGCACGGCAGTGATCATTTCCCAATCTGGATTCACCTGCCAGATGGCGTGGGGCCCGAAAGGAGACCACCACGATGGTTGCTCAGTGGAGCTGACTGGACACTTTATAGCCAGTTGGCCCAATTCGAACACTGTGCGAATGTTGAGGTGTGGGTGGATCATACTACCAAAACGGTCCACCACGCCGCTGCAGCATCCATTCCACAGTCCATAGGCCACCGGAAAAGGCCACCTGTGCCTTGGGGGAGTGACGAATGCCGCTCTGCAATCAGGACCAGGCGTGCGGCTCTGCGTCGGTTCAAATGTCGGACGACTGCTGAAAATCTTGCAGCCTTTCGGGTGGCGAGGGCAAGATGTGGCCGCATTATTCGTGAGAGTAAGAAGAGGTCGTGGCAAAAGTTCCTGAACACCATTAATCGTTCCACCAAAAGTTCCATTGTGTGGGAGACCATCAGGAGAATTTCTGGCAGAGGAGGGAGGTGCCCCATAGCTGCTGTAATGAATAACGGCACTCTCCACACAGATCCGCGAGACATTGCCCAGACTATGGCAGCATATTTTGCGGCAGTTACTGCCACAACCAGTCAGGATCCAGGTTTCCAGCGCCATAGAGCGGTTGCTGAGAGGTGTAGTCTGAACTTCCAGTCCACCTCTCATGAAGTTTACAACTGCCCTTTTTCTATGTGGGAGCTGGATTCTGCATTGTCTGGAGCTCGTGACACATCCCTGGTCACGACAGGATCCATTACAGTATGCTATGGCACCTCACAATGCGCAACAGAGAACTCCTCCTCGCACTTTTTAATGACATTTGGGCGTCGAGTCACTTTCCTGACGCGTGGCGTGAGGCAGTTTTAATCCCTTTTTTAAAACCTGGGAAAGACCGCACGAGCCCAAGTAGCTACCGTAGTATTGCCCTCACTAGTTGCATAGGGAAGACCTTGGAGCGGATGGTCAACCGCCGCCTTGTCTGGATGTTAGAATCCCGGCAACTCCTTAGTCGCTTTCAGTGTGGGTTCAGGAGGTTTCGTTCCACCTTCGATAACCTTGCCCTCCTGGAGGCGGCTATACAACAAGCTTTCCTTCGCCGTCATCACCTTATAGGTGTATTTTTCGACATCGAGAAGGCCTACGATACCACTTGGAGGCGTCTCATCCTGGAGCAGCTTCACGAATGGGGTTTTCGTGGTTGTCTTCCTCTTTTTATTCAGTCTTTCCTCTCGCCACGATATTTTAGATACCGAATTGGTGACGTCCTGTCTGATCGCTTTGAGCAGGAGAATGGTGTCCCTCAGGGTAGCGTTTTAAGTGTGACTCTCCTTGCCATCGCTATTAATAGCATTACGTCCATAGTGAAACGTCCTGTCCAGTGTTCTTTGTTTGTGGATGATTTCTCTTTGTTCTGCTCTTCTTCAAGCCTTGCAACGACAACTCGTCAGTTGCAACTTACGATTAGGCGTTTGGATGACTGGGCGCTGAAGAGTGGATTTAAGTTTTCCACCGAGAAGTCTGTATGTGTTCTTTTTAACCGTTCTCGTTCGATTTTCACCTTTCCTGAGTTGCGCTTGGGGGACACTATTCTATCTTTTAAAGACACGGTGAGATTTCTGGGGCTCATTTTTGATTCGAGGCTCACGTGGTTACCTCATCTTAAAGACCTGAAACGGCGGTCGCTTCAGGCTTTAAGTATTTTAAAATGTCTTAGACACAGTACATGGGGAGCTGACAGGACTTGTCTGCTCCAGTTTTACAGGGCGTTTGTGCGATCTCGGCTCGATTATGGGTGCACGGTGTATGGGTCCGCGAGGCCTTCTTACTTAAAGATTTTGGACGTGGTGCACCATGAAGGGCTTCGGTTGGCCACTGGGGCATTCCGAACTAGCCCCATACCAATCCTCTATGCAGAGGCTGGTGAACCGCCACTTCATATGCGGCGACGGCTACTTACGGTACGCCAGGCGTATAAAACTTTGTCCACACCATACACCCCTGCATACCATACCGTTGCTCAGCCTTCTCTGGCACGGTTATTTCATAACCGGCAACGTGCGACTTGGCCCTATGGGATTCGCGCACAGGATGGCCTCGCTGCAATGTCTATGGCTGGTCTTCGTGTTTTACGTCGCGGTTGGAGCAGATCTCCCCCTTGGCTCCTCCGGAGACCCAAACTTATTTTAGATTTGACTCGTTTTAAGAAGGATGGCACGCCAGATTTTACATTCCAGTCACTGTTTTTTAATATTTTAGATGTGCATCACGGTTTCACTGTCGTTTACACTGATGGCTCCAAACAGGAGAATTTCCTTGGCTGTTCTGTGGTGTTCCCTGATAATGTTACCCGGATTCGCCTCCCTGCTGAATATACCGTTTTCGCAGCGGAGCTCCACGCGATCCTGAAGGCACTGGAGCAGATGAATCGTGTTCGGGGCGATCGATTTCTTCTCTGCTCCGATTCTCTTAGTGCCTTACAATCACTGCAGAACCTATACCCGACTGAGGAGATGGTCCAGCTGATACATGGCCAACTGTACTTGCTCCACCAGCGGGGTAAAGAGGTATCCTTCTGCTGGGTGCCTGGTCATGTCGGCATATGGGGCAATGAACAGGCTGATCGGGCTGCCAAGGAGGCCTGCAGAGAGCAGGATGTGGTCCAGTGTCCTATCCCCTTGCAGTCAGTCATTGCTGCACTCCACAGGAAGAGCATGGAGTTGTGGGAGGACGAATGGCTGGCGGTGACGGCCAATAAACTGCGGTCGGTAAAGTCAACCACTCGGCCGTGGCGTTCCTCCTGCCGGTTGCTCAGGCCGGACGAGGTGGCCCTCACCCGTCTTCGGATCGGGCACTGTCCTCTGACGCATAGCTATTTATTACGGCGGGAGGATCCTCCGTTTTGTGATGCCTGTGGTGTGCACATCTCTGTCTGGCACATTTTAACAGACTGCATTTTATACCGTGATGCAAGGGCAGAAGCACAAGTTGATGGGGATCTGCCTTGGGTTTTAGCAAACGATGAGACGTGTGTGTCTAGGGTTTTTAAGTTTTGTGATGTGTCTGGACTCCGGCCTAAACCTTTAGGCTGGAGGTTTTAGTGTATTGCAGAGTGGCTGACTCCTCCCTTTTTTTCCTTGCGGTCAGCCAGCCACTTCCATCTGCTACATTGTTTTAGCTCCCTCTCTCATTTTCTTCCTGTGTTGTCCATGTTTTACTGCTGACGCCCTGCTTCATCCCACGCTTCGGTGTGGGTGAGCACATATTTTCCGATGATTGTTCCCCGTGTTTTATGTTCCGTTTTATGTAAATGTTCTGAGCTTTTTTCCTTGACACCCGTCTCACTATGACACTGCACGGGCGCTGAAGACCTTGCTGTCGTGCGCCCACACAACCCCTCTACTACTACTACTACTTCCGTACACCCTCTGTAGGCCCCTCCTTTCTCCATGTTATTTTATAGGGGGTAGTCAAATCAAAACGTGGCTGATGAAGGAAAATAAACCGTTTATTATTTCAAAGTTATCACTACAACTGTTGATACATGCATCCCACTGTCATACCAGACGCTCAGGGCCTTCGTGGAAATATGTCGACAATTGCCTACGGAAACATGATTGTCCCAATTGTGAACCTCTCCGTCTGAAGGAAATCAACAGCCACATATGTGTTTCTTCGAGGCTCCAAAAATTTGGCAAACGCACGGGGAGATATCGAGGCTTTCTGAGATGGTACAGAAGAGTAGATGTATCGATGTGAGGGTAACGGACCCTCGTCTGTAAACGACCAAGTCGATAGTTATAACCAATAACTCTGCTTCCCATATCTTGGGGTGAAGTAAGATGGACTAAACACAAACAATTGTAAAGTATACATGGGCTCTAAAATGCTTACTTTAACAGCTATGAGCACCTGTTCAGTAGAAAAGATGTGTTTCACAAACTCGATGATGCACACGTGTTCATAGCTCTTAAGGTATGCACTTCAGAGCTCATGTTTACTGGACATTTTTTTCTCGATTTGGACCATGCTACAGCCGCTCAAAGTATGGAAACCAAAGAGCTTGCAGTAGAAGAGATTCACTGTCAAAGATATCACATGGATTTACACATGACACTTTCGGCTCAGATTGATACATTTACCCTTCTCCATCATCCCTGGAAGTTTTTAACATCATCACGGAAATACTCTGTATAGAAGGATCACATACAGCTATCAACGGAGAACACGCGTATGGAGATTACTAAGTACAAATTTTCTGTATTTGCTCCTTGACTGCACTCTGTAATAATGCTCGCTTTTTAAGAACTTTTCAGTGTTTCCTTCTGCAGTTTTCAGCCTGTAGTCCTTGTCCATGACCGTATTGTATTAATGAGCTTCAAAGCTATTTAATACGTTGTTTTTTTTTTTTCAAACCAGCCAAGTCTGTCAGAAGAAAACATGTAGTCTGATCGTTGTTTCATAAGCATTTGTAACAAAATTGCCTTAGAAAAGCTGTTGATATTTTACTCAAAGATGTGATTTCATATACAAACATACCAGGAATTTTGATTAAGTTAAATGTGTTGATTAATGGTTTGCATCACTGCCAATTGTTTGTTCCCTTTATATGAATTACGATTTTTTTTTCTGCAGCTTCAGAACACTGAGAAAATATAGTTTTCATCATCCAAACAGAATATGCGAAAACTGATATAATATATCCGTGATAAACAATTTTCTTAACAAATAGATCAGTTACATCATTTAGAACTCTCATTGTAACGGCAACCCAGCGAAAAATCTACAGTGTACCCAAAATAACCTTTCTATACGAGGCTGGGCCCACATATCTTCCATATGGTCCCAGTCTCTCCCCATGCATTTCCATAGTTCTAAAGCCCTTGATTTAGATGAAGAGGTACAATAATGTTTCCGTACACAACTTCAGAGATTTTTCGAAGAAGGCACTGATAGCCTTGTCTCACAATGGGATAAGTGCTTTACAGTACTTCTGAAATAATAATTCGGTTTACTTACTTTTTTCCGTCAGCCTCGTTTTCATTTGAATGCACGTTACAGATATCGAGTTAGCGAAGGTTTATGAGAAAACGATGTCTCTGAAGGTAGTGTTTTAAGTATAATCTCTTTTTAATAGCTATAGGTATCATTTCGTCTACAGTAAATAGTCCTGCTAACTGCTTTTTCTTTGTGAACGACTTTTCAGTTTTCATTTCATATTCCACTCTTGAGGCAAGTATCCACCAGTTGCAGATGCCTATTAAGAGACAGGGAGAGTGGAAACAAAATACAGATATCAGTTCCCGTCAGAATATAATGTATGTGTGTTGTTTGTTAATCTATATCGTATTCTTGTCCATCTTCCAGAACTTAAATTGAGAGAGTCCGTTTTACACATTTCAAATTGCCGGTGAGTTAATTGAGCCTCAATCTCGATCAGAAGTGCCACTATTGAGAGACTTAAGACCTGCAACCTTCAAAGCTCTTAATATTTTAAAGCGTGGTATACAACCAATATGCGGAACAGACTGAAATGTCTGCTCCAGTTTCGTAGAGTATTTAATTAGTCCCGCTTTACTGTGAATCTACAGTGTACAGGTCTGCTAGACCATTATACCGTAAGGTATTGACTCTATCATGAGGGCATGTGGTTTTCAAGACTAGCGCCAAAGCTGCCGAGCCACCACGTCCAACCAGATGGCAGCTGTCATTGTCTGACAAGCATACAAACGTATAAAAGTGTTCCACACCCTGTGCGCCAACATATTATACCCATCCTCTTCCACCAATGGAGCCTTTTTCAATAGTCGTAAGCGAGCAACGAGACCATCTGAGACGCGTATAAAGAAGCCAGTGTGGGCAATATTAAAGCTTTTCGCCACGGGTGGAGTAAATCATCACCTGGCTTGTTTAGGGATCCCACAGCTCTTCGTAATTACTCTACTTTTGTTAAACAAGGAACACTCTGCAAGTGATTTTTAGATATATGTTTAGTAAAGTTTTAAACGAGCAGAACAGTATTGTGACTGTGTACACAAATGGGCCACATCAAACAGAAGCCTTCGGTGGCTAAAACCACCTACCAGATGTGTTCATAGTCTACCATACTGAGCTGTGCGGGTTTCTAAAGGCATTGAAGCAGATAAGACGCGTAGAGGTGAACGTGTTTTCCTGTCTGCTCCGGTTCCCATAACATTCTGTAGGTTCTACAAAAATTTGTCATTACTGAAGAGGCTTCCCAGAAAATACAAGGGGCTTTTCAGTCGCTACTACAACGTGGAAAAGTGGTGGTAAGCTGCTGGGTGCACGTGCATGTGGGAGTAAAGTGAAACGAGATAGCTGATATAGTATTGAAGAAGACCTGTTGGAGTGACAGAGTTGAACAATGGGCCTTTCTCCTACAGTCTGTGAACTTGCTCTTGGACCAGAAGATCATGTATAAACGGCTGGAAGAGTGGCTGGAGATGAATAACAACAAACTGTGAGCTAGGGAGCCTGCTATCTGCGTGTGGCGTTCCTCTTCCCAGTCACAAAGTTTGAACGAAGTCCTGCACACTCGTCTTCATGTATGACACAGCCCATATGCATGACTTTTTGCTCCAGCCAGAGAAACTCTCCATTTGTGAAATTCTTCTGAGTTGTCCACAGTATAACCTTCTGATGAAGTTATAATGCGTTCCACAGTGGCGATCGGCCAACCTCAGTTTCTGCTATGTCATTTCACACTGATGACTGCACAGCAGAAATAAAATAAGAGAAATTGTGTCCACTATATAGGGTTATTTTAATTAAAGTTGAACTTTCAAACCGCTGTAGAGATGCACCGTTGGTAAGAATGACGTCAAATTGCAACGGAACATTTTTGGAGTAGGGGGAAAACGTATGGTAGAAGAAAAATAAAGAGTTACAAAATGTAGCAATAGACGGCGTTTGTGACGTCTCGTTTGGTCTCGGCTCGATGGTGATTGTTGTCCCAGAATAGATGACGTGGAACGGAGGTCCGTCGATCACCATAACACCAATCTGTAACTATTATAAAAACAAACTACTCGCGTGGTTTGGTTGTTTTCCAGATACTATCTGTCAAAACTGATATCAACGTCTCGATGGAGCAGCATGCCGGAGTCTGAGCGCCGCCCTTGCTTGTAATTAAAGCAATGGTGTTCGATGTCTGTCGATCTTCTCCACTTATAAATATACCGACTGCACCATTCCATAACGCGATGCCTCCCTTGATCTAAAACGATAACCAAAAGTCCTTTGGTTGTTCGCGACAGACTTTTCAGTTCACGCGAACTTGCTGACTTTAGTTATAATGCCCAGTTTGAGAACGGGTATTCAAACGATGAAAATATAAAGTCTTGAATCATCAATCGATCACCCAAGCCCATGTCGCATCATGATTTTTGCGAAGATATTGAGTTGTTAATTATTCTTCCGTCGTCAGGGCGTCGGTACGTCGCGTATTCTACAACTACACGACGTAATTCCAGAGATAACATATCCTTGAGCAATATTCAGAATGCGTTGTATTTCGGTGTAAACTTATTGCTGTTTACAATTAAATTGTGACTGAATCACTTTTCACTTTTATGTTATCCGAAGAATCAGTTAATTCCACAAATACATTTTAAATGTCAATTAAATGATGTATGCGACACGAAGAATTAAAGTTGAATTAAAGTTTATTGTTCTATTTATTTTACACTGAACACACACACCGATTTTTCATTCAGGGAATTGCGTCTGTTAACATCAGCAATTCTGACTTTGTCGATAGCTTCTGACAACACGGCGCAATTGTAAGTTCTTCGTGATTGCGTTTATCTGTTGCCTACTCAAGTCTAATAATTCAGCTTATGTCGGCGATCAGTCTCTTTCTGTGTCCTTTCATGTTTGTGACTATTAAGTATCACGAAGGCTACGTCCTATAAAAAATCAGCTATCACACGAGTTATTTTAATGTCACATATATCAACTATCCCGTAATCTGTCTAAACGGTATGGATGGTTTTACTTCAGTCCGACTTCTAATACTTCAAACCGTAAAACTTTTAAACCTCAGATCGGTTTTAAAACAATCTAGTAGCGCTTAACATGCGTACTACTATTGCAAGAGGACACTAGAGAATTGAAGTTAACATCTCCATTGCCTTGTTACATTGTAGTCACAGCGAACTTAGAGCTCGATACGTCTACAACTCTCTTCTAGGATAAATTATGTCTGGTCAATTTATGATTTGGGCTTTAAGCTTCTCTAAATAAAATTTTTTAAATTATTTCTTTAAAGTTTCTGTTTCTTATCGTGTGGTAATCTTTCATTCAGTCCTTTCTTTGTGATAAGGATTAGTATTTACATAACAACCGTCAAGAGTGTAAACCCCCCTGCGGGTTCGGGGGTAAGAATAGGCCCGCGGTATTCCTGCCTGTCGTAAGAGGCGACTAAAAGGAGTCTCAACTGTTGCGGCCTTTAATGTGATGGTCCCCATTAGAAGTACGAGACTTATGGGGAAGGACACCTTACGTGGTGCACCATCAGTCCTCTGTGCCCTAAGACCTTAGCACTCTTTATCGTCTTGGCGTCGTAACTGCACACTCCATCCCTCATTTTGGGCATACACACCTGATGGATTGTGTAAGTTACGCCCTTAGTGCGTCACCATCTGCACCCAAGATCACTATAGACTACCCATGACACCCAAAATCCAGCACGGTAGCCAGCCCATTGTGGTGGGGTCGTCATGTACCCTCTAGGTTGTAGCCCCCTGACAACACAGGGATCGTACTGCCGATGCCTGAGCTGACACCTCCCCATGTAAGCCAAGGAGTAGATGCCCGTCTCTCTGGGGCATCAGGACTCCCGGCAACGGCCATGCTGCCAGGTGGCCTTTGCTGTGGCTGGGTGGCGCCCATGGGGAGAGCCCCTGGTCGGAGTGGATGGCATCGGGGCGGATGCCCCGCAATGAAGCGGGTGAAATCTCAATCTGGTGGTCGCCCGGCCGCCAATGTCTCTAAGCATGGTAAGGTGGAATTTAACGCTGTGACATATAACCCGAAATAGTTCCCTTCCCTAGCCACACCATGGGTGGAACGTAGGGCTGCAGACAGACAGGAGCCATATTCGCTGCGATACCTTGTGTGCAGCAGAACCGATGGGGATTCGTTTTTGGGGACTAAGCCTCTTTTCTTTGTGCACAATCTCGAAGATAAGTTTGGGGAAGTGGCGTCTCTTTCCAAAATGAGGAGCGGGGCCATTCTGATACAAGCAGCTTCATCTGCACAGTCCCAGGCATTACTCGCCTGTGTGAAGCTAGGTAACATTCCCGTTACTGTCACTCCCCATGTCCTTAAATTTGGACCAGGGGATTATTTTTCATAAAGATCTTCTGCTACAGTCTGATGACGAGCTACGTGAGAACCTGGCACGGCGAGGTGTACACTTTGTCCGTCGTGTCTTTAGGGGGCCAAAGGAAAATAGGGTCGCTACCGGTGCCTTCATCCTGGCCTTTGAGGGCGACTTCTTGCCTGAGAAAGTCAAGATCATGATCTACCGGTGCAATGTCAAGCCCTATGTCCCGCCCCCTATGCGATGCTTCCATTGCTGGAAATTCGGACACATGTCCAGGTGCACTGCCGGCCCCACGTGTCGTGATTGTGGACGACCTCTGCATCCTAATGCTCCATGTGCTCCGCCTCCCACCTGTGTTAACTGAAGGGAGCATCCTTCTCCCTGCTCACCAGACTGTGCAGTCTATCAACGAGAGCGGAAGACATAAGAAATTAAGACCTTTGACTGTCTAACTTACCAAGAGGCAAAGAAGAAGCTAGAACGACTCAACCCCACACCTATGTTGAGGAGTTATGCTACCGTCACACTGCCCCACCGGCTCCTGCAAAGACTCCCTTCTCTGTTGGCCCACAGAGAAATCAAGTAACGTCTGCCCCACCGCTGGGACAGGCCACTCTCTCTTCCACTACTCCCGAAACACCCAATTTGGGAGCAGTGCGTCCCAAGCAACCGGGGACGTCAGTCCCCACCTCTCAGCCGGAGCGGCGACAGCCCTCTCCGGCTCCTCAGCCAGGGAAGCGACAGCTCTCTCCGGCTGCTCAGCCGGAGACGCAACAGCCTACTCCGGCCTCACTTGTTTGGAAGGGATCCCTTGGGGGAGTCCCTTCCAAGGAATTTCCCAGTGTCTCAGAAGACACTAGCCAGTGGCTGAAGAAGCCACCGGCTGCTGGTCGAAGGGCTTCACGCTCTTCCTCTGTTCCTGATAATGCGTCAGGAAAGCCCTCCCAGCATGCCTACCCTCCTCCCAAAGACAAGAGAGAGAAGAGGAAGCTCTCCAAGGAGGATAAGGACCCAGTGGTTCCCGCACCAACGCTTCCTGTCAGCTCAGCCTCTGAGGATGAGGTCGAGCTCTTTGCGTCCCCTGATGACCTGGATCTCGCCGTCTCCTCAGAAACGATGGCCGTAGCGATGTCCGTCACTCAGTCGGTGGCAGCATGTGACCCTGCAAAGTAATTTGCCTTTTCAGTGCCTGAATGCCCCTACAGGACACGCTCTGTACAATCCTCCAGTGGAATTGTGGCGGTTATTTTAGCCATCTACCTGCGCTACGTCAGCTTCTAAGCATGACACCTGCTTTATGGATTGCTCTCCAGGAAACCTGGTTCCCGGCAATGTGGACCCCTGTCCTCCGTGGATACAGGGGTTATTACTGCAACCGTAGCACTTACAATTGTGTGTCAGGTGGAGCCTGCGTGTATGTCCTTACCTCTGTATATAGTGCTCCTGTGCCCCTTCAAACATCATTGGAAGCTGTGGCTGTCCGCGTAAGGACTACCCAGGACATAACCGTCTGCAGTATCTATCTCCCTCCAGGTGGTACAGTCTCCCTGACCGAATTGGCTGCACTTGTCGCCCAACTTCCCACGCCTTTTCTTCTCCTTGGGGATTTTAACGCCCACAACCCCCTGTGGGGTGGATCGAAGATTACTGGCCGAGGCAGAGATGTCGAGAATCTCATCTCCCAACTCGACCTCTGCCTCTTAAACACTGGCGCCGCCACACATTTCAGTGTGGCGCATGGCACGTTCTCGGCCATAGATCTGTCATTGTGCAGCCCAGGGCTTGTCTCATCGGTCCACTGGAGAGTCCACGAGGACTTGTGTGGTAGTGACCATTTTCCGATCTTCCTTTCACTACCACAGTGTCGCTCCCTTGCACGCTCGCCTAGATGGGCATTTAGCAAGGCAAACTGGGAAACATTCTCCTCTGCTGCCACTGTTGAATCTCTCCCCCACGGTACTATCGATGTGGCGGTTGAGACACTGACTGCAGCGATTGTTTCCGCTGCGGAACGTACCATTCCTCGTTCATTAGGGTGCCCCCGGCGAAAGTCAGTGCCTTGGTAGTCTCCGGAGGTCGCTGAAGCCATTATAGAACGTCGGAGGGCTCTTCAGCGACAGAAGCGGCACCCGCCTTTGGAGAACCTCATTTTCTTCAAACGTCTCAGTGCTCAGGCACGCCGGCTCATCAAGAGGCGGAAACAGGAGTGCTGGGAGAGGTATGTTTCCACCATTGGTTCCCGTACTTCACCCTCCCAGGTGTGGATGAAGATTCGGCGCATCTTTGGATTGCAGCACTGTACAGGTGTCCCAGGACTTACCATCAACGGGGCGCTATCCACCGATGCCGATGCAATCGCCGAGCATTTCGCACGGCACTACGTTCGGGCCTCTGCGTCGGGGAATCATCCGCCCGCGTTTCGCGCGCTAAAACGCCGGGAGGAACGCAAACGGCTTTCTTTTGCTTCTCGCCACCCTGAGGCGTATAACGCCCCATTTAGTTTGTGGGAACTCCAAAGCGCCCTTTCACAGTGCTCCGATACAGCCTCTGGGCCAGATGGCACCCACAATCAGATGCTCAAACATCTGTCCCGGACTGTCAGTGATGTGTTCTTGCCATCTTCAACCGCATATGGGGCGATGGTGTCTTTCCGTCGCAGTGGCAAGAGAGTACCATCGTTCCGGTGCTGAAGCCTGGTAAGGACCCACTTAATATGGATAGCTATCGGCCCATCAGCTTGACAAACTGTGCAAGCTCTTGGAACGTATGGTGAGTCGACGGCTGTGTTGGCTGCTCGAGTCTCGGGGTCATCTGGCTCCGTGCCAGAGCGGCTTCCATCAGGGCTGTTCCACCGCCGATACTTTGGTCTTCCTTGAGTCTGCAACCCGCACTGCTTTTTCCAGACGCCAACACCTCGTCTCCGTCTTTTTCGATCTCTCCAGAGCATATGACACGACGTGGCGGCACCATATTCTCGCCACGTTGCATGGGTGGGGTCGCCGGGGCTCTCTCCCAATTTTAATTCAGAATTTTTTATCTGTTCGTACATTCCGCGTTTTAATTGGCACATCCCATAGTTCACTTCATATCCAGGAGAACGGCGTTCCACAGAGATCCGTATTGAGCGTGCCTCTTTTCCTTGTGGCCATTAATGGCCTTGCAGCGGCAGTAGGTTCGTCTGTCTCACCCACGTTATATGCTGACGATTTCTGCATCTTTTTCAGCTCCTCCACCATTGGTGTTGCAGAACGTCGGTTGCAGGGAGCCATACGCAAGGCGCAGGCGTGGGTCCTCGCCCATGGGTTTCAGTTTTACCCTGAGAAGACTTGTGTTATGCACTTTTGTCGGCGTCGAACTGCCCATCCCCACCCTGAGCTCTATCTTCAGGATGCCATGCTCAGGGTTGTTGACACTTACCGTTTTCTGGGATTGCCGTTCGATGCCCAGCTTACTGGGCTTCCACATATTCGTCAGCTCAAGCGTCAGTGCTGGCAGCATCTGAATGCCCTCCGCGAACACAACTTGGGGTGCAGATCGTAACACGCTGCTGCAGCTCTACAAAGCCCTTGTGCTGTCCCGACTGGATTATGGGAGTGTGGCGCATGGCTCAGCGTCGCCCTCAGCGTTGCAACTGCTGGACCCCGTTCACCACTGTGGGGTTCGACAGGCGACAGGAGCATTTCGCACCAGTCATGTTAATAGCCTGCTTGCTGAGGCTGACATTCCTCCGCTTCGCGTTCGGCGTCAACAACTGTTAGCCCTCTATGCTGCTCACGTCCGTTGTTCGCCCTGTCACCCTAACTACCGTCTCCTTTTCGCTAATGCAGCAGTCCATACCCCACATCGGCGGCCGCGGTCAGGCCATACAATTGGGATCCGCGTTAGGTCACTCCTTAGTGAACTCGAGTGTTTGCCTCTTCCATCTGCTTTTCAGGTCCACCCACATACACCACCTTGGTGTATTCGTCGGCCGCAACTTCGGCTGGACCTCTCACGATGGCAAAAGTATTCAGTTCCTTCTGCAGTCTTGCGCCGCCATTTTCTTGCTCTCCTCGACGCATCCCGAGACTTGGAGGCTATCTATACAGATGGCTCGATGGTTGATGGCCGTGTGGGGTACGCTTACGCTCATGCGGACTATGTCGACCAGCGCTCCTTGCCGGACGGCTGCAGTGTTTACACCGCAGAGCTAACAGCCATTTTTCGTGCCCTTGAGCGTATTCGTACCAGCACTGGAGAGTCTTTTGTCATTTGCAGTGACTCTGTCAGTAGTCTACAGGCTCTTGACCAGTGCTACCCACGCCATCCCATTGTTGTTGCCATCCAGGAGTCCGTTCATGCTCTTGAACAGCGGGGACGTTCGGTGGTGTTCATATGGACCCCGGGACACGTTGGGATAGCGGGAAACGAACTCGCCGACAAGTTAGCTAAAGAAGCTACCCGCAAACTGCCGTTGGAGATCGGCCTCCCGGCCACTGATCTCCGATCGGTGTTACGCCGTCGGGTCCTTGGGATGTGGGCAGACGAATGGCGCACTCTGTCTGTCCCGAACAAGCTGCGGCGCGTCAAGGAGACCACGACCGTGTGGGGTTCCTCGATGCGGGCCTCTCGCAGGGATTCTGTTATTCTCTGTAGGCTCCGCATTGGTCACTCTTGGCTGATGCATGGTCATCTGCTGCGTCGAGAGGACCCCCCTCATTGTCGCTGTGGTGCAACCATGACGGTGACCCATCTGTTGTTGGAATGTCCTCTTTCAACCGCTCTCAGACGTGCTTTTAATCTCCAGGGTGATTTATCCTCTCTTTTAGGTGACAATGTCTCTATGGAAGATCGGGTTTTAAGTTTTATTCGCGCAAGCGGCTTTTATAGGTCCATTTAATTTTATTACATCACCCTCTTTTGAGCTGTATCTTTTAATTAGTTTTGTGTTGTAATTCGACTCCATCCATATCTTTTATGCTGGAGGTTTTAACGTGTTGCAGAGTGGCTGGCTCTTCCTATTATTTTCGTGGTCAGCCAGCCACAGTCCTCTGCTGTGCAGTTTTAATTCCTTCTGCCTTTGTTCTCTTTGTTGGTTTTGTTGCTGTGCTCCATTTTCCGTGTTGTTTTACCATTGACCATGGGGCTTTTCTTCCCCCGGAATTTTTATTTCAGTGCTTCGCCTGACTGGTGGAAAGTTTCACTGTGCTCTGTGTTTTTATGAAACAAGGGACCGATGACCTATGCAGTTTGGTCCCTTTAATTCTCAAACCAACCAACCATCAAGAGGGTAAATTTTGTTGTCAGTAGCTGTCATCACTATCTATGACTGATTTTTCTATTTCTTTTTACAACAAAAGGGTGTTAATTATGGGTTCTATAATTGGGTTGTTACACGTTGTAAGCATCATAATTTAATAGTGGTCGGCTTCAAATGACAAATGAATTATACAACAATGCCTAATGTGTACGTTTGACGTTAAACAAACTGTTCTACTCAGTGTAGATGGGTGTACACGTGTGATACGGTTAATTACGTAAGCCAATCCATCACGCAAGGTCACATCACATCGGATGGGAAAAAATGTTTTTCCTTTTTTTTCGTCCTGAGGTCAAATGCCGCATATAAATCATGACTCACCTCGGTTTTGAAACGTCCTAAGGCCAAAACCCGCATAAAAAGCATCAGTCACGTCGGTTTTTAATTGTCCTGAGGTCAAAAACCGCCTAAAAAGCATCAATGATATCGGTTTTTAAATGTCTTGAGTCCTGAAACCACATAAAATGCATGAGTCAAAATCAAATCGGATTATTAATTGGCCCAAAACATGTTTAATATTCTGTCCACTGCTTCCTGCAAGAAGTTGATATTGAGAAACAGCATCTTCCACAACTGGTCGAAGTGTTTCCGGGGTCACAATCAGAATGTGTTGCGCAATGGCTGCCTTCAGTGTACCTAAGTTTGCAATCGGAACACTGAAAAAAACATCTTTCAGATAGTCCCACAGCCAGAGGTCTCACGGATTAAGATCAGGTGATCGGGATGGCCAGGCTGTAGAGAAATGGCGGCTGATAATTCTAACATTTCCGAAATTGTACTTAACTGGATTTTCAGTGTGTGGAGGTGCGCCATCGTGCAAAAAAATGAGCCCACCCACTCATCCACGCTGTTTGAGAGCTGGAACGACGTGGTAGCGCCAAAGAGATTCATAGCGCTTACCAGTGACTGTACAGGTAACAGGACCGGAAGCACCTGTCTCCTCGAAAAAATATGGCCCTATGATAAATGTTGCCGTAAACCTGCACCACACAGAGACCTTTTCTGGATAATCTGGTACTGGTTGATTTGAGTGTGGATTTTCCATTGCCCATATTAGACAGTTCTGTGCATTGACATACCATATCAGATGGAAGTGGGCTTGGTCTGTCCACAAAATCTTCCAATGCCATTCATTGTCCACTTCCTACGAGCAAGAAATTCTAAACCAAAGCTCTCTCTTACTGGCGGGACAACAGTAGGTCAACAGCAAGCAACTCGTGCTCATGGGTTATTTCTAATGGATAGCAAAGATGGTTGTTTCGTAGGATGTTACCTACCGTGCTCATGGGTATGTCAATGTTCGGGCAAATCTCCGTGCACTACACGTTTGCACATCACCACTCGTCTCCTCCTGCATTGCTGTAGCCACTGCTTGCACTGACGTTGAATCAATTCGTTTCCTCCCTCTACCAGGTTGCACACCAAAGAAAAAAAAACTTTTCGAATTCCCGCAGACCCACGGCAGTCATCGGAACAACGCCTTTTTTCAAGCACTTCAGTGTCCAGAACTTCTGCAGAGCGATGTGTAATACACATCTCCAAGCAGAGTGCGATCCTGTATTGAGACAGTCGTAGCGAACGTCGCAGACGTGAAAGGAGGAAAAGCCGTGTACCCAGCGTGTCTATATCAACTTCAATGTCTCCTGCGCATGATAAGTGTTTTCACTGACGCATTCAGACACATACAGAGCCATGTATTGATCAGTTTTCCCACTTTCCCCCTTTTCCCCTTTCCCCCTTCTCTTATTATATTCTTTAGCAATTTGACGTCATTCTGAGCATGGGGTTATTTTTACAAAGTTTTAAAAGCTTAACTTAATTATAATCACCCTGTACATACACCTGTCGTTCTAAGTGATATTAATAACACTCACAAAGAAGCCTAGTGACAAAATTTCCACTCGACTTCTTTCTCTTCATTCATACGCAGAGTAGTGTCAATAGCATGTATTAATGGGGCCAAATGTGGTTGTTGGTGAGGTAGTATAATCTTCTGGAAACCAAACAGCGGAGTTACTCAATTAGAGAATCAGTCAACTCATCAACAGGTGGGAGACATACGTCTTTTATATTCTTGTAGTGGTAATAATTTTAACTTTATGAGCAATAGCCACATGCAGTGAGGCCTGGAAGTTTATTAAATAAAACAGCAGTGTGAAGATTAATGGTTTCAATTAGAAATTGCTTAAATCTTGCATCCTTTCATAATCGTTGGTAAATTTGTGCATTTTTAAGAACAACCATGTATGTACACAAGTACTCTTGAAAATTGTAGATCCTGTTAGAATTTCTTGGAAACTGTTGCCTCATTATTGTTGTATAATCTTTGAATCCTAAGCTGTGGAGTTCTTGCTGAAGATTTCTTCTTCACATTGTATGCACCTATGAGCAAGAACTGGAAGAAGACCTCACCAGGAGGCAGAAAAAACACAGCTGAACATTGTGCAATAATATTTCAGTAGCAAGACACAAAAACTCTTAACATTAATTGTTATATGACATACACATAGGTATTGTATTTTGGTACTACATCTCATATAATAACAGACACTCCTTAGATTGTGTTGTATAATTTAGGACACATACTTAGTACATTTTAAAACAAGGAGTCCATTGATAATACATACTTTTAAAAGAGTTGCTTCAATCCCATTCCTGAAAAAATAAGGAAAGCAATATACATATATAAAGTCAACAACTTGTGTATTAAGTAAATATGAACATACAAACATAAATGGTAAATGTACATGAGAATAATATACACTGCCGACTAAAATGGAGAATCCAAAGGACATGATATGACGTGGGTATTAAGTAAATATCAATATAAAAACATAAATGGTAAATGAACGTGAGAATAATATACACTGCCCAACAAAAGTCCAGGATCCAGAAAACATGATATGATGTCCCTGTAACTGTGTAGAGTACACAACAACAGTAGCTATGTACATCATTTAGAGTTGCAATTTTCTGTGGCAGGTAGAATGGTCAACAGAGTTCATTAGTGTTGTTCGTGTTTGGTGTTGTTACCTGTTGTGGGAGGTATACAAGGGGCGAGAAAAGCGTCAGACGTCGAGTGGCCACTGTGTTTGCAACAACACACCATTGTCCAGGCATAACAACCCGTGAACATGCAGGCGAGCAAGCTACCTATGAGATACTGCTGACAGGTCTGGAGTATTACTCCCCCCAGGGGCTCAGCATTCATTTGCTGAGTACGGGCATGGCGACCCCGGGGTCCTGAGCTGGGGACTGGTCGGCGCCGCCAGTCTCCTGTCCCCGTAACCCCCGGACATGCTTCAGCGACCACCGTATGGCGCGGCGGTGGAATGTTGTGTGCTGCGGGGAATGGTAATCTTGGCTTGACCGCCTGGATTGCGAGGAAGGACAACCTCTATAAAAACCCCTCAATCTTCCGGTGTGCTCCGCGCCTATGAGATGCATGGCTGTTGAGGTGGAACAGTCGCAAGCGGGAAACCTCTGGGGCACCTGCCACACCCCAGTTGTATAAGGCTTACTCAGGCACGCGGGGCTCTGTCTGAGCGGACCTTTAGTTCCCTAGCTGCTCGTGGGACCGCAATGGACCCTTCGACCTCTACATTTCCCCCTACCAGTGGCTTGGGTGGGCCACTGGTAGGAAAACACACACCATCGAAGAAGCGACTTCGTGCTGCGAGTCCTCCAGCGCCTAGTGTTGATCGAGATTTATCAGACTGTCGTAACAGAGCACATGCTGATAATCAGAATGTGTTTTTGATTATTAAACGGAAGGAGGGTAGCTTTGAGAGGGTTTCTCCCTTTTACATCCACAAGCGTCTTGAGGGAATTGCAGGAACACTTAAATCTGTGAAGCGACTGCGCAATGGGACTCTGTTAGTTGAGACATCTAGTTCCCGTCAAGTCACTTCTCTTCGGAAGGCAACCTGTCTCGGTGAGTACGCTGTCGAGACCGAGCTCCACTCCACTCTGAACTACAGTAAGGGTGTTGTGACATGTCGGGACTTGGTGGATATCCCCACAGACGAGTTAAAATCTGAATGGGCTGATGAAGGTATTGTTGACGTGCAGCACATTATGAAACGAGTCGATGGGAACCTAATCAAATCCGACTCGTTTATTCTCACGTTCAGTTGCCCACGACTCCCAGAGCATGTTAAAGCGGGGTTCTTACGTGTACCAGTAAGGCCATATTTCCCCAACCCAATGCGCTGTTTTAAATGTCAGCGCTTTGGGCATATTACGTTGGGGTGCAATGGGATAGCCACTTGTGGTAAATGTGGTCAGCCTGCCCATGAAGGAGCCGATTGTTCATCGCCTGTGAAGTGCGTGAATTGCTCTGGGAGTCACCCTGTCTGGAGCCGGGTCTGCCCCATCTATCTCGACGAACGGAAGATCCAGGAGATCAAAACATCTAAGCGTATCCCCTATGGTGAGGCCAAGAAGCTCTTTAAGGCCATGCAACCTCCTGTGTTTACGACATCTTTCGCTTCCGCTCTGAAAAAACCGGTACAAATGGCCACTGTTGCTACGCAAACGGAGGTTGCTAGTGTTAGCACTAATACCTGCGTTTGCCAGTGCACTTGTGCTGCTGCGGTTGTTTTGCAACCTGCGGCTCTCCCCGCAACGTCGGACAAGGCCGTGGTTGCTGACATTGGGGTACTTCCTGCCTCTTCCCATATCGCGCCTTCTGCCCAGGCGGGTACAGCTCCACCTGCTGCCAAGGCTCTGCCTTCTAAGCCCCCCAAGACAAAGACGTCGAAGGTGAAGGTTTTGCCACCTGAGGAGACTGGTCAGGGTCGGTCCGATGACGAGGCCATCGTACTGTCTGACATCTCCCGTGGGTCGTCATCGGAGCTGATGGACATTGATGTCGACCGGGGGGGGATCTTCTCGCCCCAGGAATAAATCTCTGGCCAGTACGGGCTCTCCTCCAAAACACGGAGGCAGGGTGAAAGTTCAGCCACCCTGATCACTGGCTCCCATATTACAGTGGAACCTGAATGGGTTCAGGACGCATGTGGCCGAATTACACCTCCTTGTACGAGAGTGCCCTTTGTGCTTATGCCTCCAAGAGACACATTTTCGGGCCACTGATGCTCCTTCTTTACGGGGCTATTCCGTATATCGGAAAGATGATCTGATGAGGGAAAGGGCAAAGGGTGGTGTAGCGGTTTTTGTCCGTGACGTGCACCCCTCATCTGAGCTCCCTCTCGTTACAGACTTGCAAGCAGTTGCAGTTGATGTTCTTGTGGGTCGGAAGCTCACAGTCTGTTCACTTTACTTACCACCTCAGGATGCGATAGACTCTGAGGCTCTCACAGACCTTATTAGCCAACTCCCCCGCCCATTTCTTCTTCTGGGGGACTTCAATGCTCATAATGTCTTATGGGGCTCTTCGACTACTTGCCCCAGGGGTCGCATTCTGGAAAACCTCATGATGTCTGAAGAACTGTGCATCCTCAACTCTGGTGCTCCCACTCATTTCTGTACTGCTTCTGGGTCATCATCAGCTATTGACCTTTCCTTTTGCTCTCCAGCACTCGTGGATTCTGCTCTGTGGGAGGTTGCTGCAGACCTCCATTCTAGTGACCACTTCCCCCTTTGGATTCGCCTCCTGGCTGAGGCTGTGGCATTATCAGTGCCGCCCCGGTGGCACCTCTGCAGAGCTGACTGGACATTCAGCCAACTGGCTGTTTTGGAACATCGTGCCAGCGTCCACGAATGGGTAGATCATGTTACAGCCGTGATCTCCCATGCTACTGAATTGTCAATCCCACGGTCATTCGGTCATCCCAAGAGGCGTCCTGTCCCTTGGTGGACCACTGAGTGCCGCTCAGCCATCCGAGCCCGCCGTGCAGCTCTGCGCCGCTTCAAGTGCCGTCCCTCAGCTGACAATCTTGCGGCCTTTCGGGTGGCAAGGGCCCAAGCGCGGCGAGTGATTAAAGAGAGCAAACGACGGTCATGGCAGTCGTTCTTGAACTCCATCTCCCGTTCCACTAATTCTACGAAAGTATGGGAAGCCATCAGGAGGCTTTCCGGGAAACTCGGCCAGCTACCTGTCACAGCATTGCTGCATCAGGGAAGTCTCCTCACGGCGCCGAAAGACATTGCCCAGACACTGGCTATGCATTTTGCGGAATCTACCGCTACTGTTAACTGTGATCCAGCTTTCTGCCGCTACCGCACTGCCATCGAGAGGGGTCACTTGGACTTCCGGTCTCCAAATTCTGAACCCTACAACTGCCCCTTCACAATGTGGGAACTGGATTCGGCGCTGTCTGAGGCTCATGATACTGCGCCTGGCCATGATCAAATCCGGTACAGCATGCTGCAGCACTTGTTACTGCCTTCCAAGGAAGTTCTCCTGATTTTTTTAAATATGATATGGTTATCTGGCACGTACCCTGACTCGTGGAGGGAGGCGATTTTGATCCCCCTCCTCAAACCGGGGAAGGACCGAACGCATCCCAGTAGTTATCGGAGTATTGCTTTGACGAGCTGTGTCGGGAAGACGTTGGAACGCATGGTCAACCGTCGCCTGGTTTGGCTGATCGAGACCAGGCAGCTCCTTAGCCCCTCTCAGTGTGGCTTTCGGAGATGTCGTTCCACTATCGACAACTTGACCCTGCTTGAGGCGGCCATCCAGCAGGCCTTCCTGCGTAACCAGCATTGTCTAGGTGTCTTCTTTGACATTCATAAGGCGTATGACACTACTTGGCGCCGCCATATCCTCCATCAACTCCATGAGTGGGGCTTTCGTGGCCGTCTCCCCATCTTCATTCGGTCCTTTCTTTCCCACCGCCTCTTTCGATATAGGGTTGGCAATGTGCTATCTGATTTGTATGTGCAGGAGAATGGTGTTCCTCAGGGAAGCGTTTTAAGTGTCACCCTCTTTGCCGTCGCCATTAACAGTATCACGTCCACTGTCCGGAGTCCTGCCCAATGCTCCTTGTTTGTGGACGATTTTGCTGTTTTCTGTTCTTCCTCCAGTCTTGTCACTGCTAGTCGGCAGTTGCAGCTTACGATACAGCGATTAGAGGCATGGACTGCGAAGACGGGTTTTACCTTTTCTGCAGACAAATGTGTGTGTGTTCACTTTAATTGTTCTCGACGTCTTTTTACCTCCCCTGAATTGCGTCTGAGGGACACCATTCTTCCTTTTAGAGACACTGTGAGGTTCCAGGGCCTCACTTTTGATTCCAAGTTGTCGTGGTTGCCACACCTTAAAGACCTCAAGGTGCGGGCCCTGAAAGCACTGAATATTTTGAAGTGTCTGAGCCATCGGTCCTGGGGAGCAGATCGGGCGCGTCTGCTGCAGTTTTATAGGGCTTTCGTCCGATCGCGTCTTGACTATGGTTGCACCGTGTATGGGTCAGCAAGGCCTTCGTATCTGAAGATTCTTGACGCAGTACACCATGAGGGTATCAGGCTGGCCACTGGTGCCTTCCGTACCAGTCCCATCCCCAGCCTGTGTGCTGAGGCAGGGGAACCGCCGCTCGCCATGCGGCGGAAACTCCTCATAGTGCGACGGGTGTGTCACTTCCTTGCCTGTCCTACCTCCCCTGCGTACCCTATCGTTGCCCGACCGCCTATGGAACGTCTCTTTTCCAGTCGTCCCAGGGCAACGAGACCATTTGGGATTCGTGCCAAGCATTTGCTTGCGTTCCTTGGTGTCGAGCGTGTGGCCCCGCAACGACAAGGTTTTACTCGCCTGCCTCCCTGGTTGCTCCAGAGGCCCAGCGTCCTTTTAGAATTGTCGGAGTACCAGAGGAGCTGCACTCATGCGTTTGTTTTTACCTCCTTATTTTATGATATTTTAACCCAGCATCCCGACCATGTACCAGTATTTACGGATGGCTCTAAACAGGGGGACTCTGTTGGTTGTGCTGTTGTTTTTCCTCATCGAGTCGTCAAGTTACGGCTTCCTGCGGCGTTTACAATCTTTGATGCCGAATTGTTTGCAATCTTGCGGGCATTGGAGCAGATGAGATGTGTTCCCAGTCTTAAGTTCCTCATCTGTTCTGACTCCCTGAGTGCCCTTCAGACCATGCAACACTTGTACCCAGCGGATACGGTCGTCCACAACATCCATGATGTCCTACTCCACCTGCAACGGCAGGGGAAGGAGGTTTCCTTCTGCTGGGTGCCGGGGCACGTGGGTATTAGGGGAAACGAACTGGCGGATGTGGCTGCCAAAGATGCATGTTCCCTCCCTCACGTGGTTGCATGTGCCGTCCCCCTCCGTGCTGTTACCTCCCTCCTGCGTTTTCGCGTTCTGCGTCAGTGGGAAGAGGAGTGGCTGGCAGTCGGTGAAAATAAGCTGCGTCTGGTCAAGGCCACCACGCGGCCATGGCGTACGTCCTACCAGTCATGCAGGCGGGATGAGGTTCTCCTCACTCGCCTCCGCATCGGGCACAGTCCCTTCACGCATGGTTTTTTACTCTGGCGGAAGGACACCCCAATCTGCAGTGCTTGTGGCGTCCAGATTACTGTCCGCCACATTTTACTTGACTGTGTTTTATTCTCTGACCAGAGGGCGGCGGTTTCTTTGCCCCCGGATTTGCCCTCTATTTTACAAGATGACGCAACGACCGTAGTTAAGGTCTTACGGTTTTGTGTCCTGTCCAATTTGTTGCCTCGGATTTTAGGGAGAGGGTTTTAATGTGCTGCTAGGTGACTGGCTCACTCAGGTTTTAGGTAAGAGGTCAGCCAGTCACGATTACCTCTGTATGTGAGGATTTGAAACTGCGTCACATCTGTGTCTTTTAGCAGTTCTCCTTGTTCGCTGTCCGTCTTAGTCCCTTCACTGCATGTGTTCCTGTTTTTATGCGTTTGGGCGCTGATGACCCCGCTGTTTAGCGCCCGTAAACCTCAAACACACATACTCTGGAGTATTACTGCCACGTCAGTTCACCACAGTAGCCAGTTTATATTGTTGATTCCATGGCCCTTCACTGCACTTTCTTTGCAACAGTGACTGAAGGTGGGAGCCTGTCACAAAGAACTGGGCAGAGCAAGCACAAATACTCGCCAGTCCTCGACAATTGCTGACATCAGCACTTAGTCAGCACCATCTGAAAGTTACATTTGGGCTGCGCAGCTTCAGTATGTAGCTGCATCAACTGCCACTGGTAGTTCACAAGCCACTGCTAGGCATAATAGTTTCAGGGCTACAACCAATGCCACTAAGAGGGGTCCAACTTACGGACGACTACAAGGAGTCCCAGGTTCAAAACCTGTTGATACCACATGGCTGACCTAATGCTGGAGTTTGTGGCTGCCCACCAAAGGTGCCTCCCGGCTGCCAGATGTACGATATCTTTCATCTGCAAAGCCATACCGGACACAGTCACTTCACTGAAACAGCCACCAGCCACACCCCTGAAAGTCCACACTCCCAAAAGCAGAGCTCCCCATTATTTGCTGGACTGACGTAGCAACTACTGTCTGGGAGTCTACAAGCACTAGTGGACGATGCCCTCATCCTCTGTACCAGTGTCGCACTGAATAGAGAATGTTATTCTGCATGCTAGGAGCTAAAGCGCATTTTAATTCTCGAAACGAGGGCAAATCTCGTCTCAACCTGCTGCACTGACACGATGTCTGGCTTTAAACACCATGTCTCAGACATCTCGTCCTCAGTGTACCGTCATTCCGTGCACGTCACCGATACCGGTGGAATGATGGTCTCACTGGTCACAGGTTAACTGTGTTGGTGAACGGTGATGTGCTGTTTGCTGCCTGTTTGAGCACTACATCCGCATGCTAGCTGTGGGTGGACCTCATACGTCTATGGTGCCGCCACCGACGAGTCACCGCCGTGACTGGTTGGTAGAAGATGCTGTCCTACTGGGTCTGGTTTGAACTGACTGATTGCACACTGCCATCTCCCACTTGCCTGCTGGACGTCTGAATACCACCTCCTGGCTCTACATGCACTGGGTTCCTCTTCTGCTTTCATGAATGTTGCAATGAGGAAGACGCCGTGTTTGCAGGTCTAAGCACACGCCTGCCCTCAGGGGCGCTGAGGCCTGCCACATCCCAAGAGTCACGCGTCCAGCCACCACCCACTGCTGTCCACTACCGCAACCCGTGCTGCCTCTCCGTCAACCAGTGCACCTGACCTGGCACAAGCTATGCAAGCTACCAGACTTTTGTGTCTAGCATTCCTCACTGAGACCTGAGCGAGCAGCCTACTTTGCATCCTGGTGCTCCACAAGACAATATACAATGTAGTGATCACATTGTAAGATGTCGTGGTCTCCTGACCTTTATTATTTACATATTCTGCCCACACAATCATATTCCGCTCATCCCCCCTGCGGGTTCGGGGGTTAGAATAGGCCCGCGGTATTCCTGCCTGTCGTAAGAGGCGACTAAAAGGAGTCTCACATGTTTCGGCGTTATATGATGGTCCCCTCTCGGGTTTGACCTCCATCTTTCTAAATTATTCCGAAGAGCGAGCCAATTGGGGAAGGGCGCCTTACATGGTGCGCTGTATCCGTCGTGCGTTTAGACCTTTAGCCGGCTTTTTCGTCGTTGCACTGGTGTCCCGCTCGTTTTCCATCTCTTGGGCGAGGATACGTCCCTGGGTGCGATTCCCACGCTGCAATCTGCAGTGTTTCTTTTACCTGCGACGACGACCTTGGACAGTTTTGCACCTAAGATCCAGCACGGTAGCCAGCCCGTTGTGGTGGGGCCGCCATGTACCCTCTTGGTTGTAGCCCCCTGACAACACAGGGATCGCTCTACTGATGCCTGCGCCGTTAACTCCCCACGTATGCCAAGGAGTAGATGCCCATCTCCTTGGGGCATCAGGACTCCCGGCAATGGCCGTCCTGCCAGTTGGCTATTGCTGCGGCTGGGTGGCGCCCGTGGGGAGGGCCCTTGGTCGGAGTAGGTGGCATCAGGGCGGATGACCCGCAATGAAGCGTGGTGCATCATCTCTCGCTGGTGGGCCTCCACCAGCAGTCTCTAAGCGATCGAGGTCTAACCTCAACGGCAGGAAGTACGAACCACGATCATTTCCCTCCCTGGCCACTCCATGGGAGGAACGTATGGCAAAAGAAGTCGGTGGAGACTATTCCCCCCGGTTCCTTGTGTGTACGCGAGTTGATGGGGAATCGTTTATGTCAACCAAGCCCCAGTTTTTTGTGGAGCATTTAGAGGACAAGATCGGGGAGGTGGAGGGCTTGTCCAAGATGCGCTGTGGGTCTGTGCTCATCCAAACGGCATCCTCTGCCCAGTCACGGCGGTTGCTCAATTGTGACAAGTTGGGGGATATTTCAGTTAGCATCACGCCGCATAAGAGTCTCAACATGGTCCAGGGTATTATATTCCACAGGGATCTTCTTCTGCAGGCCGACGATGAATTACGCGCCAACCTCGAACGACGAGGTGTTCACTTCGTCCGGCGCGTCCATCGGGGTCCGAGGGATAATCAGGTAGCCACCGGTGCCTTCATCTTGGCCTTTGAGGGTGATGTATTACCCAAAAAGGTTTAGGTGATGGTTTACCGTTGTGATGTGAAGCCATATCCCTCCTCCGATGCGGTGTTTTAAATGCTGGAAGTTCGGGCACATGTCATCTCGCTGTACTTCCAGCATCACGTGTCGGGATTGTGGACGTCCTTCGCATCCTGATACTCCATGTGCCCCGCCTCCCATCTGTGTTAACTGCGGAGAACACCATTCCCCCTGCTCGCCGGACTGTCGGATCTTCCAGAAGGAAAGGAAGATAATGGGATATAAGACCCTGGACCGCCTGACCTACACCGAGGCAAGGCGGAAGTTTGAACGGCTACATCCTGTGCCCATGCCGTCCACCTATGCTGCTGCTGCAACTCCTGTTCGAACCTCTTCAGTGTCGTCCCCAACAGTTCGGACTCAGCTCTGTCAGAATTCACCGGCCCCCTTGGTTGTGGGGGGCACTTCACTCCCTGTTGCTCCTGCTCCATCTACTTCAGGAGCAACACCACCACAATCACCAGGGACATCTGTTCCCCCTTCCAGCGTCACAAGCGACATCCCTCCATAGACCACCTTATCGCCTTCAAACGGCTGCGTGCGCGGGCCCGCCTCCTTATCCGCCAAGGCAAGAAGGATTGCTGGGAGCAGTATATGTCCACCATTGGTCCCCATGTCACTCCATCGCAGGTCTGGGCCAAGATTCGACGCGTCTTCGGCTATCGGACCTCTGCCAGCGTCCTTGCGCTCTCCCTGAATGGAGCAGTTTGTACTGACTCCGACGTCATTGCAAACCGCTTAGCAGAGCATTTCGCTATGAGTTCCGATTCTGCGAATTACCCCCAGGCCTTCCGCTCCATTAAAGGGCGGATGGAACGTCGGAGCCTTTCTTTTCTTACCCACACTTCTGAATCCTACAATGCTCCATTCAGTGAGTGGGAAATTTCACACTGCCCTTGCCGCTTGCCCTGATACCGCTCCCGGGCCAGATCGCATCCACTGTCAGAAGCTGAAACACCTTTCAGTGGACTGCAAGCGACGCCTCCTCGACCTTTACAACCGTCTCTGGGTCGAGGGTGAGTTTCCGTTGCAATGGCGGGAAAGCATTGTCATCTCCGTTTTGAAACCGGGCAAGAGCCGTTTGGAGGGGGACAGCTACCGCCCCATTAGCCTCACCAACGTTCTTTCCAAGCTTCTCGAACGGATGGTGAGCCAGCGCTTCAATTGGGTACTTGAGTCTCGGGGCTTTCTGGCTCCGTCTCAGGGTGTGTTCCGTAAAGGCCGCTCCGCCGCCGACAATCTGGTGAGCCTGGAGTCGGCCATCCGTACTGCCTTTGCCCGCCGTCAGCACATGGTCGCTGTCTTTTTCGACATGCGTAAGGCGTACGATACGACATGGCGTCATCACATCCTTTCTACGCTTCATGAATGGGGTCTTCGGGGCCCTCTGCCGATCTTTATCCGCAATTTCCTGTCGTATCGTACCTTCCGCGTGCAAGTCGCGGCCTCGTATAGTTAGTTCCTCCCACGTCCAGGAGAACGGCGTGCCACAGGGTTCTGTTTTAAGTGTCTGCCTGTTTTTAATAGCCACTAACGGGCTCGCTGAGGCCGTAGGAAATTCTGTCTCCGATTCCCTGTTTGCTGACGACTTCTGCCTTTACTACACCTCTACTGGCATTCCAGCTGTTGAACGTCAGTTACAGGGCGCTATCCGCAAGGCGCAGTCTTGGGCTGTAGCTCATGGGTTCCATTTTTCGGCAGCCAAGACCTGCGTTATGCATTTCTGCCGCCGACGTACTGTCCACCCGGAGCCGCGGCTTTATCTTGCCGGCGAACTTCTTTCAGTAGTTGAATCACACAGGTTTTTGGGGGTGGTTTTCAATGCCCGGTTGACTTGGCTGCCTCACATTCGGCAGCTTAAACAGGCGTGTTGGCGGCATCTAAACGCTCTGAGATGCTTGGGCCACACCCGCTGGGGCGCCGACCGATCTACCGTGTTGCGGCTCTACCAGGCGTTAATTCAGTCTCGTCTGGAATATGGGAGCCTGGCTTATGGCTCAGCATCCCCATCTGCGTTGCGGGTGCTGACCCAATTCTCCACAGCGGGATACGCCTTGCCACTGGTTCTTTCCGCACCAGCCCTGTGGACAGCATACTAGTGGAGGCAGATGTCCCTCCACTGCAGTTCCGACACCAACAATTACTGGCTGCTTGTGCTGCCCATGTTTTTAGCTTGCCTGGGCATTCAAATTACCGTGTCCTGTTCCCGCAGTCAGTCGACCATCTGCCAGAACGTCGGCCCCGGTCGGGTTGTCCGATCGCCGTACGCGTCAAAGATTTCCTCTCTGGGCTTGGGTTTTTCCCTGTTCCACCTCCTTCCCGGGCACCTCTGCGCACGCCCCCATGGTGTTTTCCTCGCCCTTGCCTTCGGCTAGACTTGGCACAGGGCCCAAAGTACTCAGTCCCTCCAGAGGCCTTCCGCCGCCGCTTTTATTCCATCCTGGCCACGTATCACGGCTCTGGCATTGTTTACACTGACGGCTCGATGGTTGCTGGTCGAGTCGGTTATGCGCTCACTCTTGGGGACCATTCCGAACAACGTTCCTTGCCGGCTGGCTGCAGCGTTTACATTGCTGAGCTGGTCGCCATCTTTCGTGCCCTAGAGTATATCCGCTCCTGCTCAGGTGAGTCCTTCGGTATCTGTAGCGATTCCCTGAGCGGTTTACGAGCTCTCGGCCAGTGTTTTCCTCGTTCTCTGCTGGTGATGGCTATCCATGAGTCCCTGCATATCTTGCGCGTTGCGGCCGCTCTGTGTGTGGACCCCTGGTCATGTCTCCCCCTGCGGGTTCGGGGGTAAGAATAGGCCCGCGGTATTCCTGCCTGTCGTAAGAGGCGACTAAAAGGAGTCTCAAATGTTTCGGCCTTAATGTGATGGTCCCCATTAGGGTTTGACCTCCATTTTTCCAAATTCCACAGAAGTACGAGCCTTTTGGGGAAGGACACCTTACGTGGTGCACCATCAGTCCTCTGTGCCCTACGGCCTTGGCACTCTTGATCGTCTTGGCGTCGTCACTGCACCTTCCATTCGTCATTTTGTGGATACCCCCCTGATGGATTGTGTACGTAACGCCCTTAGTGCGCCACCATCAGCACCCACGATCACTATGGACTACCCATGGCACCCAAAATCCAGCACGGTAGCCAGCCCGTTGTGGTGGGGTCGTCATGTACCCTCTAGGTTGTAGCCCCCTGACAACACAGGGATCGTACTGCCGATGCCTGAGCTGACACCTCCCCACGTAAGCCAAGGAGTCTATGCTCGTCTCTCTGGGGCATCAGGACTCCCGGCAACGGCCATCCTGCCAGGTGGCCTTTGCTGTGGCTGGGTGGCGCCCGTGGGGAGAGCCCCTGGTCGGAGTGGGTGGCATCGGGGCGGATGCCCCGCAATGAAGCGGGTGAAATCTCAATCTGGTGGTCGCCCGTCCGCCAATGTCTCTAAGCGTGGTAAGACAGACTTTAATGCTGTGACCTATAACCCGAAATCGTTCCCTTCCCTAGCCACACCATGGGAGGAACGTCGGGCTGCAGACAGACAGGAGCCGTATTCGCCACGATACCTTGTATGCAGCAGAACTGATGGGGATTCGTTTTTGGGAACTAAGCCTCTTTTCTTTGTGCACAATCTCGAAGATAAGTTCGGGGAAGTGGCGTCTCTTTCCAAAATGAGGAGCGGGGCCATTCTGATACAAGCAGCTTCATCTGCACAGTCCCAGGCATTACTCGCCTGTGAGAAGCTTGGTGACATCCCCGTTACTGTCACTCCCCATAAGTCCTTAAATTTGGTCCAGGAGATTATTTTTCATAAAGATCTTCTGCTACAGTCTGATGACGAGCTACGGGAGAACCTGGCACGACGAGGTGTGCACTTTGTCCGTCGTGTCTTTAGGGGGCCCAAGGATAATAGGGTCGCTACCGGTGCCTTCATCTTGGCCTTTGAGGGTGACTGCTTGCTGAGAAGGTCAAGGTCATGATCTACCGGTGCGATGTCAAGCCCTATGTCCCGCCCTCTATGCGATGCCTCCAGTGTTGGAAGTTCGGACATATGTCCTCCAGATGCACTGCCAGCCCCACGTGTCGTGATTGTGGACGACCTTCCCATCCTAATGCTCCATGTGCTCCGCCTCCCACCTGCGTTAACTGTGGGGAGCATCATTCTCCCTGCTCGCCAGACTGTGCAGTCTATCAACGAGAGCGGAAGATCCAAGAAATTAAGACCTTGGACCGTTTAACTTACCAAGAGGCAAAGAAGAAGCTGGAACGACTCAACCCCACACCTCTGTTGAGGAGTTATGCTACCGTCACACTGCCGCCACCAGCTCCTGCACAGACTCCCTTCTCCGTTGGCCCACAGAGAAATCCAGTAACGTCTGCCCCACCGCTGGGACAGGCCACTCTCTCTTCCACTGCTCCCAAAGCTCCCAGTTTTGGAGCAGTGCGCCCCAAGCAACCGGGGACGTCAGTCCCCACCTCTCAGCCGGAGCGGCGACAGCCCTCTCCGGCTCCTCAGCCGGGGAAGAGACAGCTCTCTCCGGCTGCTCAGCCAGAGACGCAACAGCCTCCTCCGGCCTCACTTGTTCGGAAGGGATCCCTTGGGGGAGTCCCTTCCACGGACTTCTCCAGTGTCTCACAAGACACTAGCCAGTGGCTGAAGCAGCCACCAGCTGCTGGTCGAAGGGCTTCACGCTCTTCCTCTGTTCCTGATAATGCATCAGGAAAGCCCTCCCAGCATGCCAACCCTCCTCCCAAAGACAAGAGAGAGAAGAGGAAGCTCTCCAAGAAGGATAAGGACCCAGTGGTTCCCGCACCAACGCTTCCTGTCAGCTCAGCCTCTGAGGATGAGGTCGAGCTCTTTGCGTCCCCTGATGACCTGGATCTCGCCGTCTCCTCAGAAACGATGGCCGTAGTGATGTCCGTCACTCAGTCGGTGGCAGCATGTGACCCTGCAAAGTAATTTGCCTTTTCAGTGCCTGAATGCCCCTACAGGACACGCTCTGTACAATCCTCCAGTGGAATTGTGGCGGTTATTTTAGCCATCTACCTGAGCTACGTCAGCTTCTAAGCATGACACCTGCTTTATGCATTGCCCTCCAGGAAACCTGGTTCCCGGCAATGCGGACCCCTGTCCTCCGTGGATACCGGCGTATTACTGCAACCGTAGCACTTACAATTGTGTGTCAGGTGGAGCCTGCGTGTATGTCCTTACCTCTGTATATAGTGCTCCTGTGCCCCTTCAAACATCATTGGAAGCTGTGGCTGTCCAGCCAGGTGGTACAGTCTCCCTGACCGAATTGGCTGCACTTGTCGCCCAACTTCCCACGCCTTTTCTTCTCCTTGGGGGTTTTAACGCCCACAATCCCCTGTGGGGTGGATCGAAGATTACTGGCCGAGGCAGAGATGTCGAGAATCTCATCTCCCAACTCGACCTCTGCCTCTTAAACACTGGCGCCGCCACACATTTCAGTGTGGCGCATGGCACGTTCTCGGCCATAGATCTGTCATTGTGCAGCCCAGGGCTTGTCTCATCGGTCCACTGGAGAGTCCACGAGGACTTGTGTGGTAGTGACCATTTTCCGATCTTCCTTTCACTACCACAGCGTCGCTCCCTTGCACGCTCGCCTAGATGGGCATTTAGCAAGGCAAACTGGGACACGTTCTCCTCTGCTGCCACTGTTGAATCTCTCTCCCATGGTACCATCGATGTGGCGGTTGAGACACTGACTGCAGCGATTGTTTCCGCTGCGGAAAGTACCATTCCTCGTTCGGTAGGGTGCCCCCGGCGAAAGTCGGTGCCTTGGTGGTCTCCAGAGGTCGCTGACGCCATTAAAGAACGTCGGCGAGCTCTTCAGCGACATAAGCGGCACCCGTCTTTGGAGAACCTCATTTTATTCAAACGTCTCCGTGCTCAGGTACGGAGGCTTATCAAACGGCGGAAACAGGAGTGCTGGGAGAGGTACGTTTCCAACATTGGTTCCCGTACTTCCCCCTCCCAGGTGTGGATGAAGATTCGGCGCATCTTTGGATTGCAGTACTCTACAGGTGTCCCAGGGCTTACCATCAACGGGGCGATATCCACCGATGCCGATGCAATCGCCGAGCATTTCGCACAGCACTATGTTCGGGCCTCTGCGTCGGGGAATTACCCGCCTGCGTTTCGCGCGCTCAAACGCCGGGAGGAAGGCAAACGGCTTTCTTTCACTTCTCGCCACCCTGAGGCGTACAACGCCCCATTTAGTTTGTGGGAACTCCAGAGCGCCCTGGCACAGTGCCCCGATACAGCCTCTGGGCCAGATGGCATCCACAATCAGATGCTCAAACACCTTTCCCCGGACTGTCAGCGGTGTGTTCTTGCCCTCTTCAACCGCATGTGGGGCGATGGTGTCTTTCCGTCGCAGTGGCGGGAGAGTACCGTCATTCCGGTGCTGAAGCCTGGTAAGGACCCGCTTACTGTGGATAGTTATCGGCCCATCAGCTTAACAAATACTCTGTGCAAGCTGCTGGAACGCATGGTGAGTCGACGGCTGTGTTGGCTGCTCGAGTCTCAGGGTCTTCTGGCTCCGTGCCAGAGCGGCTTCCGTCAGGGCCGTTCCACCGCCGATACTTTGGTCTTCCTTGAGTCTGCAACCCGCACTGCTTTTTCCAGGCGCCAACACCTCGTCTCCGTCTTTTTCGATCTCTCCAGAGTATATGACACGACGTGGCGGCACCATATTCTCGCCACGTTGCACGGGTGGGGTCTCCGGAGGTCTCTCCCCATTTTTATTCAGAATTTTTTATCCGTTCGGACATTCCGCGTTTAGAACGTCGGTTGCAGGGAGCCATCCGCAAGGCGCAGGCGTGGGTCCTCGCCCATGGGTTTCAGTTTTCCCCTGCGAAGACTTGTGTTATGCACTTTTGTCGGCGTCGAACTGTCCATCCCCACCCTGAGCTGTATCTTCGGGATGCCCTCCGCTGCCTGAGCAACACAACTTGGGGTGCAGATCGTAACACGCTGCTGCAGCCCTACAAAGCCCTTGTGCTGTCCCGGCTTGATTATGGGAGTGTGGCGTATAGCTCGGCGTCGCCCTCGGCGTTGCAACTGCTGGACCCCGTTCACCACTGTGAGGTTCGACAGGCGACAGGAGCATTGCGCACCAGTTCTGTTAATAGCCTACTTGCTGAGGCTGGGGTTCCTCCGCTCCACATTCGGCGTCAACAACTCTTAGCCAACTATGCTGCCCACGTCCGTTGTTCTCCCCGTCACCCTAACTACCGTCTCCTTTTCGCCGATGCGGCAGTCCATATCCCACACCGGCGACCTTGATCGGGCCTCACAATTGGGATCCGTGTTCGGTCACTCCTTAGTGAACTCGAGTGTTTGCCTCTTCCATCTGCTTTTCAGGTCCACCCACATACACCACCTTGGTGTCTTCGTCGGCCACAGCTTCGGCTGGAACTTTCCCGATGGCCAAAAGATTCAGTTCCTCCTGCGGTCTTGCGCCGCCAATTCCTTGCTCTCCTAGGCGCTTTCCATGACTCGGAGGTTCTCTATACCGATGGCTCGATGGTTGATGGCCGTGTGGGGTACGCTTATGCTCATGCGGACTATGTAGACCAGCGCTCCTTGCCGGAAGGCTGCAGTGTTTACACCGCAGCGCTAACAGCCATTTTTCGTGCCCTTGAGCATATTCCTACCAGCACTGGCGAGTCTTTTGTCATTTGCAGTGACTCTCTCAGTAGTCTACAGGCTCTTGACCAGTGCTACCCACGCCATCCCATTGTTGTTGCCATCCAGGAGTCCGTTCATGGTCTTGAACAGCGTGGACGTTCAGTGGTGTTCATATGCACCCCGGGACACGTTGGGATAGCGGGAAACGAACACGCCGACAAGTTAGCTAAAGACGCTACCCGCAAACTGCCGTTGGAGATCGGCCTCCCGGCAACTGATCTCCGATCGGTGTTATGCCGTCGGGTCCTTGGGATGTGGGCAGTCGAATGGCGCACTCTGTCTGCCCCCAACAAGTTGCGCCAGGTCAAGGAGACAACGACTGTGTGGGGTTCCTCCATGCGGGCCTCTCGCAGGGATTCTGTTGTTCTGTGTAGGCTCCGCATTGGCCACTCTTGGCTGACGCATGGTCATCTGCTGCGTCGAGAGGACCCCCCTCCTTGTCGCTGTGGTGCAAATATGACGGTGGCCCACATATTGTTGGACTGTCCTCTTTTAACCGCCATCAGGCGATCTTTTAATCTCCTGGGTGATTTAACATCTCTTTTGGGTGACGATGTCTCTATGGCAGATCGTGTTTTAAGTTTTATTCGAGCAAGTGGCTTTTATAGGTCCCTCTAATTTTATTGCGTGACCCTCTTGTGTACTGTATCTTTTACTTCGTTTTGTGTTGTAATTCGACTCCACCCTAATCTTTTAGGCTGGTGGTTTTAACGTGTTGCAGAGTGGCTGGCTCATCCTATTATTTTCGTGATCAGCCAGCCACAGTCCTCTGCTGTGCAGTTTTAATTCCTTCTGCCTTTCTTCTCTATGTTGTTTTTGTTGCTGTGCTCCGTTTTCCATGTTTCTTTATTATTGACCTTGGGGATTTTCTTCCCCTGGGATTTTTATCTTCTGCTTCGAATGCTTATGGATGGTTTCCCTGTGCTCTGTGTGTTTATGAAACAAGGGACCGATGACCTTTGTAGTTTGGTCCCTTTAATCCTCAAACCAGCCAACCAACCAACCAACCTGGTCATGTCGGTATCCCGGGCAATGAACGTGTTGACCGCCTGGCCAAACATGCCACCAGTGAACCCACCCTGGACATTGGCCTCCCGGAGACTGATTTGCGGGCAGTCTTCCGCCGCGAACTTCTCTCGCTTTGGGACACTGAATGGCGCAATCTGCCCACGGCCAACAAACTCCGTTCTCTCAAGGCGACGACTCGTGTTCGGCAGTCATCCATGCGAGCCACTCGCAGAGATTCAGTTGCTCTTTGTCGGCTCCGCATTGGCCACACCCGACTGTCTCACAGTTATTTATTGCGTCTTGAGGACCCGCCTCTCTGTCGCTATCTGGCGGCTTTGACGGTGGTGCACATTTTATTAACTTGTCCGCTTTTAACTGTGCTCAGGCAGACATTTGCGCTGCCTGATACGCTCCCTGCCCGTTTACTAGATGACTCTGCTATGGTGGACTTAGTTTTGTGTTTTATTCGGGCAGGGGGTTTTTATAGTTCAATCTGAGTGTTTATGTTTTTTAGTGTTGATTCTGGCTTTTAGCCTCTGATTTTAAACTGAGTTTTTAATGTGTTCTTGGTGGTTGGCTTTTCCTCTTTTTTTCTCTATGGTCGGCCAACCACCGTCACTCTCTGTGTGTTTTAATTTGTTTTGTCTGATCTCTGTCGGAGTCTTTCTCGTCCTGTGTCGTCTGACGTCTTTTCTGCTGTTCGTTTTTATTCTCTTTGGGCGGTTTTAATTTTTTGGAAAAAGGGACCAATGATCATCGCAGTCTGGTCCCTTTAAGCCCACAAACCAACCAACCAACCTTCTTTGTTTTGTGGTATTATATTTGTATTGGACTTTGGTGGTTTATCAGATATTATTGTGAGTCATAGTTTATTTTTGATATGTAGGGAACATTTTTTGTAGAAGGAAGAGGTATTGGCGGGCATTCCTTCCCACTAGCTGCCGTATATACAGGGAACCCTCAAAGAATAATTCTGTCGGTGAAGCTACTTCACGTCATCGGAGAAGTGCGAATTGCAGTCTTCAACCAGCCAATGAACTCCCGAGTGTTGTCTTCCAAACAAACACATGTATTGCTGACAAGTCGTCACTAGACACTGTGACTAACCTACAAGGTACGGAAAGTTAGACACGGGATTTATGGCTGCAAGAACTATTCAGGGAGTCATACACGAAGGCACAGAAAGAAGAGAATAACAGCAAACTGCATGATCTGCAACTTTCGCATGCCAAGTTCAGAGCTCATTTGATTCTATTGACGGACGTAGTACTTAAAAGGAGGAAACGGATCAACCCACGTGGGACCTTGTTAAAAAACTTAATTGGGACCGCGAACGAAGAAGATTTGCAGGAACTGAATAATGTGATAAGTGAAGTGCAAGAAAAAGTAGAAGAAGTGGAAACCTCGGTGGAGTGGGATACCACTCAGTTAATGAACCTGGAAAGTAACCTGCTGAAAAATACTAGTCATACGGGAGGTGGGTGAAGAACGCACAGAATATGTGCGCAATACAGTAGCGAAAGCCAATTATAACCCGGCAGTCATTCAGAGACGTTTGAGTACCTGAGACGAGAAGATGACTATCGCTAGAATGTTACGGATACCGTCAGGTAGTATTATCGACCTTTGACTTCAGAATGTTGGAGTATGAAAAGCTCAGAACAGTGAACAATTAAGGTCGGCGTTGATGGCTTCTGAACCATTACGTAAACTTTAACATGCAGTCTAAGTGACATAAAGGAGTTTAGTGCTGTTTTATAGTATAGGCACCGTCGAGGGTATAACACGTAAGGCGAGATTACTGATAGCAATCCGAATTCCGTTAGTAAATCGAAACACATCAATACTACATCATTAATCCATGCCCGATGAAGTGGGAAACCATACGTAAATGGGTGAATCTATTGAACGAAGACTAATTAATAATTACGGAATGAGACGATAATGGATTTGCAGGAGTGTAAAATAGGGAGTGTTACCATTCGTCCAACTATGACAGTGCGAAAAGATACACGTTCACGCGAAGTATAACTGTTCAGAGGTGAACATGACACCGCGAAAAGGCACTGAGAAGTATCGGAACCTACACCACTTTTCCAGCAAGTAGGAACCCACTAAATTTATTCAGTCTGTTCGCTAGAATCTGTTGTTGTCAGTTGTTACGCAAATGAGAAACCTAGGGACAGGGACAGGATGGAACTAGAGAACAGTGGTCTATTGATCGAGGGCACGACTTGTGATGCAGCAGAGAGTAATAATTGCTTACCTTTATCCGTTTTAGGCACGGGCATTATTAAGTTGTCAACACCAATGCTGTAGTCGCCAGAAACAACTTTCAGTATCCTCCATATTAAGAATCTAACTTTATTTAATGACTCCGGAATTCAGGACTTCTACACTCTATCGATGAGCTAATTCCATATGAAAAAGGGACGTATTACTACGGAACCGATGTTCACTTATATTCAGAATTTTGAAGATCAGCTTCGTCTAAACGTTATTACTAACAGTGTTTCTGCTACTAGAATGGCCGTGTTTCCTATAGCGACTTGTATGCTGTATCTACGTTTGAGGCGTAAAGCTCCATTCCTTCACTGCTATCTTCATATCAGATCCGCATAGCATGCCTTGACAACATATGTAAACAATAAGAACTAGATTACCTTGCCGAAATACGTTTTATCAGATTATACTAATTGCACCGTAAAATTAGATTTTATGGAACAGAGTGATTACAAGCAGTAAAAACCACTCTCGTGAGTTTATAAACAACAGTTGCTAAATATAAACTCAAAATTTCGGGCGAATTTTTTGAAGAAGGCAGATTGTTGCACAGCAGTCCTAATAATATTCGTAGCTTTTGCTCTACGCAGACGGTAAATAAACCGAGACCAGCTCAGACTGTGCGTGACAATCATAATCGAGAGCACGCAAAGAGTAACAGTACTTCAAAATCAGGGCACTCCCCGTACCTGATTGTAGCACAGCAAGCATATCTGTACCATCGAGAGCAAGCGCTGCTGTATGACAGCGCACTGAACGAACTTCCGAGAACTGTACCAGTAGTAACATCCAACATACGAGCTCCACCGCTCCAAGGCGTTCTAGTACTGACGAGAAACGCAGAGGCAGGGAAAACCGTCCGCACTTGAAACACTATGGTGTTGACAGGACCACTGACTCCTCGGGTTTTGCGAGGGAAAATGGACTCTTAGCTTGCTACAGTTACTGGTCATCTAGTCTGCATCACTGACTACGACGGAAAGGCCGACTCGCTAGTTACTGGTGAACTCTGCTGGAGAACTGTGATGTGCTCCTTGCACCCCGTTTGAATACTTTAACCCTGAGCCTGCAACCTGCTGCCTGCAGGTAAGCCTCACCGCTCCGTGCTGCCACTGACGACGGGTCACCGGGATGCCGGAATGCCGGGATGCCGACCTGCTGAGCCTTCCTCTTGCACAACTTCTAACCGACTGACTGCAAACTGCCAGCTTCAGCTTGCTCGGAGGGCGCCTGAGTGCCGCCTCCCTAACTGTACATGTATCGGCTTCCTGGTTGTACGCTGTGTGTGCTGAGGTAGCCCTGGACTTCTTGCAGGAAGATGCTGTCCTATCTCTAGTGTTCAAGGCGTTCTGTTTTTCTCGGAATGTGGGTGTATTATTTCTTGATTATAACTCTACCCCTGTTAGCTGAAGGCGTTTCCTAAATGTCGGGGACCCGTCCAACGTCCCACCCAAATGTTTGAGGTGTCAACAAAACTGCAGATTTTGGTCGTGGAAGATTACCTTCAGTTCTTTGGTTTCTGTTCTGTTGGTTAGGTGGAACAAACTGACTTTTATTTTGTTAGCGTTTACGCAGTCTTTTTATTTCGTATTAATGGGCAAACTTTTATACATGGTTCTCTAGCGTTTGTTCACCTTCTTCAGACGTGTTGCTTTGAGTCTCTATCGCAAGATCGTCCACGTATCTGAGCTATACAGATTCATTGGTGACTATTTCGCTGGTGTAAAACTTAAATAAAACTTGGTCGAAACCGAGCCCTGTCTATGATGTAAGATTTACTTGTAGTTTCTATGTTAACCTTAAAAGAACGGTGTTTCAACATGTTTTCCATTATTGCTGTGATCGTTGATCTTGGAGCGTTATGATTTAGCTGATACAATCGTCCATTGTCAGACGGGGATGCTGTTTTGAGGCAGCGATCAGTTCTCCCTGTTTTTGACATTTGTATGCGAAGCTGATGAGCTAAGGATATCCAACTCTCAAACGTTCACCCTTGATGTCAGGGTAATTTATATGGATGCCATTTTGGGGGACAACGCATTATGGGAGATTGTAACCGAGTGGGAGAAAGACGACTGGAGACAGAGGAGGTGATTGTGGCGTCCCTTCGCATTGGCAGTACTTTTCCTGAACTGGACACCATATTATACATTACATGTGAAGATTATGAATTCATTTTGATGTTTTGTATACATCTTGTTAGATGATAGGTACAGTAAATAAATGTTACACAGATTTGTTGCACCATCAAAATTGTTGGCAACTTGCAAATTTGGAGGGGGCGAGAAACTCATGACTCATTTATTCATAAATGTTGCCGATAACCACTGTTCTCGCGACAGGTACAGTATTTGACTTAAACGTGTTGAACATGGTGCCATCTTCGATTACAATTGGGGTGGCTCTAGGCTTCACCTTCGACAACGTCAACCCGCAACGCATCAGGTTTTCGTCAGCTAAACCCCTGTGTTCAGGCTGGTTTCCTCAGTGTCCGGCTCAGCCTCCAGTGAGTCATGCAATAACCAACCAGAGGGCGCAGAAGACAGCAACAGGGTCGCCCCAGATATGCATCTCTTGCTGCATCCACCGCAACTTCCATAGCGAATAGGAAAATTGAAACATTCCACCGCGCGAGTATATCTGCCCACGTAGAGCCGGCTAGAGCCAGTTCCGGTTTCGCCAGCCAGTGACTGATGTAACATCTCCGTTTGGACACTACCTTGGATCACTTTCATCACCGGGAAGGCTGCACTCCTGCGACCTGTGTTCGAAGCCTTGGTGTTCAGCGCCATGAACAATTCACGCTGCTTGTGAGATGTGTTTTGAAGATAAGCCTTTTCATTGATCAAAAGAACTTAATCTACGCTCTCAAGAATCTATTATCATTTCGATGAAGAACAAGTATTTGTGACGAACTTTTCCTTCACATTACTAAGAAGAATTTCTGGAGAACGTTTATTTTCTTTTGTTGTACTGTGCCAGAAACAGCCGACTATTCATATTAGGAGGTTACATGTTCAAATAAACAAAGTTTAATTACATGTACCTGTGAACTTGCGGAAGTATTCAGTGTGAGGAATACCTCAGCTGGCGATGGGGTATTTCAAAGACATTCATGCGACCGTTCCAGATACTGGTTTAGTGTCTTCGTCACAGTAGCTACTGACGAGTTGGTAGACATTAATCACCCAACGCTGTGTACCAACGAACTGCTCCTGGAGAATCTCACGCGAGTCTCACATTCAGCGCTGGAATTTGAAGTACGTGTGGATCTGAGTCACTTCTCAGCCCTCAGCTTCCAGTCGCCGCCACCGTCGTTTCGTGAGTTTGGCCGCAACGTGGGACCTTGGTCCTGTTACATAGCATGGATGAAGTGACATATCCTTGTGTGCAGAATAACAGGTGATACGCAGCATTGCTCCTGTCTCCTGGTAAATGCTGTCCCTCTATCTATCAGTTGATCCAGCAATTATATCCAGAGACTGACCCAGACTCTCTTTCCTATGCGGTGATAAAATCCAACCTTTAGGACTATTTTGCATTTCAGGTTCATGTGGCAGTCACGCACCCATAGTTATTTCAATGTCACAAACTGCCCAGTGAGTCTTATATGGATTGGATCACGCAGCTGCAGGGGCTATCAAGTGACAGTCGCTTCTAGTGCGCAAACGCTCATTGCAAACATTCCTGTGCCTCTTCACTGGTGTGGGACATAGTGTTAATACACTCCATTCATTCGTGTGGAACGTCTAACTGATTTTATGTCAAATACTCTCAATGCAGCACAACAGCATTATAGTCAGATCAAAAAGGGAGTTTTAGCTATCATCTTTGGCATAAAGAAATTTCATAACTAAGTCTATGACCGGGCATTCACTCTCGTAATGCATCATAAGCCCCTATCATTCTGCTCAAGTCTTCAGCACCAGTTCCCACAAATATGGCAAACTAGCGGCAATACTTGTCTCTCTTTCATTCCAGTTACTCTTACAGGATAAAATTTCAGCCAACCACGCAGGATGTTAATGCGGTCCCACATTCCTGGTTACCAGTACTGCAAGATCCAATGTTTCCCACTCATCCTAAAGTGTGCTTCCACCTGAACTCTAACACAGAAACTGCCATCTCACAGCTCTCTTTGAATTTGGACCTCATCCAATGGCAATATTCAGCAGCCCTATCTCTGACACGTATTGTGGCACAGCCAGTGGGGCTGGCTAAACAAAAGCACAGCCTTGGTACACACAGATCTACTGGTATTCTGGGCACGTTGGCAGGGCTTCTCTTCATGGGATGGCATATTTCTGGTACAGGGAAACAATGGTCGCACTTAGGTGGTCATTCCTGGGGACCTCCACACTTTAGTTGTTACACAGGCACTACTGGGGGTCTTCCTGACAAAGCGATTGGTCAGGCCACGTGTATACTGGTGGGTCATGTGTGCCACCATCAGTGGCACGGTTACAGCCTTCCCTAGTTGTCAATGCAAGCAAGCGACTCCAATGTGCTAATGCTTTCCTAAGCCAAGACATTCGCCCCTCGTCCTGTCTCCAACTCCACTTTTCCGGATTCTTCCTCAGTTGCTGGCATGAGGCTTTCGTTTGTCTCCCATATTCAGACCGTTAAGGCTCTGACACACAGTTTGGCCCTGAAAGGACTCCCAAAAACCATTATAACCGACAATGTCCCACAGTTTATGTCCTCCGGTATTTCCTTCTTTTGGGCTTACCATGATAATTCTTTGATCCCTTTGCTCCTTTTCGCACAGCTTTAACTAGTGTGGCCAAACGTTTTGTTCAGGCTTTTAAAAAGAAGTGTCCAAAATCTGCCATCACCACTCCTTGTATGTGGTGCTCACCCAGTCCCTAATATCATACAGAGCCACCCCACAGGATAGGTCTTCACCTGTGGAGAGCTTTCATGGCTGACCTTTTCAATCTTTGCTGCTCATCCTTCACTCTCACTACATCGCACAGGTTCACGCCCCAAGATCCTAACTGGGCTATGAATTTTGTCCATGGACAATCATGGGGGCTTTCCACTACCTTCCTCTGCCTACTTGGCTGTGACATGCTCCTGGTTACTCTACTGGATGGCACCCAGTGCCACAAGCAACCCAAACATATCTGCCTTAACCGTAGTTCCATTCCTCCACCACAGTCTCTTACAACAATCTATGCTCCAGATACATAGTAGTGAGAGTGCGTTAGTAACGTTAGAAGTGAGAGGATTAGAAACGATAAATAGGCTGCGTCCGCCTCCTTGTAATTTTTTTAAATGTCTGATTTCTACCAACTTAGATATTTTCAAATTTGCACCTTGGATTTCGGTGATTGCAGCACCACCGCTATCTCGGATTTGTGTGTTCACCACAATGGCCATCTTGCAGTTTTCAATTTTCCATGAGCGCTATCTTGACTTTTTCGCAACTGTATTGCAAACTAGTGGCGGGAGATAGAACTATGGTCTGGCGTATCCGTAGCATACTAATGTCATCGTACTACTTTTGCCAATGAATTCTTACAGGAATTGTCTCCGCCGCACTTTGTACAAATCTAATTCCCACGACTGTGATCACATTTCCTTCAGTTGTCATGCGTGTAGACTTTTGCCACTTTGAATAAGCAGAGTGCTGTCCACATTGTACCATCATGGAGACTGTCTACAGTTAGCAGCTATGTGGCTATGACGTGGTTTGGTATCTGACTATGTAAGTGTCAGGCCACAGACGCAAATGTCAGCGATTTGGCCCCAGTCAGGACTCTCAACTCTGTCTCATACTACTTATTTTCCCACTAGAAGTAATGTGATCAGGTAGATAAAGCTAAGCTTCAACTTGATTTGGAATCCATGTTAACCGCAAGGTGCCCCATAAGTGGTTGGCTAACTCAGAGGAAGGCAGCTCCAGAATGGTGCTAAGGGCTGTGCTATTCAAACCAAGCTACAAGTAGAGGAGAGCATTGTACAAGCGAGTGAAACACAGATAATAGAAAATTACGATTCAAAATAATCATTCTGCAAAAGTCAGTCGCCTATTGTACCTCTATTTCAGAACTGCAGTCCTGCTAACTGGACCATAGATTTAAGCAAAGTAGGCGAGCTCTAGGAATTCTGGATAAGTGTTATTAACGTTTAAAAACCTCCAGAGAGGCGGAGATAATGCTGAGACAAGCGATTCAATATGAGACCCATGGGGCTGCCAGTGTAAGGAAATATCTCAAAAGTGGATGACAAATGTTTAACTTTTGACGTTAAAAGACGGTGATGCCTTTTAGGCAGGCCACTGCTGTGCTTATACCCGTCAGGCCATCCTGGCGGCCGGCCTTATTCCGCTAGAGGCCAAGCAAGAGGGTGGGAGTGCCGTGGCTGAATGCGAAATGACACTTCTTTATAAACTGATGGCGCCGGGCATCCTGGCATCGGCCTAACCGCTTTATTAGTGAGTGGACGTGGTGTGTGGGAGCCTGGTGTCCTTATCCCGTGTGTGGGTCCAGGTAGAGTGGCGTTGCTCTGGTGCCTGGCTGTTGTGTTTATTACAAGAACAGCGTACCCTACCCGACGGAAATACGAATATCTCCGCATGTGACGTCTCTTAGATGCCACTGCGCCTCGCCAGAACGGCACCGACCAAATCGTTTTATGAACGAGATTGAGCTTGTTTTCACCATGAAGTTTCCCTCATCCTGTGAAATGCGCCGGGGGTTTCGTTACAGGACATCCAGGCATTGTTTACTGTTTGTTTCGGAGAGGTGAAAGTGTACTGCACTGCACCGATTGGTTGAGGAAGATCGGGTCTCTTGCTAGAAAACATGATTGGCGTGGTAACCACTGGTGGACCATGATAGTTTTATTCTACAATATTGGGGGGAACGGCTGTTTTTTTGGAAGGTTTTGAGTAAAAGAGAGAAGCAGGGACTTGCTTCTCGATGGTTGCTTAGTACAGTCCCTAGAGCTCTTCCGTTTATAGGGAGAGAGCACTTTGTTGTAAAGACGTCCGTACACCTGGGCGAAACTTTATATTTTCGTGGATGTGAGACAATCACCGGCTGACATGGAGTCATCTTCCACGGTACGACACTTCAGCAGTGCCCGCATGCAGACGACAGTGTCTCGTCTTTCACTGATTTTGTCGGTAACGTTGCGCATCTTTGGCAAATTCAGAAGCTTATCAATCATTTTTACGACTATCTTTCTTCATACCAGCATTGTACTCGCAGTAGTCACCTGTCAGATTTAGTTGGGGCTTACATGCAGGTCTTCCGCATGTGGGCTCAATTTTCAAATCTTGCGTTTTGTGGGTGGCATTTCTTTGCAATGCTTTAGACAATTACGTGTTTACCCTGAGACCAAATTTATTATTTTATGTGTCGGTCTCATAGTGTCCGCTGATTCATTGTAAAATACAGTAGAGCAGAGAGCTAACATATTGAATCACAAGTAAATTAGTGTAAGCTTCCTAAGTATGCCGCTACCAGTAAGTAACTCACAATTTCCGTACTAAATAAAGTCTTTCAACAACAAAAATAAGGAATAAAAGGAAATGAATATAAACAGTTTTACCTTGGTTACAGGGAGGACCATAATTTTGTAGCTTCTACTTTTACAACAGGTCACAACAACAAAAGGTGTTCGAAATTTTCATCGCTCCCTCGGATGCAAGTATTATTACATTGCTCAATCCTCCCTTCACACACACGCCCAAAAATACCCTACGTCATCTGGCGACGTCACATGTTTTACATTTGTCATCTGTTTTTGGTTTATTTGCCGACATTTGCGGCACTATGTTTCTTACTGTAAACCACTTGTCGTAGGGTCATCTGCGCCGCCTCGGGGACTTTTTTAAACGTTAATGAGACTCTGGAGCTACATGGACCTTGAACCCTAAAATGAATGACTTTTAACTCTGCATACACATGACCAATTTTATGATCACTTCTAGAGCCTCCAGCCTGCTAAAGATTGTGGGTGGCAATTTCCTGTTTACATTAATACATGTACAATATACTGACTTCTCAAGGGTGCCTCATTCACTCATAGAAGCAGTACTAGCCTTATGACCAGAAATAATCATTAAATTTGAACTCAAGTTGCAAATTCAGACAAAAGGTGAAATTACAAACCCAATGACCGCAGTCACGGTCGATTGAGTCGAGAAACGTAAAACGCGAATTTGCCCTGTTAAATCAATTTTTCTGGACATTGTAGACCCCAAGGATAAGTTGAAAAAGTATAGGACTGTGGGATGGTGATGTCAGAATAATTTTATGATTCCCATAAAGTAAATAATTAAGACACTTTCAAGATGACGTAGACTGTTAAAAGACGACAAAAGCTTTTATTTCTCAAATTTTCTCCATGGTCACGCTGACACAGAAGGACACAGTTTTTTTCTCTGCCCTCGAGTTGGCGCCACAATCTAATACCCAGTCTCAGAGCTGAGATGGCGCTCTGTCCGCCACCCACCATAAGGAGGAGCGGCAGAGGTCAGCGCAGTCCAGTCTCCCCGTGAGGTTTGCTGCACAACTGTGTTTCAGGTGTGCAGGCCGTCCAGCCAGGTATCGAAGCTAGCGGAGATCTGATCACCAGCCCGCCGTTTGGCAGTTTCTCGGCACGTCCGCTCCATGTTGACGATCGCGAAGCCTGGAGCGGAAATCTGCTGCCGTCTTAACCTACGGGATATTATGAACTCCCTTACCTTGCAGTCAGCCACACTGATCTTAACTGCGGTATCCATTTGGTCGCACGGTGAGAACACATACCTGATTACCGCGGGTACCGTGACAACGTGCACCCTTTGAAGTCTGCGCTTCGACCTGAGAACAAACAGCACTCAGTGGCGACGTAGCCAATCTTTCCACGCGTTTCATTCTTTGCAGCGAGTTTCGGTTACTCTCACAGTCGACCAATTTTACGCCGATGCACCCACAGACAGACATCAGTAGTGATCTCTATGTTTGCTGGACGTAAACTATCTGTCCTACACAAAAGACCATATTATATTTTTCAGTGAGCTAATTATTCAAGTGTCGTTTTCCTAAGCCACTTAATTTGAACACTAGAATGATTTTCTCAAAAATAGTCTGTCCCATTTATTTCTCTGTTTTTCATAGAGCTGATCACTCACTTTCATTGGTATTGACGTTTATGGGAGCCTACACCGTAACCTGCATCGGTTTTAATTCTCTGGAGTTCAGCAAGGGGTTTGTCTTGAATTTCATATGTAATTACTTTCAATGTGATATAAAGTGTGAACGTAGAATTGAGCTTTCGACATACCGCTGTGGATCTCACAATGGTCCGCATCGATCCGACACCATGCGTGCTCACATTTTTTTGCTTTTTGTTTTTGAGTCATTGGTTTTCTGACTGGTTTTGTGCGGCCACCACGAATTCCTCTCCTCTGCCAACCCCTTCGCCCCAGACTAGCACTTGAAACCTACTTCCTCAATTATTTGCTGGATGTATTAAAATATCTGTGTTCCTTTACCGTTTTTGCCCACTACAGCTGCCTCTAGTACCGTAGAAGCCATTTCCTCATGTCTTCACAGATGCCCTATCATGCTGCTCCTTCTCCTTGTCAGTCTTTTCCACATGTTCCTTTCCTCTCCGATTTTTGCGCAATAGGTCTTCATTCCTTGACTTATCAGTCGTAGTAATGAGAACAGTGAGAAACGTAGCATCAAAACTGGTTGACACGAAGTAGCTAATTTTCTACATTCCTCTTTAGCACACCTCAGTTGCTTCGAATCTCTTCTGTTGAGGTTTTCCCACAGTCCATGTTTCACTATCATACAATTCTGTGCACTAAACATACATTATCCGAAATTTCTTGCTCAGATTGAAGCCTATGTCTAATACACTCCTGGAAATGGAAAAAAGAACACATTGACACCGGTGTGTCAGTCCCACCATACTTGCTCGGGACACTGCGAGAGGGCTGTACAAGCAATGATCACACACACGGCACAGCGGACACACCAGGAACCGCGGTGTTGGCCGTCGAATGGCGCTAGCTGCGCAGCATTTGTGCACCGCCGCCGTCAGTGTCAGCCAGTTTGCCGTGGCATACGGAGCTCCATCGCAGTCTTTAACACTGGTAGCATGCCGCGACAGCGTGGACGTGAACCGTATGTGCAGTTTACGGACTTTTAGCGAGGGCGTATAGTGGGCATGCGGGAGGCCGGGTGGACGTACCGCCGAATTGCTCAACACGTGGGCGTGCGGTCTCCACAGTACATCGATGTTGTCGCCAGTGGTCGGCGGAAGGTGCACGTGCCCGTCGACCTGGGACCGGACCGCAGCGACGCACGGATGCACGCCAAGACCGTAGGATCCTACGCAGTGCCGTAGGGGACCGCACCGCCACTTCCCAGCAAATTAGGGACACTGTTGCTCCTGGGGTATCGGCGAGGACCATTCGCAACCGTCTCCATGAAGCTGGGCTACGGTCCCGCACACCGTTAGGCCGTCTTCCGCTCACGCCCCAACATCGTGCAGCCCACCTCCAGTGGTGTCGCGACAGGCGTGAATGGAGGGACGAATGGAGACGTGTCGTCTTCAGCGATGAGAGTCGCTTCTGCCTTGGTGCCAATGATGGTCGTATGAGTGTTTGGCGCCGTGCAGGTGAGCGCCACAATCAGGACTGCATACGACCGAGGCACACAGGGCCAACACCCGGCATCATGGTGTGGGGAGCGATCTCCTACACTGGCCGTACACCACTAGTGATCGTCGAGGGGACACTGAATAGTGCACGGTACATCCAAACCGTCATCGAACCCATCGTTCTACCATTCCTAGACCGGCAAGGGAACTTGCTGTTCCAACAGGACAATGCACGTCCGCATGTATCCCGTGCCACCCAACGTGCTCTAGAAGGTGTAAGTCAACTACCCTGGCCAGCAAGATCTCCGGATCTGTCCCCCATTGAGCATGTTTGGGACTGGATGAAGCGTCGTCTCACGCGGTCTGCACGTCCAGCACGAACGCTGGTCCAACTGAGGCGCCAGGTGGAAATGGCATGGCAAGCCGTTCCACAGGACTACATCCAGCATCTCTACGATCGTCTCCATGGGAGAATAGCAGCCTGCATTGCTGCGAAAGGTGGATATACACTGTACTAGTGCCGACATTGTGCATGCTCTGTTGCCTGTGTCTATGTGCCTGTGGTTCTGTCAGTGTGATCATGTGATGTATCTGACCCCAGGAATGTGTCAATAAAGTTTCCCCTTCCTGGGAATTCACGGTGTTCTTATTTCAATATCCAGGAGTGTACTATCACACTTCTCTTGGACAGGAATGCCTTTTTTTCCAGTGCTAGTCTGCCTTTCGTGTCCTCCTTGTTCCATCCGATATTGTTTATTTTGCTGCCTACGTAGCAGAATTCCTTAACTTCATGTACTTCGTGTCCATCAGTTTTGATGCCAAGTTTCTCACTGTTCTCATTTCTACTACTTCTCATTACTTTCCTCTTCCTTCGATTTCTCTCAATCCATATTCCGTATCCATTAGATTATTCATTCCAACCAGCATATCATTAATTCTTCTTCCCTTTCACTTAGAATAGCAATATCGTCGGTGAGTCGTATCATTAATATCCTTCCCCCTTAAATTTTAATCCTACTCCGGAACCTTTCTTTTATTTCCATCATTGCTTCTTCTAAGTACAGATTGAACAGTAGGCGCGAGAGGCTGCATCCCTGTCTTACACCCTTTTTAATCCGAGCACTTTGTTCTTCGCCACCCCCGTTTGTTATTCTCTTTTGGCTCTTGTACATATTATATATTACCCGTCTCCCTCTGTTGTTTACCCGTACCTTTATCACAATTTCGAACATCTTTTAGCGTTTCACATTGCCGAATGCCGTTTCCAGGTTGAGAAATCCTATGAACATGTCTTGATTTTTCTTTAGTCTTCCCTCCATTATCAACAGCAACGTCAGAATTCCCTCTCTTGTGTCGTCACCTTTCCTTAATCAAACCGATGATCATCTAAGAGATCCTCAATGTCTCTTCCATTCTTCTCTACATTATTCGAGTCATCTACATGTCTGCATGAGCTGTTAAGCTGATTGTGTTATAATTCTCGTATTTGTCAGCTCTTGTAGTCTAAGGGAATGAGTGGATGACATTTTTCAAAATGTCAGATTGTATGTTGCCAGACTCGTCCAATCCACACACCAACGTGAATAGACGTTTCGTTGCCACTTCGCCCTTTGATTTTAGAAATTCTGATAGAATGTTATCTATCCTTTCTGCCTTATTAAGTCCTTAAAAGCTCTTGTAAATACTGGATCCCCCATCTCTTCGCTATCTACTCATGTTTCTTCTTCTATCACGTCAGACGAATTTTCTCCCTCATAGAGGCCTTCACTATACTCTTTCCTCCTACCTGCTCTCTCCTCTGCATTCAACAGTGGAATTCCCGTTGCACTCTTAATGTTACGACCCTTGCTTTTAATTTCACGGAAGGTGTTCTTCACTTGCCTTTTTGCTGAATCAGTCCTCTCGACTACGAATTTTTTTCGATTTCTTCACATTTTTCATGCAGCCATTTCATTGTAGCTTCCCTGCACTTCCTATTCATTTCATTCTCAGTGACTTGTATTTCTATACTCCTGATTTTCCTTGAACATTTTTGTAGTTCCTTCTTTCATCGATCAACTGGAGTATTTCTTCTGTTACTCACGGTTCCTTCGCAGTTACCTTCTTTGTACCTATGTTTCTCTTTTGAAATTCTGTGATTGCACTTTTTATAAATGTCCATTCCTCCTCAACTGTACTGCCTATTGAGCTATTCCTCAGTGCTGTATCTACAGCCTTAGAGAACTTCAAGAGTATATCTCGTCAGTTCGTAGTATCAATCCGTTGTACTTCTGTATCCCACTTCTTTGCGTATTAACTTTTCCTGACTATTTTATTGAACTTCAGCCTACTCTTCATCGCTACTACCTTGTGAGCTGAGTCTATATCAGTCATGGGTAAGCCTTACTATCCAGTATCTGATTTCGGAATCTCTGTCTGACCATGATGTAATCTAACTGAAACTTCCCATATCGATTTCCAAGAATATCTCCTGCTCTTGTGGTTCTTAAACAGAGTATTCATATACATATAATAAAAGGTGCCGTGAAGTGGAAACTAATAGGATTGGGGTGGTGCTAAGAATAAGTGACATGGAAATTGCACCTCACCAAACATTGTGAACAGGATTATAATCTACCTACGAAATGAAACAATAGGCAGATTAATTCCTCTCATTTTTAAATTTCCCTGAAGATATGTCCATAAATAAGAGATTTTGAAATGAGGTATGTGATCTCAGTAAGTGCAGTGAATCGAAAACTATTACTGACGAGGGACAGTACTAACGTAATACACGAACGTCCCAGCAAAGGCTGGATAATTTAGGTGAGTGTGATAAATCCGCAATCTACTAACGATTTGTGGACAGAGAAATTAAAGGTGGACATACAGCAATTGCTTGAATTCACCAGAAGAATGGAAAAGTACAACGTGCAAATAACGTCACTGGCCGATTCAAAAATGAGCCTTCAGTCACTCGAGAAAAGCATAAAAGCCTACAGACGTTCTGTAATTGTCATACCTTCCTTTCCCAGGCTGCCATTTCTCACCATATTCTGCTCTCAGCTGATTGTAATGTTGCGAGTACGTGTCAACTGGTGGCGTATGTCTCCCCCACAACTGCATGTACGGTTCCCTCCCCTGTTTCCTTACGTGTCTCCAGTCGAAGCGTTCGCTACCAGCACTGAGTTGTCTCTCATCTCTCTACATAACGGCTCTAGTCTATGTGCCCGCATCTCGTGGTCGTGCGGTAGCGTTCTTGCTTCCCACGCCCGGGTTCTCGGGTTCGATTCCCGGCGGGGTCAGGGATTTTCACTGCCTCGTGATGGCTGGGTGTTGTGTGCTGTCCTTAGGTTAGTTAGGTTTAAGTAGTTCTAAGTTCTAGGGGACTTATGACCACAGCAGTTGAGTCCCATAGTGCTCAGAGCCGTTTGAACCATTTTTTCTAGTCTATGTCTCCTGTCAATGGTATTTTGTCCCCTCTAAGCCAAAGTTTTACAGAGCCAACCTACCGTTTCATTCCCTCCCAGGTACATATTTCGTACACAGTTATGATAAATCAGTCCCACTCTTCGCGAAAGTTATACATTTTACGCAAGACGCAGGTCTCCACGTCTTCATTTCTCGGAGACTGCCGTTCTCGTCTATTTTTCTAAGTTTGACCAATGATGACCCGTCTCACAACTTTTTACACAATAGGGTGTTCACCCGAGCCAAAGCAGTGCCAAAAAGTTGGCCCAGTGCTTTACAAGGAAATAATTTTTAACACTATGCAGCTTCATTGAATCTCATAATACACAGACTACTCCTTGCACAGCGTTCTCAAAAGGCGAACATTTCGCTCAAAACCAGGTTCCTTTGAAATGTGTTTGTTTAGATGTCACTGCTTGTAAAAACTATTATTCTGCTCAAGCATATTAGACGACTTCGGTGGAGCAGTCCAGTAGCCCATATGGCACAGGGCGCAAAGATGACAGAACGCAGCGCCCAGAGGCCAAGCTAGAACAATACTTAGGTTGTGGCGTGTGCCTGCCATCATCAGACGCTTCGCCTCACCCCACTCTTTCAGTCTGGAATCGAGCGACCGCTACGGTCGCAGGTTCGATTCCTGCTTCGGGCATGGATGTGTGTGAGGTCCTTAGGTTAGTTAGGTTTAAGTAGTTCTGATTTCTAGGGGACTGATGACCTCAGATGTTAAGTACCATAGTGCGCAGAGCCATTTGAACCATTTCACGCCACTCTCTTGCTCTTCTCTGAGAGGAGCCTGACTGGACATCAAGTCACTGCTGCCCCCCTCTCTCCAGACCATGGCTCATCTTGGACCCAGTTAACCTATAGGAAATATCAGATGAAATAAAACCACAAGGATAGATAAGGAATTCATGTGAAAGTCGATGGATAATTTTGTACATCATTGCCTTTATTTACTACAAGCGTTATATATTCTAACAACTTGTACGAATATAATGCAATTAGTAACGTTAAATAAATTATGAACTGATGCTTATCAAAGGCAACCTCAAATATTGGAAAGAATCACTTAAAACCCCCGAGCCTTAGAAAAACATACCACTCAGTATATGTTAAATTAATTTTCAGTTTAGATTTGAGGTAACAAGCCAGTCCATTAAACGTCAACACAGCTCACACCATCATGGACCCATCATCAGCTTGCACAGTTGACAACTTGGATCCATGGCTTCGTGAGGTCTGCACCACATTCGAACCCTAACATCAGCTCATCGGTACTCTTGTGGCCAGGCTACGGTTTTCCGGTCTCGGAGGGTCAGACCGATATGGCCAAGAGCCCAGGAGAGATGCAGCAGGCGATGTTGTGCTGTTACCAAAGGCACTCGCGTCCGTCGTAGCCCTTAACACCATATATCTCTACAGTGCCCTAACGCATACGTTCATCCCACGTCCCAAACTGATGCATATCTACGGTTACTTCACGCAGTGTTGCTTGTCTGTTAGCACTGACGACGCTACGCAAACGCCACTGGTGTCGGTCGTTAAGTGAAGGCAGCTGGAGGCTGCGTTGTCCGTAGTGAGAGGTAAGGCCTGAAATTTCACGCTTGGGATCTCAGAATATTGAATTCCCTAACGATTTCCGAGATGGAGTGACCCATGCGACTAGCTCCAACTAGCATACTTACGCCATCTGCACATGTGCATATCCCCTATCCCATGACTTTCGTCACATCAGTGAAGAGTACAGCTATGTATTCAGATTTATTTTTCGTCTTTTGTTGACTTTAACTATGCTCACATATATAACTTAATCAGATTTAGTTAAATTAACTACCTGTACTTGGCATAAAAGTGTAATCGTCTCCTTTCTAGACACACTATATGTCATCATTTTCGATGTAACCAGTACCTGTTGTTATGTGTGTTAGCGTCATTCATTTTCCACGAGATGCTGAAAGCCGTTTCATGAGCAAGTGAATAATGATTTGGAGAATTTGAAGGAGGTGCTTCCTGTTTAGTAGTTTGCAAAATTAAGCTGTTGAATGCAGAAGCAGTAAGAACATTCAGAATTTAGTGACAAGTGAGTTATATTTTCCACAAACTGTGAACGAAGTGTGCTCTTGGGATCACAAGTGCGTCAGAAATTAGTTTCTCACCTTAGATATATCCAGCTTCGTTGACACTGCCAATCGCCATTACACAGATCACTTTTTCTCCATCCTTCACACTCTTTAAATATGCTTTGTACTTCCCGTAAGAAAGCATGACGAAGTGTTTTAATCTGATACCTCGTGGCATTAATCCATGGAAGTAGTAGGTCCCCTGAGAACAGAAAAAGTTCTATAATTACACGACACAAATTTCCTGACTCATTCAAAATTTTGAGACGTATTAAAACTCCATGTAGGAGTATTTAATGACGGGAAGAGAAATGCTACAGTCGAAGCAGAAAAATTCGCATACGTTCCTCATCCAGAGTCCAACAGGAAAGCGGGAAACCAGGTGCCTCAGTCCTCATTCCTCCTCCCTCATCAAAAATGTAGGCATAAGAACATATTCGAGCTCTTTTAACACAGAACATTGTAATTCCTTTTCCCGGTTCCTCTTTATAGTTAAGCTTTCATACTCAGCATCTCCCTCTGACTGCTGCTGTCTTTTTTATGCCTCTCTCCCACCGCATTCTTATTCTCTTTTTCATTGACAGTTTATCCCACTGCCAGTGCCCCTCTCTCACTTACACTGTCTCCTTTTGTCGGTTTCTTCCCACTTCCATTCACCACACCTCAACAGGTAAAAAATTCCGGGGCTCCAACTTACTTCTCTCGTATTTCCATGTGGTTAAAATTTCGGTCTAAAATGCTCCCTCTCCTATACCAAAGTGTTAAAATTCGCCGGTCTGTCAGGGCGCAGACCCTCAAAGGCTATGTATGATGTCCACTCATCCGTGTTTTTCAGCTACATTGACTCCTATCTCTTTTACTCCCACTGTTTCTATCTCTTTCTCTTTTACTTCCACTGTCTCTCACTGTCCATCAACATCTTCTCTCTCTCTCTTTGACTTGCACTGCAATCCATATCTCTTTTCGAAACTTCGTGGCAGATTAAAACTGTGTGCCGGACCGAGACTCGAACTCGGGACCTACTCCTTTCGCTGGCAAGTGCTCTACCAACTGAGCTACCCAAGGACGATCACGCCCCGTCATCACAGCTCTACTCCTGCCAGTACCTCGTCTCCTACCTTCCAAACTTTATAGAAGCTCTCCTGCGAGGGTTTCAGGCTTTACCGTTCGTTCAAAAGAAATCACTGTCACTTAGCTGATAATGTCTCGAGTAAAGTATTACATATATGATACGGGTTCAGTCACGTATGCAATATATCACTATCGAAAGCTGTATTCCCAAATGTTATTTTCAAACCATTTTAGAAGCACCTCGAAAGCGCTAGAAAGGATTATGTACGCAGAAAGCATAACAAACCATTTTCAAATTACTAAAGTAACGCTTAATTTATGTTTCGATGTGCTCTCTGAGAGAACTTGCTCTTTTTCAATTCATTAATCAGAATATATAAAATAAAAATGGAAAAAGAAAACAAATTTTGAACTGATTTTGACTGCGCCTTGTCAAAAACATTTGACTGTGCAGGCCATAGCACTCCCGGTCTTCCATCATCTCTACTTCAAAGGATGCAGAGTGATGCATTAAGAGACCCAGGATACGTCCTGAACTATACAGCATCTGGAGAATGGGTAGCGTTCAGCAGAGGTGAACCACAGAGATCTGCATTGGGTACACACTTATTCTTGCTGCAAAGAATGTTCCGTCATTATATACGCAAGAAACAGAAACGGTTATCTCCGACAATACAAGTATTATAATCGAGTCTAGAGAAAAAAACTCACTATCCGCAAGGTAAACAAAATTTTTCTCTCAACTTAATAAAAATTGTCAGTAAAGAGAATGTCACATAAGTTAGATAAATACAGCACATGCAATTTTGTGTGTAGAAGACCTGACCTTGCCCTTAGAATTTAATACATGAGGGTAAATCAGTAACTAGAAGAGACTGTTCTTAATTCGTAAGTATTTAAATTGACAAAGACCTGTACTGGAAGTTACTTGCTGCAGACCTGCTTAATCGTCTAAGCTATGGAAGTTATAAGTTACAGTTAAAGAATAATACTACTTACAAAAACATAAAACTAGAAGGAGAAATGTCTTACACTACCTATCACTCAGCCTTATTATAACACAGAAGGGAGTAAAGTATTCCACAGCAAAAATCTTTCATCACCTGCCCAGTAACGTAAAGAAGTCAACAGATTATAAAATTAGCTTCAGACACAAACTTAAATTACATCTGTTTGAAAAATTCTTCTCTCTCTCTCTCTCTCTCTCTCTCTGCGCGCGCACGCGTGTGTGTGTGTGGGGGGGGGGGGTGGGGGGTGTTTGTATGTGTGTGTGTATGCATATGAGAGATAGAAAGAGAGAGAGAGAGAGAGAGAGATAAACAGAATGCAAAAAAGTGTGAATATCCTAAGACAATAATGTACGTCGTCAGCATGTTCTCGTGGTCTTCAATGAGAAAATGTAAAACAATTATAAATATTATAATTATAAATATATGTTATATAATGACTTCATGGCTAGAGGGCGCACTTATGAATCACAGGGAGTTAAAATAATTACACTAAACTCTGATGACTAGATTTTGTTACGTTGAATTCAAGACAGGTGACACGAACTTCAGATGGTACAAACAGGCTTTGAGTGAAAGTGCTTTTTTCTGTTGGTATCCCTTCTCTACTTTAAAGTTGTCACCAACAATTTAGTAATTTGTATTTGTTTGTGACGCAAGTGGCATACTGGAGTTACTTAGTCCTCGTACAATTCCACAAAGTATACTATTAAATAAAATTACGTGCAGCTTTTCTATATGTGATAGTATGCTACATTCTATGAAATAATATGTTGCTTCCCTCATATTTTTCAAGCTTGTGTAAAGACTCTCAGTTCAGTGTACTGCTGTAATACTTGCCGGAGACACTGGCTTCTGTTTGATACCTATTTTCTCGAAAGTATATTCAAAGACATTGGGCAAGTTAGTCTTCAGGTATTCGAATGGTTTGGAGAATTGCAGGCGGTAGTCAAAATTCCATCCACCAGTACTGCCCCATTTGTATGTCGTCACCTCCATCTGCAACAATAACACAGCAAATCATCAGAGAATGTTACATGAACACTTTCTGGAAGTAGGCCACTACGAGACAGTTTTCGAGAAAATTTAGTGGAATCGTGTAGAACAATTGGTGTGCTTCTAAACGTACAACAGTTTGTGTGAAATCAAAAAGAAAGTAGTGGATTTCCAGGTGTTGTATCTGTCACTTAGCGATCAGAAATGATTTCTATTTCAATCATACATTTTTAACCATTGCAAAGAAAATTGTACACTATTCTGCAATTTCTATTATTTCTAGGCATTCATCAGAATGATAAAGTTGGAATGATAATTACCAGATTTCGAGCTCGAAGTTGCAGAGAAAACCTATTTTACTCTGTACAGATATACAATTCAATAATATAAAGCCCCTCCCCAACTGACAGCAGCATTTGTTAAATGCCTAAAGAAATAAAGATCTATTGACTTCGTACTGCAGGAGATGATAAGGGGTAGCGTTATTTCTGCAGGTACAGAGCTCAGGGAAATGGAGAACGGTTGTATTATACATCATTCAATAATATCCAACAGGTCGATTACATATGAGTCAGCTCGTATATAGAAAGAAGTTTAAGCGAAATAAAACAGATGACTAAATTCGACAATAATGTCTATTTAATCAATATTAGACTGTAACAATACCAGAAATTTTGTATTATATACAAATGTATTACTTTTCGTAATCCTTGCGAAAATTTGCAGAACGAACCGTTGAGCAATAAAAATGTTCTTTAAGCTAACGTACAGGTCACACACATCACATGTATAGCATTTGCGATGTACTTTTAAAGAAATTTCGTCATTTCTTTGATTCTTTCCGTTTTATTACATACAAATACATCATATCTTATTGTTAGATGCTTTAATACCGTACTAGAATTATAGACATTTCAATGGTTACCGCTCTAAAGTCCAATATGTATTGTTTGTTAGGATTGGGGAGAATTTCGTACGTCGATGAGGTTAACATTACAGGGAAACAGCTGCCTAAGCAGTCTGCCACTGTGTCAGCGAAAGATATTTACCAGGATATATTTCACACATTCTTTTGAGTCCTTTAATACATGTTCCGCTAAGCCTTCTCATACTGTACTACTTCTAATTATTTATTTCTGTCAACCTTCACCATTTTGCATGTGGGTATCTGAACATGACTGTCTGAGAGATGATTAAGTTTCCGATATAGAATGTCATTTTTCATTAGGAATGTTCGTATAAAAATACCAGCTGAACACCTGGGACTGATGCCCTCAGAAGTTAATTCCCATAGTGTTCAGAGCCATTTCAACCATTTGACCTCCTGGAATCAGCCAGCTACGTGTTTATTACAGTTCTGTTACTCCATGCCCTCTTTCTTCCTCTCTCTGTTGAGCTCTTCCTTCGCCTTCACTGTGTCCATACCCCCGGCCCCTCCCTGTATCCAACTGCTACTCCCATGTCTCTCTCTCTGCCTGCCCCCCCCCCTCCCCCAATCTGTTCATGTGTTACCGCCCCATCTTTCTGACCATTTGCTTCTCCCCCTCTATCGATACTTGCTTTCCGCTCCTCCCATATCTTCCTCCCTTCTCTAAGTACAGCTCCTCCTGCCCCTCTGTCTCCTCCTCAACCCACCTCTAGTCAAAATCCTCCTGTCCGTCTCTCTGTCCATTATCTCCTCTGTTTCTCTGTCCATCTCCTCCTCTTTCCTTTCACTCTCCATCTCCTCCTCCCCCTCTCTCTAGCCTACTCCTCCTCCACAGTCTTCATCCAACTCCTTCCTTTCTCTGTCCACCACCCCATTACCCTCTCTCTACCCATCTCTTCATCTCCCTTTATCCATATTCCCCTCACCTTCTCACTGACCATCTCCGCCTCGCCCATATCTATGATCATCTTCCAGCTTTCCCCTCTCTTTCTGGCCATCTCTTCCACCCCCTTTTCTTTGAACGTTATCCTCACATTATTCCTGCCCAGATAGTAAGTTTGGCTCATTCAGTCCAAGGGGTTAGCAGCAAAAATTTTTACCTGCAGCTTTGCCTGCATCCTTAAATGTCACATATTTAACAAATTTAAAACATGCAGGGTGACCCAAAAATCCGTTAACATTCGAAAATTCAATATTTCATGGAATAACGCATGTGGGGATGTAATAGTTGATACATAAGCTTGAAATGACGTGGGGTCTCATTGAAACCAAGAAAAGTGCGCAAGATGACCAACAGACCGCGCTTCATATGATGCAAAAGAAGTTCAATAAGTCACCTGTCGTTCATTAAGGATACCTGTAGTCGAAGAACAAAGTTGTGAACAGCACTGTACAACATATCCATTAAGTATGGTGAGAGACTGCCGTCGGATGTTGTCTGCTGGCATCCCTAACGAGGTTGACCGATCGCTGTAGACTTGAGGCCTCAGGTAATCCCACTATCAATAATCACACGGATTGAGGTTTGGGGAACTGGGAGACCAAGCACGATGGAAGTTGCGACTCAGCACGCGATCCCCGCCAAACGACGTGAGCAAGTTGTGTTTCATATGTGTATCAATAAGGGATGCCCCAGCCTGCATATATGTCGTATCTTCCAGCTAGCCTTTATCAGCCTATCTATGGATGACGCAATTTTACAACATACTGGCGTACCTCGCACACATCACGCTGACATTTAAAAGTAACATCACACATTTCCTAGAAGAAAAAGGGTCCGATCACCATTTATGTGGTAAATCCACACCACAGCGTGACTTTTTCGTCACTCAGTGGGTTTCCATGACAATTCTAGGATTTTCCGTCGCCCGGATTCTATAGTTCTGATTGTTGCCTGACCCTCGGTGTATGAAAGAAGTTTCGCCGGTCCATTACACGTCAGACTACCAATCGTCAACGTCCCCCTTTTCTTGAAGCGTTCACATCGCAAATACTCGCTGCTTCACAAAATAGTTGACTAAAGAGTTCATGATGACGCTACATTTTGTACGAATAGCAGCGGATGGTATGCCTCAGTGTTCTCCAAACAGTAGTGCGTGGAATGCCGGTGTTAATCCACTAGAGTCTCCACTTCTTTCTAATCGAGCAGCAGTAGTGACAGCGTCTGATCGCCCGTTACGGGGCCGATCGTCTTAACAGCTCGAATTCTCGAGCTTCTTGATCATTTTCTTCGCTACGACACTTCTCATGCGACCTTTACCAGTTCGAAAATCTTCTTATGGCGATAGAATTATAAAGCTGCAGTTGCGTATTCTCCATTCTGATAGTAAACCTTCACTAACAGTGCCTTTTCTGGTGAGGTCAACATGTCGCATTTGCTGGCACGTCTGACCCCCTCTCTCACTACAGCTTATATTATACACGCATTTCTTGCGGTGTCACTGACATGTTACTCTGCAGCGCCATGCGTTGGCCGGTTTTAGCACTCGTCTTCAGTTTTAATAAAACCTCATGTCATTTTACGCATGTGTGACAAGTTTCACCACTCTACCTAAGTTATTCCATAAATTTGTGCACTTTCAAATTAACGGACTTTCTGGTCACTCTGTATATGTACACATATTTCACATATATTTAACATATTTCATTATATATTTATACATATATTTCACTCATATCTCTAACGAATTTTACCATGCAGTTTCGTTTGAATGCAGCTCAAGGTTTATGGCTTCACATCTTCAGAACAGTGTGTCGGACAACGACAGTATTTTCCAGATTAAGTCCTGTGGCACTTGTGGACGCTGTCTGTGAAATGTTCCGTGAATCGAGTGAGTGGTAAAGCAGTAACAAATCGAATTATCAGCATGATTGGGAAATTTTTGATTTATCTGAGTGTTAATGACTTCATATATACTGAACTATGTGTTATTTTGCAGTTATGTTGAGTGGTATATGTGAAAATAGTGTTGGCAATAGAGTTGTTGGTCAAGAAACAAGAAATTAAAAGCTCATGCCAGATGAAGCAGTTTTACTGCATTAATAAAATAATGTATACGCGATAAACTTTTTTTCCTTTCATCAGTTTTTTGGGGGACGAGTGAGCGAGAAAACATCTCGGAAAGGTTTGAAGGTATGTACAATGATTGTTTAAAGTCAGCGAGTGCACCCATTCTCAAATGATGGCTGAATATAATCAGGCTATTCATAAGTTATGAATTATGCTTCTTTTACACCCCCTCCCCGATCCCACAGCTTTGAGAGACAAGAGGTTGTTAAGCACACAGTGGTTCTTCATAGTCTGTAATGGATATGTGTAAGAAGTTTGAATAAAACTGATACAGTGGTTTGGAAGGACATGTGTACACGCACATATACATACATACAGTTTTATAATACTCTCTAAGACAAAGAAAAGGACGCTCCAGGTACCACAAAGGAATTATTCGAATAGGAGGGAAATCGGTAGATGTTATTTACATGTACAGAAATACAAACAATTGCTATTTGACAATAAATGTATAATTTATTCAACTGAACGTGTTTCACAAATTGAAAAAGTCAATAATGCGTTGGTCCACCTCTGGACTTTGTGAATTCAGTTATTCGGTATGGCATCGATTGATAGAGTTGTTGGGTGTCCTCCTGAGGAATATGGTCCCAGATTCTGTTCGACTGACTCGTTAAATCGTCAAAATCGTGAAATGGTTGGAGGCCCCTGAACGTAATGTTCCAGACGTTCTCATTTGAGGAGAGACACGACGACCTTGCTGGGCAAGGAAGGGTCTGGCAAGCACTGAGAAAAGAAGTAGATACTCTCACTGTGTTAATATGTAGGCACTGGATAACTTTCCATGAAGAGCGACAAAACGGGACGTAGAAAGTCGTCGACGTACCGCTGCGCTGTAATAGTGTAGCGCGTGACAACCGAAGAGGTCCTGCTGTGAAAACAAATGACATCCTAGACCATCACTCCTGGTTGTCGGGTCATATGGAGCGCGACAGTAAGGCTGGTGTCCCACTACTGTGTGGGGCTTCTCCAGGGACATCTTCGGACTGGAGTCTCAGTGACTGGAGCAGAATTGTCTTCAGTGACTGATTGCCTCTGTCGATATCTTTTATGGCACAGTAGGTCAACTTGAAGAACAGATAGCTTCAGCTGTGCTGACCCCGTTAACTAGCGACTGGACAGTGTTGGGATACCAACCTGATTGTTGCCTATGATATGGACCGACAATAAGGAACGATGGTCTGAGGTGGCAACCCTTCCATAGCAGGACCTGTTGGGCTGTCACTGGCGGCATACTTACAGCTAATCGGTATGTGGACGATATTCTACGCCCTGTTCTGTTGCCCCACTAGCAATCCATACTAGGCTTATATTTCAGCAAAATAATGCCCGACCCCACATGGCTAGAGCTTCTATTGCTTTTCTTCATGCTTGCTAAACCCTATTTGGGCTGTCAAGGTTGCTAGATCTTTCCCCAACTGAGATCGTTTGGAACATTATGAGCATGGACCTCCAAACACCTAAGGATTTTGACGATCTACCACGTCTTTTGGACAATTTAGCGAGAAATCCCTCAGGAGGACATCCAACAAACGTATCAGTGTTAGGGAAGCTGAATAACTGCTTGCAGAAGGGCCACAGGCGGACCAGTGCATCTGTGAAGCTCTTTTTCTTGAATTAATCAACAATTTTTTTTCTGAAATTGGAATCATTTGGTTATTTGTATATGTGCGACGTATCAATTTATGTCCTATTCGGATATCCTTCTTCGTTTCTTTTTTGTCTGGCTTCTCTTTTTCCGTTTTCCAAGAGATATGCTGCTGCTGACAAATCTGGTTTCGTATTACTGCGGCCAGTTAGATGATATGTTATAGCAACGGACTCTAGTATAACGCTGGATTGCATGAATTCTAAAAAGTTTAACCTCTGTTTAGTGTTACCTCACTGTGTTTGCGACAATAACTGCATATCCAATTATCGCAGCCCAGCCAACAGATTCACACGGAATGAATTACTGTGAAGTGTGTCTAAATGAGCCTCTTCATCATTTTGTTTTACATTTGTCTGGCCACAAGGTATATTACCTTTATTTTATCAAACATCTTACTAAGAATTTTGGTAATTATCGGAGTCCCACGCGCATATTCAGTTATTCAGTACATCTACTTGCAATATGTTAGTATATACATCCTTTCCTCCTCTCATTTAATGAATGAAAAGCGTGAATGAGAGTGTAGAAGATAAATTTTACTATCTAGTCTGCTATGTGGCAGAATAGCCAACCCTATAAAGCACGTATCAGGTAGCAAAGAGATTTCTGTTCGCCTTGGACAAAGTTCTTGTAGAGTTTGGCACCACACAGTAGGGAGCCGTCTGGTGGTGGTGGTGGTGGTGGTGATTAGTGTTTAACGTCCCGTCGACAACGAGGTCATTAGAGACGGAGCGCAAGCTCGGGTTAGGGAAGGATTGGGAAGGAAATCGGCCGTGCCCTTTCAAAGGAACCATCCCGACATTTGCCTGAAACGATTTAGGGAAATCACGGAAAACCTAAATCAGGATGGCCGGAGACAGGATTGAACCGTCGTCCTCCCGAATGCGAGTCCAGTGTGCTAACCACTGCGCCACCTCGCTCGGTAGCCCTCTGGGCACTTCCGGAAGAATGGAACGCGTGGGATCCAAAAGAATTCCCTTGACAGTGTTCTGGGAGACGCGAGACGAGCCAATCCAACTAAGTGTAAGTGTGTTGATTCAGTATCTTATTTTTGTAGATTTCAGCTAAAGTCAAAATTACCGTCTTGCTCTCATCGCTTATCGCCTCTTTAGAGGTATACGGAATTTTCCTTGCTAATTTCGGAACATTATGAGCAGTTGCATTTAGCCACGCATGCAAGCCATTGTTCTGCTCTACCTCTGTTCAGACATGTGGAGTCGTGATGCATCTTCTTAGTTCAGTCTGATTTACTTCGTTGTTGATCTCGCGAGAGTACAGATTTCTGAAACTTCGCTAATTTAGATTTCAGTTCGTTGTCTAGTTTCCATGTGTCTTTGTCGTCTCGGTACATGTTAAATACGGATCTGACAGCCTTAAATTCGCAGATCGTGTCTCACAGTAACACACCTCTTCAATTAGCTTCACTATTCTGAATTCTAGCACTCATTTTACCCAGAATTTGCGTATGTGACGATCACGTGTTCGAGGTTTATGAGACTCGGTAAAGGTCATTTTTACTCAATCTCCTGGTAAAACTTCCAAATTAGTTTCAGAACCTCTTCTATGGTGCAACTAATAAGAATTTATTTTTATCGGTGAATTCTTGTTCACTTCCTTTGTGCATTCAAGCCTAGGGAACGACCGTTTCCCAACCACTATCATACTAGTGAAGTTTTTCATTACTCTTATATTTGTCCTGAATTTCTATTACATTGTCGCCGATGAAAGATTCCTCTGGCACCCCCATAATTAATAATTAATGACAAATTGTAGTGGGTTCACGAAGACGCAGTTGTAAATGTTTCTTTGTAGTTCAGCCGAGAGTGTTATGGAGAACAGCAACCATCACTCATTTATTAGTTGTTTAGCTTATTGTTTTGTTCAGCTGTCCTTGAATACAGGTGATGTTTTTGCCAGAGCGCATGCTTACGTATTCCCACGCAGACGTCGGTTTTAGTCCTCCTGCTATCCATTCTGCAACAGATAAATATGGCCAATTTATTTATTTAATATTTATTTAACTGTCTTAATTATGCAGAACACACAGCTGTGGTACTGACGCTCTGCCGCTGTCGACAAATTTTGTGGCTGCGTCGTTAATGAATGTATCGAGAATCATGTAAGGGATCCGTCGACAAGTCGTGATTGCAGCTTCAGGCATATTAGGCAATGATAGCCCGATTTCTGATTAAGAAGACGAACGAGATAAGCTGCTCTCATGGCGGGGAAGCTGCGGCGCACATCTCCACCACGAACTGAGCACGAATACAGCTAGCCGTAGGGCTGGGGAGAGCAGGCGTGTAGTGCAAGACCGCCACGCATACGACTGCGGAAAGCATGTGTGGTCCACTCTTCAAGCTGACCAGCTGTCTCACAAATAAGTTTCAACGGAGAACACAGGACACTGCGCAGCTTTGGTGTTCTTATACATCGAACTTGTCTTCGATAAATTATGGTAAAATGACCTACACCACAAGCTTGCTACCATGGGCCTACGAACCAAAACGGTCACAATAATTAAACTGCAAAACACAAATCATACATACAGTGTTGATGTCGATGACCAAAAGAATCCTGCACAACTCAGGAAGCAGTCTCCCAAGATACTATAGTTTTACTTCGTTCATTATATGTAGCACATTTAGCCAATTGACAACGAACAGCACACTGGACTCGCTCGGGAGGACGACGGTTCAATCCCGCGTCCGGCCATCCTGATTTAGGTTTTCCGTGATTTCCCTAAATCGTTCCTGGCTAATGCCGAAATGGTTCCTTTGAAAGGGCACGGCCGACTTCCTTCCCCGTCCTTCCTTAATGCGATGAGACCGATGACCTCGCTGTCTCGTCTCCTCCACCAAACAACCAAACCAAACCACCAACGAACGCAGCGCCGTTATCCTTAGAAGCGATAGAAATAGCAAACGGCAGCTGGGAATTGGCCTCGATCTCGTAAAAACTTGAAAAATGCCCTCAGGGGCGCAGCATTCGTTAGCTGGGAACAGGCTAAGCGACCTGGAATTCCTCAGCTGGTACTGGTGAGCGCCGCCAGTACTCTGTCACCATAAGCTCTGGAAGTGCTTCAGCGACCAGGATGCAGCACATTGGTGGAACGTCGGGTGTCACAGGGAATGAGGACCTTGGCTTAACCGCACAGATAGCGACCACGGTAAAACTTCTATAAAAAAACTTCAGTCTGAAGATGTGCTGTGTGTCGGTGAGAAGCAAGGCTGTTACGATGGAACATTCATTAGCGGCCAACCTTGTGGGGATCCCCCTGCGGGTTCGGGGGTTAGAATAGGCCCGCGGTATTCCTGCCTGTCGTAAGAGGCGACTAAAAGGAGTCTCACATGTTTCGGCCTTATGTGATGGTCCCCTCTCGGGTTCGACCTCCATCTTTCTAAATTTTTCCGAAGAGCGAGCCAATTGGGGAAGGGCGCCTTACGTGGTGCACTGTATCCGTCATGCATTGAGACCTTTAGCCGGCTTTTTCGTCGTTGCAATGGTGTCCCGCTCGTTTTCCATCTCTTGGGCGAGGATACGTCCCTGGGTACGATTACCACGCTGCACACTGCAGTGTTGCTTTTAACTGCGACGACGACCTTGGACAGTTTTGCACCTAACATCCAGCATGGTAGCCAGTCCGTTGTGGTGGGGCCGCCGTGTACCCTCTTGATTGTAGCCCACTGACAACACAGGGATCGCTCTACTGATGCCTGCGCCGTTAACTCCCCACATATGCCAAGGACTAGATGCCCATCTCCTTGGGGCATCAGGACTCCCGGCAATGGCCGTCCTGCCAGGTGGCTATTGCTGCGGCTGGGTGGCGCCCGTGGGGAGGGCCCTTGGTCGGAGTAGGTGGCATCAGGGCGGATGACCAGCAATGAAGCGTGGTACATCATCTCTCGCTGGTGGTCCTCCACCAGCAGTCTCTAAGCGATCGAGGTCTAACCTCAACGGCAGGAAATACGAACCACGATCATTTCCCTCCCTGGCCACTCCATGGGAGGAATGTATGGCAAAAGAAGGCAGTGGAGACTACTCACCCCGGTTCCTTGTGTGTACGCGAGTTGATGGGGAATCGTTTATGTCAATCAAGCCCCAATTTTTTTGTGGAGCATTTAGAGGACAAGTTCGGGGAGGTGGAGGGCTTGTCCAAGATGCGCTCTGGTTCTGTGCTCATCCAAACGGCATCCTATGCCCAGTCACGGAGGTTGCTCAATTGTGACAAGTTGGGGGATGTTTCAGTTAGCATCACGCCGCATAAGAGTCTCAACATGGTCCAGGGTATTATATTCCACAGGGATTTCTTCTGCAGTCCGACGATGAATTACGCGCCAACCTCGAACGACGAGGTGTTCACTTCGTCCGGCGCGTCCATCGGGGTCCGAGGGATAATCAGGTGGCCACCGGTGCCTTCATCTTGGCCTTTGAAGGTGATGTCTTACCCGAAAAGGTTAAGGTGATGGTGTACCTTTGTGATGTGAAGCCATATATCCCTTCTCCGATGCGGTGTTTTAAATGCTGGAAGTACGGGCACATGTCATCTCGCTGTACTTCCAGCATCACATGTCGGGATTGTGGACGTCCTTCACATCCTGATACTCCAAGTGCCCCGCCTCCTATCTGTGTTAACTGCGGAGACCACCATTCCCCCTGCTCGCCGGACTGTAGGATCTTCCAGAAAGAAAGGAAGATAATGGAATATAAGACTCTGGACCGCCTGACCTACACCGAGGCAAGGCGGAAATATGAGCGGCTACATCCCGTGCCCATGACATCCACCTATGCCGCTGCTGCAACAGCGGTTCGATCCTCTCCCGTGTCGTCACGTACTGTTGCCTCTCAGCTATGTCACAATGAACCGGCCCCCTTGGTTGTGGAGGGCACTTCCCCCTCTGTTGCTCCATCTACTCCAGGAGCAACACCACCCCAACCATCGGGGACATTCGTCCCCCCTTCCCAGCCGGAGACGCGTGAGGCTTCTTCGGCAACTCTAGCCAGGAAGGGGTCCCTTGGGGCCCTCCCTTCCCAGGCTTTGCCCACTGTCAAAGCGGACACCCGCAAAGTTTTGAAACAACAACCGGTCGCTGGTCATAGGTCATCACGGTCGTCGTCCATCCCTGAGACTGATCCAGTGGGGCCCTCCCAGCCAGACCCTCGAAAGGCACAGCGTGCGAAGCAGTTGAAAAAAAAAGGCTCCCAAGCATCCTGCCATTGCGGTGGCACCTGTCCCACTGCCACCTTCAAACTCTGCGTCTGAGGTGGAGATACTGGCGTCCGCTGAGGACCTCGATCTCGCCAGTCCCTCCGACGCCATGGAAAGCACTAGCACAGGTGCTCAATTGGAGGCAGCAGGTGACCCAGCGGCGTAATCTGCCTTCCCCGTCCCGTCACGCCTTTCCCAGCCATGGCCAATACCATCCTCCAGTGGAACTGCAGCGGTTTCTTCCACCATCTAGCTGAGCTCCGACAACTTATCAGCCTTCACCCTTTCTTCTGCATTGCTCTCCAGGAAACTCGGTTTCCAGCAATGCGAACCCCCGCCCTCCGTGGCTATCGGGGTTATTATAAGAACCGAGCAGCTTATGAAAGGGTGTCTGGTGGCATCTGCATATATGTCCTTCACACTATGCACAGCGAGTCTGTCCCTCTCCAGACGCCTTTAGAGGCTGTCGCTGTACGGGTGTGGACGCCACAGGCTGTTACCGTCTGCAGTCTTTACCTTCCACCGGATGGTGATGTCTCGCAGCATGTCCTGGCTGCACTGGTTGCCCAATTGCCGCCACCTTTCTTGCTATTGGGCGACTTCAACGCCCATAACCCTCTGTGGGGTGGGTCAGTGGCAACAGGTCGAGGCGCCATCGTTGAGCATTTATTGTCGCAGCTCGATCTCTCGCTGTTAAATGATGGTGCCTTCACACACTTCAGTGTGGCGCATGGCACCTACTCCGCCATTGACCTTTCCATCTGTAGCCCTCGCCTCTTACCGTCTCTCCAATGGAGTGTGCATGACGACCTATGTGGTAGTGACCACTTTCCGATCTTTCTGTCACTACCACAGCGTCACTCTTCTGGGCGCCCTAGCAGATAAGCTATGAATAAGGCTGATTGGGACTTGTTCTCCTCCACTGCCGCTATTGAGCCTCTCTCTACTGATGACATTGATGCGGTGGTTACATCGGTCACCACCGGCATCGTTACTGCCGCCGAATCTGCCATTCCCCGTTCTTCTGGGTCCCCTCGGCGGAGGGCTGTGCCTTGGTGGTCGCCTGAGATCGCTCAAGCGATTAAAGATCGCCGGCGGGCGCTCCAGCGTCACAAGCGACATCCCTCCACAGACCACCTTATCGCCCTCAAGCGGCTGCGTGCGCGGGCCCGCCTCCTTATCCGCCAGGGCAAGAAGGAGTGCTGGGAGCGGTATGTGTCCACCATTGGCCTCCATGTCACTCCATCGCAGGTCTGGGCCAAGATTCGACGCGTCTACGGCTATCGGACCCCTGTCAGCGTCCCTGCGCTCTCACTGAATGGCGCAGTTTGTACTAACTCCGACGTCATTGCAAACCGCTTGGCAGAGCATTTTGCTATGAGTTCCGCTTCTGCGAATTACCCCCAGGCCTTCCGCTCCATTAAAGAGCGGATGGAACGTCGGAACCTTTCTTTTCTCACAAACACTTCTGAATCCTACAATGCTCCATTCAGTGAGTGGGAATTTCACAGTGCCCTTGCCGCTTGCCCTGATACCGCTCCCGGGCCCGATCGCATCCACTGTCAGATGCTGGAACATCTTTCAGTGTACTGCAAGCGACGCCTCCTCGACCTTTTCAACCGTCTCTGGGTCGAGGGTGAGTTTCCGTCGCAATGGCGGGAGGGCATTGTCATCCCCGTTTTGAAACCGGGCAAGAGCCCTTTGGAGGTGGACAGCTACTGCCCCATTAGCCTCACCAACGTTCTTTGCAAGCTTCTCGAACGGATGGTGAGCCGGCGCTTGAATTGGGTACTGGAGACTCGGGGCCTTCTGGCTCCGTCTCAGGGTGGGTTCCGTAAAGGCCGCTCGGCCGCCGACAATCTGGTGAGCCTAGAGTCGGCCATCCGTACTGCCTTTGCCCGCCGTCAGCACCTGGTCGCTGTCTTTTTCGACATGCGGAAGGCATACGATACGAAATAGCGTCATCACATCCTTTCTACGCTTCATGGATGGGGTCTTCGGGGCCCTCTGCCGATTTTTATCTGCAATTTCCCGTCGTATCGTACCTTCCGCGTGCAAGTCGCAGCCTCCTATAGTTCCTCCCACGTCCAGGAGAACGGCGTGCCACAGGGTTCTGTTTTAAGTGTCTGCCTGTTTTTAATAGCCATTAACGGGCTCGCTGCGGCCGTGGGAAATTCTGTCTCCGCTTCTCTGTATGCTGACGACTTCTGCCTTTACTACAGCTCTATTGGCATTGCAGCTGCTGAACGTCAGCTACCGGGCGCAATCCGCAAGGCGCAGTCTTGGGCTGCAGCGCATTGTATTCAGTTTTCGGCTGCCAAAACCCGCGTTATACATTTCTGCCGGCGCTGAATGGTCCATCCTGAGCCGCGGCTTTCTCTTCACAACGAACGTCTTGCTGTGGTGGAGACCCACAGGTTTTTGGGGGTGGTTTTCGATGCCCGGTTGACTTGGCTGCCTCATATCCGGCAGCTCAAACAGGCGTGTTGGCGGCATCTAAACGCTCTGAGATGCTTGAGCCACACCCGCTGGGGCGCCGACCGATCTACCCTGTTGCGGCTCTACCAGGCGTTAATCCAGTCCCGTCTGGATTATGGGAGCCTGGCTTATGGCTCAGCATCCCCATCTGCGTTACGGGTGCTGGACCCAATTCTCCACAGCGGGATACGCCTTGCCACTGGTGCTTTCCGCACCAGCCCTGTGGACAGCGTACTAGTGGAGGCAGGTGTCCCTCCACTGCGGTTACGACGCCAGCGTTTGCTGGCCGCTTATGCTGCCCATGTTCTATGCTTGCCCGGGCATCCAAACTATCGTCTCCTGTTCCCGCGATCGGTCGTCCATCTGCCAGAACGTCGGCCCCGGTCTGGTAGTACAATCGTGGTCCGCGTCAAAGAGCTTCTCTCTGGGCTTCAGGTTTTCACTGTTCCACCTCCTTTCCGGGCCACTTTGCATACACCCCGATGGTGTGTTCCTCGCCCTTGCCTTCGGCTCGGCACAGGGCCCGAAGGACTCAGTCCCTCCAGAGGCCTTCCGCCGCCGCTTTTATTCCATCCTGGCCACGTATCAGGGCTCTGGCATTGTTTACACTGACGGTTCGATGGTTGCTGGTCGTGTCGTGTATGCGTTCACTCTAGGGGACCATTCCGAACAACGTTCCTTGCAGGATGGCTGCAGCGTTTACACTGCTGAGCTGGTCGCCATCTTTCGTGCCCTAAAGTATATCCGCTCCTGCTCAGGTGAGTCCTTCGTTATCTGTAGCGATTCCCTGAGCGGTTTACGAGCTCTCGACCAGTGTTTCCCTCGTTCTTGTCTGGTGATGGCTATCCAAGAGTCCCTGCATACTCTTGCCCGTTGCGGCCGCTCTGTGGTCTTTGTGTGGTTCGCCGGTCATGTTGGTATCCCGGGCAATGAACATGCTGACCGCCTGGCGAAAGAGGCCACGAGTAAATCATCTCTGGATGTTGGCCTCCCAGAGACTGATTTGCGGGCAGTCCTCCGCCGAAAAGTTGTTGCGCTTTGGGACGCTGAATGGCGCAATCTGACCACGCCCAACAAACTCCGTCCAATCAAGGCGACGACGACTGTGTGGCGGTCGTCCATGCGGGTCTCCCGCAAGGAGACTATTGTCCTCTGCCGGCTGCGCATTGGGCACAGTCGGCTGACGCACGGCCACTTATTACGCCGTGAGGACGCACCTCTATGTCGCTGCTGCTCCGTTTTATCTGTGGTCCATATTTTATTGGAGTGACCGCTTTTTGATGTGCTCAGGCAGTCGTTCGCACTGCCTGACACGGTCCCTGCCCTTTTATCTGATGACTCTGCTATGGCTGACTTAGTTTTACGTTTTATTCGGGCAGGGGGTTTTTATCATTTAATCTAAGTGTTTCTGTTTTATCTTATTGTTTTGTGTTGATTCTGGCCTTTGGCCTCCGGTTTTAAACTGATTTTTTAATGTGTTTTAAGTGGTTGGCTTTTCCTTTTTTTATTTCTATGGTCGGCCAACCACCGTCACACTCTGTGTGATTTTAGTTCGTTTTGTCTGGTCTTTGTCTCAGTTTCTCTTGTTCTGTTTCGTCTGTGCTCTATACTGTTACTCGTTTTTCTTCTCTGTGGGTGTTTTTAGTACTTGGAAAAAGGGACCGATGACCGTAGCAGTCTGGTCCCTTTAATCCCACAAACCAACCAACCAACCTTGTGGGGAGCTGCCGCATCATAGATGTGTAAGGCTTAGCTAGGCACCTGCTGCTCTATCCGGGTTGACCACCTAGTTGCTCATGGGACTAAGTTCGACACTTTGAAATTTTCCGCTTCTCCGAGGGCAATGGGTGGACCCTTGGTAGGTACCAACAAGCTTGTTACGTCCAGAAGGGTTTAGAGGGAATTTCATGTACGTTAATATCTGTTTAGGTATTGCATAATGGGACACTGTTGGTTGAAACCCTGAGTTCCCAACAAAAGAAAAACCTACAGAAACTCACCAAAATCCATGGTGAATGTGTCACTGAAACTGAACTCCATGACACCTTCAAATACAGTGTTGTGATGTGCAGGGATATGGTGGACATTCCCAAAAACGGATGTAAAGTTGAATGGGTCCAAGAATGCAGCGTTGACTTCCAAAACCCAATGAAAAATGTGGATGTGGATCTAGTTAATTGAGGCTCGCTTATACTTACTTTTAACAGTACAAAATTTCCAGAGCATGTCAAAACAGGTTTCCCTAACCTAAGCATGCGGCCTTGTGTCCCCAACCTCATGCGATGTTTCAAATGCCAGCGTTTTTGGCGTACTACTTTTGTGTGTCAGGAAGAGGCCACTTGTGCCAATATGGTGAGGCTGCCCACGAAGGAGTCGCTTGTTCACCTCCTTTGAAGTGTGTGAATTGCTATGGGATCACCCTGCCAAGAGTAGGGACTGCAGAGTATGTCTTGACGAATGGAAGATGTAAGAGCTTGAATGGTGAGGCGAAAAATATTTATGAAATCACGCTGCTTTCAACATTCGCTACCCGTTTTGCTCCTGCTCTTGAACAGCCTGTTCAGACGGAGGTTGCTGGTGTCAGAACTACAGTCTACACTTTTATGTCTCCAGCCTTGTCATCAAATACGGAGTGTCTATGAATCCTTCGTACTCGGTTTGCTAGACAATCAAATCGAACAAGTCATGTTAATGAGTTTTATTGCAAAATTCAAAGAGACAATACTTAACTTTTCAATCACACTGATGTGTCGCAAGAAAAGGGCGACATACAAAATAAGCAACTTTCTTCATCATAAACAATTCCAAGCCTGTGCTACTTAGGTAGTACAAGCAAAGTAACTAGTGTCGATGCTGCTATAGAACTCGCTAATCTTGAAACTACTGTTCAACTGGAGCGTCAACAGTAGGTCGCGACGCTTATGTCCTCTTCACGTAGGGGCCGCTGCTGTTGCGTTGTCGTCCTGGGGAGGGGTCTGTCTGTGTGCCATTGGCTGACATCTTCTCACAGCCATCTCTTCTCTATCGTTCGCGACTGGTGTGCCGGTGCTTGACTGTACACTGCAGCATAAACAGCATAAGAAGGTCTTTGACAGCCTGCAGCAATGTTTCCAGCTTGCAACTACAGAGTGCCATCACCTGCAAGCGAAAACAGTAGCCATCTACAGAGCTGACATCACTAAGACGTTTCCATAGAGACATTTACAAAATTATGCTACCTGGTCTGCTGCAGTTACTTCAAAGCGCATACCTTCCATATGATCAATAGAGAAACCCATGATTACCAATGTTGCAGAGCTCTGTCGCTCTCCAAAGGTTCAGTGTGGGTCACTATCTAGTACTGCCACTACGACTTCAGTTGTTGTGGCTCCAAAAACTCCTCATGCAAAAAGATGCTAAGCCAAAAGCAAAACATAAATCGCTGACAAGTTATCTGACGACGTCAGCTTCAATCTGTCTGATGTTCTCACAATCCTTATTTAGAGCCGATGGACCTCGATGTTGACCTCATTTCGCGTCAAGACTGAGACTACACCCACTACAGGCTCCTCTCCCAAGGTGGGAAGACTGGATTAAAATGCTACCCAAGTGATAAATGGCTCCTATACTACAGTGGAACATTAATGGATCCAGGACATATGTGTGAAAAACTGAAACTCCGAGCACATGAACGCCCTCTGTGTTCGTAGCAAATGCAGTTTAAAGCGTCTAATGCCCCTTTACTGCAGCCTTATAGCCTTCATTAAGATGACCTGATTGGGGAGATGGCCGACGGGTTTCTATGTTTGTCAATAATACACACACGTCCTATGCACTCGCCCTGGTTGTTAACCTGCAAGCAATTTTGGAGGATCACTGTTTATACGATCTATTTACTTCAACAAAATGCAACAGACTCTACAGTTCTACTAGAACAACTCCCCTACAATTCCTCCTACTGGGAGGCTTCAATGCCCATATTGTATAGTGATGTTCGACCTCTTCTCTCCCCCTGGGTCTATTTTTAGAGAGCCTCATGACATCTCACAAGTTGTGCATCCTCAACACAGGCATTCCCACTATTTCTATGCTGTTAATGGGTCCTACTCAGCCATCAGCCTCTCTGCCTGTTCTCCAACTCATGGCCTATGTTCAGTGGGAAGTCACTGGTGACTATAATTCCAGTGACCATACTGGATGGATCTCTCTCTGAAAGGACCCAGTCATGATCGATAATCAGCAGAGCTGACTGGACGCTGTTCAGCTCGCTGACTGTGTTTAAATGGGGCAACAGCATCCAGGAGCGGGTCGATCCCATCACATGAGTGACCTACCATACAGCTAACGTCTCCACCCCAAAGTCTTCAGGTCACCATCGGAGGCAACCAGCTGCTTGGTGGATTGTGATGTGTGCCCTTTAGTAGTCTGGCTCAAAGTGTGGCTCTGCCATGGTTTAAATGCCGCCCAACGGCCCAAAATCTCGCAGCCTTTCGAGTGGGAAGGGACAAGGCTCAATGCATCATCAAGGAGAACCAGAAAAGTTTATGCAAAGAGTTCCTGGGTCCTATAAAGCGTTCCACTTGATCTAAAAACGTATGAGAAACCATCAGGACGATTTACACTTAAACACAGTCGTATACTAATACCAGTAGTAATGAAACAAGGTTGTCTCGAAACAACACCCACAGAGAAAGGCCACTTCCCAAACTCGTAGATAGAGGCAGGTTTGATAACTACTCCTTACATCAGATAAGGATTCACAGCAGTGGATGGAGCTCACCTTAATGAGCTGTATAGCTATCCATAATCCAGTCTGGATGTCGGAGATCAGGCAACTTCTTAGTCGCTCTCAGTATGGATTCATAGTTAGATCCACTGCTGACGATCTGCACTGATAGAGATGGTTGTCCAGCAGGCTTTCCTACGTAGACATCACTATCTCGGTGCATTTTTTGTCAGTAAGGCGTAAAATGTACAACACTACTTGGAGACACAGTATTCTAGGTCATCTCCAACTATGGAGCTTCCATAATCACCTCTCTATCTTTATCTGGTCCTTCCCGTCTAACTGATTTTTTTGTGTCCTGAGAGGGTGACGAGCTGTCATGTGTTTTTGAGCAGAAGAATGGTGTTCCTCAATTCAGTGTTTTAAGTGTTACCGTCTTTACAGTAGCTATAAACGCCATCACATCTACGGTAGAGAGTCCTGTACAATGCTGCTCATTTTTGGACAATTTTGCGGTTTTCTGTTGATCCTCCAGTGATGCAACGGCGACTAGTCAGTTGCGTAATAGGATGACCGGAGCGGGTGACATGGTCGGGGCGACATGCTGATACGCGCAGCCCAGGGAACGCGACGCCTTGCTCGATCAGCGGCAGGTGGTAGGAGGTTAGCAGGACGAGGCCTGGCCTATCTTGCCTCCTGCAGACGCTGCGGCTCGTGATGACGCCAGGAGTCGCCGGTGCAGCAGCGGGCACCGCCCTCTGCCGGCTGGTCCTCGGGGACAGCGTCACTGATGACGACGACGTAACAGCGACTGAACGCCCAATCGGTCGAACCGATGCCAACGCCCATCTCTGATGCGCTTAAATAGTGCAGACCGCTGCTGAATCTGCCGGTTACGCGGCGCTGTGTTTATTAGAATGTTCTCGATGAGTTGGCTAACGCAACCGCGCCACACGTGGCCCGCGCCTGCGTAATTCTGCTAATGCTGCTTTCTGGCTGTTGATGGCTGCTGCGCACGTACACACATACCGACGCTCGTTGCCAAACTGTGTCACCTGCAGAACGCGACGGCCAGCCTTCGTCCGCCGTCTGCCGTGAGGCTGGCACATCGCGCACTGAAACACACTAAATCCAATTTCGCACCATATTTCCTTAAAATAACCCCTTGTCCTCTACAGTTGCTCCCTCGTACGAAAAGAATTCGTCCCCGAATTCAACCAAAAAGTCAAAACAACTACAGTTCACTTCACAAACACCACAAAATGCGATTGATTCACTATTTACACTGATTTCATTCACCCCTATGCTCCGTTTAACCTTTGTTCATAAACATTACTCAGTGTTCTGCTGCAGTGCCTCACAACTATTCAGTGATTTTGTCTGGACCCTTAGGATAAAGGTTGGAAGTGGCGGGATTTGGGCTACCTTCCTGTTGAGCCGATAGTACACTAATCCTATGACAAAGATAAAAATACAGGTGGCGGTGGTTGATGATCCAATAACTAGAGAGCGTTGCTTATGCTCATTACGGTACTCATGCACTAGTTGAAAAAGATGTTCCATAGTTATACGTCCATCCTGAGCTGCTAGCATCCGGTCCAAAGAGGCGAGCAAAGTCGGGTCTAACGCGCTATTCAAAAGAGTGACATTATCTTTCGTGACGAATAGCACCGGTTGGTTGGGCACATAGATCAATGTGCGTGTTATATTCATGATAGTAGCTCCAGTAACCATGGCTGGTAAACGGAAAGTTGGCCCTGAAATGTCACACTGTGTGCCGTTAATTAATAGTCCCTGCCCCTGCAATTCTATCCTTTGCGTACTCCCTTGCTTACCTGCTCGTAACAAACGCAAATAACGACTGTGTTTTCCATTGCTGAAGATACCGAATGTGGAACCACTTGCTGAAAGAACTGCACCGTGCCTGCTATAATTTCCTGAGGGCACTCCGCGACTGGTTCTTGAGAGCGGAATAGAGAATAGTCAGAAGATTTGGGAACAGCGTGTAACAATTTCGCGGGGCGGATGGTAACTGGAACTGTTCAACAACGCAGCAAGTCTTGTGCAGTGAGGAACACATGAGCTTGTCTGTTACATGCCACTAACAGTATTTCCCGTACGGTTAATTGTACGAATTTCTGCAAAATTTCCCACTTCACTGGATACGTATGCAAGGCGTAACATTCAAATTTACAATCCTTACATGTTAATGGTATTATGATATGAATTCTCAGCAGGGCCCCCGTCCGCGTACTGGTAACAGTGGCCATTTTGTAGTACAGAGATAAGTGTTCGTCAGTAGTTCCATGGATGCTGGCAATTCCGATTGAACTCTCCGTAATCCTTCCCAAAGTTGTTCCAAAGGTAACAGTACCGGGGATAGGTACCCACACATTGCGTGCAACAAAGCCTCCTGTAGTTTCGTGGCTTCTATGCATGCTTCCGTAATACTATCAGCAAGAAAACGGAGCAGCTTAGCGATTATCAGCTGTGAATCGATGTTATCCAACCGGTACTTGATTATACTCAAGTCGTGATTGGTTGTGTCGGCTGTGGCCTTAATGTGGGACATCAAGGTCGCGGCCAAAGCTCGTATTGTTAACTACATCTTTCTAAAAGCTCTCTAATTGGGTTGTGTGAAGATATAGCATTCCCTGGTTGCTATTCACATTATCCTGTACCTGCCGTAGCGTATCATTAATACTTTTAATATCTTCCGCGTCAGCGGTGCCAAAAACAGTCTTCAGGATACCGCCACCAGCGTCTAACCGTCCTCTTTTCCTATGAATGTGCGGGATTAGCCCTGCACTTAGCCGCAACTGAGCTTGAAAGCGTGCAAAAGCTGATCGTAGTAGGTGATATTCCCCCTGTGTCATTAAACCTTGACTGATTAGCCACCATGGAATGAAGCTCATTAAATGTATCCTCTAATTTACAGATTTCGTCTTCAGCCGCCCAAATATTACAGTCCACCCTTAAGGTCTATTGGTGTCCCGACATAATTACGTCCACTTGCCGCGAAAACAAAACACCACTTGATATAGGACGTACCTTCAAGGCTTACCAGAACGTCACGCCTCCTGAGAAACACAAGGAAAACAACTCACATTAGCTCTTCCATTTTATGCGTGGCCTAAGAGCATAATAGCATGTCTGATCACTTCCACAATTAACTTGGTTCTCTTGTTTATCTACTCCTTTCTTATTATTTTTCTTATATTCATCTTTCTCTCCACTAGAAGTTACTGCAGACAATGAATGAAGTTCCTCAAAATTCCCTTGAAAGGCCTGATTCGGCTCACATGCACAATAGTAGGGCGAGTTGGAAGCTGTAATTTTACGTTCACCTGCGATGTCATCTCGATCACCTGGAAAGGACCTTGATAACGGGATACACATTTTTTCGTTTTGCCTTTTGGCACACACAGATTATTCATCATCACCCATTGTCCTACATGATATTTGGGTAAAGCCGCCTTTCTATTGTGAGCTTTGTCCTGTCTCTCTAACGCTTTAGTGTTCATTTTTTTCACCTGCCAGCAGACTGTTTTCAACTTTGTGGATAAATCTTTAACAGCCGAAATATCTGTTCCTGTTGAGGCATCTTCTGACCGAACAGTGCTTCATACGGAGACAATCCTGTACTTTCATGCACTTTTGAGTTACACGCCACGGTTACAAACGCCAATAGGGTATCACACTTGTTGTGTTGTGAATTTACATAATAACTTAACATCTTACCTATTGTGCGATGAACTCTCTCGGTCCGACCATTAGCCTGTGGGTGTAACGTGTTCATTCTCAATTTCTTTACATGCAACAACTTGCATAGCTGTTTCGTCAAATCAGACATAAAGTTTGTCCCCTGATCTCTAATTATAGTTTCAGGTGTACCGAATTTTAATATCCATTGATGTACCATGGCGTTAGCCACTGTTTCAGCTCACTGGTACGGAATAGCTGTCATAGACACATAGCGCGGAAAATTAACTATTATTGTTAAAACATAGCGATTGCCCACTGGTGTTCGCAGAAATGGTCCTAAGACGTCTAAGCCAAGTAATTGAAAATGTCTATCTGCATCCTGTAGTCGTCGCAACACAATTTTCTGGTGATTCATTCCGCCCGTTGAGCACACAGAATGCAATTCTTTATGTACTGATAGACATCTTGACTACGCGTTGACCACCAATAACTCTGTGCTACCCTCCTTTCCATTGCTCATCGACCCGAATGACCAGAAAACGTTGAATCATTTGCTTGCCTTATAATGCCGCTTCGCAATTTTTCTGGTACGACTATGCGTGGACTGTTCCTACTTTTATGGTACAATATCCCGTCTTCCACGATGAACTGTCGCTGCGAGGTGAATCATTGACAGTCTGTGTCAGCGGTTTGTGCCTCCTCCCATTCGTTCTCATTTATTCTTGTGCATTCCATGGCGCATACTTTACGACTCGGACCATCCACGTTTCCGTGCGATTTACCCAGTCGATGAATCACTTCAAAATCGTATTCACTAAGACGCAAAGCCCACTTAATTAATCTACTGGTTGGGTCTTTGAGCCCTAACAGCCACTTAAGTGCTGCATGGTCAGTAATCACCTTGAAACATCGTCCATACAAATAACACCGGAAATAGGTTATTCCGAAAATTTATGCCAATAACTCCTTCTCAGTTGATGAGTAATTTTTTTCTGCATTGTTTAGCTGTCTGGAAGCATATGCTATCGGTTGTTCCTTCCCATCTATTACCTGGGATAATAAAATACCCAAAGCAAAATTGCTAGAGTCACAAGATAATATAAGCTGTTTACTAAAATCTGGTAAACCCAAAACTGGACTAGATGTTAAGAAATATTTTAACTTTTGAAAAGCCTCTTCGCATTCTGCTGACCAGTGAAATTTTGCTCCCTCCTTCAACAACTGTGTGAGGGGTCTTCCAATTTCCGCAAATTTTGGAATATACCTCCTGTAAAATTTGCCGAGACCTAAATAAGACTGCAACTCTTATATTTTTGTAGGTGTCGAAAAATTCATTACCACCTCTACAAGTTTTGGATCCGTGCGGACACCCCCCTGTCCTATAATATGACCTAAATAACGGACTTCTTGCAACAAAAAATGACATTTTTCCATACGAAGAGTTAACTGCGCTGCTTTCAGACGATCGAAAACTTCGCGCAAACGGCGCACATCTTCTTGCACTTCCTTTGAGAAAACAATTATGTTGTCCAAATATACCATACACTGATTAGGTTTCAGCCCTCGTGACACGCTATGTAGTAACCGGAGCATTTTTGAGTCCGAAAGGCAGTCGCCAATACTGAAAATGACCTGTCTTTGGTCGGTCTTCTGGGGCGACCTCCAACTGGTGGTACCCACCTCGGAGATCCAAGGTCGTGAAGTACCGACACTGACCCAAATTATCCAGAGATTCAGTGATATTAGGCATTGGGTATGCATCCAATACAGTTTCTTGATTCAGAAAATCATGATCACAACAAAAACGATATGCCTTACCCCCATCTGGTGAATTTTTACCCACTATTACTACAGGAGCGGACCAGGGACTACTGCTGGTTTCTATTATCCCATCCCTAAGCAGTTGATTAGTAAATTCTTCCATGACAGGCTGTAAACTTTGTGGAACACGATATGGACGTTTATACACCGGTGCTTCATTCCCAGCGGGGATGTAATGCTGAACTAACGGTGATGTGTCGGCAGCTGGGCCAACACCTTGTAGATAGAGGTGGCTAAAAAGGCACGCTAGACTAACGCAGACGGGCGTGAAGTACTGGAACAGGATACGTAATTAATGCTATGAAGAAAAGTACGTAGCTGGTATAATACTTATCTTTAATCAATCATTGTGGTACATCGCACAAAGGAGACTTTAATTACAATCACTGTAAGGCTAATGGCGCCTTGCTAGTTCGTAGCCATTAACTTAGCTGAAGGCTATTCTGTCTCTCGGCTAATGAGAGAGAAAGGCTTCGTACGTCTAGTCGCTAGCTCTGTCGTCCGTACAACTGGGCTGAGTTCTAGTCAGTCTCTCGAGACCTGCCTTGTGGTGGCGATAGGTTTGCGATCACACAGTGGCGACACGGGGGTCCGACATGTACTACAGGACCGCGGCCGATTTAAGCTACCACCTAGCACGTGTGGTGTCTGGCTGTGACACCAAATTCCTCCCCCGCAAATCGGCGAACGGTCGTGAGATAAGGCTTCCGTCCGCCGTGGGGAGGACCCCATGTTGACGTATGTGATGAGGTGGGGAGCCTAACAACAGGCGAGGCTGTGCCACCCACACCCAGCCATTCGGTCCGAGGGGAGCTAGGAAACGCCTGAAAACCTAGTCCAGGGTGCACGTCAACATGCGGTGTATGCGCCCGTAAAGAGACAGGAGGGGCCGAAGGGTCGACCTCCATGTGGTCGGAGAATCCGACGCGCGATGACGACATCTGGTCCGGAGCTGGCAAGAGTTCCATGGCGGAGGACAGCTGGTCACGGGAAGCGATCGGCGGCGCGTGACCCAGGGAGGCGCGTGGCGGCTGCAGCGAAGCGTCCACTGCGGGCGGCGCCGGAGGCGGCTGCGGCGGCTGCGGCGGCTGCGGCGGCTGTGGCGGCTGCGGCGGCGGCGCGACGCCATGAGGCAAAACGGAAGGCAGCGTCGGTAACACCTGGGGATGAGGCGAGCCAGTAGATGGGTCCCCAGGGTGCTGACCTGACGGCTCCGTCGCGGAAAGCAGACGGGGAGCGGCAGAACCCGGGCGACGACAGAGGCGCAGCTGATTGAGATGCCGACGCACCTCACCAGAGGCCCCCAAAACCAAATACATCGCGCGGCCGAGGCAGCGAAGAATGCGCCCTGCGAGCCAACGCCGTGAACCGCGATAGGTGCGATAGAAGACAACGTCGCCAGGAGCAAAAGCAGGAGTCTGCCGCTGCACAGGAACCTGATGCGGCGGATGCAGCAAAGCCATCAAGGTACGATGAGAACGACCATGGAGCAACTCAGCCGGCGAGCGACCATCGCGGGGCTGAGAGCGATACGAGGACAAAAAGAGCAATAATGCGTCCTCCTGAGAATGTGACTCTTTCAATTTCAACATCTGTGACTTGAAAGTCCGGACCAATCGTTCCGCGGCACCGTTTGACTGAGGCGAAAACGGCGCGGACGTCAGATGTTGAATACCATTGGCCTTGCAGAAGGACTGAAATTCTGCGGACATGAATTGTGGGCCATTGTCGGAAACAATAGTCTGCGGAAGACCTTCAATGCAAAAGATAGCAGACAAGGCTTGGATTGCGGCAGAAGACGTCGTGGAAGACATCCGGACAACAAAAGGAAAATTACTGAAAGCATCGACCACAACCAACCATCGAGCATTCCAGAATGGACCAGCAAAATCGATGTGCAAGCGTTGCCAAGGGGAAGTGGCTTTCGGCCATGCAAGGAATTTCCGCGGCGGTGCGGATTGTTGTTCGGCACACGCCACGCAAGAGGAGCACATATTCGTAATCGCAGCATCGATTCCGAACCAAGTACAGTGCTGACGAGCAAGTTGTTTCGTACACACTATACCCCAATGTCCGTGGTGAAGAAGCCGTAAGACAGAGGACTGTAACGAACGTGGGACCACGACTCGGGACTGATCATTATCAGAACGCAACAACAAAACACCACGTCGTACAAAAAGTCTCTCCTTGTGAGCAAAAAATGGGCGAACCAGCGGATCCTCGATCCGTGACTTGGACAAGGGCCATTGCGTAGCAACAAAACGCAAAACGGGAGCAAGGACAGGGTCAGCAGCCGTGGCTGCAGCGACACGACGAAAATCAATCGGAAACGATGCGACCACGTCATCGGTTTCCGCATCAATGAACATGCAAGCAAGTTCGGAAGAATCGAATGCTTTATCCTCAGCAACAGGCAAACGGGACAACGCATCAGCGTTTCCGTGCTTAGCAGTGGACCGATACAAGATATCGTAGCGGTACTGCGAGAGGAAAAGAGACCAGCGAATGAATTTCTGCGCCGTACGCGGAGGTACCGGCTTGTTCGGATGAAAAAGCGATGTCAAAGGTTTGTGGTCCGTGATGATGGTAAAGTGACGACCATACAAGAAATCGTGAAACTTAGTAACACCAAACACGAGAGCTAAAGCCTCTTTCTCTATCTGTGAATAATTTCTTTGCGCAGATGAGAGCAATTTTGACGCAAAGGCAATAGGGCGATCATGCGATCCATCTTTGTGCGCAAGCACAGCACCGATCCCGAAATCCGATGCATCTACCATCAACAAAAGGGGTTTCTGGGGATCGAACGGCGTAAGGCAAGTATGTGAAAGCAACGCCGAATTCAACTGGCGAAAGGCGCGTTCGCATTCCGTCGTCCAGACGAACGGAACACCTTTACGGCGTAAGCGATGAAGCGGAGCTGAAATGGAAGAGGCATGGGGAACATATTTATGGTAGTAATTAATTTTCCCCAACGCACTTTGCAGCTGTTTCAAGTTCTGCGGTGACGGCAAATCCTGTATGGCACGGAGGTGCTCTGGACTCGGATGTATTCCTTGGGCATTGAGGACATGGCCCAGGTAGGGTAAATCCCGAGCAAAAAACACACATTTGTCCTTCCTCAAGCGAAGACCATTTTGTCGCAAGACCTGAAATAATGTTCGGAGATTTTGCAAATGTTCGGCTTCTGTCTTTCCGGAGATCACAATATCGTCCAGATAGTTCGCAGCAGTAGGGACCGACGCACAAATACTTTGTAAATATTGCTGAAACAATGCAGGGGCGGATGCACACCCGAAAGGCAGTCTTTTGAAGCGATACAAGCCAAGATGCGTGTTTACCACCAAGACGCGCTGGGATTCTTCGTCCACAGGTATTTGCAAGTACGCATCTGCTAGGTCCAACTTTGAAAAATATTTTCCCGGGCACAGTTTGTCAAAAATATCTTCCGGGCGGGGCAAAGGAAAAGTAGCAGTTACTAGTTGTGGATTCACAGTTGCTTTGAAGTCCACACAAAGTCTCAATTTTCTGGAAGGTTTTGGCAAAATTACTAAGGGTGAGGCCCAGAGAGAAGCCTGCACACGTTCAATTACACCTTGAGATTCTAATTCGTTTAATGTTCTTGCGATCTCAGCACGCAATGCGTGGGGAACATTGCGAGCCCTGAAAAACTTCGGTTGCGTGTTTGCGTTCAGTTCCAAATGTGCTTCATAGTTCTTAGCGCAACCAAGGCCCGGTGCAAAAATTTCCACAAATTCTTCACATAGACTAGAAACACTGGCGGAAGGCACAGTCTGAATCACTGAGAGGACCTGATTTACTATAGACAAATTAAACAACTGAAATAAATCAAAACCAAACAAGTTCACTGCAGTAGAAGAACGAAGAACGTAAAATGACACAAGTTTTGTTTGTCCCTTGTATGTTGCAAGAAGGCTGCACTGTCCTAACACTGGTATTTTCTGGCCTGAGTAACTATTGAGCTGAACATTTGCGGCACGCAACGGAGGTTTGCCCAGTTGGTTGTACGTGTCGTGATTGAGCAATGAAACTGCAGCTCCGGTATCGAGCTGGAATGGTATCACTTTGCCTGCAAAGTCTAAGTCGACAAAAAGTTTATTGTCCTGCTGACGACAAAAGCGACTGTGTTGTGCAACTGGAACAGACACTGGGACAGAATCACGTGCGACGTGAAGGGACTTCCGTCGACGTCGACGCACACTTTTTGGGGAATGAACACTGTCACCGGACGGGGTGGAATGAACTACATGAATATCCATGGGCGAAGGTTCACGAGCCTGAGTTTCCTTGGTTCGATTCCGGCGCGAAGCAAAGGGCCTGGAATTGGTGTGAGTGTCTGATCTGAGCTTTTTCTGGCAAACACTTTGGACATGTCCTTTCTTATGACAGTAAAAGCAAATAGCTTGGCGTGACGGGCAATTTTCACGCGAATGTCGAGTTGCACACCGCGGGCACGATTTCACTGCATTAGCTTGCTTACGCGGCGCACGTGTGTGCGAGCTAGGCGGCCGCCGCGCTGACGGGCGCGAGGGACGCTGAGCGTCCCGTGCAGCGGGCCCGGCGGGCCGGTTAATGTGCCACACTGCCAGCGAAGTTGCAAATGAGTCCTGAGCAAAGTCAAGTGTGTCTTGCCTATCCAATATGTCTATCACTTGTTGAAGGGAGGGATTAACTAGTTTCAAAATCTGTTCCCGTATGCGAACATCAGAAACGTTCTGTGCTATTGCATCACGCACCATAGTATCTGAATAAGGAAGTCTACATTCGCATTCAAATGCACACTCCCTAGTAAGTCCTTGCAATGTCGCAACCCACTCCCTATTAGTCTGACCGGCCGTACGTTTTGTACGAAAGAACGTATACCTTTTTGCAACGACATTTACTGTTTCCTTGAAATAGGCATCTAAAGCAGACAAAAGTTCTTCGTAGGACAGAATTGCTACATCGCGCCGGGGAAACAACTTCACTATCACACGGTAGGTGGACACACCGACACAAGAAAGCAAAAACGGCTGCCACTCATTACCTTGAATTCTGTAGGCGGCGAGGTGGAAGGCGAATTGACGGGACCACTCTTGCCAGGACTCGTGGGTTGCATCAAAGGGTCTGAATTGAGATGCAACAGCATGTTGTGGCTGCGGTAGTGATGAAGCGGCGGCGGCCGCATCGGTGTGCAGCGCACGTTGACCCTGGACGAGCTGTCCAAGAGCATCCAATAACGCCTGCGTCTGCTGATTCTGCAAGCGATAAATTTCGGACAGTACATCTGGAGATTGTGGCGAAGGCATGACACATATAAATTAGGGCAAAGGAAAACACAAGATCCTTTGTAGACTCGTCGCCATGTGATGTGTCGGCAGCTGGGCCAACACCTTGTAGATAGAGGTGGCTAAAAAGGCACGCTAGACTAACGCAGACGGGCGTGAAGTACTGGAACAGGATACGTAATTAATGCTATGAAGAAAAGTACGTAGCTGGTATAATACTTATCTTTAATCAATCATTGTGGTACATCGCACAAAGGAGACTTTAATTACAATCACTGTAAGGCTAATGGCGCCTTGCTAGTTCGTAGCCATTAACTTAGCTGAAGGCTATTCTGTCTCTCCGCTAATGAGAGAGAAAGGCTTCGTACGTCTAGTCGCTAGCTCTGTCGTCCGTACAACTGGGCTGAGTTCGAGTCAGTCTCTCGAGACCTGCCTTGTGGTGGCGCTAGGTTTGCGATCACACAGTGGCGACACGGGGGTCCGACATGTACTACAGGACCGCGGCCGATTTAAGCTACCACCTAGCACGTGTGGTATCTGGCTGTGACACCACAAACGGTGTGGCGGGCAGTGGACCATGAGAATTAAATAAGTCTTTATATTCACTTAATTTTATCCAGCGGCTCATTCTCAGACAAGGGTTTAACGACACACAACGAATTTACCGGCACGTTATCTCAAACATCTGTCCAGATTATTTTCCATGTACCCTTCGGTATAGTATCCTGCGTGTTAACCCTAAGGACCTTGTAGGAAGTTTAGGTGGCCCACGCGACGTCTGGGCGGTTCCTTGCGACAATAATGGTTTTTCGGCCGCAGAACCTACGCGAAATTGTATTCCATCCAGTTCTACTGTACGCCGTTCCAGGTTAACTTTTGCGTGATGCGTAGCCAGGAACTCCAATCCGAGTACGACATCATAGCTGCTGCCAACAACTGGGAGAACTTCTACCTTCACCTGGAAGTTCCTCATTTCCACTTGGAAGTTTAACAGGGCTGATCCGAGTGACTTCACCTGTCCCCCACCCACGCCAATTAACGCCCAGCGTGGTGGTTTTAATTTTACTTTACCAAGTACATTTCTACTCGCCGTGGATACCTGAGACCCGGTATCCAATAAAAATTTGCACGGTCTGCCCCTCACCAAGCTGACCAGAAAAAAGTTTGCCACTGATTCTGCACTAGCATTAATGCTTAGCAGGGGTGTTGCACAGTGGACACACCACCCCTGCCTCGTTTAACTGAGGGGAGTGAGGCCCATCTTATGGTTTCCTATCATGTTTCTGCCAGGAGCCATTGCAATTACGCTCCCGATGACCCCAACATCTGCATTTCCTGCACTGCACTTCCTTGCAATCGCATCTGATGTGTCCCATCTGACCACATCTGAATCATTTTATTTCTGCATTAAATACTGCTTTCCTTTCAGATGTCTTTGTTACTGCTTCAACATCCTCTTACGCCACAGCGATTCCGACTGCCTCATTGAGAGTCGTAGGGAATTCCATCGTAATCTTGAGGGAGGTTTCGGGTTGTATTCCCCACAAAAATGCGTCTAGTGCCCTCTGCTCAGCTTCCTGCAGAATGGCTTCATTGACCCTATCGGAATCCATTAGCTCATAGGTATTAACATTAATTTTTCGAATTCGATCTACAAATGCTTCTATTGATTCCCTATTCCTTTGATACACTCGATTCAATTGTTCCCGATAATATCTAGATATATTTTTCCTCCGATACCTTTCCAGCAACCCTTTTTTGAATACTTCAACTGTCCGAGCATTCCTTAATTCTTCATGGCATGTAACGTACGCTCTGGCATCCCCAGTTACTTTCAACTTAGCCACATGCAAAAGTGTTTCTGCACCCCAATTTCCCAATTTAGCGGTCGTGCTAAGGTTCTCAATAAAATCATAACATCCTCCCCAGCTTTTCCTGAGAAAGGGGTGACCAAAGACGCAGCGTTAGTGTCAAGAATTATTGCATTAACATGAAACCGTTCCTTGCTCGCTTCTTTAAACCGAGCAAGATCTATCTTTAATTCAGACACTCACTCAAGTAGCTGCTGAATAGCCACCTCGGCTGACACAGCCTGCTCCATCACTACCAGCTATCGAATCAAGACTACAGTAAGCCCAGAAAGAAGAACAGGTTCAGACAAACCACCAAACGAAAAATTGGCACTTACTAGTCATGTTGCAGAAGTGGCTGATCCATTGTTGCCCTTCTCATGTGCCACATATCCTCGTCGATTACCAGCCATAATTTCCTCCAAATCCAGGGAGAAGACCATTACTGTCACCAATTGTAACAGGAGTGTGTGATGCACATGTTGCCCGACTGACACCACTTGTAATAGGATGATCGGAGCGGGTGTCGTGGTCGGGGTTGTAGGGCGTGGCTGGGTAGAAGAAGGAGGCTGTTTTTAGCAGTCTTCCTCTTTATTGTTGGTTCTTCCAATACATTTTCCGGTAGCTCAGCCCCACCGCTTGTGTCGTGGTGGAGATGTACGGATGCGGGCAGCCCAGGGAACAAAACGCCATGCTCAGTCAATGGCTGCGCAGGCAGTAGGAGGTTAGCAGCACGACATCCAGCCTAGCTCGCCTCCTGCAGACGCTGCGGCTCGTGAAGACGCCGCGAGTCTCTGGTGCAGCAGCAGTCAACGCCCTCTGGCATGTGGTCCTCAGGGACAGCGTCAATGATGACGACGACGTAACAGCGACCGAACGCCCAATTGGTCCAACCGATGCCAATGCCCACCTCTGATGCCCTTAAATATTGCAGACCGATGTTGAATCCGCTGGTTACGCGGCGCCCTGTTTATTAGAATGTTCTCGATGAGTTGGCTAACGCAACCGCACCACACGCAGGCCGCGCCTGCGTAATTCTGTTAATGCTGCATTCTGGCTGTTGATGGCTACCACGCACATACACACATAACGATGCTCGTTGCAAAACTGTCACACCGGCCAGCCTTCATGTGCCATCTACCGTGAGGCTGGCGCATCGCGCACTAAAACATACTAAATCTAATTTCGCACCATATTTCCTAAAAAGAACCCCTTATCCTCTACAGCTGCAACTTACAATGTAGAGCCAATCATTTTACCTCGAAACTCTTCCATTGGTCTGTGTTTGCATGACAACTATAAATGGGTAGTTAATCTACCTTGAGACGAAACATTTTTGTTTTTATTCATTGTATTCTGATTCCAGACTAGTTTCAGCGAAAATACCGCTACCATAATGGTTTTTTTTTCTTATTTAAAGATATGCAAAAATTTCTTCGTTATAAACATTTAAAACTTTATGACACATGCTTCGTTTAGTTTCAGATATAGTGTTCTGTGAATAGTTTCATAATATCTCATTTAATTTTTACCACAAAATGGTTATTACATTTGTCGCCGTTATTTACGGCACATTTTATTAATGCTTTTGTGCAAACATGGACTAGTGGACGAGTTTCGAGATAAAATGATTGTTTCTATGCCATGCCAGTCATCGCCAGTGAAGTTTTTCAACAAGCGTAAGGGAACAACGTGCAAACTGCATCAGGCATGAAAATCATGAACAACAGAATCTGCTCAGGGAAAGCATTGTTCGTTATAATACTGTAACAGTTCTGACGCTAAATGTAACACTTCTGTCACTAAATGTAACTGAGTTTTCTCTTTTGATGCTAGTCAGTTGTCAGGATGAGCATTACTGCAATGGGCATTTAATTCTAAAGCATTATGTCAGGGTGAGAATCCTAAATAAATTAAGTTTTCTCTCTTAACAACATGTGGGCAGGGTGGGTTCTTCCTTGGCTCGGGTATGAGGTAGAATGAAACAGTATTTTTACATAAGATAACTTTTATTGAAAGTTTGTACAACTGCTTCCTTACTCGATGTTCTGGCTCAGAGAGCGGCAGCTGTGTCGTTTGCGAAGCCTTTTGCTGCAGCAGCGGCGGCGTCTGATTACGCCTGGCGGTGTGTATCTCATGTCGCCGTCTCACCCAGTTGACTGGAGACGCGCCTCGTGCGGTGGCCCGTTTAATTATTGAGACCGAAGTCGTGCATCGGATGGTGATACCTTGGATGTGACGTCCCTCCCCCTACGGGTTCGGGGGTTAGAAATGGCCCGCGGTATTCCTGCCTGTCGTAAGAGGCGACTAAAAGGTGCCTCAAACGTTTCGGCCTAATGTGATGGTCCCCTAAGGGGTTTGACCACTACCTTTCCAAATTTTCTGTTAGTGCGTACCATTTGAGGAACGACACCTTACGTGGTGTATTATACACTCCCGGAAATTGTAATAAGAACACCGTGAATTCATTGTCCCAGGAAGGGGAAACTTTATTGACACATTCCTGGGGTCAGATACATCACATGATCACACTGACAGAACCACAGGCACATAGACACAGGCAACAGAGCATGCACAATGTCGGCACTAGTACAGTGTATATCCACCTTTCGCAGCAATGCGGGCTGCTATTCTCCCATGGAGACGATCGTAGAGATGCTGGATGTAGTCCTGTGGAACGGCGTACCATGCCATTTCCACCTGGCGCCTCGGTTGGACCAGCGTTCGTGCTGGACGTGCAGACCGCGTGAGACGACGCTTCATCCAGTCCCAAACATGCTCAATGTGGGATAGATCCGGAGATCTTGCTGGCCAGGGTAGTTGACTTACACCTTCTAGAGCACGTTGGGTGGCACGGGATACATGCGGACGTGCATTGTCCTGTTGGAACAGCAAGTTCCCTTGCCGGTCTAGGAATGGTAGAACGATGGGTTCGATGACGGTTTGGATGTACCGTGCACTATTCAGTGTCCCCTCGACGATCACCAGTGGTGTACGGCCAGTGTAGGAGATCGCTCCCCACACCATGATGCCGGGTGTTGGCCCTGTGTGCCTCGGTCGTATGCAGTCCTGATTGTGGCGCTCACCTGCACGGCGCCAAACAAGCATACGACCATCATTGGCACCAAGGCAGAAGCGACTCTCATCGCTGAAGACTACACGTCTCCATTCGTCCCTCCATTCACGCCTGTCGCGACACCAGTGGAGGCGGGCTGCACGATGTTGGGGCGTGAGCGGAAGACGGCCTAACGGTGTGCGGGACCGTAGCCCAGCTTCATGGAGACGGTTGCGAATGGTCCTCGCCGATACCCCAGGAGCAACAGTGTCCCTAATTTGCTGGGAAGTTGCGGTGCGGTCCCCTACGGCACTGCGTAGGATCCTACGGTCTTGGCGTGCATCCGTGCGTCGCTGCGATCCGGTCCCAGGTCGACGGGCACGTGCACCTTCCGCCGACCACTGGCGACAACATCGATGTACTGTGGAGACCTCACGCCCCACGTGTTGAGCAATTCGGCGGTACGTCCACCCGGCCTCCTGCATGCCCACTATACGCCCTCGCTCAAAGTCCGTCAACTGCACATACGGTTCACGTCCACGCTGTCGCGGCATGCTACCAGTGTTAAAGACTGCGATGGAGCTCCGTATGCCACGGCAAACTGGCTGACACTGACGGCGACGGTGCACAAATGCTGCGCAGCTAGCGCCATTCGACGGCCAACACCGCGGTTGCTGGTGTATCCGCTGTGCCTTGCGTGTGATCATTGCTTGTACAGCCCTCTCGCAGTGTCCGGAGCAAGTATGGTGGGTCTGACACACCGGTGTCAATGTGTTCTTTTTTCCATTTCCAGGAGTGTATATCCATCTTGCCGTAAGATCTGGCACAAACGATATTGTCATGGAGTTGGACTTCCATCGAGCTTCCGGCCACATCGGCTGCAGTGTGTTCCGGGTAGCATACATTCCCTCCATTGTGCACTTCCATCTTTGCCCTCGTGATGCACATGGATATATCGACACACGACATCCAGCACGGTAGCCAGTCCGTTGTGGTGGGGTCGTCATGTACCCTCTTGGTGGTAGCCCCCTGACTACACAGGGATCGCACTGCTGATGCCTGAGCTGCTACCTCCTCACATATGCCGAGGAGTAGATGCCTATCCCTCTGGGGCATCGGGACTCCCAGCAAAGGCCATCCTGCCAGGTGGTCTTTGCTATGGCTGTGTGGCGCCCGTGGGGAGAGCCCCTGGTCAGAGTGAGTGGCATCAGGGCGGATGACCCGCAATGAAGCGTGGTACATCATCTCTCGCTGGTGGGCCTCCACCAGCAGTCTCTAAGCGATCGAGGTCTAACCTCAACGGCAAGCAATTCAATCCAAGATCATTTCCCTCCCTGGCTACTCCATGGGAGGAACGCATGGCTAAAGGCAGCAGTGGAGATTATTCACCCCGGTACCTTGTCTGTACACAGGTTGATGGTGAATCTTTTATGCCATTCAAGCCTCAGTTTTTTGTGGAGTATTTAGAGGACAAGTTCGGGGAGGTGGAGGGCTTGTCCAAAATGCGCTCTGGGTCTTCTCTCATCAAAACAGCATCCTCTGCCCAGTCGCGGATGTTGCTCACTTGTGACAAGTTGGGCGATGTTTCCGTCACCATCATTCCCCATAAAAATTTAAACATGGTCCAGGGTATTATCTTCCACAGGGATCTTCTTCTATGGTCCGACAATGGACTACGCACCAACCTAGAACGACGAGGTGTTAACTTCGTCCGGCGCGTCCATCGGGGTCCGAGGGATAATTAGGGGGCCACCGGTGCCTTCATCTATGCTTTTGATGTTGATGTCTTACCCGAAAAGGTTAAGGTGATGGTTTACTGCTGTGACGTGAAACCATATATCCCTCCTCCGATGCGGTGTTTAAAACGCTGGAAGCTCGGGCACATGTCACCCCGCTGTACTTCCGGCATCACGTGTAGAGATTGTGGACGTCTTTCGCTTCCCAATACACCATGTGCCCCGCCTCCTATCTGTGTTAACTGTGGAGAACACCATTTCCCCAGCTTGCCGGACTGTAGGATATTCCAGAAAGAAAGGAAGATAATGGAATATAAGACCCTGGACCGACAGACCTACCCCAAGGCTAGGCGGAAATATGAGCGGTTACATCCTGTGCCAATGCCGACAAGTTATACCGCTGCTGCAACACCAGTACAATCCACTTCCATGTCGTCACGTACAGTTTCCTCTCAGCTATGTCAGACTTCACCGGCCCCCTTGATTGTGGGGGGAACTTCACTCCCTGTTGCTCCGGCTCCATCTACTTCCGGAGCACCACCACCCCAATCTTCGGGGATATCTGTTCCCCCTTTCCCGCCAGAGAAGCGTGGGCCTTCTTCAGCTCCTCTAGCCTGGAAGGGGTCCCTTGGGGCCCTCCCATCCCAGGCTTTGCCCAGTGCCAAAGCGGACACTCGCAAATTTCTGAAGGATCCACCGGTCGCTGGTCGTAGGGCCTCCTGGTCGTCGTCCGTCCCTGAGACTGACCCAGTGAGGCCCTCCCAGCCAGATCCACGAAAGGCACAGCGCGCAACGCAGACGAAGAAAAAGGCTCCCAAGCGTCCTGATCTTGCGGTGGCACCTGTCCCACCTCAACCTTCCAACTCTATGTCTGGGGATGAGGTGGAGATTCTGGTGTCCGCTGAGGACCTGGATCTCGCCAGTCCCTGAGACGCGATGGATAGCTGTTGCACAGGTAGTGACTCGGTAGCAGCAGGGGCCCAGGAGGCGTAATCTACCTCCCCAGTCCCTTCATGCCTTCCTCAGCCTGTGGAACTGCAGCGGTTTCTTCCACCATCTAGCTGAGCTCTGACAACTTATCAGCCCTCAATCTTTCTTCTGCATTGCTATTCAGGAAACTTCGTTTCCAGCAATGCAAACCCCCACCCTTCGTGGCTATCGGGGTTATTATAAGAACCGGGCAGCTTATGAAAGGGTGTCTGGTGGCGTCTGCATATATGTCCTTAACTCTCTTCACAGCGAGTCTGTCCCTCTACAAACACATTTAGAGGAGTGTGCATGACGACCTGTGTGGTAGTGACCACTTTCCGATCTTTCTGTCACTGCCACACCGTTTTTCCTCTGGGCAGCCTTGCGTGTAGCCACTGAATAAGGCTGACTGGGACTTGTTTTCCTCCACTCCACAGTCTTGGGCTGTAGCGCATGGTTTTCAGTTTTCGGCTGTCAAGACCCACGTTATGCATTTCTGCCGGCGCCGAACGGTCCATCCTGAGCCGCGGCTTTATCTTGACGACGAACTTCTTGCTGTGATGGAGACCCACAGGTTTTTGGGTGTAGTTTTTGATGCCCAGTTGACTTGGCTGCCTCATATTTGGCAGCTTAAACAGGCGTCTTGGAGGCATCTAAATGCTCTGAGATGCTTGAGCCACACCAGCTGCTGCGCCGACCGATCTACCCTGTTACGGCTCTACCAGGCGTTATTCCAGTCCTATCTGGATAATGGGAGCCTGGCTTATGACTCAGATTCCCCATCTGCGTTGTGGGTGCTGGACCCAATACGACACAGCGGGATACGACTTGCCATTGGTCCCTACCGGACCAGCCCTGTGGACAGCATACTTGTGGAGGCAGATGTCCCTCCACTGCGATTAAGGCACCAACATTTACTGGCCGCTTATGCTGCCCATGTTTTTAGCTTGCCCAGGCATCCTAACTATCGTCTACTATTCCCAGAGTCGCACGTCCATCTTCCAGAACATCGGCGCAGGGCTGTATGTACGATCGCGGACCGCGTCCAGGAGCTTCCCTCCAGGCTTGGGGCTTTACCTCTTCCGCCTCCTCCTTTCAGGGCACCTCTGCGTACACCCCCGTGGTGTGTGACTCCCCTCGCCTTCAGCTGGTATTGGCACAGGGCCCAAAGGACTCATTCCCTCCGGAGGCCTTCCGCCGCCGCTTTCCTTCCCTCCTCGCAACGTATCAGGGCTCTGGAATTGTTTACACTGATAGCTCGATGGTTGCTCGTCGTGTCGGTTATGCGCTAACTCTAGGGGACCATTCCGAACAACGTTCATTGCAGGCTGGCTGCAGCGTTTACACTGCTGAGCTGGTCGCCATCTATCGTACCCTAGAGTATCTCCACTCCTGCTCAGGTGAGTCCTTCGTAATCTGTAGCGATTCCCTGAGCGGTTTACGAGCTCTCGACCAGTGTTTCCCGCGTTCTCGTCTGGTGTGGCTGTCGACGAGTCCCTGCATACTTTTGCCCATTGCGGCCGCTCTGTGGTCTTTGTGTGGACCCCCGGTCTTGTTGGTATCCCGGGCAATGAACATGTTGACCGCCTGGCGAAAGAGGCCACCAGCAAACCACCTCTAGACATTGGCCTCCCAGATACCGATTTGCGAGCAGTCCTCCGCCGACAAATTTTCTCGCTTTGGACGCTGAGTGACGCGATCTACCCACGCCCAATAAACTCCGTGTTATAAAGGAGACAACGTCTGTGTGGCATTCCTCCATGCGAGCTCCTCGCAGCGACTCCATTGTCCTTTGTCGGCTCCATATTGGCCACACCCGGCTGACCCACGGGTATTTACAGCGTCGTGAGGACCCGCCTCTATGTCGATGCGGGTCTGCTTTGACAGTGGTCCACATTTTGTTGGAATGTCCACTTTTAAGTGTGCTCAGGCAGACGTTTGCGCTGCCTGATACGTTCCCTGCCCTTTTAACTGATAACTCTGCCATGGCATGCTTAGTTTTACGTTTTATTCGGGCGGGGGTTTTTATAGTTTAATCTGAGTGTTTGTTATGTTCTTTTGTGTTGATTCTGGCCTTTGACCTACGATTTTAATCTGAGTTGTGTTTCTCGGTGGTTGGCTTTTCCTTTTTTGTTCCTATGGTCGGCCAACCGCCGTCACACTCTGTGTGATTTTAGTTCGTCTTGTCTGGTCTTTGTCTAAGTTTCTCTTGTTCTGTGTCGTCTGTGATCTATTCTGTTAATCGTTTTTATTCTCTGTGGGTGTTTTTAGTATTTGGAAAAAGGGATGGATGACCGTAGCAGTCTGGTCCCTTTAATCCCACAAACCAACCAACCAATTTGGTGCCTCTGTGTATGATGTAGTCTCTTCTTGAATGACGGTCTTCAGCACCGAAACTGACTGAAAACAACTGCTACTCTTCTCTTCTTTCTTCGTCTGTCGGGCCCACTGCGTCTCGCGTATTTATTCACTTCAGTTCACTAGAGGTGAACGACTTCACGGTCATTGCCTCTTCTGTCACGTTGTAAAGCTTCTTGAAGAATCTTCTTAACGTCGGTCATTGGCTCTTGGAATGTAGGTGATGGCCTATGCTGACATGTGCCAACTGAGAAACACGTGAGCCAGTCGGCCGATGCCATGAGGGCTGAATCGACAGCGTCCGCTTATGTGGGGAGGGCGATGGCTTCTGAACTTGCTGACTGCACGGTCATTGTCTCTTCTGCTCTGCTGCTCTGCCCACTCTTCTAAACTAAGTTTTTCATTTATTTTCTAATTTCTACTTCACTTTGATTTCACTAATTTCTTTACTTATCTTAAGTACCACTCAACATTCCTCCACTCTTCAGAGAAATTCACCCTCGAATTTACCACTCAACGTTCCTCCACTCTTCACACAGCTAAAACACTACCACAAGCAATGAAAACTCTCGACTTAGACGATTACGCATGCTTCACATTAAGTATGTTGAAAATACTTTATCACTTTACTAAAGCACTGTACGCTCATGAATCACATAGTTCACACATAAATCGTTGTAATAAGTGTACCAAATCTTGATGACAATGATTAAACAAAATACATTTTTCACTTAGAAAATTACTTAGCAACACCTGTTTAATCTACCCTGTATTAATGCAAGAATATCTATTCTACAGTATTGTTTATTTTAACATGAGACTGTTTAATAAATACTGAAGTACAATAAACAAAATTAATTCACTAATGCTCAAAACTAGCCACTGAAGTACACCAAGTAAGAGTGTTGTATCCAGTTAACAGGGATTTGATGAAATGGTATATTATTATTTGGTTTATTTTTTCTTCTTAAATAAAACAAAACTGTACAAAGCAGAAACATGAACACAAAGGTTCCAGATAAACCCGTTCGTAGCATTATTATTTTAGTTTTGTGTTCACTTTTTAATTTTAAGACATGTTGCAGCGTAAAATTGGCATCGATTTTGCCTTGCTGTGAGTTTATGGACATATCTAATGACTTCAGAACGGAACTGTCAAAGGAGTATGTAGGTAATGCTTCCATGGCGTTTTCTGAAAAAAGCAAACAACATGGTTATGGGCCTACCAACCTAGAAAAAACAAAGAAAAGAAGGAAAACATTGTTAACTACAAGATCTACATGTTTCTACATTCAACTTTTTTTTCTTAAAAAATAAACCTTTATCATTTATTTTTTATTTACATTTGTGTAATATCCACAGGCTACTATCATTAAACTAGGACATTCGCACCCTTGGTCGAAGATTGTATGGTGCCACGTCTGTATGTTGTGCTGACGTGGCCACTCTTTTTCCTTTTTGGGTGCTTCCTCCACCCTTCGGAAAAGCAGACACTGTAGTTGAAGGAATTACATCTGGAGCGCCCTTAAAAGTTTTTAAACGACTTGCATGGACAATAGTAGTTCGGGTGGGCAGTTGCAGTTTAACGTTGACTGGTGACGTGATCTCAATAATTTGATAAGGACCTCTGTAGTTTGTTACAAATGTCTTCGTTTTTCCTTTTGCAATGTATGGGGTTGACAGCATCACCCACTGACCGATTTTGTAATTTGGATATTTAGCTTGGGCATTAGCTTATCTTCCTGGCGTTCCAAAGCCTTTGTATTGGATTTTTGAACCTTTTTCCATACATCCTTCATCATTCGACAGAAATTTTTTACTGTTTCTCCGACTTTTCCGTGTTTCTGCCTGATTACATCAAAAGGGGACGGCATTTTTCTCCCGTAGACCACTTCATAAGGTGACATGCCAGTTGATTCATGCGTTTTGGCATTGTATACCGACACGATTATTGCTAAATACGTATCCCAATTAGAATGTAGTTCGTTAATATAATAACTAAGCATCTTGCCAATTGTCCGATGAACTCTTTCTGTGCGTCCGAGGCTCTGAGGGTGTAACGGAGTTGTGCGTAATTTACGTATTTTTAGTTAGTGGCATAGCTGTTTCATTAATTCAGACCTAAAATTAGATCTCTGATCTGTGGTAATACACTCCTGGAATTTGAAATAAGAACGCCGTGAATTCATTGTCCCAGGAAGGGGAAACTTTATTGACACATTCCTGGGGTCAGATACATCACATGATCACACTGACAGAACCACAGGCACATAGACACAGGCAACAGAGCATGCACAATGTCGGCACTAGTACAGTGTATATCCACCTTTCGCAGCAATGCAGGCTGCTATTCTCCCATGGAGACGATCGTAGAGGTGCTGGATGTAGTCCTGTGGAACGGCGTACCATGCCATTTCCACCTGGCACCTCAGTTGGACCAGCGTTCGTGCTGGACGTGCAGACCGCCTGAGGCGACGCTTCATCGAGTCCCAAACATGCCCAATGGGGGACAGATCCGTAGATCTTGCTGGCCAGGGTAGTTGACTTACACCTTCTAGAGCACGTTGGGTGGCACGGGATACCTGCGGACGTGCATTGTCCTGTTGGAACAGCAAGTTCCCTTGCCGGTCTAGGAATGGTAGAACGATGGGTTCGATGACGGTTTGGATGTTCCGTGCACTATTCAGTGTCCCCTCGACGATCACCAGTGGTGTACGGCCAGTGTAGGAGATCGCTCCCCACACCATGATGCCGGGTGTTGGCCCTGTGTGCCTCGGTCGTATGCAGTCCTGATTGTGGCGCTCACCTGCACGGCGCCAAACACGCATACGACCATCATTGGCACCAAGGCAGAAGCGACTCTCATCGCTGAAGACGACACGTCTCCATTCTTCCCTCCATTCACGCCTGTCGCGACACCACTGGAGGCGGGCTGCACGATGTTGGGGCGTGAGCGGAAGACGGCCTAACGGTGCGCGGGACCGTAGCCCAGCTTCATGGAGACGGTTGCGAATGGTCCTCGCTGATACCCCAGGAGCAACAGTGTCCCTAATTTGCTGGGAAGTGGCGGTGCAGTCCCCTACAGCACTGCGTAGGATCCTACGGTCTTGGCGTGCATCCGTGCGTCGCTGCGGTCCGGTCCCAGGTCGACGGGCACGTGCACCTTCCGCCGACCACTGGCGACAACATCGATGTACTGTGGAGACCTCACGCCCCACGTGTTGAGCAATTCGGCGGTACGTCCACCCGGCCTCCCGCATGCCCACTATACGCCCTCGCTCAAAGTCCGTCAACTGCACATACGGTTCACGTCCACGCTGTCGCGGCATGCTACCAGTGTTAAAGACTGCGATGGAGCTCCGTATGCCACGGCAAACTGGCTGACACTGACGGCGGCGGTGCACAAATGCTGCGCAGCTAGCGCCATTCGCCGGCCAACACCGCGGTTCCTGGTGTGTCCGCTGTGCCGTGCGTGTGATCATTGCTTGTACAGCCCTCTCGCAGTGTCCGGAGCAAGTATGGTGGGTCTGACACACCGGTGTCAATGTGTTCTTTTTTCCATTTCCAGGAGTGTAGTTTCAGGTACGCCAAATTTAAGTAACCAGTTGTTAACTAAAGCTTGGGCAACTGCATTGGCTTGCTGATCTGGGAGTCTCACCACAGCTAGATAGAGTGAAAAGTGATCTATAATCGAAAGAACATACTTATTACCAGCAGGTGTTTTATGAATGGCCCGTATAGATCCACTCCACAGATTTGAAATGGAAATGACGCGTCGGGGAGCCTCTGTAACGGTATTTTTAAACGAGAAAGTTCAGCTCGTTGTGCGCACGCAATGCAATTACGAACGTACTGCGCAACATCCTGCTTTCTAGTTTGCCACCAAAATCGCTCTGCTACGCGTCTTTCGGTTGTCCGCTGTCCACCGTGTCCTGCAGGGATATGATCGTGGGCCTCTGCCATTATTTCTTGTCTAAGGTGTTGGGGAACAACAATTCCCGGTCCAAGTTTTGTTTTATGGCATAATAAACCATCTTCAAAGCAAAATTGTTTTTGAGTTACATATTTTTTGCATTCGGTATCCTCATCTTGTGCCTTTCTCCAGTCCTCAGTATCTTGGCCTGTTGCTTCCAAAAGTGCTATTTTCCGACTTAGGCAATCAGCATTCGTGTGTTTTTTGCCTGGTTTATGGGTAACTTCGAAATCCATTTCGAAAAGACATAGGGCCCAACGGGTGAGACGACTAGATGGATCCTTTAACCAAAATCAAAAATGGTTCAAATGGCTCTGAGCACTATGGGACTCAACTGCTGTGGTCATAAGTCCCCTAGAACTTAGAACTACTTAAACCTAACTAACCTAAGGACAGCACACAACACCCAGCCATCACGAGGCAGAGAAAATCCCTGACCCCGCCGGGAATCGAACCCGGGAACCCGGGCGTGGGAAGCGAGAACGCTACCGCACGACTACGAGATGCGGGCGATCCTTTAACCCAAGCAACCATTTTAAATCTGCGTGGTCTTTAAAAACCCTGAATTTCGTACCATACAAGTAGCATTTAAAGTACTTGATGCCATAAATAACACTTAACAATTCTTTCTCCGTTGTGGAATAATTTCTTTCTGCCATTGTTAGTTGTCTCGAAGCGTAGGCTATGGGGTGTTTCGCGCCATTAATATTCTGACTCAAAACAACTCCTACTGAATGACCACTTGCATCACAGGATAAAATAAATTCTTTATTATAATCTGGGTAGGCTAATACTGGACTGTGTGTTAACTTATCTTTAAGGGTTTGAAATGCTGATTCACAATATTCAGACAAATGGAATTTTGCACCCTTTTTCAATAATTGGGTTAAGGGTCGGGCAATTTCAGCAAAATTTTGAACATATTTTCGGTAATATGTTGCGAGACCAATGAAACTTTGTACATCCTTAACGCGTTGTGGTGTTGGGAAGTCTTGAACTGCCGAAATTAATCGAGGATCTGGTTTAATTCTTTTTTCACTAATGACATGCTCTAGGTATGTAACATCTGTCAACGCAAAACTACATTTTTCCATATTTAATGTTAATTTAGCTTTTCTAAATCTCTGAAAAACGTTACGCAGACGCACAGCATGTTCATTAATGTCCTTGGAGAATACAATAATATCGTCTAGATATACACAACATTGCTGATTTTTGGGTCCTCGCAGTACTCCATCGAGTAGTCTTTGAAAAGTTGCTGGTGCATTTTTCAAACCGAAAGGCATTCTTTTAAATTGCCAGTGGCCTCCAGGGGTAGAAAATGTTGTTTCATGCCTATCTTCAGGTGCTACTTTCAGTTGATGATATCCGCTACGTAAATCGATTGTTGAAAAGTATTTACTGTTACCCAAACTGTCAATGATATCTGTATTGTTTGGAAGAGGATAAACATCTGAGATAGTTTGTTCGTTAAGGTGTCTGCAGTCACAACAAAATCTATATCGTTTCGTACCCTCGGAAGACTTCTTTGGAATAATGCTGTTTTAAAAGTCCATCCAGTACTGGCTGTAAGTGACGCGGAACTCTATAAGGCTTCCTATAAACTGGAGGGGTATTTCCTGTTGGGATCCTATGCTGTGTGATATCTGTCGCTGGTAGTGGACCTTCTGCACTAAATAAATCTTGGAACTCAACTAAAACTGCTTCTATCGTGTCTCTGTCATTTCCTTTCAAATGCTCAATCTTCTGGCGTAATGCGGTTTTATAGGCGTCTGGTTTCTGACCATCATCAATATCTGACCAAATGAAATCTTCTTCTTCAAAAGTACTGACTGTAGCTACTAATATTCCCTTATGCAACTCTTTGTCCTCCACTCCGAAATTGTCAATATGTACTGGTAATTTTCTTTGTCCCTCAAAGTCTTGAACCCGTACAACACTTCTACGTACAAAACAATGTGATACATCTAATTCCTCATTTTCCTCTAGTGGCTCCATTAGACACACTGTATCTGTAGGTACCTCGGGGTCAACGGTCATCCAGAAAAGTTTTACTGAGCCAAATGGTATCTTATCCCGCGAATCAACCTTCAAGGACGTTGCACGTAATGTAGTTGATTTCGCCTTCCGGTTAGGAAAATCTTGCGGCAGCGGGACCTTTGCAGCGGTGTCACCTAGTTGAAACACTATTCCGCTAAGTTCTACAGTTTTCTGTCTGAGGTCGATTTTAGCGTGATGTTTATTCAGGAAATCCAGCCCTAGGATCGCGTCGTACCCGTCAGTTACCTTTGTTTCCACTTCTACATCTTCTTGAAATTGTACACCATGAATATAGAAAATCAATTATGTACATCCTAATGACTTCACTGTACCTCCTCCTACCCCACTCAATCTATACCTTGGAGGGTCACATTTCTTTTCTCCAATGCATTCATTACTCACTATTGCCGGCCGTGGTGGCCGAGCGGTTCCAAGCGCTTCAGTCCGGAACCGCGCGACTGCTGCGGTCGCCGGTTCAAATCCTGCCTCGGGCATGGATGTGTGTGGTGTCCTTAGGTTAGTTAGGTTTAAGTAGTTCTAAGTTCTAGGGGACTGATGACCTGAGATGTTAAGTCCCATAGTGCTCAGAGCCATTTGAACCATTTGAACTCACTATTGATACGTTTGCGCCTGTATCCACCAGTATCCTTGCCTCTTTATCCTGTATGGTAGCAGATAACCAACATTCCGCCTTCACATTCACCTTAATGGCATGAAATTTTATTGGGAACGCCTGGCGGTGGCTCCGACATTCCCGTTTGAGTTTAGCTGATTTCTATTTCCAAAAACTTTCATAGACCTGCATTCCTTGAATGTGTGACCTATTCTTTGACAATTAGTGCATTGAGGTTGTCTGCAGTTTTTTGCTATATTTCCCTGTCGATCGCACCTAAAACATCGTACTCCTGCTGAAAATACATTTCGCTTCTCCTTGTATCTGGTGGCAATGTCAATTTCTTCGAAAGCCGTCGCCACAGATACAGCTTCCGCTAAATTTTTAGGAAACTCTGCCCTGACACGACGGGATGTTTCAGGAGGTAACCCACGTAAAAATGTATCCAGAGCTCTATCTTCTGCCTCTTGTAAAATAACTTTATTTGCTTCATCATTAGTTGTCAACTGATAGGTGTTAATATTAACTTTTCTAATCCTATCTACAAAGCTTTCTAACGACTCGTTTCGCCTCTGAGTGATAGTGTTTAATTTTTCCCTATAAAATCTACAGCTGTTCTGTTTTTGAAAACGTTTAAGTAAACCTTTCTTCAATTCCTCAAATTTTGGAGCATTCCGTAATTCTTCATGGTATAATACGTGCGCTTTAGCCTCTCCTAGCAATCTTAACTTCGTCATTTGTAAGAGCTGTTCATCTGACCATGATCCTAACTTTGCAGCTGCTACTAAATCATCAGAAAAGGCTGTTATGTCTTCGCCAGGTTTACCTGAGAAAGGAGTTACCAAGGCTGCTGCTGAGGAATCTAGGGTGGGAGGGCTTGAACTGGTTTGCCTAACCTCACACAACTGTTTCAATAATGCATTATTATCATTTTTTAGCTGTGCTATTTGATTAACTAAGCCCTGAGTAGCTTCCTCGGTAGAAACCGCTTGTGGTGCTCGCTCTGACTTTGCACGATTTCGTGTCATCATTTTACAAAATATTAGTTACACAATCTTACTACACTGAATTAAAAAGATGTTTAAATAGTTTCGACAACCTCTTCAAATTATGAGAGAAAATACACTTCTAAATAAAGAAAATATTACGACTGCTATGCTTACATCTAGCCTTTCACACATTAAACAATACTAAGTGGGACCTTTAGGGACTGTCATTCACACCTCATATTGAGCCAAGGGTTTTTTCTCTGACACCGAATGTAACACTTCTGTCACTAAATGTAACACTTCTGTCACTAAATGTAATTGAGTTTTCTCTTTTGATGCTAGACGGTTGTCAGGATGAGCATTACTGCAATGGGCATTTAATTCTAAAGCATTATGTCAGGGTGAAAATCCTAAATAAATTAATTTTTCTCTCATAACAACATGAGGGTAGGGTGGGTTCTTCCTTGGCTCGGGTATGAGGTAGAATGAAACAGCATTTTTACATAAGATAACTTTTATTGAAAGTTGGTACAACTGTTTCCTTACTCGATGTTCTGGCTCGGAGAGCGGCAACTGTGTCGTTTGCGAAGCCTTCTGCGGCGGCAGCGGCGGCGTCTGATGACGCCTGGCGGTGTGTATCTCGTCTCGCCGTCTCGCCCAGTTGACTGGAGACGCGCCTCGTGCGGTGACCCGTTTAATTATTGAGAGCGAAGTCGTGCATCGGATGGTGATACCTTGGATGTGGCGTCCCAGTGTTCCCCTTCTCTAAGCGGCCGCGTGTGTTGTGCGTCGGCCAGCAGAGCGGCGCGGCGGGGGAAGGCCAGTGTCCCGGACTCGAACAACGGACTCCTGCTTGCCAGTCTTCGGCTGTCAGATCTTCATCCCAGCTCACAGGTGACTGCCGATGTGAGGCCGTCTCCTTCCCGTCCTCACGAGTCAGCCGGGTATGTAAAAATCAGACTTCAAATAACTTTTAACTTCTGTCTTCTGGCGCCGAGGCTGCTGATTGCTATTCCATTACAGCGGCGGACTTGGTGCGTCTGTGTATGATGTAATCTCTTCTTGAATGATGGTCTTCAGCACCGAAACTGACGGAAAACAACTGCTACTCTTCTCTTCTTTCTTCGTCTGTCGGGCCCACTGCGTCTCGCGTATTTAATCACTTCAGTTTACTGGAGGTGAATGACTTCACGGTCATTGCCTCTTCTGTCACATTCAAAAGCTTCTCGAAAAATCTTCTTAACGTCGGTCATTGGCCCTTGGAACGTAGGCGAGGGCCTTTGCTCACATGTGACAAGTGAGAAACACGTGAGCCGGTCGGGCGATGCCCTGACGGCTGAATCGACAGCGTCCGCTTATGTGGGGAGGGCGATGGCTTCTGAACTTGCTGACTTCACTGTCATTGTCTCTTCTGCTCTGCTGCTTTGCCCGCTGTTTGCCAGTGTGTAATTGTACTAAACTAAACTAAGTTTTTCATTTATTTTCTAATTTCTACTTCACTTTGATTTCACTAATTTCTTTACTTATCTTAAGTAACACTCAACAATACTAAAATCAATGTAAGCAACGTGTAACCTGCAGCACACATGCTAAACAAACCGCTGAATGTGTTTAACTGAAGAATTATATTTGTATCTGTAGTCAGAAAAGAAAGATTTTAATGTGAGATTCAAATTACTCTTTGGACTAGCAAACAATGTCACTTGTTCTTCGATGCTATGTGACACTATAGAAAGTATAAATAAAAACGCAGTATCTACAATGAGAAACAAATTTCAGAAACAGGAGCAGAGATAAAATAATGAACAAAAACACGTCTGAAATTAAGACACACGCACAACGCACATTACATGATGGCTTGATTAATTTTACTAACGTAACACTCACAAAACAAGAAGAATAGCAGTTACTTTAAAAAGTTCTCAAAAACAATTTGAGCCCCCACATAACACACAAGACTACAGGAAATTTTATTACTGAGACTGAGTACATCAGAGGACAAATTGAAAAGAAACTAACACACCAGACTTCAATTCAAGTCTAACTAGAGAACTAGTAACAGAGGAAACGAAATAAATAATCAGAAAGAACAAACCTTCTGTAAATATAAATCCAAAACATCTGATGAGAAAATCATAAACAGTATACACACAAAAACAAGACCACATAATGCACTCGTTACCTTGGTGGACAAAGGGGACTTCTAATCTTAATAACTGAGGCAGAATACAATGAGAAAATCCAATAATTTAGATCCATAAACCCCTTATCCAGGATCCACGCCAGATTAGGGCTTGATTTCAGAAAAGCCCTATCTTACGTACTAGAGAGGCACATGAAGACATCCCTACAGAAAGCATAGACATACGCAAACAATGTAACCTTCAGAAACACAGGAGACATAATACATAAAATCGAGAACACAGACGTACCCCCAACAAGAAAACTGGCACTTTTTCAAATTAAATTCACGTACATACATATAAACACAAAAGAAACTACAAACATTCTAGAACAATGCCTAAAAAGCAAGAAATTCGTAGACATGCAAGTAAATGGAATCCATCCATCCTTGCGCCAATCACAGAACAAAATTACTTCACTTTCAGCAAGGACCTTTATTTGGAATGAGAAGGGCTATACATGCTGTCGCTCACCTGTGGAACTTTAGCCAACAGTTCCTTGGATCATATAGAGGATGTAATATTCAACCACATTGTACAACAAGAGGGTAAAAAATAATGAACTGCTATCCATATGTGAATAACATAATCTGTCTCAGAGACGAGACACAAAGTAGGGTAGATGAGCCACACAGCAACATCAGCACAGCACACCTAAAAATGCACTTCGCAATTGAGATTGTAGAAAACAATAAACTAAGTCTCTTCGATCTTACAATTACAAGAAACAACAACGAATACGAATTTTCAATCTACAGGAAATCGATATCCACAAACACACATCCATAGCTCATCCAACCACCTAACAGTCCCAAAGTGCGCCAGTTTCACACACATGCTACACAGGGTTAACAGAGGATATTTTAAACCCGAAAACCACGTAGGGGCTACAGGAACTAAATATAATCGAACAATTTGTTGCTGAAAATAGACAGAGAAGAGGCACCAAAAAACAAGCTCAATAACAAGGTAAAAAAGAAAGATCATCAAAGTAGCCACCAACTCTGGACCATAGCCAAAAAATCTGAAAACAGAGAGCCAGAACACACAAACAATGCAGCAGACCATAGCACATCAGGAAAAAGAAACAGATGGTACACACTATCATAAAAGAATAAAATAACACATAGAACACGAAACATTGAAAAAGCAAGGGACCCCAGTAACACTCAGAACAAATAACACAGTTCAACGAAGGCTAAAATGAGACTGAAGATTCTCAGACGAATTCAGCAGTGCAAGAATATATCATCTCACATGCAACTCCTGTCAAGCCCTGTATGTAGTACAATCAGTCAGAAACTTCTGAACAAGATTTACAGGACACGAGAACTCTGATGAGTAACAACACACACTCCACTTTCGCAGAACAGCTAATGAATAAAAACAGATCGAAAATGGTCAACACACCTCGAAACACAGCGACAGTTTACATCAAAAACTAACAATAAAAGAAAATTATTTTACACAAATGGCTGTAACGGAACGGAAAAACGTGATAAGTGAAAATTCAACATTGCAACAACACATTGTTCACGCATCTAAGAGAAATGAGACACACACATATACACACAATCACCACGCATCAGACACAGGGCCATAATTTGTGTGGTCAGAACTCACGCTACAATTTTTAAAACTTTCTCGGAATATGCAATGCATTGTTGCGAGACACGCGAACAGCAGGTTGGCGTAATGTTTCGATTGCGAGCAAGCTGCAAATGTTATGTTATCCTGTGTTTAAAAGCAACTGCAAGCCGACCAGCGAACGTGAGTACATTACAGATTATGTAACAACTTAGTGCGCAACAAAACTGTATGTACAACACTACTGCCATTCCCAATATGACTTATGTGAGATCACTTTTTCATACTTGTTAATAACAGCCACTGATACAGTTGCAAATGACATGTTGTATGCCGAAGGAATGGCAGCAAAAACAGAGAACATACGCCATAAATAACGGCAACAAACTTAAAACCTTGCTCTGAATGAAGTAAATAAGGTATTAAGAAACTGTTCACAGAATACAGTGTTTGGAACTAAATAGTACACACGTCTTAATGTTTTATATTGTTCATAACGACGCTATTTTTGCGTGCTTTAGAGTAAAGAAAGGAATACACTGACGATGGCGATACTGCCGCTGTAGTTGGTTTGATAAATATAACAAAATAAATAAAAACCGTTGTTCTGCATCAAGGCAGACGCACAATCCCATTTAGCTGCAGTGCAGAAGTTAAAGGAGTGGGCTGCCTAAACGAATTTTAATTTTTCAGTGGAGAAGTGTGTGTGTGTATTCATTTTATTCACTTACGTCTTATTTTAATGTTCCTCAGTTGTGTATGTGGAATTCCGTTCTCCCTTTTAAAGACTTAGTGACGTTTCTGGGTCTCACTGTTGACTCCATACTGTCGATGTTTACCCCACCTAATGGTCCTGAAGGCAAGGACCTAGAAGGCACTGAACATCTTTAAGTGCCTCCGCCACAAGTGCTGGCAGCGAACAAGGCGCGTCCGCTCCATTTTATAGGACTTTGGTAGCACGGTGTGTGGATCAGTAAGACCCTCTTATCTGAATATTTTTTACATTATCCACAATGAGGGGCTTAGGCTCGCCAAGGGCGCTTGCAGGAGCAGCACCATACCCAGTGTCTGTGCTCAGGCTGGGGAACTGCCCCTCACCATCGGGCAGTAGCTCCTCATGGTATGTAAGTTTCTCACAACTTCCAATTCACCAGAATACCGCAACGTTCCTCGTCAAGCTACGTAACACATCTTTATCAATCGACAAAGCTCAACGAGCTCGTTTTGGATCCGTGCGAAGTATGAACTGGCGCCACTTGGTGTGATTCTATCCCGAATCCTGGTACCGGCTGGAGTGGCCGTGCGGTTCTAGGTGCTCCAGTCTAGAGCCGAGCGACCGCTACGGTCGCAGGTTCGAATCCTGCCTCGGCCATGGATGTGTGTGATGTCCTTCGGTTAGTTAGGTTTAATTAGTTCTAAGTTCTAGGCGACTGATGACCTCAGACGTTAAGTCGCATAGTGCTCAGAGCCATTTGAACCATTTGAACCAAATCCAGGTATTTAGCCGCTTGCCACCCTAGGTACCGCAGAGGGCTTAGAGTGACCCACCGCAACTGGTGGGTCTAAAACCAGGGGACTCCGCTGCTCTGTTGTTTCCCCAGGATGTGTCCTCAGGATGTGTTGGATTGCTTCATGTGTTCTCAGTTATAGGCGATCTTGCAGACACTGGAGAAGGCGAAATGTATTGCAGTTGCAATATTTTTTATCTGCACCGATTTCCTGGATGCCCTTCGCTCTCTGCAACACTTGTAACCAGCAGCTAAAGTAATTCAGAATATCCAGGAGGCCCTCCTTCGGCTATAAGAAGGTATCAAGGCATGTGGGTATTGCGTGGAATGAAAGGGCGGATTAAAAGCCAATGTGGCGGTTCGAGTTTGTTGCGTGTGCCGTCCCCCTGCATGCAATCACCTCGGTTTTAAGGTATAGTCATACGTCGATTGGAGGATCAGTGCCTGGAAGTGACAGGAAACAAGCTCCGTCTCGTAAAGCCCAAAACGCGGCCGTAGCGTACCTCTTCCCAGCCATGCCGTTTTCGCGTTAGGCCACAGCCAGATGATGCTTCTTGCTCTAGCGAGAGGACCCTCCAATGTGTGCTGCTTGTGGCGTACCAAATTTCATTAGACAGCCTTTTATTTTCAGACCAGAGGGCAGCTACAGATTTGCCGATAGATGTGCCCTCTGTTATAAGTGATGTTCAAACGAATGGGGTCAGAGATTTTGTGATATGTCTAACTTGTTTCGGAATATATTAAGGACATGTGTTAACAAGGCGACGGCTTCACTTGCATTTTTGTAAGTGGTCAGCCAGTCACATTTTCCTTCGCCATTATTTTAGCTCTGTAGTTTTACTTATTTTTTAATGCCGCTGTAACATTTTTCACACTTTCTCAGTTCTTTTACGGTGAGTGTGACAGAGTAATATTACAGGTCAACTCGAGTGTGATGGGAGTGAATGGGCAAGTGTCATTTTGCAGGTTTACTTATCATTGTGTGACAGTCCTTTTAACCATTTTACCCACATTTGTCTATTTCATAATTTGTAAGGGTGCTGATAACCTCGCCGATGAGCACCTGTGAACTCCAAACACACACACTTATTTTTGTTGATTCACAGATACCTCAACGCAAAAGCCCGAACAAGAAGAATAAGATATACAAGTAATCCTCTGTGATACGCCACTTAGGCTTCAAGGTACAGTCAACTATTCCGGTGTGTATCTAGATAAATATGTGAACTGGTGCTCACGGTTTCTCGACCTTCTCAACAAAGCTTGAAAACGTGGATTACGCACTAGATAGGAAATGGGCCGTGTCCACTTGTCCTCAACCAGGAGAGCCATCCTCCCTTACAAAGAATTCACTGGCCCTGTTTCCGAGCACTTCTATGTACAACTAATCGGCGGGCCGAAATCGTACAATGACAGGCCGTTGGCATCGGAAGACGGACCTTTCTTTTGAGTAATCAGTTTTCTGAATAGTTTGATGCGGCCAGCCACAAATTCCTCTCCTGTGCGAACCTCTTCCTCTCAGAGTAGCACTTGCAACCTACATCCTCAATTATTTGCTGCATGTATTCCAATCTCTGTCTTCCTCTGCAGTTTTTGCCGTCTACAACTCCCCCTAGTACAGTGGTGTTTGTTAACTACTATTCTGGATGATCCAAATTGCTAAAGGAAAGTGTAAAACACAATTATTGTTAGTAGTGACAGGATTAGAAAGTTCTCGTGGGACATCATTGTACTGCAGGCATATCAACACTGGGAACATTCCCTATACATCCCAGTGGAGGTTATCGCAAGTTGTTACAAGGGAGGGCAATGTAGGGAAACAGAATGATTGGAGGTAGCAGTGTATTAATAAGCTGTATTTTGTGTGACATTTTGGGACCAACTTTTGGCCTACCAGCAACAGTAACAGGGGCTATGATTCAGAACCTGACATATCCAGCAGTGTATTTGCCTGATAAATCTTTGGAAATGCTGTCTCACCTTATTGAATAGTACCTTCGATCCGATACTAATCAGTTCTCTGGAGAAGTTGGTAGCATCACTGTTGTGACATTTGGAGCAAATGTTTATGCAAATACAGCAATATCTTAGAAGATACAAAAAAGAATCAACTTGAATGACGTCTCAGCTTCAAGTACCACTTTGCTTCTGGTTCTAGTTTGTGCAGCTTACATCTGTCTACTGCAGGAAACCGATTACCTTCCTGAGCTCCTTCTACACCACATTGCAAGTGGGTCACCCCGAGAAAATAGGTCGAGGGTGGGCAAGCATTCAGTTCATGAGCCATGCCTTGTCATGAGTGCCATAGCAATAGTAGCTAGAAAGTGTAAGTTTTAACACAGTTGCAGCTCACCATCTCACTCATACATCATGAGCTATCTGAGTAGATGTTACCTACTATGTACACCTTCTAGCTACTATTATCCCATTTTCAGGTCTAACTCACATAATTTAATTTAAAAATTCTATTTTAAATTAAACTGATTAGAAAATTAATAAAAATAAACATTTTTGTATCGCTTTCAACAATTTTCACGATAATTATTTTTTCATTCAAAAACTAACCTAACAACATAAATTTATTATTTTTTATAAAATTTGAATGCAAGAAAATAAATAAAATGAACTATGGCGAATGTAAAAAAGTATCAAAAAGTCCAAAATTATCACAGACTGAATTCAATATCATGAAATTAATTTAAAAATTCATTTTCAAAAAGTGAAAAACGTTGACTATCGAAAACCTTCCACCCAGTTATTCCTATAGACAGCGTTTCTGGCCTCCAGACATTTCTTACATAAACGCATCACGAAGGCCTGTCTCTGATGTAACAGAGTCCTCCTATATTTTAGGCTGAAACACTCAATCCACTCTTAAGCCCACCTGCGGCATGGTGAGGAGTCATACAGAAGCGATAATAAAAAGTTTTCTCAAATGGCTATCTCTCCTCTACATTACTGACGCTTTGATAACTTCGTGAGGTAATGTCTAAAATCCTTCAGTCTACATACTCGGTAAAGAGGTTTGACATTGTTACATACATTAAAATATCTGTAGGAAATTTTTCATTAAAAGTTACACAAAGTTTCATAGTCGTTTTCTGGACGATGCAGCATTCTTTCTCCAAGTCATGTTAGTCTCAGAATAGTTCGTTATGGAGTTACATAATGTCAGTAACTGATATGAGTCACGTAACTCGTTTAAAATCAAGACTGCATCATATGCTTTGAGAAAATTTTGTGAAGCATTAATATTCCACATTTCCATTGGAAAATTTCATTTCTTCAAATGTTCAGGTATATATATTGTAGCTTAATGTGTTCGAATAATGAAGAGCCTAGTAACTGATTATTTTTACGATTTGTCTGAAATGTAAGACACACGAAATAAAGCATATCCAATTCTGCAGAGTTATGGTAACTTGTGATATAAAGTCCAAAATTTTTCTTACTACTCAATCCTGCAACTTCTACATTCTGTAGTTCATAAAAAGGTATCAGAAATTTTGGACATTTTAGAATATTTTCTAGTTGTTCTGACTCATAAGATGGTTCATGTTTAGGTTCAAAACACTGGGGATTTTAACTACTCCATGTGAATACATTTACCAGTCAGTTGTACTTATCAAAAGTAACATTGGTAATTACTGCAGAAACGGCTCTGCCCATGACCATGGAACAAGAGTTAGACTCAACTTACATTTGTCAAGAAAAAATAAACATAAAACTCAAAACAGCGTTTTCTAGCAAGGGATAAAACTGCGCAATTAATTACCAAAAGAGATTAAAGAAATTGCTAAAGTACACTTATTTATAAAGGCATCAAAAAGTACCTGCTATGCAACACTTTTTATACATTTTCTAGCAAGGGATAAAATTGTGCAATAAATTACCAAATGAGATTAAATAAATTTCAGAAATACACTTATTTAAAAAGGCATGTAAAAGGTACCTGCTATGCAATACATTTTCTACATTAGTGAATTACTTAGACCTGAGTAGGGATTTGGCTAAAAATGTTGAACAAATAAATAATAATAATGATTATAAAACATTCAACATTCTACATAACACCTTCACACTATGTGTTTTCCTTCTTTTTTCCTTTTCTAGAGAAACTTAACCCCAAGCTATGCATAGCACAATACTAACACCTCTTTTTCTTTCTGATCTCAACAGCTACTTCATTAAGGAGGTATGCTGACTCAGTTTTTCAGGATCGCGAATCGGAGGTTCGGTACAGAAAATGGCCAAGACATCGCCAGTGTGCGTTTGTGTGTGTGTGTGCATGTAAGTGTGTGTTCGTATGTGTAGTTAATAAAATGCTATGAAAGAATGTGTGTATAGCGTGTGCAGTGACTGACAGTGAGATATGAGTGAACAGTGTGGCATTACGTATTTAATAAGTTATTTGTAAAAAGAGTACTGTATACTAGGAGTAAATATAATGATTGTCTCTAACTAGAAGTCTGTAAAGGTATGTGTGTACGAATTAGCTTATTTTAAATAGGTCTAAACTTGTAAATACTTTGACATGTGCTATATACTTGTAAAAAGAGATCTAAAGATAAATAAGAATACTACTACTACTACTACTACTACCACTACTACTAACAACTGGTACACGATTCTATTACAATATCTGTTTCCTTAGGAAGTGTATCTACAGTCTCCAACTCTGGCATTGATATAATCAGGCTATCTAAGAATTGCATATCCAGAGCTACACAACGTAGACAAAATTACTGATAAATCTCTTTTGCACCTAATTTCTCTATAAACTGTAAAAAATTACCTCAGTTTTCTTACTCCTTATTTTTCCATTATTAAGAATCTGTCCTTCCTAGCTTATTTCATCAGTAACAGCTTTAGTCAAATATAACACAGCTGGTTATGAAATAAAATTATGTTTGGTTATAGATAAAATATAATTTCCGTTCTTGATGTTCAAAATCAAACGATTTTGCCACATAATTACCAATCAATTTTTTAATAAATTTTATGTCGTTTGTTGAAAATCTGATGCTGATCCATCTGGATTAGGTATAATAATTCTAAAGTTTGAGTATAATTGTGCATGATTCGTATGAAGCTATCCATTACCAATACTTATTTAAATCTCTGTATCATTTTTGGGCGCATTTGAAGTATTTTTTTGTTTTCTCATAGAGAGGTAACGGGCGAGTTGTGGCGCCCTGGAAATATTTTAAGTTTGGTGTTGGCGTGGCCGTGCTGGGGTCTCTCTGTGGGCTGCGGCCCAGCTGCAACCACGTGGTGTCGAACGTTAGCTGAGCATGAGGGACAACCCCAGCACTTGGTCCACCTGTGTGGCTGGGAATTCCCTGCTGACGTTGTGTCTATGAAGGAGACGCGCTGGGAGTGCCAAAGATGGTGGACTTTGTGAAACCTTAAGGGCAAACATTTCACAGTTTGTATAGAAATTAGTAGTAGCCACATGAATCATGATACCTCGAAAAGAAACATGTATTACCATTATTTGCACGATGATTCTGAAGGTATAATCAGATTTTCAAAATCTTCATTAATTTAAAGTTTCGTATCTGACTGTAAGTTATACAAGTAATACCCAGCAACGAACTTCCCAAATCTAAACAATTCATCCGATTGCGTCGAGCGACATTTCTTTAGAAAGCTGTTAGTGTAAACCTAAAAAGGGATAAATTACAGGCAAGTAACATAAATAGTACGTGAGTTATTGGAGGTGAAAGTGGCCAACTACAATAGATCACGTCAGGCCATAAGTACTCCACAGGTACACGAAAAAACGGTAGCAGCATGATTAAAAATATATTTGTTCAGCTGCGTCTTTGCTTATATCCGATGTATACTATTCAAAAAGAAATTGGTCAAATACTTGGCGTGTTTTAGGAAGCACAGAGACACTAGGCTACTGGCCTAATTTTGCTTGCTTTTCCTTTGATATATATGTTTATTGAATTTGTTTATGTATTTAGTAATATATCTTAGTGGGTGTTTATAATCCAGCAGTAGTAATATTGATTTAATTTCAAGTTATTTAAATGCAAATCCAGTATTTCGAATGTGTTTCATTCTGTTTGTGAATATGTGTTGGCTTGAAGACATGTGGGAGCGCTCTAGCCAATCACAGCGCTCTTGAATGGGGAGACTTGATGGAAGTGGGAGAAGAGTACAGCACAGTACATGGGGGAGTCTGGGACAGGATGGTGTGACAGACGCACAGTGGCGAGAGAGAGTTTGAGTGTGAAGCAGTTTGCGCATGGTCGCGGGAGATATAAATACTTGAGAGTGTGGACTTGTAAACTTGTGTGATTTCCGAGGTTTCAAAAAAACATGGTTCAAATCGCTCTGAGCACTATGGAACTTAACATCAGAGGTCATCAGTCATCTAGAACTTAGAACTACCTAAACCTAACTAACCTAAGGACATCACACACATCCATGGCCGAGGCAGGATTCGAACCTGCGACCGTAGCAGTCACGCGGTTCCGGACTGAAGCACCTAGAACCGCTCGGCCACCGCGGCCGGCCTCCGAGGTTTCTGCACTGAAGAAGTAATCTGGTGAGCTACATTGCCGTTCATAACTAATTACGTGCAGTACGAATCTATTGTTTCCTTGTAATTCAACATATATTTTATTTAATTGCTGGACCATCGACACCAATAAGTGTTTTACAGTAAAGGAAACAAAAGAAAAATATGGAGTAGATATTAAAAATTCATGGAGAAGAAATAAAAGCTTTGAGGTTCGCTGATGACATTGTAATTCTGTCAGAGACAGCAAAGGACCCGGAAAAGCAGTTGAACGGAATGGACAATGTCTTGAAAGGAGGATGTAAGATGAACAACAACGAAAGCAAAACGAGGATAATGAATGTAGTCGAATTAAATCAGTTGATGCTGCCGTTATCACATTAGGAAATGAGACACTTAAAGTAGTAAAGGAGTTTTGCTATTTGAGGAGCAAAATATCTGATGATGGTCGAAGTAGAGAGGATATAAAATTTAGCCTGGCAATGGCAAGGAAAGCGTTTCTGAAGAAGAGAAATTGGTTAACATCGAGTTTAGATTGAAGTGTCAGGAAATCGTTTCTGAAAGTATTTCTATGGAGTGTACCCATGTATGGAAGTGAAACATGGATGATAAATAGTTTAGACAAGAAGAGAATAGAAGCTTCCGAAATGTGGTGCTACAGAAGGATGCTGAAGATCAGATGGGTAGATCACATTACTAATGAGGAGGTATTGAATAGAATTATACAGAAAAGAAATTTGTGGCTCAACTTGACTAGAAGAAGGGATCGGTTGGTAGGGCATATTCTGAGGCATCAAGGGATCGCCAATTTAGTACTGGAGGGCAGTGTGGAGGGTAAAATATCGTAGAGGAAGGCCAAGGGATGAGTAGACTAAACTGATTTAGAAGGATGTAGGTTTCAGCAGGTACTGGGAGATGAAGAAGCTCGCACAGGATAGAGCAGCATGGAGAGCTGCATAAAACCAGTCTCTGGACTGAAGACCACAACAACAACAGAAAAATAGTACCTGCAGATTTTATTTATTGAAATCTTTTATTTATAAATTTTTACGTTACATTCACGATTTCCGAGTGATAGTAACCTTTGACCATTCGATTCATGTGTATATTCATATTGTTCACTGTAGACTCAGCAGTATTTGGCTTGTAATGCGGCAGCTACGTATCCCCGCCCCTAGACAACGAAATCAGCAAAAACTTTTAATATTTCAACTTTGAGTTGGAGGGTATGTCGCTAAGGGCACACCCCATCACAACATCTTTAATTTTATTTGAAATCCCACATCATTCACAGGAAATGAGTAAAGCTGATAACTCTCGGTTTAGTTCAAGATTTAGTAAGGATAGAATTTATTAAGACATTTTTAAAATAACTGTTACACAAGCACCATTAAAGTAAGTCAGATAGTCATTTTCATCAGTTATTGCAAGTTCTAAATCTTGAAGAGGGTGAAAAATACTAATACCTACAGGATAATGTTGTTAATAAAATATTGGGCTTCCAAAATCAGTGTTTGGTTTAAATGAAGTAATTATATTAGTTTCTGTATGAAAAGATTCATATGTTGAAGAAACATTAAATCGTTCAAATTCAAATTTATATTAATCAACTGAAAAAGAATAATTTTACGACCTTCTTTAGCAACGCTGTTTTCTTTAGCTTCAACGACCTGGTCACTAAATCCTAATATACTAACAATACCATCTATGTAGGCATGTATAATTTTACATCACTTTTGATAACAGTTCCGTTTTAAATTTTGTTTGCTTAAATATGGAATTTGGATTTTTGAAATGAATAATTTTGATTAATTTCTTAAACTGTACTGACCGATAGGAATTTCTTTCATTTCTCCATTGCAACACAGTGTAGAATTCTTCAATATAATATTTGGAGAAGAATAAAAGAAATTTAACATAATGTTTATCAGCTACTCTTATTGCAACAGATATCCTTTTCTAAGAATAGAGGACTTATCAATTAACTGAAATAATCTACTGCGGTAGATGAAGGAATCTTGACTGCATTCCATGTGTATTAATAAAAATTTATTTAAAGAAATGACAGATCCGAGACAAAAAATATAAACTCGATAAAAGGAATCAAAGCAGTAAGCATTGTAAACTTTCACCAAATTCTATTTGATGTGCAGTTATATGATCAAGCTGTTGTGGAAAAACGACATTATTGATTGACAAATGTATTCTAGTTCCAAGGGTAGTTAATTAGAGTAAATGTGATCATTCTGGCACTCACGGTATTTATTATAAGAATAAAGATATAAAATTTATTTTTGATTCATTTGGTGGTAATATACCATAATTACCGATCAAATATTTGGGAAAAATGACCTCTGTCACAATAATGAGAGGATAAAAAATTTTGATGAAGTAATTTGTGGTCAATTTTGTTTATTTGTTTGGAAACTATTATGCATGAATTATAATTTTAATTGTATTTTAAATTTAATAAATGTCATATTTGGAATTATGGCACAGCCTAAAGGTGGCTTGATTAATAGTCAGGTAAATTTAGAAAAAATAAAAAGTTAAGTGGAAGCAAAAATTTATCTAAGAAACAGAAGCTTTAACTAAACAATTTAATAATTAATTAAATAAGACTCTTAAAGAAACTAAATGCTACATTCAGTGTAAGGGTATAAGAATAGTAGATACAAAAGGTCTGATGCTGTCACTAGTCAATAATAAAAAAAATTATATAGGACAAAACATGACTATGTGAGTATTTTAACACAATTCGATAATTATGTCACAAAAACACATTCAATGTAAAATTTACACAGATTCATCCAAATATTTAATGTAAAAAATTACAATCAGAAATGTTTTCTGTGGTCTATAAAGCCTGTTTATATCCTCTAGGTAAAAATTCTGAAACAGTAGCAAAACATAAAAATGTTTGTGTTGATCTTGATCACAAACTTGAAAATATTGAGTTTCCTGTAGTGGTTGACCATATTCCAAAAACTGGAAACAAAGCAAATGTATCTGTCAACGTCTAGAGTGATGAAAAATATCAAGGGAACGCACTAAAAGTAACGAGAAGTAAGACAGAGAAACATGTAAATATTCTTTATTTCAAGGAAGGAATTTATTCACACAATTGTTGTATAAAATATTTATATAGGCTTGTTTCAAGTCAAATTAATAAACATGAAGGAATAAAATTTATTTTTGATTGATGTACACTCCATTTCTCTAATAAATAAGGTTTAAATAATCACACAATGAGCCTTTTACTTATCAAACCATTAAAAGTAGGAATGTCAGAGGAATATTGCTATTAAAGTTTCAAAAATTATCAGCATGTACAGAAAGTTCTATTCATTATTAATGCTGATGCTGAGACTTTACTATTGAAATGGACAGCTGTTAACCAAATCCAGATAATTCATATACAATGCAATATCAACAGTTTGATCAAGTGGATTCTGTTATTATATAAATGTATAAATGGAGATTATAAAGATGTTGTTATTTATAGAGACCCAAATTGTCATAGGAGATTTATTGAATGTATAGAAAAAGAAGTTACAGAAATTGGAAGGATTTATTCTGAAGCTGAAGAAATGAAACCATTAAGTCCTGAAGAACAATCATGATATGCAAGGTCGAAAACATGTACATTGTTTCACTGTCATTATTCACCAAAAAATAAAAAGGTTTGACATCATGGTCATTTGACTGGAAAGTATGAACTCCATTATGTAATAAATGAAAGTTGCATTTAAAACATCTAAATTCTGTAGTAATTAATTTACACAAATAATCAGGATATGATTCGAGTCTGTTTGTGAAATAATGTGGTTATGATAAAATGAAACAAATTTAATATCAAACAATGAAGACAGACACATTAGTTTTGGTAAGACAACAATAAATTTTAAAATGAAATTTATTGACAAATTTAAATAAATGGCTTCTTGACATGGCAGACTTTCATGAAATCTGAAGAGAGATCAAATGGAAAATATTGAAACATTTTTCCCAGAAGAGTAATTCGATATAATGATCAGAAAAAGTGTATATCCATATGAGTACAAGGATACTTGGACCAAATTTGAAGATGCACAATTACCAGCAAAGGTAGAATTTTACAGTAAACTGAATGACTTTGAAATAAGTGATGGAAATTATAAACGTCCAATATTAGTTAGCGAAAAATTTAGGAAATACAGAAGCGTCCGATCTTACCCGTCGGCTTTGACCCATGACGTCACAAATACCGCGGAAATGACCATAAACAACAATTCCAATATGGCGGATATAAAAACATCGAATACGTATTGTAAACACTGAAATACACAAGTTTCACAAAAAGCCTAATGACTGTAACGGGACAAGCGTAGGAAATTGGGGGTTTTTGGGTGGGGAGAAACTAAATATGTCGTTATGCGGTGGGGGGAGTCTGCAGTGCCCCCCCCCATCCCCCCACAGGCTTCATTAGTGTCAAATCAATATTTTCGAATCATAGGCGGCCGCTGCCGCGGCCGCATTCCAAAAAAAAACTCCCAACCTAACCTCAAGTGGGCTACGCTACAGATCAATATGTTCATCAAATTGCTTCATATTACGTATACATGTTCTTTAAACAAGAGTACATCAAACCATGTATTAGGTTTTCCGCGCCGTAATGACGTCACACACCACAACACGCTTACGTCACGGGTCAAAGCCGACGAGTAAGATCGGACCTTTCTGTTGACCCAAAATTTAATATTAAAAATCTGGATGAATATCATTATCTATATTTTAAATCAGATGTCTTGTTATTGTCTTTTGTATTGGAAAACTTTTGAAGAACTTGTATAAAGCATATGATCTTGACCCATTTTGGTATTTTACTGCACCAGTATGATCTTGGGATGAAATGTTGAAAATTACTAAACAACCACTTGATTTATTACATTATTATATTAGGATTTTAATGTTTGAAAAATTAATAAGAAGAAGAACATCACAGCATTGTAAAAGATGCATTAAAGCAAACAAAAATACAAAAAGGGTATTCATAGTAAAAAGATAACAAATTATCTAGCATAGTTAGATGCAAATTATTTATATACTTATGCTATAAGTCAATACTTACTATTTGGTGGATTTGAATGGGAAGAACAGAATCGTTTTGACTGTACAAAAATGAATGAAATATCAGATACTGTTAAAAGTGGATATATTTTTGAAGCAGATATAGTATTTCCAAAAGAATTACATGATTTACGTATAGATCTACCATTAGCTCTTCAGAATGAACTAGCTCAGGTGGTATGAGTGAGCTAGTGAGCTATAACTAAGCTAGAGCCTGCGCTCTCTAGCTACAAACGCTCAGCTGGGCTGTACATTTGCCCCACTACCGCCCCACATTGTCTTTGTGTCAGGAGGAGGAAACGGCAAACACGCTGCATTTAAATGACGATTAAGTCGTACAGCAAATGACTTCGTTTTATACCTAACATTTCTCAGTATAACAGTTCACAAACAAAACAGATTTTCAGTGTTATTTAATTATTTATGGTCGAGTGAAGAATATTATCATACCGACAGATGCAGACAATTTGTCAGAGTTTCACACTGTGTTTCCTATGTAATCGTGAGTTATTTAGTTTCACACATATGATGGTCGAAATATTGTAGCTGTAGCACGTTTGCAACTTCACGATGGGGATACAGAAACCCTACCTGAGGGAAACAATGCACACATCCTGTACAGTTTTAACATCAAAGGAATTGCCTTTAAACAGGAAATACGTGTATCAATCAGTTACTTCCGGACATGCACAGGTGCACTTTCAACTGAAATGGAAAACAATGAAGAAAACAGATCGAAAACAGATGTGGGATGGAAAATTCCTCAAAACATTTAGAGAACTATTTTTCCAATTCTTTCAAGGCCACAAAGAATTATTCAAACCTCACACATTCTTTAATATCAGTGAAGTTAGTGATATATACTTTGTTTTTGTCACGATTTGTTCCTCCTACAATGCGCTGCAATACGATTTTCTTTTTAAGTGCGTCCCCATGAAAGCAAATACAAGTTATCTCTCACATTATAGTTTCTTATTGTGGACACTGTGCAGTCACGTGCACTTAAAATGCAAGGTCGGCAATCCTTTCGGGATGTTCTAATTTTCGTTCCTAACACTCATTTTTCCTTCATATATTCAATAAAAACGGGTTTTAAATCGCAAAATATTCCAGTCATGCCCCTTGACCTGGGCAACGTACTCTATAGTAATATATAAGTTCTCCATATTCTTTGTGCAGCTCCATCGAAAACTGTTGCAACCGAAAATGAAACACTGAGAGCGATTTCAAAAAATTTAATATTCATAACACGACTGCTACCAAGTGATCCACGCCTACAAATTTAGCACGGAGTGCTTCTTGATGTGCACAAACATGGAACTGTCTGTCGATCTTTGTAATTCCTTGTTCTACCATTGTCAACTAAATCTTTAGATACTTTCTGCTTGTTGTTGTAATGTTCCATAGAAAAATTTTAGTAATCGTCCTTTATGCGACAGCATAATACATGCTGATTATTCTCATCTCTCTCTACTGTAATTCTCATTCAATTTTTAAGGCTTATGAGGATAGATCTTTAGACTGCTTCTTTTTGTGCAAACGATCCGACGACCTGTGAATGACCTTCATACGACGAATATACAGCTAAGAGTAAACAGTGCTGACCCTATGAATCTGCTGAACTGAAGAGAGTTATGCCAACCGTAAAATGCCACATCGCAATAGTAATTGAAATGTCGTTTTGTACTGGGTACTTCCGAGATCAACCGAGCAAACCCGAGGAACGACGATGTCTGTATCACAAGAAGTATGCTCTTCCAGACCACACGCAGTTTGACACGCTGTGGCTGGCCATGGGGTATCGAGTCGTTGCTCATTGAGACCTGGACTGGATTCGTTCCAGAGGAGTTGGAACGAAAATCTTATAAAAATTGAAAACAATTGTAGATGTACCATGAAATACTCAAGTCATCAGAGATATGACAGAAGCTGGTGGATCTGTGGACCAAATGATCTAAATAGATGAGGAGTCTTACAGCCATCAGCTAACCAAGCTCGTTCCTCAACTTGCAGTCCGCTGCCTTTTAAATCCCGCTGGCGGAGCCAGAAAGGTGCTTAGTCAGCATGGCAGAAACTTTCACTCTGTGCTGTGGAGAGCATGGTTACCACACACTGGGCCCTAGGGCTTGCTGCCTGTGCCCTACACATGACTGAAAGGAGTGACTTTTCGTAATAACACCGAGGGAAGCTGGTAAAAATGTAGCCCTTCGAGACTCTGCAGTATCTGTCATTGACATTTGCCAATTCCATGAAGGCCTCCATTGCCCAATGTGAGTCAGCCAATCTGATATACAACTAGCCACCCCTCTGCTAGCCGTTGCTCTGCTCCTAGTTCGCATGCTGCTGGGTCCTGCACTGGTGCTTTCCACCTACTTTCTACTGCAGGTTGTCACCTGCATGGGAGTCAGCTGTATATTAGCGGTCTGTACTTCGGTGCCTCCAGTACTTGACTCATAGCTACAGGATAATCTTTGCATTTATACGAAACAGGCTGGTGCACAACTGAGATTGCTGCCACTGTGCACCTGGTGCCAGTGAGACTGATGTAGTTGTGGGCTGACACTGCTGCTCTGTCGTGGCCACTTGCTGGCCTGTCGTCCCCCTGCTGCCTCAAGCTCCTGCGTGCTTCACCAACACATAAGGTCATCATAGGCCACTGGGCAAGCCGTGCAGTCTAACTCACTGCTTACCGAGCAGCAAGGAATGCCAGTCCCCCAAACGAATCCACCCAGTGGATTTCTGTCGAGGTCTGGTGTGCCAGGCAGCCTGTGGATTTTTAAGGGGGTTTTCCTTCTGCCTCGGCGAATGGAAGGCTGGTTCTCCTTATTCCGCCTCAGTTACACTATGTCGGCGATTGATGCGCAAATACTGTCTCCGCGTATGCAAACACCATAATTACCACGCCAACATTTGGGGTTATACTCGTCTGGTATGAGACGTTCCTGGTGTGGGTCCACTGGAGGCCGAACCGCCCAATAGCTCTGACCTCGGTGTGGTGCGGCGGTGTGGTGGGTGAACTGATGTGGTCTCCTGTGGGGTTGTGGACTACAGAGGGCTACGGCAAGAGTCGTTTCTAGGTCCCCGGTTCAATATATAAAATACACACAGTAGGGTCATCACACGCCACAGGGACGTGGTGCTAAACAGTTTTATGAATGCTGCTGAATAAACATGCTTTTGTTACCACTCCATTTATGATTTCATGATAGCCAAGGAACTGGTTCTTCATTCCTAGATCTCCGCTATCCAGCTTGCAACATCACATTACTCGGTCACTGAAGTAACGATCAATCACATTCATGTCGTCGTTATGGTCTTCTATCTGAAGACATGATACATGCCACTCTCTATACTATTTCATCTCCAAATAACTACTACAACCAGCATTCTCTTCCAACTGCGCAATCTATTCATCTCCCTCTACAATCTTACCCACCATAGCGTTCTGTGATGCAAAATCTCATAAAAAAGTGCGACGGACTATTAATATGACGATAAATGTAAAATACCTGCGCGAAAAGTAAGTACGCTGTGGAATATAAGCATTTCTCTACAGACACCATAACAAAGACATACAGACTGTATTAAGCTACGCCGAAGGCACAATTAATCCATGATGGACATTGGAAGAGAGATGTTCTATGTCGGGTTAAGTTCAGATTGTTGGAAGCCGCCATTAAGGTAGTAATTATATTTTATGGTATTGAAGAAAATAAATACATATAAAAGGACAAAAAGAGTATCAGATGTGTAGAGTCCATAACCCTTAATCATTTCTAAGGAAACATTCAGTGATTAGAAGGACGCAAGTCGTTCGGAAGTGTTGTGTCGTTTGGTGGTGCGAACCTGCAGTTATACACGGTTTTGGGATTCGTCGAGAATATTTCTCCGAAGACCTAAATAATTTCATGAGCTTAAAGTGGATGCCACATTCCATACACATTACACAGCATAGCACTTGGCTGTACCGACCGATTTCCGTAGAGCGATAAATTATCTTTAGCGATTTCAGGTGGAGAAGTTCCAGCAAGGAGGCTCAACGTGATCTGTTGCTGCGAAACGCATATAGCATTACTGTATTCTTTAACTTATGGAGAACAGTGAGCAATATAGACTTCTTAACCACCGCAAACATAATTAAAAGGACTCAAATAAAGGCAGCAAGCAGTGAAAAGGAATCGCTAGAGCAAACCATAAACAAAAATCAAATAATAATAATACTCAAGCACAGTAATAAAACGCTCATTAAATAAAAGAGAAAATAAAAATAAGAACTTTAAATTTGCGACCGTGTCACGACGGCCAACAATTAACAACTGTTGTTGTATATTGTGTGTATGTGCTAATTGTTTCGTTGTGTGTGTTCCATGTACGCTGAGCTTTGATGGAGTTTGGTACGGTGAGCAGAGCAGTCACGATCCCCTCCGCAGAACTCCACACCGCTGAGAGCTGAATGAGGCAGACACACAAAAATTTCACAACCTTTACTCAATCTGGTCTATATTTATAAAGAAATTACAGTTCTCAGAATAAGAAGAGGTAATTAATTTTTATCATTTTTTTCAGTATTGCAGAAGTAGATATAGAGAAATATATTTTCATTCTTGTGAGGTGTAGCTTCATGTTATAGTGTATTTAAGAGTGAAACCTGTCGGGTATTGTGTGTGTTTTTTGATTTGTTATGGTAAAAACTACAACCCAAGTAAAGATGGGTCATGAAAAATTTCCATACGTTCATGAAATAAGTGATAATTCTGCTGTAGATGAAATAGTAGCTTCGTCTCAGCAAGAGACCAACCCCATCGTTCAAATTTTAGAGCAACTAAAACTTTTGTCTGGAGTGGTGCTGGCTGTATCCCAGAAGCAGGAGGATATGTCACAGAAGCAAACTGACATGTCAACTCTAGTGGAATCCATGTTACAAAAGCAAACAGACATGGCACAAAAGCAGTCTGATTTACGTCAGAAGCAGACAGGTATGTAAGTGGTTATTCAATCGTTAGTGACGCAACAACAACAGATCTTAAAGGAGATAACAGAGTTACGCGAGGCCCAAAAAGGTGACACAGGAAATGCATACTATAAAGTCGAAACAGGAGGAACTGGGGAATTTCGTAAGTCAAGTTGACAGAAACAATAACAAATATAGTTTCTAATTGTGATAAAGTCACACGCGAAAATTTCCTCGAACAACAACAGGAATTTTCCAGTAAGCTAGACGAATGGGCATCTGCGAAAGAGAATCAAGTGACGCTATGTGTGGATGCTAGTATTCAAGAAGTGGTAAGCAAATTGCCGATCGAAAGTTTAACAATTACTGAGAGTATTAAAGAAGACTTAAAAGATGTTACAGATCAATTACGAACGAACTTTAAGCAATAGACGAAATAGTCCATTCTGTGGAAAATATTTTCAAAAATCTCGAACGAATGCAGTAAATGAGTGCTGGAATGAACTGCCTGAGGTTGAACGTACGCAGAATTCAACACCAGAATCTTGTTAAGGGAATGGACATGCTTCGCATCCTATGAAATTAAGTTATAACAGAATGGAAGCAGCGCCGCCGAACAACAATGTTTACGCTGTGGTACTGATGGAAGAGAAATTGCTTAAGCGCGGACAATTTCAACCGTTCTCACCCGACAGGAAGACACTAAACCCTGTAGTGTTTATACGTAGATTTCTAGGTATATTACCAGGGCATGGACGGAAGGACAGAAAATAAGTTGTGTGTCAGGATACATTCAGGGTAATGGTCAATTGTGGACCACAGATATGGTGGAGACATGTGAGACCTACGAAGAGATTGAAAAGGCATTTTTGGCGAAGTAATGGTCGCTAGGCGTACAGGAACGTTTACGTAAGGAAGTATTTAATCCTGAACCGTTCTGTAGAAAGACAGGCAGCCTACGCAGATACTTCGAGAAGTATCTAAATAAAGCCAAATATTGGGACGAGCCCATCACACATACAGATATCTTACGCATTCTGAAGGCAAAACTTCTCGCAGAAACCAGGAAAAAATTAATTCATGCTTCAGAAGAGAATCTTGAAGAATCTATGTCGGCATTACATTCAATAGTACTTTAATCCAATTCTGTAAATTACTGGGTGGAAACATAAGGTTAAATGAACCTTGTTCCGGAATTTCCTTAGGAACCCTCGACCTAATGAGAAGGCTTAGTTGATTTAAAGTCCATGGCCACATTAGCCGTTAACAGTTCCTCAAACTGCTAATGTCAAAAATTTAACCTTATGACCAGTAGCGAGTGATTATGAATGATAGACAGTTAATAAGTGGCAAACTTTGTCAGCTGCAAGTACATTCTGCTTAGAAATATGCTACGGGAAGGTAATGTCATGTTGTCAATGTTTTGGTCGAGTATTGTCTTACACACAAAATCCCCGCCCGAACAGGTGATTCTGGAGCGTTTCGTGATGCAGTACGCGGCCAAAGTTGTTCTCGGCCGCCAGTATATTCCGGTCAGTAATATGCTACGGAAAGGTAGAGCCACGTTGTGGGTGTATTGATCCAGTATGCTACGGAAAGGTAGAGTCACGTTGTGAATGTATTGATCCAGTATTCTTTTATACAGAAAATCACGCTCAAAAACGTACTGTTGTAGCGTTACGTAAAGCATCAACCACCAACAGTAGTGCGACGAACTATTAATATGACGAGAAATGTAATATACCTGCGTGAGAGATAGATACTCTGTGGAATATAAGCATCTCCCTGCGAGCACGATAACAAAGAAACACAGACTGTATTAAGCTTCGGATAAGAGATAATTATTCCATGTTGTTGGAAGAGAGATGTTCTATGTCGGATTAAGAGGAGATTGTTGGAAGCCGCCATTAGGGCAGTAATCTATATTTTATGGTATTGAAGAAAATAAATACACATAAAAGGACGAGAGGGGTATCAGGTGTGTAGATTCATAACCCTAAACCATTTCTAAGTAAATATTCAGTGCTTATAAAGACGCATGTCGTTCAGAAGTGTTGTGTGGTTTGATGGTGCGAACCTGCAGTCTTACACAGTATTGGGATACGTCGAGAATATTTCTCCGAAGACCTAAATAATAACATGAAATATAGTTGGACGCCACATTCCATACACATGACACAGCATAGCACTTGGCCGTACCTATCGATTCCCGTAGAGCGATAAGTTATCTTTAACGACTGCAGCAAGGAGACTGAACGAGATCTACAGCTTCGGAACGCATTTGGTATTACCGTATTCTTTAACATAAGGAGAACAGTATGCAATACAGGCTTCATAACCACTGCAAACATAATTAAAAGGACTCAAATAAAAGGAGGGAACAGTGGAAAGGAATCACTAAACCAAACCATAAATAAAAATCAATAATAATGCGCATTCACACTAATAAAGCACTCGTTAAATAATAGAGAGAATAAAAATGAGACTGCTGCCACTGTGCACGTGGTGCCAGCGAGTAGTTGTGCGCTGACACTGGTGATCTGTCGTGGCCACCTGCTGGCCTGCCGTCCCCTCGCTGCTTCAAGCTCCTGTGTGCTTCATCACCACTTAAGGTCATCATAGCCCACCCGGCTAGCCGCGCAGTCCAACTCACCGCTTCCCGAGCGGCAAGGCGTGCAGGTCCCCTACACGACCCCACCCAGTGCATCTGTGTCGAGGTCCGGTGTACTGGCCAGCCTTTAAGGCAGTTTTCATTCTGCTTCGGCGAATACGAGCTGGTTCTCCTTACTCCGCCTCAGTTACGCTATTTCGGTGATCGTTGTGCAAACCCTGTCTTCACGTACGTGTACACCATAATTACTCTACCACGCCAGCATTTAGGGTTATATTCGTCTATTATGAGATGATCCCGGGGTGGGTCCACTGGTGGCCGAACCGCAACAACTCTGGGTTCGGTGTGGGGCGGCCGTGAGCCGGGTGGGCTGCTGTGGTCTGCTGTGGGATTGTGGACCTCTGAGAGCTACGGCGGGACCAAGTCTCTCGTCGTTTGTAGGTCCCCGCTTCAATACACACAATAGGGTCATCGCACGCCACAGGGACGTTGTGCAAAACAGTTGTATGAATTCTGCTGAATAAATATCCTTTTGTTACTGCTGTATTTATGATTCCATGAGGGCCAAGGAACTGGTTTACATTCCTAGACCTCCTCCATCCATCTTGCAACATCACATTACTCTGTCAGTGGAGCTTAGACTATCCTCTCCTGTAATAAATCATTAAGGAACCTTCACTGAAGTAACGACCAATCACATTTTTGTCGTTGTTGTGGTCTTCTACCTAAAGACATGTTACATGCCACTCTCCATGCGATTTCATCTCCAAGTAGCTACTGCAACCCGCATTCTTTTCCAACTGCTTTCTCTATTCATCTGTTCATCTCCCTCTACAATTTTACTCACTTCACTTGCGTTCAGCACTAAACTGGTGATTCCTTCATGACTCAGAGTGTGTTCTATCAACTTATCGCATATTTTAGCAAAGTTGTTTCACAAAATCCTTTTCTCCCCTACTCTGTTCAGTACCTCCTCATTTGTTACACGGTCTAACCATCCTGTATTCAGCATTCTTCTGTAACACCACGTTCCCAACGTTTGTACACTCTCCTTATCTGAACCGTTCATCGTCCATGTTTGACATTCATACAAGGCTATAATCAGCACAAACACCTCCAGAAAAACACCTCCTAACTCTTAAATTGACATTAGCCGTCCAAAATTTCTCTTATTCAGAAACTTTTTTCTTGTCATCACCAATCTACATTTTATATCACATCTATTTCGTTCGTTACCCTAAAGAGCACAACTCATCTACTATTTTCAGTGTCTTGTTTCCTAATCTAATTCCTTCACTGTAATTTGATTAAATTTATCTACATTCCATTATCTTTCTTTTTTGCTTTTGTTGATGTTTATCTTGTATCCTCCTTTCAACACACTGGCCACTCCGTCCAACTGCTCTTAAAAGTCCTTTCCTGTCTGTCACAGAATTGCAATGTCATTGGCAATCTCAAAGTTTTTCCTTGTTCCCCCTGAATCTTAAATACCTCTCTACATTTTTCTTTGGTTTCGTTTACCGCTTTCTCAATGTACAGATTCAATAATAGTGAGGATAATCTACAATACCACCTCACCCAATTCTCCTTCCCTTTCACGCCCCTCGACGCTTAGAATTGCCGTCTGGTGTCTGTACACACCCTGCCTTTTACCAGTGCAACCTTTACAGTTTCAAAGAGAGTAACCCAATCACTTAGTCTCAAATAAATCTTTACTGAGTACAGCTCAGTTACTCTCATCAAGTAGCTTCTACATTCTCTGCGAAATTTTAACGTATTTTGTTTTTCTTGTATTGTGAAAGACATTTCTTTTTTCGATATAGCCAGCACTCGGCATACGTGCATGACATGGACAGAACGAAAGCTACATTTCATCTGTGCTCCTGGGTGCTCATATTGCTATACTGAAACTAGTTGTTTTCTCACTGTCCGACGAAAAGAATTTCCGTAATTGTGTATGGAATCGATAAAGTCCGCATATGACAGTAACCCATTTCATGAGCGAAACAGGCAAATCCTATGTTTCAAAAATTAATTACTCTTAAATAAATCTTCGGTTTTGGAAACATGAAATGCCAATGAGCTGTCTCTGTTAGCTCTGCAATACTATCAGCAGTAAATGCCACATGTCCATTTTAACCGTCGTGTGGTCGCATCGATTTTTGTAATACCAGTGGTCGCGTGGTTGACTCTGTCAACCATCCATTATTTTCACTAAAGATGTGAAAAGTTATACCATTGTATGCTTCCTACTGAAAACTAATAAGTTTATTTTGGTTTTTTAATTAACAGAAATACAAATTTTAATATTTCACCTTTATTGTTTCTAAAGATACAATTAAAATCTAATTAAGGAATCTAGTTTTTCATTTAACAATGCACTCCTAACGTACAGGATCTAGTTAAATAACATTTGACCTTCATTCTTTCTCAGTATATGTTACTCATACAGCTTTTATTGGATTATACTCTCTTTATTGAACATGACTATATTGTTTCTACGTAAAAACAGAGTTTACTCATCCTGTTCCTCTACCTCATCCGTAGTGTTACGCGCACACCTCTCACACACAACTGCCGCATGCTTCTTGCATACAGACATCTTACACTAACTACAACGAAGTGTGGTGACAACATTGTTTTCTCTGCCAAACACATCGCAGCGACTCTTCTTTTTGTTTGGAGGTTCTTCTGGTTCTTGAGGTTCTTGCAATTTATAAGGCAGCGAAAATATTTTGAGATCATTTGGAAGCATCGAAATGTTGGATCTTGTAACTAAATTATCTTTAATAAGTTGTTGGGATAACTGTTTCACAAACAGCCCCGTTGGTGTTGTTGGGTTTTCTGCATTGCAGTGAAACAGTATTTGGGCTATGATACCAGCGATGTTTAGTACAGCGAACCATTCAGCCAGTGTCCACCGCCTTGTTACTAGCGCAACTGAATGTCTACTGTACGTTGGTCGACAGTGTCAACCCCTCCTTTTGTCTGTTATAGTCCATGATAATGTGCGGTTTATTGGTATTCTCATCGAATGCGCCTTCACTGTGCATGGTGTTAAGCAGAACATCACATTTGTTTCTTTTGGGCACATATGACATCAGTGTGATATCTTTCTGGTATCCAAACAGTGAAGACCTAATCTTCCTGGATTTCAGAGGTAGGAATTCCGGGGGAATTTCCGTTTTATCTTTCTTCAGAGTTCCAATCCATGTGACGTTTCTCTGCAAAAGTGAGGCTGACAGTGGATAACTGGTATACCAAATATAAAAAGTAATATTCCGATTTCATCCCAGCACCGGTTCTGCCAGGCGATGCGTGATATCGTAGGGTTTATTTGGCACTCTGTTAGGGCCAAATATAAAAAGTAATATTCCGATTTCATCCCAGCACAGGTTCTGCCAGGCGATGCGTGATATCGTAGGGTTTATTTGGCACTCTGTTAGGGCCATTTGGTTGCGTTCCACGGTACAGCTCAACACATTCTGTATGGAATGTTTTTGGCATCGCAAATAGCAAAGAATTTCGGGCTGTACTTTGCTGGTTTTTTCGGTATGTACTGAACATATTAATATCGCCCTCTAAAACGTGTGAGCATCTCGTCAATGGTTACAAACTCTTGCAAATTATATCTTTCCTTACAATTGGTGACAAATTTATCTAAATATGATCTGATTGCTGAAAATTTGTCTCTCTCGCGTCTTTGTGTTCTTGTCAATTTGTCGTCAAATCTCACGCTCCTGAGGAGAATAAGAACCGTCTGTATGATATACAAACTATTGATATTCATACCAGTGCCATCTTTACTCCAAAGTTCTTCAACATTTGTTTTATTCCCACCCTTCAAGCCAGTCAGTATAAAGATTGCAAGGAGAGCATATATCTCTTCCCTAGAAGTTTCCTTCATCTCTCTCTCTCTCCTGTGATACTGCGTTGCTGATTGATGTATTCCAGAAGTTAATTAATCATATCTGCACTAACAATTTTACTCAATGCTGTCACTTATTGTATAATGCCCTTAGCAGACCTCTTCAGACCCGGTAGAATTTATTTACATTTTTTGAGGGCGTTTTCGCCGTTTTGGCTCTTACACTTTCCTTGGACGACTTAGTTTAGCCATTTTTACCAACAAAATACCCACACATAAAATCAAAATTATCGTCACAATTTTCTTCATCTTCATTAAGTTGTATTTCGTCTTCGATATATGTATGTCCTCCTCCCTCTAAAGGAACTACTTCTGCTTCTGATTCACTGTTGTGATCACTAACTACTATTTGTTCTTCTTCCTTGTCAGACCAGTCAAATTCAGAACACTTGCTGTCGTCCAAGTCTTCTTTCAGAAGCCTTTCAATCTCCTCCTCTGGTAACCCCTTTTTGAAAAAGCCCCTAAAAGTATAAATAAAAATAAAATATAGTTGCTAGTGAAAGATTTTAATCTTAAATAAATACAGTATTCACAGTTACCATAAAAAAATACTTACATCACAGGTCGCGTGGTTGACTCTGCGCACCAAACACAGCCAGGACTAAAATAAGCTGCAGTTGCTGTCAATGTGTGAGCGCTACAATCACAGCAACAATTCAATTGACAGAGGTCAAACTTGAAGATAGGCGGAGCCGCCAATACTGCAACAATGCGTATTTTGGCTTCAAAGCGAAAAACGAACACTGGTTGACTCAGTCAACCAATGCGAGCGCCCGAGGGCTAAAAAGAGGAGGTAATGCCCATGCCTTTGTAGTTAGTGTAGCTATGAAACAGGACTGTATCATATGTTGGGTACTGTCTCGCAGTTGACATAGGTGTAAACAGTATTACCATATATTACATGATTCGGCAGGTATTAGAGGTGCACGGATTAACTGACTCAGAGTTTGTATCAAAACAGAAGTGTACTCCCGAGCTCGATTCCTCAATATGCGGAGGCCCGGAACGTCACAAACCAGGAATCGCTGGCAAGGAGCGTGGGCGTCACCTCTCACATACCTGGTTTGTTCCAGAGTTGAGGAATACAACGCGGAGAGCGCATGAACGAGGCGAGCTGCCACTGAACCCTCACCTCAAAGTCGTCCGCAAAAATGTCGTAGTACAAAGTGAGGCTTCCTTTGTACGTGGTTTCCTTGGTTTCCTCGTCTACAGTCTGTGAAATGTTGACCAAAATGCCTGGGTATTCCCCATCATCGCAGGCGCCAAGCTCTAATATGTCTATAGTGTATGGACCCTGCCGAACAAAAAAAAAAAAAAAAAAAAAAAAACACATTATAAGAGCGCTTCACTAGAGTACCAAGGATACATCTCAAAACAACACCAGTGCTACTGAGACTAACTGGAAATTGAAAAGCTTTCTTACTACCGGCTGTACAAAAATTCAGCAATTAAAATTCATAAATACATTTCTTACATAGATTAAAAATCGGTTATTTTTAGAGCACACATCGCAACATGAATAACCATAGGATTATTTGAGTGTTTACCAGTTTGTGCATGCCTGCACTCCGTAACAGCAGGAAGGCTGCTTCGATTCTTGAGCAAAAGAACTTTGCAGAGCTGAATAGACGGATAAAACTAGTAAAGTTCATAACAGACCAATGTAATTCTTTGTAAATTTAGCAGTCACTGCGCCAGTCAAATATTTAAAGAACTACAGTACGGAACAACATAATAAAATTGTTCTCGGCATAGATTATTGCTATTAAAATTCCGAGAGCCCAGAATGAATGTACAATTATAAGATAAGAGCTAATGTGTGTGAAATGCAGCGTGCTGAGTTTCAGTTCCTGATCCCGAACACTGTTTTAATCTCCCAGGAAGTTTCAAAGCCGTACTTGCTAGGTCCACAGAGAAACACCCATTGTTCAAACAACTGCTGAGCTATGAGACAGCCTTTTCCCAGCAATATCGTTTCTTTTAGGAATGCCACTGGATATCCGTGTGTAACTTGCAAACTACGTAGGAAGCAAGCCTACTTGGAGGAGTGAAGCCATGAGGGCAACTTATGGGTCACGAAAGCAAATGTTTTGGGAAAGGATTCCAGATGCGTCACAGAGCTTTGATATGTCAAGAAGTTCTCTCACCATAATGATCATGACGATAAAATTACATAAATTTGGGTTCATACAGATATTTACCAACAACAGCTAGTAGTGATATGCTCTATGGGTTTCTGGAACATCTGAACTCACTCCACTCAAGAATGAAGTCCAGCCTGGCACTGTAAAAGGATGGCCAGTTGTTGTTGCCGGATGTGGTTACCAAAAGAATGGCCAGATACCGTTGCTGATGTAGTTATCAAAAGGAGAGCAGACGGCTCGTTTGACCCCAGTGTGTTCCTCAAACATACATACATGGATTTATACCCGCCAGTCAGCAATTGTCACCACCCAGTGCAGAGTTCTGAAGTCATTGGTCCACAGAGCACACACCTCGTCAGATCCAGATATCCAGGCACTGAGCCTTTATGATCACTGTTCTGCAAGAATGGATGCACTACCAAACAGAATCGGAAGAACTTTCAACTAGTCATCCTTCCACACGATCCAAAAGTAGAGAACGTTGAGGCAAAGACTGTGGCATAACTGGCCTATGCCGGATCCCTTTCTGCCAAAACCAGCAACATTATGAGGAAGCACGATTTTAAGTATATGTTCAGTCCACCTACCGAAACAAGACAGCTACTGGTAAATGTCAAGCAGCCTGGGTCTACAAAAACCGGGAAGCTATTATACATCTTGCCAATGTGGCATGCTGTACATTGGCCAAACAACTAGGACAGTGGACATCATATGACAGAACGTCAGAGGCACACCACTAAGACAGGCAACAAAGTCAGCCATTGCATTGTGAGCCCTGTCTAGAACTTAGTCTACGAACTGTGATTAAACGAGGGATCTGGCACAGGCCCTAGATACTGGGACAGTATTATAAGAATGGCTACAGAGGTACAGGTGACTAATAACCTGATAAATCGTGACACGGGGTTCCTACTCAGCAGAACATGGGATCTGCCACTGCAACTGCTGAAAACGCAATGGGAGCAGCAGCAGAAAGGCACAAAGAGAAGGAGAGAGTGTGTGGACGTCTGAAACGAACCCCAGATGCAGCATCAGGTGCACCGAACCTAACATGGAACGTAGCGGGGCGCTTCTAGCGGCAGCGATCTGCAGAGAGAACAGCTGGAACCACAGCGGAACCTGGAACTGCACGGGCCCGAAGACGGAATCCAATCACATAGACGGGTGAATGGGACCGAAGACGAAATAACAGCGCTCGGCCTGACACACGAGGCTCAAGAAGGACCGCCTGAGAACGTTTCTAACGGGAGAGAACTGCAGAGAAAGCAGGTGGCACCGCAGCCGTTTCCCAGTCCACTGACCAGCGGATTACCTGAGGTCCACGCCGACGAGTAGAATCTCGTGGCGAAATCGCGGATGCGTCAATTCAGCGTCGGGAGTCTCGAGTTCATTGTAAAGCTACATCGTACTGAAATATCGTGGCTGATGCATATCCAGAGAGATTAGTTCTGCACTGTTTGCAGCCTCTTCATTTGCTTTACTGCCCCAGTGGAGCGAAAACGCATCTCCAACCCACAGAGAGGAACTCCGGACCGAAGAGGGAATGCGCAACAACGCGGACCGCTGACGGGACGAATGGACACGACTATGAAGGAGGAAGAGAGTAGATATAAATACTGGATCCGTAAAGGAGGAGATCGTTGAATTTACGTAATAATAAACCTATAATGAGCTTCATACTTAAAAGCATACATCAAGGCACATCGGACGACTCAGAAAACTGCTTCCACGGTGCCTTAACGTAAACAAAGCATAGCGCAGAGATGACAGGAAAATAAACGACTAAACTGCGTAGCACAACAACCAAGCGACCCGACCACCCGCCCCCCCCCCCCTCACCCCATCCTCCTAAACCAGCGCAGTGTGGTAGGTGCCTTTCACATACACACACAACAAATACGTGCATGAAACAAAGTGTCGAAGATGGTATGGACAGCATGACCTCTTCAGCTGCAACCAAAAAGAAGAATAAAGATGCTCCAATCGTAAGGGTCCCAACTACGCCCTCTTCTACAAATGCCTCGAAAGACCCAAGGAGGCCACAGCGGTCGAGACACTACCCCATAGATATCATATACGAGCTAGCGTGTCTTACGAACAGCGACGACGACCTATGCCACCACGTAGAGCTCAAAGAAGACCTCATACGGGTCACAGCCACATTACCGTTCCACCTACTTCGAGATCGCAAAGAGGCAGTCAAAGTTCTTTGGTACACGTGCGAGGTGCCGGGGCTAGTAGTGTATTTATCACTAAATTCTACTAGAATCCACATGTGTAAATCATGCTCTAAGCCCCCCCTATTCTAACTCCGACTTTTGCTGTTGCACAAGGATAAAAAAAAATACGCGAACTGACTCTAATCAACCCTGCTAGTGGAGTAGAAGAGAGTTTGGCACCTGCAATAATTTAATTTGATACATAAGTTAAATAAACAAAGGTTTCATTAGCATAGTGAGGAATGATAGGGTTGCTCTATCGATTAACAGAATGAAAGTTCTGTTCAAAATAACAATATGATTTATTAAGCTTAAACACAGAATAGTAAAAGAAACACAGGAAATTTATAAATCATCAAATTGGCTAAAATTGGAGATTCATACAAACACTATAAAGGTGAAGTTGTCCCTAACTTAGATCCTGAGGTTTAAGACGAAGTGGTATGTGGAGCCAATTCCTTTCCACTCAAATCTCAAGAGAGACACACAGCTAACCCAATAGTAATTGCTGTTACTCGAAACTGAACACAGTTAGAAAAGGATGAACAGGCGCGCTCTGCTGAGCTCTGATTATCACCTAGGAAAAATCCCTATCTGCCGGTGCTGCGGACGTACATTACCAACAGTCTTCTTATCTCCCAGAACACGATCTGGCGTACCGCAGGCGAGGGCTGGCTGTTTCGATGTCCTCGACCGAAAGGCGACTGCCGACTACTCAGAGCACCCGTACAGGCCGAACACCGAACATTCCCGCCCCCACGACAGTGGCCGTGGTTACGTTCCAATCAGCAACTCGAAAACCGGCGGAAATTCCACTCCATTGCCGGAGCACTACCATTCCACCAATGGAGATTCTTGGCGCCAATTTCTGTGCTGATTTTGCAGAAAGTGCGGGAATTTTCCCGCCACAACTGCGTGGGTACACAAGTCATTCCCACGCCTCGCTGGTAGCCCGCCAGAAAGTGTTTTCGCAAAGTTTCTCTGAAGTAACGGAACCTCTAGCCCAGCCGCTACTTCACACCCCAGCGGGCGTGTCTCTTGACAATGTCGGCGTCTGAAAAGCATTCACTCGACTGCCTCACACACGTCGGCTTAACTCTCTCCAGTTCCACCGAGCCCGCCTGTCACCGGCCCACCCGGGTGACGAGAGACGCTGCGTGGGAAGTACGCGTGTTAAGGAAAAGCAACCCTCCACCGCATGCAACTAGAGAGGAGAATCGTAAGATAGAAATATGAGAGGGGGCTCATGCCACCTCTCATTGCCCCTACGCCATTTTAGATTGTAATTGGTGAGCGGTTGGCTCACTTAGGAGCAAGGTAGTGAGTCAATCGCCCAAGAACAATCTTACAAAGTGACTCCACATACCGCACTCTATAAAAAAGATCATTGCAACTGAAAAATGCAACTCATAGAGGGAGGATTATTTATGATGTAGCCAACTTCACCTTCTTAATATGGAACACTAACACTCACATCACACATCCATACCCAGGGAGCCCCTTCCAAACACCGATTCACGCAGACATTCACGCTCTAAACATGGCCCGGGCATCTGAGCCAAATATGGAGCAGTTTATTCTTTACAATCAGAGTTGGAGTGCTCCGCAATTAAATGCCCAAGATGTTACAACAGTTTTAATCATTAAACTAACCTGACCTCACTCACACATGATAATATTTAAGTTAACAATCTCTTTGTGAGTTTTCAGAATCTAGTTACAACCTCCGATTCATTCTGTCTCCCTGCAGCAAGAATAACCTTTACAAAATGTTCCCTGAACTGATGGTCCATTCACAATGACAGTGGTGGTATCTGCTTCAGTTTATGGGGACTTCAGGCACACTGTTAGCATACACACAACAATAAACACAAAATACAAAAAAAACATGATGTGGAGAACAATACAGTAATCTGTAATAAGAATTACAGTGTAAAACACAAACGCATACAAGGTATAACATACATTACAGAAACAACATAAGAGAAAGAAATTTAAGAAAAACAAAAAAAAAAAGGTTCATGGGGCATCAAATTGTGCGTGCACATTGCACAAAGTTCACGACTGTGCTGAGAATGAGGCACTAAATCACATTGTTAGAAATATCCGTGGCACTTCACTGATTCCACTGTACTGACATCACATAAGGCTAAACGTCGGTTGTAGTTGCTACGTTGTGGCAACAGCAATAGGGAGTTCTGGAGTGTCTGCAGTACGCTGTTGAGATTGTAGTCAGACCCACGCATATGATCACGGCCGTATGGTAGGAAGACACAGTGATAGGCTCTCCTCACGTCGATTAATTGTCTCTGAGGTCTACTCGTTGGGATACATCACTAGTCTAGGTCTCTTCTCTCGCTGGACAGAACTTTATGTTTCCCAATATTGCAGTTCGACGAGGGATGATGGCACGTGGAGTGACTCCACAAGTGTGTGAGGTCATCCATACAGGATCGAACTAGGAGCGACTATTGTTAAAAACTGCTCTCTAATAGAGAGGAGAAGTAAGACATGAGACCAGACATTTGTTAGTGTGGCACGATACTGCTTTGTGTATGCAGATCGGCCAATGCTAGTGAGTTGTAAAAACCCAAACAGGTGAGTATAGAGCGTCCCTTTCTGTCCTGAGGCACATGAGGCGCAGGTTCTGACACGATATGTGATGTTCTTCGTGTACTCACGACAACGTGGTCTGCCGCAGGGAATCCCTCCAAGCGGCTGCCGCGTCCGGAGAGCTAGCAGGCTGTCGCGTGTCAGGGTCAACGGCCAGCCCCACTTTCGCTTGTGGCGGGGCGAGGGTCCCGTGTAATCCCTCAGGTAGGCAGCCGGGTGACTGTCAGCGTGTAGGACGGGACGCTCGCCCTCTAGCAGGTAGCCGAAGACCTCTTGTTTTTGCGCTGGCTGGCCTCTGCATTGCCACGTTCCTCGTCATCTGTACAATTCTTACAAAAGTCTTATGCCTAACTTTTTCCCATGACCTTCTATGTTATAATAAATTTACATAATGAAACATTGATGGTCTGTCATTTCAGACACTCTTATTTTACTTTTATAGTTATTAATCTATGGCAATCATTATAACATCTAATCTAGACATGGAAATAATTTATTTTGATATATGTGTAGAGACCGATCTCAGTATGTACATGGTGTGTGATAACTGATGCTTTGTAATGGATGAACAACTAAATGTGCGGGCCCGCACTAATATTACTATTAATTATATAGATCGACAGTAGACATGCTTCAAGAATTAACTACCATATCCCAACGATCTACATTCTACGTCTTTTAATTAAATTATGTTGTTATGCAGGTCTAAGTTTTACTGTGCTATAAAGAACATGCAACTACGCTACTTTCGCTCGCCCGTCGTCCCTCCATCTCGGGTCTGTGGTTTGGTGACCTGAAAAATAGCAACTCAACAGGCGCGCGCCACACTTGTGGTAGAAAACCCCCACAATATTAATCTAGTTATTGTTAAATCCTACAGTTTAACTTATCCTAGTATCGTACTTTCCCTTTATTTATTTATTTATTTTTATTTTATTTATTTATTTATTTATTTATTTATTTATTTTTTTTTATTTACCTTATACAATACCCTTACATAGTTCCTGTTACGCTGAGATGTCTTGCTGCTCGCCGCTATTGACGACAGTGATGTGCGCGCCGTACGACATGACCTCCGAGTTTTCATTACGCCTCACTGAAACTCCAGAGACTGGGTTAGCCATGGCTATACACGACAATAAATTTATAGTTGCAACTTCCTTCTCTATGTGAAGCGGTTTTCGCGATCGAAGTACACCTTTCCAGAAGCAATGTAATATGACCAAGCCAGGACTGGTTCCTGTTGAGGATTCAGACACCCAACACACGCCAGCTACACAGTATGTCACGAATATCCAAGTACAATTCCTTGGTGATTCATCTGTGACAAAAACGAGCAGCACGCTAAATCCCCAACTAGCATATTAGCATGGTAGGCTTTTATGCCCTCATTTCTCTCGTCTAGGGCACCATTAGAGTCAAATGCTCACAGGTTCACCCCGACTTGCAAGACAACGATACCGGCGCAGCTCTGCAAAAACTATACTGCCCATATTCACCCTCGAAATCCCGCAATATACCACAATCGTGCAGTGCACTGACGCGTGCCTGCAAGCATTGGTATGAACGTCTCACGAACTGGTTGTGGCCGCTATGGAGCGTATCACGACCTCTCAGAACGCTTCTAAGAGCACGTTCTTGTATGCGCCCGTTTGTGCGACGTCTCGTCACTCATCCTTATCCCTTAACATGGACACCAGATAGGAAAGGACAAAAACATTGCTCATGAAAAGGTAGTGTCTCCTACTCCATCGACATTGGAGATCGCAAACATAAACAAAAAGAGGATAGCAGCAGTAAATTCTTATGCAAGACAACGCAGCGTGTTAATACTTTAGCAATCTTAATCTATTAATGTAACGATTATTGTTCCCCGAACAAAGGTTCATATATTTGCCTATTCTACTATGTACATTTCTTACACTACTACTATTCTACGAACTCCTTTATGTGAGATATGTGGTGGAGTCCTATGGACTTCTTTCCTTTCAGCGTCTCCAATTCATAAGCATTGTGGTGAGCTGCTCTCCTTATACGGTACGGGCCGTTGTAAACAGAATAGAATTTTTGGCATTTCATTTTTTGTTTGTTCGAAAGTCGGAAAGACTTAACGAGCACCTTTTGTCCAATTTGGAAGTGTCGTAGACGAGCTCCCCTGTCGGCACGTCTCTTCCTGACCTCTGCTGCAGCCCGTATCCTCTTGAGAGCCAAATCCACTATGGCTTGGTGCTGCGTTCGCGCCCTTGGTGGGAAGTTTACGACCTTGGTTATCAAGTCCTTAGGAATCCGGTTTTTCAGTACTGTAATGGGTGCCAATCTTGTTATCCCATGGGGTGCCTCATTGATCACCTCCTGGAAGTCTTTAAGGAAAACGTCCCATGTCGTGTGCTGTTTGTTACAGTACAACCGGCACAAGTTTCCGAGTTCTTTAATAACCCGTTCTGCAGCATTCGAGCTCGGATGGTGTGAAGATATAAAAATGGGATCAATTTTACATCGACGCAACGTCTCCTTCCATGTTTTTGACTTAAACTGTGGCCCGTTATCAGAAATGATTCTACTCACATGACCAACCTGTGGTAGGAAATCCCGGATTAGGGCTCGTGATACAGTTCGTCCTGTCGCCCTCTTCAGTGGCGTAAAGGTAACGTATTTGGACGTTAGTTCAACAAACACTAATACGTAAGTATATCCTCTTCTTGTTCTTGGCAAAGGTCCCATTAAATCTGTTGCTGCTAATTGTCTTAATTTGGTCGGTACGATTGGGTATAATGGTGCCTGCATGCTCACAGTGGTGTGCTTAGCCTTTTGGCAGTCTTTACACACCGACAGTACCCTCCGAATTCGACGCTCCATGTTTCGAAAGTAACACATGGTCCTTAGTTTGAGATTGCACTTGCGTGGTCCGAAGTGTCCATAGCTGAGGTGAGTATGCCATATAACCTTGTTTATTAGGTGTTCAGGGATGCATACCCCCCATTCAGTGTCATTGGCATAATTTCGGTGGAAAATTATGCCTTTCCGCGAGAGGTAGAACTGCCTGACGGTGGCGTGTCTTCTGTCTATCCATTTCTGTTTCAATAACACTAGGGCAGGGTCCTTGTCTTGCTCCTTCTTGATGTCCTGCATACTACAGGTAATAAAATTTTCAAAGGCTACTTTCTGCATATAGTAAAGGCAGTAGTGATTTTCCTCCAGATCTTCTTCCATGTTGTGCTCAAATCCGATCGGTGACCGTGATAAGGCGTCTGCAATAATGTTCTGACTGCCGGGGATATATTCTATCGAAAAGTTGTACTGCTGTAGATATGATGCCCACCTAATGAGCCGCCTGTGATTAAGCTTTGCAGTCATCAAGAACTCGAGTGCCTTGTGGTCTGTGTAGACCCTCGTCTTGCGACCAAACAGAAGGTATCTGAATTTTTCAAACGCCCATACAATAGCCAGCGCCTCTAACTCGGTTACTGAGTAATTCCTCTCACTCTTGGCTAGTACTCTGCTAGCAAACGCAATTGTCTTCCACACCCTGTTTCCTTCATGTACATAGTCTTGGAACACCATGACACCCAGACCGGAGTATGAACTGTCCGTTACTATGCAAAGCTCTTCAGCTAAATTAGGGTGTGATAGGATGGGTGCTTGTAATAATGCGAATTTTAATGTTTTCCATTCGGATTCGGCCGCCTCATCCCATTCCCAAGGAATCTTCTTTCCTGTAAGTTGATGCAACCGAGGACTGCTCTGAGTTTTGACATGTATAAAGCGGTTGTAAAAATTTATGATCCCCAAGAACCCCCTTAACTGCTTCTTTGTCGTAGGAATGGGAAACTTTTCAATCGCTTCGATCTTTTCGGGATTTGGCGCAATGCCCTCACCCGTGATGATATGTCCTAGAAATTTCACAGAGGACGTCCCAAAATTCGATTTTTCGATATTGATAGTCACACCGTATTCCTTGAATGTCGCTAGGAGTTCACCGAGGACCGCATTGTGCTCTCCCCAAGATTTCTCCGCGATCAGCAAATCGTCCACATAGCTGGTGACATGACGTTTCAAATTATCGCTTAGTATGCCGTCCAGCCCCCGAATGAATGCGGCAGATGAAACGTTCAAACCAAATGGTAGACGACGAAACCGGTAACATCTTCCAAATGCTAAAAAGGCTGTGTACTGTCTGCAATTTGGATGGAGCTCGATCTGCCAGAAACTCGATTTTAGATCAACTGATGAGAAGATTGATATTCCATGGAAGTTTTGTAAGAGTTCCTCTAATCGTTCCGGTCTGTCTGTTTCGGGTTCTATTATGGTATTAATTTGTCGCGAGTCCAAGACTAAACGAATACTACCATCTGCCTTCTCGACTACTCTTAACGGGTTATTATAGGCTGAAGCCGTAGGTTCTATTATTCCTTCACTCAGCATTCGCGTAATTTCAGCTGCTACTTTCTGTCGATATGCCAAGGGGATTGGATAGGGTGGCACACGAAACTGGTTGTGCGGACGTACACGAAATTCATATTGGAAGTTCTTTATTGATCCTGTCTTGGGAAGGAAGACCTCCGCATGTTCTACTAGTAATTTATGAAGTTCTTTGCGGTGTTCGCCCCTTATATTCTTTATTGCTTCCACTTTTTCTCCTATTTTCTCCTTTATTTCTCCCATTATTCCGACTTCATTCTCATCCGTGTCCTCTCCCCTATCCGCAACGTCGTCCTGTTCTTCCTTTCTGTCTTTCAGACACGCATAGTTTATCCGAACACAGTTAGACGGTAGTTGAGCTGGGATCAGCTGATCGTCGAACTTAATGTGGACGGGATTCCCTTTCCTCAAAACCACTTCACCTCGTCCTAGATCAACTATCGCTTCATGTTCATTTAGGAAGTCCGTTCCTATTATCATGTCGATCGCCAGATTTGGCACGATCCAGAAGTTAGACTCTATTTTGTGTCCTTGGCAGGAGAATTCCAGTCTTGTTTGTTGGGTGACCTCCGTACATTTACCCGCTAATGCCCCTTTTATTTTGGTTTTCTTAACCGATAGGACAGGCCAGTCCATCTCCTGAGAGCACCTCTTGTATGCTGCCTCAGATATTGCTGTTATGTAGCTTCCACTATCTATTATCGCATTCAGACTCTTTTCAGCTATTGCTACTGTGATAAGAGGCTGCCGATCATGTCGAGGAGTTGCTTTATGTTCCTCGAGCAGGATTTCTGATAAATCTTCGTAATGTATCATCCGTAGTTGGCCAGGTCCGAGATTACGTGCGAAATTCCGGCGGCCTGTGTTCGCACTAGTCTGGCGTCAATCCCTAGTTAGGCTCCCCCTCCTCTGACGTGCATTAGGATTTGCGGGTCTGGTTTCAATCTCCTGGTTCCACCGTTGTCCTTGGTTTCGCTCTCTCCAATTACGGTCGCTTTGCCGTTCGTTATTCCTTCTATCCCAGATTCCTTGTCTAGATTGACCCTGCTCCCTGACGTTCTGGTTTCCGTGTCTTTGGTTTCCATAACCTTGAATAGCGTAACCTTGACTTCCGTAACCCTGGTTTCCTAACTGACCAGTGCGATTATGCAATCTGCTGTCGTCTTCTGTTCCTGGCCGGTGGTATTTGTTACTTTGCCCCTTCTTCCTGTCCTTTGCGTCTTGTTTATCAAAGACTACTTCGAGTTCGCGCAATAGAATCTTGAATGCTTCTATGTCAGCTCCACACTTGCCGACAAGTGTCTGTTGGTACCTAACTGGCAATTTGGAAAAGCAAAATTTAATGATTTCTCCGTTACTATATGGACTATCTAAAAATTGATTCTTCTTGAGTAAATCATCAAGAAATTTGGTTGCGCTCCTATGCCCGGACACTTCCAGTTCAGGACAAAATATTATTTCCTCTTTAATCCTATCTTGCGTTTCCTTTGACCAGTAGGTCCGCAGGAATGCACCAACAAATTCCTGATAAGTCCGACACGTCACTGCCACACCCCGCATCTTTTCCGCGGCTTGGCCTTCGATGTGTCCACACATGAATTCTAATTTTGCCTGGGTTGGCCATGATGCCGGTAATGAATTTGTAAACTGCATCACCCAGCTCTTCGGATGCATCGACCCTCCATTTTCTTTGAACTTCTGGAATTTCAGTATCGACAGGAAGTGATTGTGATCAAAATCCTGTCTGATCCTCGCACTGGTGTTGTCACTCGTTTCCGATACTTGCACGTCTGCTGAGTGTCCTGTTCTATCTTGCTGATAACTGTGATGTGCAACCTCTGTATCACAGTGGAAGTGGCACTCAGAATTCACTCTCCTAAGTGGGCTATAATTATTGGAGCTATTACTTGCTGTTTCTGCGTGTGCATTGTTAGTTCCGCACTCTGTCACTGGGCTAGAGCACGGCGGGCTTTTCCTCGGAGACACAATTCTGTGTACTCCATCATGGGTATCCGAACGCGCAGTGCTCGTGTGCCCGTTTTGCTCTAGTTTTGCTATCCGACTCTCTACTTCTTCCATTCGTTTCGTGGAGTTCGCAACCGCGATATTACCTTGAGTTTTTAAGAATGCTAGGGATTTTGAGTGGGATTGTGTTGTACGTCGCAAGCGCCCTGCGAGTTTAGAAGTTGCTTCCGCGACTTTCATTGCCCCTGTTGCTGCAGTTTTGGCAAGGCCTGCTACTTTTTGTGCTACCGTTGACATTTGTTTTGCTTCTTCACATTCTTTCTTTATTGTTAATAATTCCCCACGAATTTCCCCTATATGCGAAATTATTGCCTCCGTGTCCTTCTTACGCTGTTCGTCAGCTTCTTCCTTCTCCTTCTTACGTTGTTTCTCCTCTTCTTCCTTCTCCTTCTTACGTTGTTTCTCCTCTTCTTCCTTCTCCTTCTTACGCTGTTCGTCAGCTTCTTCCTTCTCCTTCTTACGTTGTTTCTCCTCTTCTTCCTTCTCCCTCTTACGCTGTTCGTCAGCTTCTTCCTTCTCCTTCTTACGTTGTTTCTCCTCTTCTTCCTTCTCCCTCTTACGCTGTTCGTCAGCTTCTTCCTTCTCCTTCTTACGTTGTTTCTCCTCTTCTTCCTTCTCCCTCTTACGCTGTTCGTCAGCTTCTTCCTGCTTCTTACGCTGTTCGTCAGCTTCTTCTTTCATTGATCGTAGGAAGCTCAGTATTGGGTTTACGTCATCTTCTTGATCCTCTTCAAACATGGGCGATGTAACTCTGGACACCTGGGCGCTAGAGCTCTGACGTGACCGAGCTGGCCTCTGTCTGCACTCGTTCGTTTGACTATAAACTTCTGCTACCGTCTCGACCTGTGTGCCTGTCTCTGTTTCATCCTCTACTTCACTATCATAATCACGGCCGCAACGCTGCTCTGAGATCGCGTCCAAATCACCTTCCTCATCAATGCCCCTGGCGTCCTGTCCTGCTAAAAATGTGCCCATCTCATCTCCGAACCTATTCCCGTCAGTAAACTGCCCCTTATCCATTATGCTATCCTCTTTTGTTTTAGCTTCGCCCGATAATAGTCGTGCCTTACTTCTCGTTATCATTCATAAAACAAATTCATCTAAAATGCACAATAAAATTAATCTACTCCATATATTTTTTACACATAAACATAAAATTTCAACAACGCTGTTCCAACGCTGTAATCACAAACACAATTTGATGTGGTACCGAAACCACACACAAATCCGACAAAGTGCGATGCGGTACAGACACCACATCAGCGAAACACAAAAAAAACAATGAACAAAAAATATATACACTGAAAACAAAAACTGTAGTCATGCGCCGCTACTTAAAACTAAACGCGGAACTACCAAAAAAAACTTGGGTATTAATCATTAAAAAAAATAGAGAGAAAAAAAATTGAATGTTCCTACTAAGAATCCTGTTTGTTTATCAGAGATTCACAGGAAAGATCCTGGCAGGGTCGCCATATTATGCGAGGTGCCGGGGCTAGTAGTGTATTTATCACTAAATTCTACTAGAATCCACATGTGTAAATCATGCTCTAAGCCCCCCCTATTCTAACTCCGACTTTTGCTGTTGCACAAGGATAAAAAAAAATACGCGAACTGACTCTAATCAACCCTGCTAGTGGAGTAGAAGAGAGTTTGGCACCTGCAATAATTTAATTTGATACATAAGTTAAATAAACAAAGGTTTCATTAGCATAGTGAGGAATGATAGGGTTGCTCTATCGATTAACAGAATGAAAGTTCTGTTCAAAATAACAATATGATTTATTAAGCTTAAACACAGAATAGTAAAAGAAACACAGGAAATTTATAAATCATCAAATTGGCTAAAATTGGAGATTCATACAAACACTATAAAGGTGAAGTTGTCCCTAACTTAGATCCTGAGGTTTAAGACGAAGTGGTATGTGGAGCCAATTCCTTTCCACTCAAATCTCAAGAGAGACACACAGCTAACCCAATAGTAATTGCTGTTACTCGAAACTGAACACAGTTAGAAAAGGATGAACAGGCGCGCTCTGCTGAGCTCTGATTATCACCTAGGAAAAATCCCTATCTGCCGGTGCTGCGGACGTACATTACCAACAGTCTTCTTATCTCCCAGAACACGATCTGGCGTACCGCAGGCGAGGGCTGGCTGTTTCGATGTCCTCGACCGAAAGGCGACTGCCGACTACTCAGAGCACCCGTACAGGCCGAACACCGAACATTCCCGCCCCCACGACAGTGGCCGTGGTTACGTTCCAATCAGCAACTCGAAAACCGGCGGAAATTCCACTCCATTGCCGGAGCACTACCATTCCACCAATGGAGATTCTTGGCGCCAATTTCTGTGCTGATTTTGCAGAAAGTGCGGGAATTTTCCCGCCACAACTGCGTGGGTACACAAGTCATTCCCACGCCTCGCTGGTAGCCCGCCAGAAAGTGTTTTCGCAAAGTTTCTCTGAAGTAACGGAACCTCTAGCCCAGCCGCTACTTCACACCCCAGCGGGCGTGTCTCTTGACAATGTCGGCGTCTGAAAAGCATTCACTCGACTGCCTCACACACGTCGGCTTAACTCTCTCCAGTTCCACCGAGCCCGCCTGTCACCGGCCCACCCGGGTGACGAGAGACGCTGCGTGGGAAGTACGCGTGTTAAGGAAAAGCAACCTTCCACCGCATGCAACTAGAGAGGAGAATCGTAAGATAGAAATATGAGAGGGGGCTCATGCCACCTCTCACACGCAACATGGCCGATACTGGGAAAATACTTCGAAGTTGGGCAAACACGAAATAAAATACACATACGATAAGGGCACAACAGCACCCTGAATCACGAATGCACACACACACACACACACACACACACACACATATACACACACACACACGCGACAGTGACACAACCTACAGAAACTAAACAACCCCGTCAACACCTCTAAACCAACTTCCCCCTTTATCACTATCGCAATGGCTAATGCACAACGTCTAAACTTCGTCTACACCTACATCTACATGGATACTCTGCAAATCACATTTAAGTCCCTGGCAGAGGGTTCATCGAACCACCTTCACAATTCTCTATTGTTCCCATCTCTTATAGCGGGCGGAAAGAGTGAACACCTATATCTTTCCGTACGAGCTCTGATTTCCCTTATTTCATCGTGGTGATCGTTCCTCCCTATGAAGGTCGGTGTCAACAAAATATTTTCGCATTCGGAGGAGAAAGTTGGTGATCGGAATTTCGTGAGAAGATTTCGTCGCAACGTAAAACACCTTTCTTCTAATGATGTCCATCCCAAATCCTGTATCACTTCTGTGACATTCTCTCCCATATTTCGCGATAGTACAAAACGTGCTGCCTTTCTTTGAACGTTTTCGATGTGCTCCGTTAGTCATACCTGGTAAGGATCCCACACCGCGCAGCAGTATTCTGAAAGAGGACGGGCAAGAGTAGTCTAGGCAGTCTCCTTAGTAGGTCTGTTACATTTTCTAAGAGTCCTGCCAATAAAACGCATTTTTTGGTTAGCCTTCCCCACAACATTTTCTATGTGTTCCTTCCAATTAAAGTTGCTCGTGATTGTAATACCTAGGTATTTAGTTGAATTTACGGCTTTTATATTAGACTGATTTATCGTGTAACCGAAGTTTAACGAGTTCATTTTAGCACTCATGTGGATGACCTCACACTTTTCGATATTTAGGGTCAACTGCCAATTTTCACACCACTCAGATATCTTTTCTAAATCGTTTTGCAGTTTATTTTGATCTTCTGATGATTTGATTAGTCGACAAACGACAGCGGCATCTGCAAACAACCGAAGACGGCTACTCAAATTGTCTCCAAAATCGTTTATATAGGTAAAGAACAGCAAAGGGTCCATAAAACTACCTTGGGGAACGCCAGAAATCTCATCTGTTTCACTCGATGACTTTCCGTCAGTTACTACGAACTGGGACCTCTCTGACAGGAAATCACAAATCCTGTCACATTACTGAGACGATAATCCATAAGCGCACAATTTTACTACGAGCCGTTTGTGTGGTTTAGTGTCAAAAGCCTTCCGGAAATCCACAAATTCGGAATCGATCTGGTCAATAGCACTCATCAGTTCATGTGAATAAAAAGATAGTTGTGTTTCACAGGAACGATGTTTTCTAAACCCATGTTGACTGTGTATCAATAGACCGTTTCTTCGAAGTAATTCATAATGCTCGAACACAATATATCTGTGAAATCCTGCTGCATATCGACGTTAACGATATGGGCCTGTAATTTAGTGGATTACTCCTACTACCTTTCTTGAATATTGGTGTGACCTGAGCAACTTTCCAGTCTTTGGGTATGGATCTTTCGTCGAACGAACAGTAGTATATGATTGTTAAATACGGAGCTAATGTATCAGCATACTCCGAAAGGAACCTAATTGGTATACAGTCTGAACCAGAGAACTTGCTTTTATTAAGTGATTTAAGTTTCTTCACTACTCCGAGGATATTTACTTCTACGAAACTCATGTTGGCAGCTGTTCTCGATTCGAATTATGGAATATTTACTTCGTCTTCTTTTGTGAAGGCATTTCGGAAGGCTGTGTTTAGTAAATCGGTTTTGGCAGTACTGTCTTCGATAGTATCTCGATTGCTATCGCGCAGAGAAAAGATTGATTCTTTATTGCCGCTAATATACTTCACATACGACCAGAATCTCTTTGGATTTTCTGCCGGGTTTCGAGACAAATTTTCGTTGTGGAAACTGTTGCAAGCATCTCGCATTGAAGTCCGTGCTAAATTTCGAGCTTCTGTAAGAGATCGTCAGTCTTGAGGATTTTGAATCGGTTTTGATGCTCTTTATTAACTGAGGATTATTTGTTGCTAAGAGGTCAAGTGTGTTTTCACAACCGTTTGCTATTCGCGTGTGCTCATGAACTAACTGCTCCTAATAATTATCAGAGAATGCGCTTAGCACAATTTCGGATGATATTTTGTGTGTACCTCCGGAATTAAACATGTGTTTTGACCAACATATGGAGGGTAAATTAAAGTCACCACCAACTATTATCGTATGAGTCGGGTACGTGCTTGAAATCAAACTCAAGTTTTCTTTGAACGTTTCAGCAACTGTATCATCTGATTTGGGAGGTCGGTAAAGGGATCCAATTATTATTTTATTCCGGTTGCTAACAATGACCTCTGGCCATACTAACTCACTGGAAATATCTACTTCAATTTCGCGACAAGTTAAACTACTTCTGACAGCAACAAACACGCCACCGCCAACCGTGTTTAGCCTATGCTTTCTTCGTCTTTGTGAATACGCACAGAGTGAGGACTAAAGGTACAATGCTGATGCAGACACTACATCATGGTGATGTTCATGTTGCTGCAATCATTGAAACGTGGATAAAGGCCAAGAACAAATTCAACTTCCTCAAATAGAACACTTTTCGGAAAGATAGGTAAGACGGCAGCAGTGGAGTGGCCATATGTACACTCGATTCAATAGCAGCGAAAGAAATCCCTCTACAGGCAGTACTTCAGAACACCGAATGTGTCGTACTCCAAATAAGAGACAGGAACAGGCGCACTCTCAACATAGTTTGTATGCAAAATCCACAGGGAGGCTCCTATCAACACAGTGCTTACGATACATAACGGCACTTGATAGAATACTGATTCTGTGTGACTTTAATGCAACACGACAGGTGCTAGCTGAAAGAACAGACAACGGCAGCGGACGCCGACTCTTCGACCTTCAGACAAGAGGACCAGAGACCAGAGACCAGATTCCCAGTATCTCAACTGATCTTCATCTGATTTCATGGATGTTAGACAGTAACCTATATACAGCACAGCCCCAACATCAGCGACGAAATCACGGAACCTAGCATCGGCGATTCCATCACAAGTGACCGCCTTCCCGTTCTCTTCGCGACTAGTGCCACCGAAGTCCCAGACCAGCTGCCCACAAGACGGACAATACTAAAATATGCTGACGGAGGCACGGACAGATACAAAGATGCAGTGAACACATAGTGTGTTGTGGGGCGATCACTCTGTTGTATAAATAATTCAAAAGCCAAAATCGCTTAAACACTGTTTATTATATGACTGGTTTCAACACACTAAAGGTGCCATCATCGGATCTGAACGTAGCTTAACATGCATAAGTCATTTGGATATAACGATACGTGAGGCAGACCAGCTGATATAAAATCACTGTCGCAGAAATAAAAATTAAAAAACAACTGCTCTCATGGTCATCCTGTTCCATCAGCTATATAAAACTCCGACAAACCAAGGACTGACGCGATGCCTCTGCTCGGCGTTATAGGAAAGACATATGATCGATTTTTAACCGAGTGCCTAAAAGACATACTGTACATAGAGCTCAGAGACGTCCTCCCACTGACACAACCGACTTTCTACATGATTAATGACCCGCTGGTTAATCTGACCGACGGCATAATAAAAGACTTCAACAGAGGCCTTTTTAGAGACAGAACGTGCCTTTGAAAAGCTCTGTCAGAACGGACAACACAAATGGGACTCCGAAACAAAACTGTACAATTAAAAAGGGCATATATATCAAACAGCGCAACATCCCGAGAATGCACACCACAGGATGGCCCTTCTGTCCCCGCTACTGTACGCACTGCGTACTGCTGACATGCCAGCTGTAACAACACGCTCTGACACAGTAGGAATTTAAGCTGACGAAACGGCGTAGTGGTACACAGAGCTCAGAACAATCACTACATAACGGAGGACCCAACTTATTTTTAACGACTTGAAGACCGAGTGGCAAGGTGGAGGGTTCGGCCAAACCCACACAAGAGCCAAATAATACTGTTCAGACAAAGACTAAAAAAACGGTAACAGAGCAATGATGACATACAGATGGAACTCTGGGACAGGTCACTAAGACTTAACGGCTCTGATAGGTTCCTTGGCGTGTTTGTGGGCAAACATCTGAACTGAAAAACACACCTAACTTACTTAGTCCAAAAACCTAATAAGGCTGGTTTAAGGAAGACTTTATGTATGTCACTACCAAACAGCCACACAGACATACAAGACGTACGTAACACCACTAATAGAATATCCCGTAGACCCATCAGCAGGCATACAAAAATAAGTAGCGTAACGACTATACTCGACTGAAAGACGGCTTCTACGAAGCGACACCAAATTCCCAACAATTACACCCTCTAAAGACGTATAACACCGCTGCAAACCCGACCAAGGAAACCAAGAGCCAACTAAAGAAGAAATGTTCTTACTAACCGACCAGACATGGAGGAAATTCTGACAACAAGACTATGAATAACCAGCCGACCCAAATATATATATATATATATATATATATATATATATATATATATAGCCTACACGTACAGTAGCCCACAACACCAGCGGAAGGTTCCTGAGCTTGCCTCCACAATGGAACCTCTAATAAGAGAGATACCAGCACCCCCTCATCTAGATCAAACACAGAACCACAAAAAACACACTGGCACATATAGATTACAAATAAATAAAACACATAATAGAACCAAAACTATCTCTCTCTCTCTCTCTCTCTCTCTCACACACACACACACTCTCTCTCTCTCACACACACACACACACACTTAGTAAGCCCATACAATGATAGAAAGGGCATGTTTGTGCTCATTCATTAAAACATGTATGTGACTGAGATCGTCTACTACACTTAACTTATAGTATAATATATGATGTCGGGTGACGGGAACAAGCAAAGCTGTGAAGCAAGCGGTAGAACGGAACGACACAGGAAGCTCGCGCATTCCTTCGGACAACAGAACGGCACAGCCACCTATGTCGCTAATCGGGCGACCCGCCTGTGAGCTGGACCACCTGCAAAACGGGATCACGTGTTCCGCATGCAGGCGTGAGGAAACAGCCTGGCCAGCCAAGAACACATGGCAACAGGTATTCGCGTACATTCCTACGGACATACAGGGTGGCGCACGAAATGTGTTACCAATTGTTTCTTTCACAATTTACGACGCACATTAGATATCCCGCTGGGATCTCTACAGCAGTACCAGAAGAGTTTGGAAAAACAAATGAGTTACGAAATGACGTGTAATTCACGATACTGCCGCTAGGAGACTAGTAAGCAGCAATGACTGACAATGGAAGACTGCCGACACGGCAACGATCGGGAATTGTGTTACTTTTTCATGAAACGAAAAGCCTTTTTGTGACTCAGAGGCGTTTTCGACAACAGTTTAACACACGATGGGTCCCTTGCAAGAAGACCATCCACAGGTTGTACGATAAATTTGTACAGGAAGGAACAGTATTGGAAGCGAAGCGGCCTCGGCCTAAGCCTGTTTGTTCGCCGGAGAATATTGAAGCGGTACGAGTTGCTGTACAGAGAAGTCCTAGGAAGTCGTGTAGAAAGACAGCAGTGCAACTGGGAATATCCAGATGCTCCGTTCAACGCATTCTTAAAAGTGACCTCCATATGTACACATACAAGATTACCTGTGCACAGAAGCTCACTGAAGAACACAAGCAGCAGAGACTACTGTTTGCTCAGTGGGTGGAGGATAGGGAAGAAACTCTCAACAACGTTTGGTTCCCAGACGAGGCGCATTTTCATTTAGGCGGTGTGGTTAACAAACAAAATGTATGCTTTGGTCCACTGAAAACCCACAAGTGCTTCATGAACGACAATATTATGCTCCGAGGATTACAGCGTGGGCAGCAGTTTCCAGTCATGGAGTTGTTGGACCCTTTTTCTTTGAAGAAACTGTGAACAGCCAGCTTTATTTGAGCATGCTTCGCAATAGCTTCATTCCACAGCTTCTTGGTACTGCCTTGCCCTTCAACACGCAGTGGTTCATGCTAGATGGAGCAAGGCCACATACTGCAAACGCTGTGTTGGAGTATTGATACGAGTATTTCGACATGCGGATCATTTCACTCTGGTTTCTAGGTCGCTTAAATGACGGACGAAATTGGCCCCCCAATAGTCAAGACCTCTTTCCATGTGACTTTTTTCTTTGGGGGTACCTAAAGGAAAAATTTTTCCCGAAACGTCCACGTGATTTAATGGAGCTCAGAAGACTTATTCTTCAAGCTTGCAGTGATATTACGGAAGACGTGTGCCGTAGGGTAATCACTAACTTCAGTGTTCGTTTGAAGAAAGTTAGGAAACGAAATGGTGGACATATTGAGCATGTACTGAGTTAGAACAAATCTCCATGGACGGCTCTTCATTGTAGTATATGTTCCTTTCAGATTCTTGTTCTTCTGTAGTGGTCAATCCAAGGATTGGTTTGCAACAGCTACAATGGCCGCTTGTCTCAGCTTTTCTCTTCATTTCTTTATAGGTGTTACATCCCACATCTTTCACGATTTGATCCATGTACCTCAGTCGTGGTCTTCCTCTTGGTCTTTTTCCGTCGACATATCCCTCTATGATTGTGTTCAGGAGTCCTTTATGTCTTAATAGATGGCTGTAAATTGCACTCTTCTTTTATCAATGAAACTCCAGAAGCTTCTCTTCTCACCTGCTCTTTCCAGAACCACTTCGTTTGTGACCTTGTCGATCCATTTTATTTTGAGTATGCGTCTATAGCACCACATTTCAAAAGAATTTAGCTTCTGCTGTTCCTCTGTCCCGAGAGTCCATGTTTCACACCCATAGCATCCCACACTCCACACATATGATTTCAAAAATCTTTTCCTGGTTTGAAGGCTGATGCTCTTAGATGTTAATATGTTTTTCTTCTTGTTAAAAGCAGCCTTTGCTTGAGCTATTCTACTTCTCACTTCTGCCTTGGTTCTTCCATCCCTGGTAATATTACTGCCCAGATAAGTAATTTTATCAACTTTCAGATTGTATTGACAATAAAGTTTATATTCAAAAACAAAATGGTAACACATTTCGTGCGCCACCCTGTAGACAGAACGTCCAGAAACTTCGATCTGGATTCTAAACTGCGATTGGGTGGAATTCAGAAAACAGCGCCTTACGGAAATACGATTCGCCACCCAAATTTAAGGGGAACAAAAGACTTTGAGCAGCGCAAAGATGAGAGAAGTTTTAAGTCGTTGCGGGGTCGTGGAGCAGGAGAGTCGTCTTGGACGTCCACGGCAGTCGACGGACGTCTTCGGCTGTGATTTTGGTGTAGTACAGTTTTGCTATTATCTCGCTGAGGGGAGAAGTTCTGTATTTATAGCTTCTGATCATTATGGTGATCTTGCTTATGCACCCACGTGTAGGAAAGTGAATTTACATTGTTGAATCACGTGTTCTGCCCCGTTCTGCACTGATGTTTCACACTGCTCACTATGACAGTAGTTCCTTCTTCCTATTTAGTGCAACAGGGGATGTCAGTTAATCCGTACCCAATCACTGAAGGGAGTACCTATCCCTGAAGAATTAAAAGAGGGCATTACCGTTCTAGTTCCTAAAAGGAGAAATACGGCACTAAAATACATAACCAAAATGAGGCCAATTACTTTAATGAACGCTGACTATAAAATAATTGCGAGGGTAGTGAAAGACAGACTTAGATCAGTGATGGATACAGTAATTGGTTCCCATCAAACATGTCTTCCTGGTCGGAATATTCTTAAAACGGTCTGTGAGTATAGGGATATAATCCGACTGTTTTCGACTACTTCTGCAACAGCAGGTCCTGCCTTCATTGATTTTTCGAAAGGCTTTGACAGAGTCAACCAAGAATATCTATTCAACACAACGACACACAATGGGTTTTAGATAAAGTTTTATTGTTGTTTTACGAAATCTCCTGCTGGGAATAAAAACAAGAATTTTTATCAATGGTCATAATACGAGACCCATAGAGGTTAAAAATGGCGTCCCATAAGAAGTCCACTGTCAGTGCTTTTATACATCGTAGCTTGAAAACCTTTATTGTGTCGATTGAATAACGAGCTAAAGGGCATAACGATCTCAGGGGAAAGTCGAGTGACCAACGCTTGCGCCGATGACGTCGGAGTAGTTGTTAGAAGTTACGAAGATATCCTAAGACTAAAAAATGGTTCAAATGGCTCTGAGCACTATAGGACTTAACATCTGAGGTCATCAGTCCCCTAGAACTTAGAACTACTTAAACCTAACTAACCTAAGTACATGACACACATCCATGCCCGAGGCAGGATTCGAACCTGCGACCGGAGCAGTCACGCGGTTCCAGACTGAAGCGACTAGAACCACTGGGTCACTGCGGCCGGCTATCCAAAGGCTGACAGCACTTGTTCGGCTCTACTGCAGCGCCACAGGAACGAAAATAAATGATACTAAAAGCTCGTTTTTTTTATAATTTCAACGGTTTTCGACACGTACACATAGAGTGGTCGAATTTGGATGACCAACACAAAGCGTTAGGGATTACGTTTTACAGAGACGTATTAAAAACATCAATCTTCAACTGGAGGAAGGTATTAACGAACATCAGAGGGGCTTTAGTTCTGAATCGTATCAGAGATTTAAACTTGATACAAAATATCAGAGTTATTAACTGTGCTGTGCTCTCCAGAGCTATATATATGGGGAAAATATTTCCAACACCAAAGGAAATACCAAAAAAACATCATGAAAATTATTTGTAAATTCATCTGGCAGGGCGAGATTTTCAGAGTGGCTGTGGGTACGCTCACCCTAAAACCTGAAGAGGGAGGACTAAGGTTGATCGACACATGTCACAAGAACACGGCACTATTTGTTAAACGAATACTTGAGCTGATAGAGAACTATCACAATAATATCCCACCCCAACTATTCAAGATACTCCAGCTGGAAAGTTCAAAACCATCTTTACATACAGGTAGAATAAATTATAAATTAAAGCTAGTATGACAGTTTTACTTAGAGCTCAGTTACTTGGATGGAATCATCGAGGACAAACACAAAAGGGCTGGAGGATATATAATGGACCGTCTTTCAGCTAACGAACGGCGAAATACGATGGAACTCAAGTATCCAAACCAAAATTGGAAAATCATCTGGCGGAATACACATAATGTCTCGTCCACAGATGTGCAAGGCGCGTGGTATAAGGTTGTAAATAACATCGTTTGTTCGAATGACAGACTTTGTTTTATCGGTTTAAGTGACACAAACGTGTCAGACCTGTAATGCAGTTGAGTTATGCAACGGTTACCAGTCTGTCTGGAATAATGTACAAAAACAAATTGCCTTCATAAAAAGGACTGATGGCTCGACGTAACACTTAATACCATACTTTGGCCACAAAATGTCTCATCTCCTCCAGAAATGCACAACGTTATCTTATGACTACTTGGAAATTTCGTCCATTGTGTCAATAAAAAAAATGCCCCCAACGACGTTCTGGAGTATAATTACGATCTAAAAGCACATTACTACCAAATACGCAGTAAAAAGGCTCATCAAAAGCATTTTGGGAAAATGTTACACGTGCTTCTCGAAAATCAGGGAATCGGATTACACATTCTAGGAAACGCTGCATGCATGCTGAAGAAGCGGATTGCTGCCGGTGGTGACGTACGGTGGGGACTTTGTGGGTCCCGTGGCCGCTACGGAAGCCATGAAGGCCTCAGCAGAACCCTGAAAAGGTACTGCATGCAGTGCTTGGAGAGGCTAGTATCTTCTTGTGCGACATCAGAAGGAGATACCTCCGAAATCTTAGAAGATATTTGTATATTTATTTGTCACTATTTTGCGGAATAAGCGCCCTGCCTGCGAAACACAAACACGGTTTCTTATAGAAGGGAACAAATATTTGTTTTAGAATTAGAGAAAAGTTAACAGTAGCAGAAGAAGCTCGTTGGTTTTAGAAGCACTTTTCTTACTATTATGAAGGAACTCACGTCCTAGATTCTGAAGAGGTCTTAATTATTCTTTGGAAGAGCAATACCGTTACGTTTCGGAAGAGACATCTTATTTAAGTTGTTATGAATAGCAGAGGCTTGAAATGATAAAATGACAAAATCCTTATTGTTGAAATCGTAAAGACGAGGCTGCTCTCTTCTAATACAAGATATTTTAATGTTGGACGACCATATGAGCAAATTGTTCTTTTTATTTGTTATATTACTTTAGATTCAGGTAGGGAAGGATGAGAGATCGCATGAAAGTAGTTTAAATTAAGAAGAGGGACATTCATAATCAACTAGGTAAATTATATTTTTGTTTACATTTTTCTTTGGCTGACACGCGTTATTTTGCACCTTAACATTATAACAGTCGTGCTACAAATCAAAAATAATTCAGACTATAAGGCACCGATGAACAAAGAAGTAAATAATTATCATGTTAATAAAATAAATTAAAATATGTAGCATCCCAGGAGTCAATGTTAGGTGAACGGATAAAAGCGTTGGTGTTTGTGTGTCCCTCAGCTCTCGATAGGTTTGATAAGTTGATAAGTGCATAATATAAAAATTTTGTACTGCATGAGACGACACTATATGCGTCATCTAATACTAGTACAAAATTCCTGGGACCGGGGAGGTATTGTAAGGTGGCGTTATTTTACGACTTATATATCGCGTTTGCACCCAATACGACATCAGTAAGCACGTCCAATGATAGAAAAGAACGGTTTGTGCTCGTTCATTAAAAACATGTATGTGACTGACATTGTCTATCACACTTAATTTATTGTATAATGTCTGCATGTTGGGTGACTGGGGAACAAGCAGAGCTGTGAAACTCGTGGTAGAACGGAAGGACACAGGAAGCTCACGCATTCCTTCCTCATGGGACCTGGCCGTGAGCTGGATCACCTGCAAAGCGGGAACACGTGCGCGGCATGCACGCTGAGAAATCGGCCTGGGAAGCCAAAAACACATGGCAGCTGGTACTGGCATACTTTCCTATTGACATTGATATAATTTCCATAAATTTCGATCTGGATCCTAAACTGCGATTTGTTGGCGTTAAGAAACGAGCGCCTTCTGGAAACATGATTCGCCACCCAAATTTAAGGGGAAGAAAAGACTTTGAGAGTCGTTGCGGGGTCGTAAAGCAGGAGAGTCGTCTTGGAGGTCCACGGCAGTCGACGGACGTCTTCGGTTGTATTTTTCGTGAAGTACAGTTTTCCTATTATCTCGCTGAGGCGAGAAGTTCTGTGGTTATAGCTTCTGATCATTATGGTGATCTTGCGTATGCACCGGAGTGTGAATCACGTGTTCTACTCGGTTCTGCCCTGAGGGTGCACACTGCACATGGAGTTAATAGTTCTTTCTTGCTATTTAGTAAAACGGGGAGGTGTCAGTTACTCCGCACCTAATCACAGATCGCGAGAACATTATAGGGCAGAGTCAGAGAGTTTCAGGGCCAACATTAATACTAGGAGAACCTGAAATTTCTAATAATTACTTAGTTTCTTTAAATTGTTTTTTTGTAATGAATAAACACGGCATTTATCCTTTAGTAGATTATAATTTCCTGTACCAATTATTCTTGTCTCTTGTGTACATTTTATAACTTATTCGTTAAAAGGGGGACTGGATTTTGTCGGCTTATCCTGACATTCTATCGTATCTACAGGATAAGATAAGAAAATGGGTAGATTATCGCATGACAATTTATTTAATTAATGAGAATAACGTACTCCTACTGGGGGACGTATAAGTGTCACGGCGACTCCAGTAGCGTTAAAATAAGCATTGCGCAAATTATCACTTGTACGTACTCATGGCAAGTCTTCGGCATCAATAGCTAGTAGAAGAAGTGGAGGTACGTTAGAATACAAACAATAGTATACTAGATTTAAGCACAATGAAACTAAGACAACTATAGAACGAAGTATAGGCTTATAAGTGCCCCAATACCGTTCCTCACAAGTTGTTATGGTGAATGAAAACTAGACTCACCTAATAGACATTAGCAGCTAACAACTATAGAAGATCATTTTGTAAGAAACTAAGACTGTATTCCCTAATATGTCGTCAGCATCCAAAGATGCCAACACTCACACAGTCTCATGGAAAGACCGACATATTACAAGCAGATCTGTTTCAGATAATAGGCAACCTAATTTACGCGATTATCAGGAATTTGTTCCACCCATGTCTCAAAAGTGTAGTGGCATAAGACTGTCCAGACTGAAATAAAAGATGCCACTAAATATTTCCTTCCACTACTACTAAATACTTGCGTCTCTGCCACTAAAGGTGCGTTTACACCTGCCCGCCTTGCGTCCAGTCGCCGTGCGACTGTGCTTGTCTCACACGCAAGCAGATGCGCGTAGGTTCGTGCGTCTTCCTCAACACTGTGCATGCGAGTGATTCCATTCAGGTCAGTGTTCACACTGGCGCCTCTACTCCGTTGTGTGGCGAGTTACAGCCGCACGACGACTCCGCAAACACCACAGGCGTAAGTAAACACCCCTTAACGATATTTGTATGTGACAGAAAGAGGACGAGGAAATCTGATTTTATTTCCTACTCATTATTTTTGTAACAAAGCATCACGTCCAACAACAGGTCAGTTCATACCACTTAGTTTCTTGAACACAGAAGATCTCTGGTTTATTGAGCTTCAACTACAATTTCACCATAGTTTATGTTTATCTCGACTAAGATTATCTAACAGTAAGTGGCTTACAGACGACTGATTGATGATCAGTATTTTTCTCTAGTAGGAACTTGTGTCGAAAAATAAGAAACACGTAATAAGTAGATATTGCCCTAGATGAAAGAGAATCACGCTTATTGTAATCACAATGTACGTGACTTGCGATTATGACAATGTTGCCTTAGGAGGGAGAAACAACGTAAATTCGAAACGGAGGGATGACGTAGGTGCATCGCGTAGTGGAATAAAGCAGGATGGTGGAGACTCACTGCGAGGGCGAGGTTTGCAGAGGCGAAGTTGGCGGCGGAGCTGACCGCCGCGACCAATGCGAGCATCGCCCGAGCCTCCATGCTGGACGCGACTGGAGCTCGTATTCCCCGCTCTGCTGTGGCCGCAGCCTCGCGTGATCACGTGGCCGCCTGCTCTGCTAAACGCGCCAAAGCTCACCACACGCTACCTGTGAACCGCACGCTCGAGCGCCTCGGTTAACTAACGTCCAGTCCTTGAAGCTCATATCTGTACGACGTGGTCTTTCTCCTCTTCCTGTTTTCCAGCAATTGTCAGCTGAGCGAATAGCAAATGTGGTCCATAATGTTTTATAATATGAAATTTGTCGTGCTAACTGTTTGGAATCCTTAGATGATGTATGTCCACAAATTTTTACAGAACTATAATGCAAAGTAATATTATTTCACAACAGACAGCTGAACAGGGCACAGATGAATACAAGATGGGAGACATGATACTGCGAGGAGAATTTGACGTAACAATGAGAAACGGAAGACTAAACAAAGGACCTGAGACTAGAAGTTCCATCTGAACTACTGGCAGCCTTGTCATAGCTAGTCATAAAAGAGCTCTTGCACCTGCTGTGCAAGATCTATGAGACGTGCGTAATACCCTCAGACTTCGAGAAGAATATAACAATTCCAATTTCAATGAAGAAGGCGCTAATAAGTGTCAATGTAACCGACCTATTAATTTAATAAGTCATGGTTGCAAAATACTAATACGAATATCTTACACTGGAATGGAAGATCTGTAAAAGCCGACCAACAGGAAGATCAGTTTGGAATGTAGGACCACGTGAGGAAATACTGACCCTACGACTTGTCATAGCAGATAGGTTAAGAAAAGGCAAATCTAAGTTTATACTATTTGTAGACTTAAAGAAAGAAAGCTCTTGACTATGTACACTGGTAGAGTCTCTTTGATATTCTGAAGGTAGCGGGGTAAAACACATGGGGCGAAATGTTATTTACAACTATTACAGAAACCAGACGGCATTTATAAAAGTCGAGGTGCATGAAAGGGAAGCAGGAGTTGAGAAGGGACTGATACCGGATTGTAGTGTATCTCAGACGTCATTCATTTTGTACAATGAACAAGTAATAAAGGAAACCAAAGAAAAATTTGGAATAGGAATTAATGTCCAGAGAGTGCAAATAAAAACTTTGAGGCCTCCCAGTATCACTGTAATTATGTCAAAGGCAGTGAAGGCCTTCCAAGAGCAGTTGCACGAAATGGAGAGTGTCTTAAACCGAAATATGAGTTGAAGATCAACAAAGCCAAAACGAGGATAATGGAATGTGGTCGAATTAAATCGGGCGATGTTGAGGAAATTAGATGGGGAAACGATACACTTCAAGTATTAGACGAGTTCTGTTATCTGGGCAGCAAAATAACTAACGATTACTGAAGTTCAAATGTTCAAATGTGTGTGAAATCTTATGGGGCTTAACTGCTAAGGTCATCAGTCCCTAAGCTTACACACTGCTTAACCTAAATTATCCTATGGACAAACACACACACCCCGGGACCAGCCACACAGTCCATGACTGCAGCGGATGGCTGAGGTAAAGAGGATATAAAATGCATGCTGCCAATGACCAGGAAAGCGTTTCTACAGAAGAGAATATACATTTATGTTTAGGAGGTCTTTCCTGAAATTATTTATATGGAGTGTAACCGCGTATGGAAATGAAACATAGACAATGAGCAGTTTAGACAAGAGGAATAGAAGCTTTTGAATGTAGTGCTGCAGGAGAAAGTTGGGGACTAGATGGGCAGATCATGTAACTAATGAGAAGCTGTAGAATTGGGGATAAAAAAAATGTGTGCACAACCTGACTAGAAAAAGCGATCAGTTGGTAGGATACATTCTGAGACATCTACAGATCACCATTTTAGTACTAGAGGGGGGCTGTGTGGGTAAATATCGTAGAATGAGATCAACAGATGAACAAAGTAAACAAATGTAGGTTGCAATAGTTATTCAGCTATGAATAGGCTTGCACAGGCTAGAGAAGCATGGAGAACTGCATGAGACCAGTCTTCGGACTGAAGTCCAAAACAATAGATAGGTGGCAGATGGCTCCTGTACGCCATATGATCGTCAATTTCATCTAGACGTAAGTGAAATAGTTATTTATGAAAATAACGTTACTGACACTAAGTTAGACGTAAATAAGAGTCACAGTTCACTTGAAAATAGCATTGCAAGCGAAAACAGCCAAGTTTGTTGTCGTTGTTTTGCTGTTGTGTCCAAAGACAGGTTAGATGCGCCTCTCCACGTTACTATATCTTGTGCAACCCTCCTTATCACGGACTAATTACTGCAACCTACATCCTCCTGAATCTGTTTAGTGTATTCAGCTATTGGTGTCAGTATATGATTATTCCTCACCACCCTTCCCTCCAATATTAAACTGGTGATTTCTTGAAGCCTCAGAACATGTCTTAACAACCGATCCATTCTTCTAGTCAAGTTGTGCCCCATATATTTCTTCTCCCCAATTCCATTCAGTACCTCCTCATTAGTTATGTGATCTACCGATCTAATCTTCATCATTCTTCTGTAGCACCACATTTCAAAAGCTTCTATTCTCTTCTTGTCTAAACCATCTATCATCCATGTTTCACTTCCATACATAGCCACACTCTATACAGACACTTTCAGAAAAGACTTCATAACCGTTAAATTGTGCAGAAATATCTAAATACTAGCAAATAAAGATTACATTGCGGCTACTGGAATTGACTTCTGATAAAATGTACAGAAAGTTCTGCTTGCGAATAACGAGTTATTCAGGAATAAAGGAGACGACTCACTGAAAAGCAGAAGTGGTGCGTCGTCGACAAATACACAACGAAAGGTACAGAGACTTAGTTTACCAGCTTTTAGGAGAAATTCCTTTCTCAGTCTGTAGGAGATATAGACACACACACACACACACACACACACACACACACACACACACACACTATTACGTGGGGGCGGGCGGGGTGGGTGTAATAGCGAGTTGCTTTAGGTTTATGCCATGGAGGTTACAGGAACAACGAAAGTGTACTGTAAGGTTAGTTACAATCTGCACAGGCCGGCCGCTGTGACCAAGCGGTTCTAGCCGCTTCAGTCGGGAACCGCGCGCCTGCTACGGTCGCGGGTTCGAATCCTGCCTCGGACATGGATGTGTGTGATGTCCTTAGGTTAGTTAGGTTTAAGTAGTTCTAAGTCTAGGGGACTGATGACCTCAGATGTTAAGTGCTATAGTGCTTAGAGCCATTTGACCCATTTTCACAGCTCAGAACTGGTGGCGGTGGTGGCGAGGAACCAGATGGCACGGGTTGTGAAGCAGCATTGAAATGTCACATTTATGCTCTGCTGCATGTTCTGCTACTGCACCTTGTTTTTGGCAACAGTTTGACGGTGGCCAGTCACACCTCAGTACATATGAAACCCACCAATCACTAACAGTACCTGCACATTGACAACTGCCTTCTCTTCCACACGAGAAAATCCTTCCATACAGCCCAGCAACCTGTTGCAGATGCATCTGCAGTGAGGAGAACTCCCTCACCCTGTATTGTGAAGACCTCACAAAGGCCTTGGCGGGTAGGCAATACTCCCCAGACTAAGCACACAATAAGATCTCCTGTGCCATACCCATACACACAACTGAGCCTCACATCCACCCCAAGAAACAACCACAAATATGCGCCTCCCTTGTTACCCAATACCACCTGGTACTGGAATGACTGAACCACATTCTTTGTCAGGGCTATTATAATCTGTAATCGTACTTCCATGCTTACCAAAGTGGTGTTCTGCCACCCACCCAAGATCGAAAACATCCATTTCCATCCCAATGCCACTCCCCCACAACCCCCTGCCACCCTTGTGGAAGGCTCAGATGCAAGGCCTACCCTATCCAACCACACAACACGTCCTGTCTCATCGCAGGCTTATATTACCCCATGAGAGGCTGGGTACCCTGTGAAAGCAGCCACATTATATACCAGCTCTGTTGCAACCACTGCACAGTGTTTCACATTGGTTTGACAACCAACCAGCTGTCAACCAGAATGGCCACCGTCAAACTGTTGCCAAAAGCAACGTGGACCAGCCAGTGGCACAACATGCAGCAGAGTTCAACATGTGAGACGGCAATGGCTGCTTCACAACCCATGCCATCTGGATCCTCCCCACCACCACCTACTTTTCTGAGCTGCGCATATGAGAGCTAACCTTACACCATATTCTTCGCTCACGTAACCTCCCTGGCCTAAACCCAAGGTAACTCGCTGTCGCTCAACCCCCCCCCCCCACCCAATAGTGTGTGTGTGTTTGTGCGTATGTTTCTCTTATAGCTTCAGAAATAAATTTCATTCCACAAGCTAGCAAAGTAAGGCTCTGTACCTATTGTTTGTCTAGTTATTGAAGACGCAGCGCTTCTACCTTTCGGTAAGTCGTCTCCTTTATTTCTAATGATTCTTATATGGTCCACTTGGTAACAAATAATCGTGTACGTAGTTCATATGCACACAAAAGAAACGACTTTGTGTAAAGTAATCAGACTTCGTGGACAGATGCACGTTCGACTTTCAAAATGTAAAGGGTTCAATACGTACAGAGTTAACTATAAAGCGCTTATGGCACTCGATTGTTGGTTGCCATGCAAGTCGCCTCCAACTGAAATTAAATGGTCAAAATACAAACTGAACAAAAGTGCGGAAAGGGAGATTGTTTTAAAAACTAAAACACATTTTTGAATTACATTGTCCAATTATTATTAGCAAAAAGACGACAAATAACGCAATCACATCTGTATCGTGCCGCTGCCAAGAGAGACAGAAATAGACGAAAACAGAAGACATTTTACCCAGGAAAGATATTTGTGCATTCATAGTGTGGTGTCGACGCCAGACACCACACTTGCTAGGTGGTAGCTTTAAATCGGCCGCGGTCCATTAGTACATGTCGGACCCGCGTGTCGCCACTGTCAGTGATCGCAGACCGAGCGCCACCACACGGCAGGTCTCGAGAGACGGACTAGCACTCGCCCCAGTTGTATGGACGACGTAGTTAGCGATGCACACTGACGAAGCCTCGCTCATTTGCAGAGCAGATAGTTAGAATAGCCTTCAGCTAAGTCAATGGCTACGACCTAGCAAGGTGCCATTAGCATTACATAGCTTGTATCTAAAGAGTCTCACTTGTATCGTCAAGAGCGATGTACCAAAAGGATGGATTAAAGTTAAGTATTCCAGGAGCTACGTACTTTTCTTTATAGCATTCATTACGTATCCTGTTTCAGACCTATCTCTGGCCTACGTGAGTTAGCGCGTGCCTTTCGGCTACTTCCGAGTGGCGTGGCTGTCTTGTTACGCCACAACAGTTGGCGACGAGGCTTAAAAGAGGATTTCGCGTTCGTATTGCTCTAATTTGCTTGTGTCATGGCTTCGCCACAATCTCCAGATGTACTGTCCGAGTTTTATCGCTTGCAGAATGTAACACGGCCTTTTAGTTATTTTAGTTATCCGCTCGTTCGCGGACCTAAGTAGCAGCCCAAAATTAGATAATTAATTAATGTGACCGTGTACCTAATGGGCTAGCAATCGGATTGGACTGCTCAGGAGGTGTTACATTCCGTACTGTCCTCCCAAATATGGTAATAAGTATGGTTTGGTAGTAATGAGGACAGCAAACACAGTTTCACAAACAAAGCTTATATTCTTAGTAAAGCACAAAAATAAGGAGACAGCCACTGCCTTCGTCAATACACTGTTAATGACGGCTAATCTCATCACAGGTCTCTATAATTATCGTTAATCTTCACACGCAATATCCAATCACTGTAATCCAATTAATGCCGGCGCGGTAGACGCGGAAGTATAACAGCGGCACTCAATCTCACTGAAATCACTTTATAATAAAATTTTCTCACTTTCCCGCATAATATTGATACAAAGGGGTTAAACCACGGCGTTGGCCACTCCCTTTGCCGGTAATTTGTATTAATTTCTGCTGGCTTTTGCACAGCTATGCCCGCCTCGCGGGAACCTAACACACCCTCACGGCATCCTCCACACAACTAACTTCGCACTGCTCTCTGCCCAGTTATTCCCGCCTCGCGGGGATCTACCCAAGCCGTCCACTCGGCACTCCGGGGAATCCCCTCTAGCTCGCGCGTCCTGCACACACTACTCGAAATTTGCCCTGCCGACCTGTGTGAGCGCAAATTCTAATAGGAAGGGCCTGCGGACCCCTTACATCCCCGCCCTCAAAAACTTCTTTTGAACCACAGGTGAAAAAGAATCGGCTAGGGATTTAAAAACATAGTTACATTTGAATCAAAACATGCAATACAAATCATTAATGAATTTACAATTTGTTAAAATAATCCTGGACTCCGGTAGTGGGCTGCCTCCACAACAATTTCTACAAAAAGGTTATTACATCACATAAATGGCATTGTTCAAATTACAAATTTTCATTTTAACCAGCAACATTCGTCTGTAGTCCAATATCAAAATGAAAACATACAACATATATACTCAAAAATTCATACCTAAATACAGAACATATGGATTATTACTACAACATAGTTATTATAAGTTTTCTATGCATTCTGAGATAGTCTTTGACATGAAATATGCAACTCTAATTGTAATATACCACAAAACACAATTTAAACAAACCCTTCCCTCTTTCAAAAGTCCATTTTATAGCTAATTGTCCTAATATATTCTACGCCACTACTTCAAGGAGTTTAGACACTCTCAGTTCATTCATTCATTTGCCCCAGTCGAGTTCCTCCTCCTCACCTGGGTTATTTCTACTCTCGTGCGAGTAGTACCTTTTTATGTTTTCCACATGCTCTTTGCCATGCACTCTCTTTGTCCGTGCATATTCCAATTCCACAGTGTTAGGATGACTAATTTTTATAATCCTGTATGGTCCTTTATAAATATGGTTAAACTTATGTATTTCAGAGTTTATTTTCTTTGATTTAGCATGAACCTTTACTAATACCAGATCTCCTACTCGGTAAGTTATTGGTTTCACTAGTTTGTTGTGTCTTTCCTGTCTTTTCCTGGCCTTCTCCTTCATACTTAATTCCACCAGCTCCAATTTCCTCTCCCAGGTCAATGAACTCCCTGGTGGGTAGACTACCAACTCACGAAAAATACTATCGGGTTCCTGATTGAGCAATACTTCACATGGTGCAAAACCTGTAGAATCATGTGGGAGGTGATTCCTAACCCGCTCAAATTCTTCCAGATATTCCTTCCATGAACCATGCTTCCGATGACAGTAGGTTCGGCATAAACGGTTCAATTCTTTCATCGTTCGTTCCGCTGGGTTAGAAGCGGGCCTATATCTAGAAATGGCAATTTGTTCTATTCCGTGCTCCCTTAGCATCTCTGTCCATTCCTTTGACCTGAATTGTGACCCATTATCACTCAATATTCGCTTAGGAATACACACCTTTTGAAAATAGTCTTTTTCAAATTGGTTAATGATGGCTCTACTAGTAGCTTTCTTCAACGGGTAAAATTTTATGTACTTGGAAACCAGTTCTTCCGCTACTAAGATTTGTGTGTAATTCCCTCGTGAGGCAGGAAGTGGCCCAAATAGATCCACTGCAACTATGTCCTTAATTGCTGTTGGTACAATTGGATGCATATATCCTTTGTGCTGTACTGTGGTCGTCTTAGATTTCTGACAGGTGTCACATGTACTCAGTATTTTACGTATACGCCTTCCCATGTTGTTGAAAGCACAATCCAATTTCAACTTTTCCAAACACTTCTTCGGTCCATAATGCGCATTACTATAGTGCGTATACCAAATTAATTTTTCTACCACATGCTCCGGCACACAGAGTTTCCAGTTCTCCTCACTCTCCTTGTTTCTTTTATAAAGTATCCCATTGTGAATATAATAAAATGTGCGAATTCTTTCCTCTCCTGCACACCTGTATTTATTTTTAATTGTCTTTAATTTCTCGTCCTCATTCTGCTCTCTGCGCACATTCCTTAGGAATTTTCTTACAAACTCTTCATATTGTACTCCCTTCATCAGGTTAATTCTAACTCCTTCTCCTTCCGGCCTGTCCAACAATATTCCTCTTGAGTCAGCTGGTAATCTTGACAAAGCATCAGGTATTATGTGTGTTGCTCCTGGTTCATAAATTATTTCGAAATCATAGTCTTGTAATGCTAGGGCCCATCGCGTTAGTCTACTATGCCTTAATTTGCTCGTAGTCGGAAATGTAAGGGCCTTGTGGTCAGTCCCCACACAATTGCCAGTGCTTCCCTTTCAGTAATTGATTACTTTCTCTCCCAAGCATTTAAACTCCTGCTACCGAATGCTATTGTTCTTACTCTCTCCCCTTTTTCACTCCACTCTACTTGGTATAAATGTATTCCTAGTCCATAGTCCGAGCTGTCTGCTCCTAAATAAAAATCCTTGGAAAAATCTGGGTGGTACAAGATATCTGCATTATATAGCGCGTCCTTAATATTCTCAAATTCGGTTTGACATTCCACACTCCAATGCCACGGCATCCTTGCCTTGGTTAATTCTCTCATATTCGGTGCATTAAGCATGGGCCCTTTGATAAATTTCCTATAAAATTCACAGACCCCAAAGAATGCTCGCAACTGTTTCTTACTATGGGGAGCCGGAAAATTCCTAATAGCCTCCAATTTACTAGGATCAGGATAGATACCCTCCTCGGATATTATATGGCCCAGAAATTTTATCCTTGATTTGCCAAATTCCGACTTATCCAGGTTTACAGTTACTCTCGCGGTTTCAAAAGCTGCCAAGATTGCATCCAGTCTATCCAAATGCTCTTCCCATGATTCGCTTGCTATTAAGAGATCATCCACGTAGACAGTGACTTTTTTAAGTAACTCTTCACCTAGTATCTTATCCATCGCTCTTATAAACTCAGACACTGATATGTTAAGTCCAAATGGCAACACTCTAAATTGATAGCACCTTCCTCCATAAGTAAATGCTGTATACTGGCGAGACTCTGTGGCTAATGGTATCTGCCAGTACCCAGCAGTCAAATCGATACTACTCAGCACCTTTGCTCCTCGGAATTTTTGAATCAGTTCTTCTATGGTTTCTGGTTTGTCCCTCTCCGGTTCGATGATTTTGTTCACCGTCCGGGCATCCAAAACTATCCTTACTTTTCCATCTTTCTTATCAACAACAAATAGGGGGTTGTTGTATTGACTATTGGCCCGTTCGATAACCCCAAGGTCCATCATCCTCTGTATTTCTTCATCTACTGCTTTTCGTTTTGCCTGGGGAATGGGATACTGTTTTATATTGAATGGTTTATGGTTCCTTATTTTTAATTTACATTCCACTCCTTGCATGATACCTGGCCGTTGAGAAAATACTCTACAATGCTTATATAATATTGCAGCTAATTTCTTCTTAGCCCCCTCATCTAGGTGCGTCATTTCCTCCAATTTTTTTCTGATCTTGTCCTCTTTATGTCTATCTTCTCGTGCTAGTCCCTCAAGGTATATCAATACTTCTGCTACTGGTTCCTCTTCCCCGTATCCCGTGGTGGGTTCCTCTTCGTGACACAAATTTATTCTTCTGAATTCTTCCTCTTCTTCGATCGCATTCCCCTCAGCAAATTTCAACCTCTTTTCTTCGCCCTTTCTTCCTTTAACTTTGATAGTACCTTCATCAAAACTCACTACTGCATCAACTTAATTTAACCAATCTATCCCTAAAATAATCGATGTGTTCAATCCGGTAACTACCAAAAATGTTGCTTCATATTCTTCTTCCTCTATCTCGAATGTAATTAATACTTGTTCTTTAATAGGTTTACTCTTTGCACCTACTGCGTTCACGATCCTCACCCCACTCACTGGGAAACTAGGCAAGTTAACCTTCGCTTTTAGTATCTGTTCATACAATCTTTTGGATATTGCACATGCTTCACTTCCTGTATCAACTAATGCTTCGATGTTCAGCCCACATAACTTGATTCCTATCATGGGTAACCTGGGTTCTTTGGGAATCTCACTTCTTTCCTCTAGTAGATCTTCTCTGAGGTCTCCACCATCGTCATGTCTCAGTAGGTTTATTCTGGTCCTCGTAGCTCTCACTCCCGATCGGACCTCATCTGGAGTGTCATTCAGTTTTCCGGTCTCTGCTCTTCTTCTATATGCACCGTGTCATTCATTCGCCTATCCCATCTTCTCTCGTGATCTCTTGGTTCTTCATTTCCTCTCCAATCATTTCTCCATTGCCGTCCACCACCACGGTTCCGGTATCCATAACCGCCACCTCTTCCTCTATAATTAGACGAATTATTAAAATGATTCCTTGGATCATTGCTGCCCCCTTGGTTTTGATCATTATGTTGATTATGCCCTTGTGATCGAACAGATTCCAATTGTTCCAGTATCTTCATCAGCGCCTCCCTATCTTCAATCAGGCTCCCGGATATAGTTTCTTGTATTCTGTGATTCAATCTTCTTTTTATTGCCTATATCATTACGTCATCACTCAGGGGTTGTTCCAGGGTCTCGTTCAATTCCCACAAATGTTCAGCAAACTCTCTCAACGTTTCCCTCCATGTACTAAGTGATTTGCGATGGAGTAGGTCCTCAATTGCTGCACATTGATGGCTTTTAGACCAGTATTTCTTTAAGAATTCCTCCTCAAATTGGTCATAACTTGTAGTCCCTTCCTTCTTCCTGACTCCCCAAGTGAAAGCCTCACCTTCCATCCTATCTATTGCAAATTGAATCTTGTCTGAGTCCTTAAGATGTGCTGGAAAAACTCCTTTTAGCCATTTCGTAAATATCATTGGGTGCAACCCTCCTTTCGGTCTAAATTTCTGCCCTGTATTACTTTGGATGCACCGATTATCACTGCTCATCACTGTAATGACCTTACCTTCCCCAAAGGCTAGGGTGGCATTGATAATTCTTCTATCAATTTCTTCTGTTTTGCTTTCCAATTGCTGCACTCTCTTGTTATCCTCTTCTCGTTGCACGGCTGTAGCATTTCTCAGATTGACAGCTAATTGGTTCTGCCTATCTCCTATCCCCTTAACCGCCTCATTGCATTGTTTCTGCATCTGCGTCACCTTGGCGATTCGATGATTGCAATTTGTTTCCACTTCGTTGATTCTTTCTCCCAATTCGGCTTTCGTTTCTTCAATATTGTATTCTATTTTTTTTGTTAATTTTCCTTCCACCTTCTCCACGTCTCCCTGGACTTGGTCTATACTCTTCTGTAGCTTCTTCTCTTTCTCGTTGACGTCCATCTTCAGTCGCTCTTGTAGTTCCTGCATTTCCTTCTTCAGATTACATTCCATCTTCATCTGCGAGGTTTTGATCTCTTGCGCTATAGTCTCTTGTAAGCGCTTCTCTAACGACGCGTTATTTTCTTGTATACTTTTTTCTACTGAGTCTCTCGTTTCTTGTGAATTCCTCTCTAACGCTGCGTTAGTTTCTTGTAAACCTTTCTTAGTTTCTTGTGAATTCTTCTCTACTGATTCGTTAGTCTTCTTTATCAAGTCTATCAACATCGACCACATATCTGCATCCTCTGAAACTGGCCTAGCTCTCATCGCTTGTCCCGGTGTCTCAGGGTAACTAGTTGAATGTGCTGATGGGCTTCCTAACGACAATCCACACTCACTGATTCCTGAATCATCTCTGTCTCCCTGTTCTACCCCTTTCCTTTCAACTACTGCCTCACAGACCTGCTTATTTTCAGAAGACATGTTTGGTTTATATTTTATGCCCAGGCAAGTAATACAAAATAACCTCCAATAACCCAAAACACTCCTAATTACCATGAACCTACTCAAACAGTACCTGCAATCCCTTCAGTTAATTCCCAAAATGATATAACATGCATGAATACTGAATATGACTGTTCTCACAAACCTAAATTTCTAAAAAACAATTTTCACATACACAATTTATGTAACAATATTTTAAACAAGATAATCACAACTCTCACAAAATCTAAAAATGCAAATTCCTCAAAACAATTGTCATTTATACAATGCAGTGTGCACCAATAAGCATGCTAGACTTCACAATATGTTTCGCAACTTTTCTGAATTTACTACAATTTAGCATTTTCCCCAACGTGAATATCAGTTAAAACTGTTTATTTATCACGAAGACTGCACACTGCAATTTACTGTTAGGTTAACCCGTCGGCTCCACTCACCAACCGACGTTACCGCGAGTCGCGATGTTTTGACGTTTCAGATGGGCGTGGTCATGCCGCCGCTGGAGCTCGCATGAAGGCGACGTAGTTCCCCGTCGGCCGCTCCGTGGCGCTGTAGGCGGACGTAGTTTGTAGTTCGGCCGCTAGATGCCGGGACTGCGCTCGCTGTCTCGAAGTTGCGTCGCTGTGCGGTAGGATGTCGTGTGGAATCACCTCGCGGGTCGAAGCTCTTTGGTGCGACTGCTACGTGGCTCTGCGTGACGTCACTCCCTAACTGCGTCGCCACAATACGTTATCGTCAGCATACCAGTTTATGGGTCCACACGAAACCGTCCGATTTTCACCGTTCAAAGGGCAATTTCGGTCAACATTTTATCACAAAATACCTTTCTGACAACTTTTGTGACGAAATCTTGGCTCGTCTCACTATTTTAATGTTCACACGTGTCTCTCTTTAGCGTCCACTTTTCACGGTTTTTTTTTGCGCGGATTTTTGCATTTGTACTTTACAACATAGTTTAATATAGCCAGCAAAACAATTTAGTCACAATCTTGCGATATTATTACTTTGTATTGTTCAAAAATTACACTGTTCCTTATCGCGATTTTAACGTTCATGCACTGTCCCGATTCCACATTGAAAATTTTGTTTTCTCGTCCGAAAATTGCACTTGTTCTTTTCACGGTAAGCCAACTGTGTTAACACGATTCGTCCGAAAATTGCAGTTGTCCTTTCACGGCTCGCCAACGGTGTAACATTTCGGATCCGAAGATTGCACTAGTCCGGGTCACGGTAAGCCAAGGGTGTAACACGGCCTTTTAGTTATTTTAGTTATCCGCTCGTTCGCGGACCTAAGTAGCAGCCCAAAATTAGATAATTAATTAATGTGACCGTGTACCTAATGGGCTAGCAATCGGATTGGACTGCTCAGGAGGTGTTACATTCCGTACTGTCCTCCCAAATATGGTAATAAGTATGGTTTGGTAGTAATGAGGACAGCAAACACAGTTTCACAAACAAAGCTTATATTCTTAGTAAAGCACAAAAATAAGGAGACAGCCACTGCCTTCGTCAATACACTGTTAATGACGGCTAATCTCATCACAGGTCTCTATAATTATCGTTAATCTTCACACGCAATATCCAATCACTGTAATCCAATTAATGCCGGCGCGGTAGACGCGGAAGTATAACAGCGGCACTCAATCTCACTGAAATCACTTTATAATAAAATTTTCTCACTTTCCCGCATAATATTGATACAAAGGGGTTAAACCACAGCGTTGGCCACTCCCTTTGCCGGTAATTTGTATTAATTTCTGCTGGCTTTTGCACAGCTATGCCCGCCTCGCGGGAACCTAACACACCCTCACGGCATCCTCCACACAACTAACTTCGCACTGCTCTCTGCCCAGTTATTCCCGCCTCGCGGGGATCTACCCAAGCCGTCCACTCGGCACTCCGGAGAATCCCCTCTAGCTCGCGCGTCCTGCACGCACTACTCGAAATTTGCCCTGTCGACCTGTGTGAGCGCAAATTCTAATAGTAAGGGCCTGCGGACCCCTTACAAGAATCAGCAGACTCAGGCGTTATTGGATGCGCTTGGACAGCTTGTCCAGGGTCAGCGTGCAATTCAAACTGATGCGGCAGCCGCCGCTTCCCCGCTACCGCAGCCACAACATGCTGTTGCACCCCCGTTCTGGCCGTTTGAGCCGGCCATGGAATCCTGGACGTATTGGTCACGCCAATTTGGATTTCATCTCGCCGCCTACAGAATTCAAGGTAATGAGCGGCAGCCTCACTTCTTGTCGTGTGTCGGGGTGCAGACGTACCGTGTGATAGTGAAATTGTTTCCCCGACGCGACGTTGCAACTCTGTCCTACGAAGAAATTTTGTCGGCATTAGATGCCTATTTCAAAGAAACAGTCAATGTCGTTGCAAAAAGGTATACGTTCTTTCGTACAAAACGTACGGCCGGTCAGACTAATAGGGAGTGGGTTGCAACATTGCAAGGCCTTACTAGGGACTGTGCTTTTGAGTGTGAATGTGGCCTCCCTTATTCAGATACAATGGTCCGTGATGCAATAGCACAGAATGTTTCTGATGTTCGTATACGGGAACAGATTTTGAAACTAGTTAATCCCTCCCTTCAACAAGTGATAGACATATTGGATAGGCAAGACACACTTATCTTTGTTCAGGAATCATTTGCAACTTCGCCAGCCGTGTGTCACATTACCCGGCCCGCCGGGCGCGCTGCCTCGAACGATATACAGCCCTCGCGCTCGTCCGTGCAACTAGACATTCGCGTGACAATTGCCCGTCACGCCAAGCTATTTGCTTTTACTGTCATAAGAAAGGACATGTTCAAAGTGTTGGCCAGAAAAAGCTCAGATCAGACAGTCACAACCATTCCAGGCCCTTTGCTTTGCGCCGGAATCTAACCATGGACAATCGGGCTCGTGCACCTTCGCCCATGGACATTCATGTAGTTAATTCCACTCCGCCCAGTGCCACTTTCTCTAACAGTGACTGTGTTCGTCCCACAAAAAGTGTGTGTCGACATCGCCGGAAATCTCGTCAGGTCGCAAGTGCTTCTGTACCTGTATCAGTTCACATTGCACGCGACAGTCGCTCTTGTCGTCAGCAGGACAATGAACTTTTTGTAGACTTTAAAGGCAAAGTGAAACCATTCCAGCTCAATACCGGAGCTGCAGTTTCATTGATCAATCACGACACGTACTAAAAACTGGGCAACCCTCCATTGCGTGCCGCAAATGTTCAGCTCACTAGTTATTCAGGACAGCATATCCCTGTGTTAGGACAGTGCACTCTTCTTGCAACATGTAAGGGACAAACAAAACTTGTGTCATTTTACGTTCTTCGTTCTTCTACTGCCGTGAAGTTGTTTGGTTTAGATTTAATTCAGTTGTTTAACTTGTCAATAGTCAATTAGGGTCCTATCAGTGAACCAGACTGTGCCTTCAGCCAGTGTTTCTAGTCTATGTGAAGAATTTGCAGACATTTTTGCACCAGGCCTTGGTTGCGCTCAGAACTATGAAGCACAATGGGAACTGAAAGTAAACGCGCAACCGACATTTTTCAGAGCGCGCAATGTTTCCCACGCATTGCGTGGTGAGGTCGCAAGAACATTCCATGATTTGGAATGCTCGATGGTTGGTTGTGGTCGATTCATTCAGTAATTTTCCTTTTGTTGTCCGGATGTCTTCCACGACGTCATCTGCCGCCATCCAAGCCTTATCCGCTATTTTTTGCATTGAAGGTCTTCCACAGACTATTGTTTCCGACAATGGCCCACAATTCATGTCCGCAGAATTTCAGTCATTCTGCACGGCCAATGGTATTCAACATCTGACATCCGCGCCATTTTCGCCTCAGTCAAACGGTGCCGCTGAAAGATTGGTCCGGACTTTCAAGTCACAGATGCTGAAGTTGAAAGAGTCGCATTCGTGGGAGGACGCGTTATTGCTCTTTTTGTCTTCGTATCGCTCTCAGCCCCGAGATGGTCGCTCGCCGGCTGAGTTGATCCACGGTCGTCCTCATCGAACCTTGATGTCTTTGCTGCTTCCGCCGCATCACGTTCCTGTGCAGCGGCAGACTCCTGCTTTTGCTCCAGGCGACGTTGTATTCTATCGCAACTATCACGGTTCACGGCGTTGGCTCGCAGGGCGCATTCTTCGCTGCCTCGGCCACGCGATGTATTTGGTTTTGGGGGCCTCTGGCGAGGTGCGTCGGCATCTCAATCAGCTGCGCCTCTGTCGTCGCCTGGGTTCTGCCGCTCCCCGTCTGCTTTCAGCGACGGTGCCGTCCGGTCAGCGCACTGGGGACCCATCTACTGGCTCGCCTCATCCCCAGGTGTTACCGACGCTGCGGTCCATTTTGCCCCATGGCGACGCGCCACCGCCGCCGTCGGTCCTCCCGCCGCCGCCGCCGCCGCCGCCGCCGCCCGCAGTGGACGCTTCGCTGCTGCCGCCGGGCGCCTCCCTGGGTCACGCGCCGCCGATCGCTTCCCGTGACCAGCTGTCCTCAGACTTGGAACTCTTGCCGGCTCCGGACCAGATGTCGTCTTCGCGCGTCGGGTACCCCGACGCAATGGAGGTCGACCCTTCGGCACCTCCTGTCTCTCTACGGGCGCATACGCCGCATGTTGACGTGCACCCTGGACTAGGTTTTCAGGCGTTTCCTAGCTCCCCTCGGACCGAATGGCAGGGTGCGGGTGGCACAGCCTCGCCTGTTGTTAGGCTCCCCACCTCATCGCATATGTCAACATGGGGTCCTCCCCACGGCGGGCGGAAGCCTTATAACACGACCGTCCGCCTATTTCCGGGGGAGGAATGTGGTGTCACCGCCAGACACCACACTTGCTAGGTGGTAGCTTTAAATCGGCCGCGGTCCATTAGTACATGTCGGACCCGCGTGTCGCCACTGTCAGTGATCGCAGACCGAGCGCCACCACACGGCAGGTCTCGAGAGACGGACTAGCACTCGCCCCAGTTGTACGGACGACGTAGCTAGCGATGCACACTGACGAAGCCTCGCTCATTTGCAGAGCAGATAGTTAGAATAGTCTTCAGCTAAGTCAATGGCTACGACCTAGCAAGGCGCCATTAGCATTACATAGCTTGTATCTAAAGAGTCTCACTTGTATCGTCAAGAGCGATGTACCAAAAGGATGGATTAAAGTTAAGTATTCCAGGAGCTACGTACTTTTCTTTATAGCATTCATTACGTATCCTGTTTCAGACCTATCTCTGGCCTACGTGAGTTAGCGCGTGCCTTTCGGCTACTTCCAAATGGCGTGGCTGTCTTGTTACGCCGCAATACATAGGACGAGATTAACGTAATATCGACGATTTATAAAGACTACTTTTCAAAACACACATTGAATTGTAACGAGTATAATTGTATACTTTACATTTATTGAAGTTTACGTTCAAAAACACAATAAAAAGTAACCGAAAAGAGTTCGAACACCAACATGTCCGATGAAGTCTCAATTCAGTTTATCTGTTCCAACGAGAATTAAGGAAGCGCCGAAACTAAATAAAAAATTACCTGCACCAGTATCCTGCTGATGTTAGTGATGTGAATGAATTAACGCGTCCAGTCGTACTTTAGGGTTTCGAGATTAGCCGTTGGTACCTGAATGAAGTGTTTATCAGGCCGTTAATGTCGTCACTTTTTCTTGCCTTGCCAATCAAAGTATGTCAGCTCTCAGAACATACGCCACTGCCCAACAGAAAATCTTCCCCTATACTCTGAAGAGAAGGTTGTGTAACTGAAGAATGACATTTCGTCTGAGATGGGCAGGTTTGCGTAAAGCAGTATGCCCAGGAACTGTTTAATTCGTACGTGGGTCAACTTACGGAAGACGAATCACTATATAGGTGCTACTCCTCAGGCAGAGGTCCTATGCGTGTCTCGCAATCTGACAAATCGTGCACAAGGCTACATCGACGTCAGCGGCGGCCATTCCCAGTATTTTCTGTGGTGTTATTTAACAATGGCCAGTATTATTGTAAATCCAAATGTTTTCCGAGAGAGATTCATTTTGGCCGCCTTGTCTTCCCGTCAGATACATTCACCCAAATGAATTCTGAAAACATCAGCGCTAAATGACCTACAGTCTCTCTGCAAAGCTACATTAATTACACAGACAGCAGTATCAATTTAGTTAGCTTGACGCAGCTAAGCGTGTCTGCGTACAAACGCGGAATAGTAGAAAGCGTTTGATTTAAAACTGATACTAATCACTCTCGGCTACTTGTGGTTGAACAGACACACCAGGTAATGCACGTAGTATCTAAGTATTATTCGGCTGTTAACTACGGTAATAATTCTTGTCTTCTTGTCTTGTTCTTGTCAGAGACCTGAAAGAAAGGATCGCGTCAAAAACTGAATCGATTTCTAAAACAGGAAATCGTGGTGTAAATATTTCTAAGTAATAACTTTGTGTCATCAATTTCTCAAAATAAACACGCCCATCACAAAAAATAAATCACAATAGCGTGTGGTCATAAACGTATCATTAAAATTCTGTTTGTATTATAAAAACTAATATAAACTAAACTCCTTCCGAACAGGTCATGATGGCCCAATGGCACCGACCGGCCGCCATGTCATCCTCTCAGCCCATAGGTGTCGCTGGATGCGGATGTGGTGGGGCATGTGGTCAGCACACCACACTTTCTGCCGTATTTTAGTTTCCGAGACCGGAGCCGATACTTCTCAATCGAGTAGCTCCTCAGTTTGCCTCCCAAGGTCTGAGTGCATCCCGCTTGCTAACAGTGGTACGCTGACCGCATGGCCACCCATCCAACTGCTAGCCCAGCCCGACAGTGGTCAACTTCAGTGCTCTGACAGGAACAGGTTTCATCACTGCGGTAAGGCCGTTGGTTGTTTATGTCAAAAACGGCTTGAAATGCTCACCGTCTACTATAATATACGTTTGCAGTCGGTGGTGCACGTATTTCTCCATAGGTTGAGGAGATTCCTTTGAATATACACTGCCAAAAAACCAAATACCACATACTTTTAGAGGTTCCCTATTCACTCAACATTTATTGTGGCAACATTGCATATGGGATACATAAAATGATTATTTTTACTGATCAGTAACGCAAGAGGTGATGAGGAAGCAGGTATCGACCCATGCTGAAACACCCATCTTAGTACACAGCATGGCCTCCACAGGCAGCAATGCAGACTCAGACTCTGTCATCCAGTCCATCGTACAGCTGGCGAATATTGCCTTTGAAACGCTATGCCACGCTTACTCGGCTTGTTCACATACTTCTGTAAGAGTTGTTGGTTCACAAGTCGTATGAGTCACTTCTCTCCACATCACATCTTATACGTGCACGACTGGAGACTTGTCCTGAGATCGCGCTAGACAGAGAAGTTGCTGCATGTCTTGCTGAGCACGTTGAGTGTCACGGGATAGCATTATCCTTTTGGAATAACACATCACCTTGGTGTTGCAAGAATGGCAAAGGAACGAGTCTAACAACAGCGCTGATTAGCGTCGCCTCCAGAAACACAAAAGGTGAACCATAGTTTTAGCTTATCAGATCCTATACCATAAGGTATGGGGTGGGAGCAGTGTATCTCATCCAGTAATAAGCCATGTTGTGGGAGGTGGAGATACCATAATTCTGTACCTGAAGATTTTTAGTGATTGGTTGCGTTATTGTGCTGTACATCTCTCTAGTGGAATCCTGACTGGATTTCACTATACGAGATAGTCGGTCTTGGTTTTCTGCTACTTAATCACTCTAGATGTCGTGTCTAAGCTATAATTGCGTTAGAGTTCATGATTAGAAAATTGGCAGATTTGCATGCATTTTTGGAGCAGATCGAGGCAGTTTTTTGAGTTTATTGCTATACAAATGCTGATAGAGTTTGTAATGTTCGAAAGGGAACTTCATAAAGATTTATTAGCTCTGGTACCAGACAAGGTTCTTTGAGACGGTGACTGGTTAACTAAGAAATAGATGTTAGGTAATTTCTTCATTAGTGGTGATGCCACAACCACTCATTGCCTATTCTGGTCACTGCACTAATTTAAACCTAAGGATAAAATTATCGTCTGACATTTTCCTTTCTTTGATATATCAAATTGAATTTTCATATCAAAATATTTACAGTAAAGTTAGTGGTTGCAAATAAGTTAAGATGACAGAAGTTTAAGGATTCATGACATGAAACAATATATGGAAGATCTTTGAGGCTGAGAAATGGACCTCCACTTGTGTAGGCGTAAATTGGAGATAAGATATTCTAGTATGGGAACTTACGATTGTCAGTTGTATTTAGCATATTATTCCGTGTTTATTGTTTATAATTAAAAGGTCCTCAACTGCGACTCGTAACTGGATGTCAAGGGGCACTTTGTGGCCGTCAGCCTGCCCTGCCCCTTCTGCAGAAAAGGTCGGAGGGAAGGCGGCGGAATCATCGCCCGGTCGTGGCCGAGGGCAGTTCACGCCAACTGCTCATGCCAGGTTGTCAGCACACAGTTGGTTGGTCACAGATGGAACCTGCCACTTGGCGTGAAAGACGGGAGGGTCATGGAAGGCATTCTGGAGGCGTGTGCATTTACACATCTGTGACGGAAAGCAAAGCCGAGTTCATGCCCAGGGTGGAATGGGAGGATCAATACTGAGCAGAAACACTGTAACTCGATGTTTAGCGCCATGAAGTGGATATAGTTAATGGAAGGTGACAATGGTGATGGAGTGAGATATTTAAGCGTATGGACAATGTAGGGTTATAAATACAAAATCAAATAGGGATAATGCAGGAGTAGGTTTAATAATGAATAAAAAAAATTGGAGTACCGGTAAGCTACTACAAACAGCTTAGTGAACGCATTACTGTGGCCAAGATAGACACGATGCCCACGTCTACTACTGTAGTACAAGTTTATATGCCAACTAGCTCTGCAGATGATGAAGAAATTGATGAGATGTATGATGAGATAAAAGAAATTATTCGGGTAGTGAAGGGAGAAGAAAATTTAATTGTCATGGGTGACTGGAATTCGAGAGTAGGAAAAGGGAGAGAAGGAAACATTGTAGGTGAATATGGATTGGGCTAAGAAATGAAAGAGGAAGCCGGCTGGTAGAATTTTGTGCAGAGCATAAATTAATCATAGCTAACACTAAGTTCAAGAATCATGAAAGAAGGTTGTATACATGGAAGAAGCCTGGAGATACTGACAGATTCCAGATAGATTATATAATGGTAAGACAGAGATTTAGGAAAAAGGTTTTAAATTGTAAGACATTTCCAGGTCCAGATGTGGACTCTGACCACAATCTGTTGGTTATGGACTGTAGATTAAAACTGAAGAAACTGCAAAAAGGTGGGAATTTAAGGAGCTGGGACCTGGATAAACTGACAGAACCAAAGGTTGTAGAGTGTTTCAGGGAGAGCATAAGGGAACAATTGACAGGAATGGGGGCAAGAAATACAGTAGACGAAGAATGGGTGGCTTTGAGAGATGAAGTAGTGAAGGCAGCAGAGGATCAAGTAGGTAAAAAGACAAGGGCTAGTAGAAATCCTTGGATAACAGAAGAAATATTGAATTTAATTGATGAAAGGGGAAAATATAAAAATGTAGTAAATGAAGCAGGCAAAAAGGAATACAAACGTCTCAAAAATGAGATCGACAGCAAGTGCAAAATGGCTAAGCAGAGATGGCTAGAGGACAAATGTAAGGATGTAAAGGCTTATCTCACTAGAGGTAAGATAGATACTGCCTACAGGAAAATTAAAGAGACCTTTAGAGAAAAGAGAACCACTTGTATGAATATCAAGAGCTCAGATGGAAACCCAGTTCTAAGCAAAGAAGGGGAAGCAGAAAGATGGAAGGAGTATATAGAGGGTCTATACAAGGGCGATGTACTTGAGGACAATATTACGGAAATGGAAGAGGATGTAGATGAAGATGAAATGGGAGATATGATACTGCGTGAAGAGTTTGACAGACCACTGAATGACCTGAGTCGAAACAAGGCCCCTGGAGTAGACAACATTCCATTAGAACTACTGAGACCCTTGGGAGAGCCAGTTCTGACAAAACACTACCTTCTAGTGAGGAAGATGTGTGAGACAGGTGAAATACCCTCAGACTTCAAGAAGGATATAATAATTCCAATCCCAAAGAAAGCAGGTGTTGACAGACGTGAAAATTACCGAACTATCGGTTTAATAAGTTACAGCTGCAAAATACTAACGCGAATCCTTTACAGACGGATGGAAAAACTGGTAGAAGCCGACCTTGGGGAAGATCAGTTTGGATTCCGTAGAAATGTTGGAACACGTGAGGCAATACTGACCCTACGACTTATCCTAGAAGAAAGATTAAGGAAAGGCAAACCTACGTTTCTAGCATTTGTAGACTTAGAGAAAGCATTTGACAATGTTGACTGGAGTACTCTCTTTCAAATTCTGAAGGTGGCAGGGGTAAAATACAGGGAGCGAAAGGCTATTTAAAATTTGTACAGAAAGCAGATGGCAGTTATGAGAGTCGAGGGGTATGAAAGGGAAGCAGTGGTTGGGAAGGGAGTGAGACAGGGTTGTAGTCTATCCCCGATGTTAGTCAATGTGTATATTGAGCAAGCAATAAAGGAAACAAAAGAAAAATTCGGAGTAGGTATTAAAATCCATAGGGAAGTAACAAAAACGTTGAAGTTCGCTAATGACATTGTTATTTTGTCACAGACAGCAAGGGACTTGGAAGAGCAATTGAATGGAATGGACAGTGTCGTGAAAGGAGGGTATAAGATGAACATCAACAAAAGAAAACGAGGATAATGGAATGTAGTCGAATTTAGTCTGGTGATGCTGAGGGAAGTAGATTAGGAAATGAGACACTTAAAGTAGTAAAGGAGTTTTGCTATTTGGGGAGCAAAATAACTGATGATGGTCGAAGTAGAGAGGATATAAAATGTAGACTGGCAATGGCAAGGAAAGCGTTTCTGAAGAAGACAAATTTGTTAACACCGAGTATAGATTTAAATGTCAGGAAGTCGTTTCTTAAAGTATTTGTATGGAGTGTAGCCATGTATGGAAGTAAAACGTGGACGATAAATAGTTTAGACAAAAAGAGAATAGAAACTTTCGAAATGTGGTGCTACAGAAGAATGCTGAAGATTATATGGGTAGATCACATAACTAATGAGGACGTATTGAATAAAACTGGGGAAAAGAGGAGCTTGTGGCACAACGTGACCAGAAGAAGGGATCGGTTGGTAGGACATGTTCTGAGACATCGAGGGATCACCAATTTAGTATTGGAGGGCAGCGTGGAGGGTAAAAATCGTAGAGAGAGACCAAGAGATGAATACATTAAGCAGATTCAGAAGGATGTAGGCTGCAGTAGGTACTGGGAAATGAAGAAGCTTGCATTGGATAGGGTAGCATGGAGAGCTGCATTAAACCAGTCTCAGGACTGAAGACCACAACAACAGCAACATGGACAATGTCACTACAGTTGATGTTAATCAAATTTTTGTGAACCTAATTGAATGAAAGTCGATATTCAGTATGGTTTATTATTATTATTATTTTTCTCGTGTCAGAAACACACATAAAACACAGTTTAACAATTAAAAACAGATCAACACAGGTGTATAATATTTGACCAATATTTTCCGTTGCCGGGTGAAGGTCATTTTCCGCGCAGGTGGCTGGAGACAGTCGACACTGAAGCATATGTTGAACAGTCTGTTCTTCGCAGCAAGTCATGTACGTTTTTGTTTTCTTCAGTGTTTCTCCATTTGGCCAGGTTAGCCTAGGATTCACCCACACCTGAGCTCAGCCTGTTCAAGGACTTCCAGGTTGGCCAGTTCTCTTCATGAGCAGGTGGTAATGATTCTGTAAATCATCAAAATATCCACGGGTGTACTGCCGGTCTACAGTGTCCAACGGGCACAATATTTCGGCGATCATACATGTCGCCATCATCAGGTGAACTGACGGACTGAGCTCCTGTGAACGTGCCGGCACGGAGATCCGTACACTATGGCTGCTCAGGTGGAACTGGGTTCGGTCGCGGCGGCGGCGGATTTAAATACCCTCCGCCCGCGGCGCGCTCACTCCGCCGTCCGCGCCCCGCGCCACGGTCGCGCGGTGGGACAGATTGCGACGGCGTCTGAGATGACGTCGGTGTGATGGCTCCGTCCGCCGTGGTCGTCACAACTATACATTTGCTCGATTTACTCTTGATTAACCCAATCGCTGGTTCCCAAGCCTTGCTAAGATTATAGCCACAGTCACGATTTATGAGGTCGTCATTGGTGCGAATTTCGATGGCCTCTCTAACAACGCTGTCCCAGTATCTCGACGTCTGTACCAGAATCCTCGTGCGTTCATACTCCATAGCGTGATTTTCCGACAAACAATGTTCAGCGACCGCCGACTTGCTCGGATACATCAGTCGAGTGTGCCTCTGGTGTTCACGGCATCGATCCTCGACGGTACGCATCGTCTGACCAATATACGACTTGCCACATTGACACGGAATCTGGTACACGCCGGCCTTCCTCAAACCGAGGTCATCTTTGGCGCTCCCCACCAGTGCACGAGTTTTATTCGGAGGACAAAACACCGTTCCGACCCGGTGTTTCTTCAAAATGCGGGCGATCTTTCCCGAGAGTGCGCCTGTATATGGGATAAACGCAGTGCCTACCTCCTCCCTCGTGATTTCATCCATATCCACAGGTTGTGCTGTAGTGGTTGGGCGGAGAGCACGTTGAATCTGCCACTCTGAGTACCCATTTTTTCGAAATACGGTTCTCAGATGTTCCAATTCCTGCGGTAGACTCTCTGCGTCAGAGATAGTGCGCGCCCTATGTACTAGAGTTTTAAGTACCCCATTCCTCTGTGAAGGGTGGTGGCAGCTGTCTGCGTGCAAATACAGATCAGTGTGCGTTGTCTTCCGATACACCCCATGACCTAGGGTGCCGTCAGGCCTTCTCTTGACCAAGACGTCAAGAAAAGGTAGTTTACCCTCCGTTTCAGTCTCCATAGTGAATTTGATGTTGGGGTGTATGGAGTTTAGATGTGTAAGGAAGTCAAGGAGTTTATCCATACCATGTGGCCAGATGACGAAAGTGTCGTCCACGTAACGGAAAAAGCAAGTAGGTTTCCATTCGGAAGACGACAGGGCTTCCTCCTCGAAGTTCTCCATGTACAAATTCGCTACCACCGGTGAGAGTGGGCTACCCATGGCGACTCCCTCCGTCTGTTCGTAGTATTCTCCATTAAAAAGAAAATACGTGGAAGTCAAGACATGCCTAAAAAGTTCAGTGGTCTTCTCGTCAAACTTCTGACTAATCAATTCTAGTGACTCTCGCAGGGGTACCCTCGTGAACAAGGAAACGACGTCAAAACTCACCATGATATCTGACTCACCCAACGTGAAGCTATCAAGGCGTTTAACAAAATCCACGGAATTACGGATGTGATGAGGGCATTTACCCACGTAAGGACTTAATATTCCCGTCAGGTATTTGGCCAACAAATATGTAGGTGCCCTGATGTTGCTGACAATGGGGCGTAATGGTACCCCCTCTTTGTGAACCTTCGGGAGTCCATATAGTCTAGGCGGTACCGGACCTTGGGGTAACAATTTCTTAGCGTCACCCTCCGGTAAATCTGCGTCCTTGAGAAGCGACCTCGTCTTGTTGTCCACCTTCTTTGTAGGGTCAACGCTGATCTTCCGGTAGGAATCGTCATTTAGCAGGCTCTGCATCTTATCAGTGTAGTCCTTATGGGAGACAACAACTGTAGCATTGCCTTTGTCGGCCGGTAAGACAACAATTTCAGAGCGCTCCCTCAGATCACGAATGGCCGCCCTCTCTTTACTAGTGATATTTGACTTCATCGGCTTGGATTTCGTCAACGCACGACAAGTTTCACGACGTATTTCCTCAGCTGATTCAGGCGGAAGTCGAGCTGCAACCTGTTCAACAGCACTAACAATTTCTGCGACCGGAGTGAACTTGGGGGTGGGAGCGAAGTTGAGACCTTTCTGCAAAACCGAGACCGCATCATCACTCAACACCATGCCACTCAAATTGATGACAGTCTTGCCCGGAACCTGCAGTGATGGTTTGTCAAGGAGACGTGAGAACTTAGCTGTTTGACGTCCCGTTGCCTTCTTATGGGCGGAATCAGCTGCAACCCAGGTGACACCATCAATCCAATCCCAGGAAAAAGAAGTGAAATTACTAGCCAGTTGCAAATGTAGTTTGAGTAATTCCTGTGAGATAAACTCAAGGCTCCGGCGGGTGAATTGCACTCTCTCACGTACCAATGCGAGGCTGGCTCGTTTCTTGATTCTCTTAGCTGCTGCAGAATCGATGTGATGCATAACCTTAGCAAAATTTGGAACAACGTTCTCGGAACGACATCTCTTTAGAAAGGCAAGAGTACTTAGCAAACGACATCTACGGTGGCGCAACTTTTCAAATTTCTTCATGCTGCGATACATCTCCTCCCCGTAAAGGTGTATGATGTGATTCTTGAGTTTCTCCCGGCGTATTTGATAATCAAAATATCCACGGGTGTACTGCCGGTCTACAGTGTAGTGCCCGTTGGACACTGTAGACCGGCAGTACACCCGTGGATATTTTGATTATCAAATACGCCGGGAGAAACTCAAGAATCACATTCTGTAAATCGTTCACAACCAGGAGGGTGGGACATCGCAGTCCTCCATAGTTGCAGCATGTCTTTTTAGTCAGTAGTTGTTAGTTTCTCCGATGTTCTTAGGATACTTTCCCTTGACGTTAGTCGTTTCGGGTTGGGTTGCTGCCTATGCATGGGATGCGTTTCTTCCTGCTCTAATTTCGTTCTTTCAGTATTTCATGCTATTTCTCTTCGAACATTAGGTGGTGCAATTCCTACAAACTGATACAGCCAGTCGACTGGAGCTGACTACCAGCAGCCTGTTCTAAGTTGCATGTGTCGTTTATGGCAATATCCACCTGTTTGTGATGTGCTGACGGATACCAAATGGGAAAGGATGCTCTACAGCGGAGTAGCATAATGCCATTGCAAAAGTTTGGATGGCTTTAGCTTGGCTTCCACACTGTCATACGGCCAGTTTCCCCAGTAGGTTGTTTGTGGTGGAGAATTTTGATTTGAAATTCATACAGTATTTTTTAAATGGTAGAGATCTGTTGAGTATTATACCTAGTCATTTTGGACTGTCAAAGTGTGTCAATTTAACCCCTGACCATTTCATCTTTAACTTGTTGGTTGTTTAACTATTTCTGAGATGGAAAGCACACGCTTGTGTCTTTGATGGGTGTGTGTTAAGCTAGTTTATTCTGTAGGATTTTGGGAGATTTTCAAGAGCACTCTTTAGGCTGATTTATATTGAATAGAAGTTTATGCTTTGGGTTGCCAGAGGGAGATAATCAGCATGCAAGAAAGTCGTCAAGACTATGGGTTTGTCTTTAGCATATATACTGAGCAGTACTGGAGCCAACAAACTTCGATGGGGGACGACTGTTTTCTGTAGCCTCCATCGGATGTGCTGCCCTTGGAATTCAACGAAGAATTTTCGATTCTGCAGAAGATTGGCGACGAGCCTGGTGAGGCTGAGATCCTTGGTTGGGCAGTAGACCTTGTTTATTAGTCTTTACTGTCAACTCTGAACTTACATATTTTCTTTTGGAAGTATTTCCAGAATAATGTGATGATTGGGATGGGATCACTTGAGCTATGAGATACGGAGGCTTCTTACCAGATCCTGAATTATCAGAGAGACCTCTCTGATCCCTATGTGGGGAAGCAATGTGAATCCTATGCTGCTGTGGTCTGTCGATCTTTCCCTTTTTATGCCATGAAGACCAGAGAATGCTTGCTTACAAGCAACTACTTCCTTTGCACCAACATGAACCTAAAATAAATAAATAAATAAATAAAACAATGTAGAACTGGTATTATATAAAAAAGGGTGTGAGTGCCAAGGTACTCACGAAAATATTGATGTGTAACCATGTGAGCTCATATCAGTTTATTTTGAGGAAATAATATTTGAGGTCGTGCACTGGTTTTGATCATAATCATGTGTTGATCAAAATTTATTTTCTAATAAAACTATGCGAAAATAGCTTAAAGAATTTAATAATATTATTAAAACAGGACGGTAGTGGCAAGCCCCAACAGAGGCTGCACCACACTCATTCTTAATAAAAAAAGGTAAATATTAAAACTTAAAATAATAGCATTTGCGTAAATCATACGGAACTGTATTAATATTCGTATATACAGGGTACACGAAAGCAATGAAATGAGAACTAACTATGGTATCAAAGAACTCTTATATGGAATATTAAGCCAATCAGCAAAACAAATGTAAATTTACAATAATTTCACGGGAATTATTTACGCATCTGGTGCTCGAAGTCTCAGCTAGTCCCTACCGGGAACCGAGCACTAATATGTTTACACATCAATAAAAATGTAATGCAATATTTTCAAGTACATGCCTTGTGGTAAAATGAACCCTTTCTGTGCTTTGGAGGAAGGACTCGGTTTGGCTGCCCTGTTTTACCTTTTTTCTTCTCTGTATTAAATCAGGCCGTTTCCTAAAATATTATATTGAAATTTTTTTAATTCATACAATATATGAAACACACTTTCATTTGGAAATCTGTAATAGCTAAATAATTAATTAACAATCTATATCATACCATTGAATAACCATGTTATTTAAGAATTCCAAAACCTTCAGTCATCATACCATGCGATATAAGACATACTGTCAAAACGAACTGCAACAAATACTTAAATAACTACATAGCATCTCTTAACTAACAGAAAATATATAAACTTCATCACTATTTTCATCTGCAAAGAAAAACTTCATTATCCATATCAACATAACTCCATTATTATCATCACCTGTAAAGAAAAACTTCATTATCCATAGTAGCATATTCTTCACCATTATTCATCACCATTCATTATCATCTGCAAAAAAGTCACTTCATTATTCATTATACAACTATTCCTTATTTCTAGCACATTTCATCACTAAAACTAATATGTGCAATTCTGTCTGACAGCCTGCATCAATCGCCTCGTATTCTGAAAGAAAAAATTAGTTAAGACTGCTACATACGATGTGTACAGTATATTCTTGTTAATGCTTGTTAATTCTGATCCATTTACTCTTCATCACGAGGTATTACATCCTCTTTCATTCATTCCGAAGGTGAAATTCCCATTTCTGTTTAATTTATTTCGTTTACACGCTATTTCTTTCTGAAAATGATGAACAAAGATTAATTTCTTCCATTTAATTCATATACCCATTAGATAAAAACTGGTTTATAGTAACATAATTGAACATACAGCATAGCATGACAGAAAACGCAATATGTCAAAAACATTGACAGTGTTCAGAAGCAAAAATGTACACAGTGTATCACAATGTAGTAGCAAAAAAAAAAAAGTATAGTAGTCACGATGTTGAGATATCATGAGGCAAAAATGTCAAAGTCATCTGGTGTTTGTTATATCTTAACTATTTCATAGTGCATACAAACAAAACAGGAAAACAATCTTACATACATAAAAATGGAAAATATGCACGGTCTAGTGTGTATAACGACAAGAAATGTGATCTTGTTTGTGTACAGCTTGTATGTTGTGTAGTTAATAGAGGCGAGAATTGAAGACTTTAATAGAGAGAAAATTTGATAAAATAAATATATCACTAGATAGAATTGCATAATTATTCGTAAGATACGTAATTTTATCTGGAAAATGTGCACTGTCTAATGTGTAACGACAGAAAAGCGACCTGTTAACCTTACCTTGCCGGGCACTTGCCAAGAAAAAAATGCGATAATCATCAGTAAGTAGTCACATAAATACAATTGCATAAGTGGTCATAAAATGTATAAGTTCATCTGGAAAAATATGCACAGTCTGATGTGTAACGACAAGAAGAGCGACCTGCTAACCTTACCTTGCCGCGCACTCGCCAAGAAAGAATTACGATAATCATCAGTAGGTGTTCATGTGAATATAATTGCATAAGCGGTCATAAAAAAATTAGGAAATGGCATTACTGTGTGATAAATCATAAAGTATTTTCATTCAATAAAAGGTTTGACGTTCGACACGTGGTGGTTCCCTTTGGTTTTTCTGGTTCTCAAAGTTTCGACGTGTACTACATTAGGGTGAGGAATGCTGCGAATTCGATATGGACCTGCGTATAGAAGCTCAAATTTACTGCATCTATTCTTTCCTTTATTTGATAAATACTGTGTACGTACTAATATCTTCCGCCCACTGTGAAAGTCACGGCGTATACAAACCTGTTTTTGCTGTCTTCTCCGGCGCTCTGCGGCACGTTTGATGTTGTTCAGCGCAATGTCAATTATTTCATGGTGTCGTAGTCGACGAGACGTAGGAAATGTTACTAATTCTTTAATTTTGTTAGGTGGTTCAACATTTTTCAGTATAACAGATGGAGGTAGCATAGTAGATTCATTCGGTATGGAATTAATTACATCTTGGAATGAGAGTATGTGTGTGTCCCAATCAATATGTTTTTATGGCAGTATATTCTACACAGTTTACCAATTTCTTTCATTAATCGTTCACAAGGGTTCGAAGAAGCACGGTACCTGGATATATATATCGGAGAAATGTTTGTAGCTCGTAACATACGTGTCCATATAGCAGATCGAAACTGTGATCCATTGTCGGAAATTACTTTCAACACATGCCCTACATGAAATAAAAAATGTTTTACATATGCTTTCGATACAGTTTTAGCAGTAGCTTTGCGTAACGGAGGGAAGGTAACAAATTTTGAAGTGAGTTCAACAGCGACAAAGATGTAGCAAAAACCTCTATTAGTTCTGGGAATCGGACAAAAATGTCTACAGCAGCCATATGTCTCAATTTAACAGGTACAATGGGATGTAATGGAGGAATATGTGAAGTCGTATCTGATTTAGCTTTCTGGCAGATTTTACATGACGCTAAAACTCGTCGTATACGTTTCTCCATGTTGGTAAAATAACAGTTCTGTCTCAGTATAAGAAAACATTTTCTGGCTCCGTAATGTGCGTAACTTAAATGAGTATACCAGATTAATTTGTTAACAAGTTCGTCAGGAATGCATAATAACCAATTGTTGCTGTCAGGATGAGAGCGGCGAAACAGAATGTCATTGTGTACAGTGTAATGGTTTCTGATGGTAACATTATTCCTATCTTGCCAAAGGTGTTTTATCTCTTTCCATACGTTGTCTCTATTCTGCTCTTGTGCTATGTCTTGTAATGACGACGAAATGAAATTTTCAAATGCAACTTGTTGAATGTACATGACGCTGAAATTTGCTTTGCAGAAGTTGGTTGCGATGTCTTGCTGATTGTTGCTGAGAGAACGGGATAGTGCATCTGCTACAATATTTTTTGTGCCGGGAATGTGAACAATTGTAAAATTAAATTCCTGCAAATAAGGTTTCCATCTACTTAATCTGTCGTGTGTAAATTTAGCCGAAAGTAAAAATTGTATCGCTCTATGATCTGTGTAAACGGTAGTGTGTCTTCCATAAAGAAAATGCCTAAATCTGGTAAAAGCCCATACAACACATAATGTTTCAAGTTCAGTAACAGAATAATTTCGTTCAGCAAGTGACAGAATGCGACTTGCAAAAGCGATGTTTTTAATTTCTGTGCAACCATCTTCTTCAATTTCTTGAAAAATGTGTACTCCTAAAGCAGTGTTAAAACTGTCGGTGGCAATGGAAAAGTTTCTGGTAAGATCTGGGTGCGATAAATGTGGTGCATTCAACAAAGCATGTTTCAAATAACATTCTCGTGAACAAGATTCTGCGTGTCAAAAGTATTGCTTGCGTTACTGGAATATGCTACCTGTACCGTATCTAGTCAAATTCCATCTGACGTGTTATTATTTTCAGGAGGATGCTGTGGCATTTCGACTATTTGAACTGTTCTGTTATTTCTTCCTGACGTATTACGCTCTGGATGATACCTACTGTCTGGTTCATTCATGATTATATGTTGTGTCGGATGTTCTTGCTGCTGATAAGACCGACTGTTATTAAATGTACGCTGAAAATTGTGCTCATTACTTTTACGTCTGTCATTTCTATACGGCGCATTGCGATAGGAATTGAAATAGCGTGTTTTCTGTACGTACTGATTTCCTTGTTGCTGTGCGTTACTATTTGTTGGAGCTGAGACTATACGTGCAGGCGGCGAAACATTAAAGCTTGGTTGACCTTGAACATTACATTGTTGGTTAGGTATGCTAACCGGTTGGTTTTGTTGCTATTGCGGAGAAAAAAACCTCTATTGTTACCAAAATGTGTTTGCCACTGCTGGAAATTTAGCACATACTGATGATTACAATTTTATCTGTTATTAAAGTTACGGCGATAGTTGTCATTTCGGGAGTGTTTAAAGAGAACTGTCACATTCGGTAAAAACTTGTCATATCGGGTTTTCTTTACACTTTTCTTAATACTAGGTAGAGCAATAGTTGAAGAGCCGTTTTGATAGATATAAAGGATAGTAGAAGAGAAGGCAGCAGTGCAGAAAACTAACGATGAAACAGCACTACCACGGCTCGGGGCCCTGTGCACGCTACGGCACATACTCATTAAAGCGTAATGAATCCCCTGAGGTCTTTACGCGCTGCAAATACATTTTAGCTTTTGCGTTACAGGCAATGCCATTGAAAATTCAAAAACAAATTGCTGTATCCATGCTAATTGTAGTTTCTGCATTACAGGCAATGCTGATGAAAGTACAAAAATAAATCGACGTATCCAATTCAAAGCGTGTACCTGTGCTCTGTCATTTTTAAATACTTTAAATTTTCTTACAGATACAAATTACTTATAATCAACGTTCTCGTCACTGAATGTGTGAACAGGTTCACGATTACATAAGAATCTGTTTGTCTGTATCTTTTCGGATTTTAACTCCCATAGCTTTTCGAATTTTAAGTCACGTAGTCTCTGTAAATTGCCTAAGTTACACTGGCTGTGTGAATGTGACAAATGTTCGGAATGTGGCGTCTGCTGTGACGTGTTAGTGACTGAAACATCTTCCATCTCTGTTACCTTGATACTTTCGTCAATTTGACTGATCTGTTGTCCAAATTTCTTATCAACTTCCGTATCCAGACTGTGTGAAAGTTCGGGTGACTTTAAATTAAACTCGTCGCGTATCTGTGTTGCGTTTTCCGAACATTGTTCAGTGACTGCACTAGTTTCATCTCTAACTGATTCTGTTGTCGCTGCATCTGTATTACTTAATTCACGTGCAACAGATCTAATTTCTTCACTACTGTTACTCGCACAAACCTTAATTTCGTCACGTAATTGTTCTTTAGTATCATGACGTTCCACGGTAACAACTGTAATCTGTTCACTAAGTCGTTTGTTCTGTTCGTTAAGATTGTCGTGTTTTTCATTTGACAGTTTGAAACTTTCATTAATTAGTTCGATCGACCTGTCATATTTTTCATTGAGTTGTTTGTGATTGCTGTCTTGCTTATCATTCGACTGTTTAAGACTGTCACTAAGTTGTTTGTAATTGTTGTCCTGTTTTTCATTAATTTCATCAAGTTGTTGTTTGAGATTTTCGTTAAGTTGTAGCATTAATGCTATGACTCGATCCATGCCAAAATTAGCTACTGTATTCTCTGTGCTGTGTGATGGTGTATCTGCTTTTGTCGCGTTTTCTATAATCATTTGATCATTCTGTAATTCTTGAAAAGGTTTGCCAATCGGATGTGCACTGTTAGTCACTAGACCGGAATTAAATAAATCTGTCGTATTTTGAGTACTCTGTTCATTTTCGTTAGAAAAATTTGTCTATTCATTAAGTAAATTTTGCAAACCGGGTGTGTCAAGCTGAGCAGCGTTCATTGTAACAGAACGTCCCACGTCATCAATTGTCCTCAAATTAACAGAGGACACAATTGAATTCGTCTGTTTATCACTAGGATCGAAATCAACATTAATAATCCGCACACTCTGATTGTCTGTAAATAGAGGACTCTAATTAAGACACTGAGTGTCGCAAGTACTATCGGTCAAGTTATTTAAGTCGGCTATTTCACTCTTTATACATCGCGATGTACTGTTAACAGTTTTTCGCAGCATTTTTCACAAATCAAAATTATTCACAAATGAAACAAGCACAATGCAAAATGCCACAAACACAAATACAACAAAGAGCAAAAAATTGCCGATGATCTGTGAAAGAAAGAGCGACAAATTAGTAAATGCGTTGCGCCAGATGCAAACTACATTTAAGTAAATAAGAGCAGATATATGACTACTTATCAGAAGATTCACAAAGAAAGACGATCCTGGCCGGATGTCGCCAAGTGTAACCTCCCCACACGAAAATGTTGAATGATAAATGGAAATGGAACCATCCGTAAACTCCCCACAAAATTGATAAATGGAAATTGACCATAAACCCACACAATAATATTAATTAAATAATGAACCATGAACGAAATGTAACCTCCTAACAGAAATAATAATATCTGGTAAATTTTATAAGGACAGCAGCGCTGACCTTCGGCCCTGTATTCTGAATAAGCAAAAATTCTTACCTCAATAAAAACTGCAACTATTTATCTGCTCTTATGTATACATTCTTCGACACAGCTTCGTGCAATGCTGGCGTATATTTTTTTTGGATTCTAGGAAGCAATGATAATACATTGGAAAAATTCTTTAAATTGAAATTAATACTTTTCTTTAAAAACAAGGTTACTTTATATTGTAAAAATTATTATTGGGGCATTTTTTGAACAAATTAAATTACAATTAACATACATAATTAATTATGCGCAAGGCTGCTTCTTTACCTTCTACAACAATACTCATCCTCCAGAGTCCTGACTAGAGTCGCGACCAGAGCACACAGCCGACGCATGCCGACTCCCGCCAACTACTACTGTCCACTCGCTACTAAAGCCGACCGACTACTGTATCCGACTGACTACTACTGCAGACTCGCGCAGACAAGCGCAGACTAGCGACAAGTAACAACTAACAATAAACTACTCTCTGGTCAGAGATTCTGTCATGCCTCGCCCATCGCCGGCGATGCATACACCTTACAACGTTCCTAGCAACACTGTCATCAACGCTGCGTGGCATTTTGATCACTCATCCACTCCGCCACACTAATTGATACCAGATTCCGTTCTGTTGATAAAAGCTATAAGGCGTAGTTCCGTAACTATCCGCTGAAATTAATTTTCAGGCAAGAGATTCAGAACATTAGCTCACAATTCCCTGTCTCTGGCACCAGTTTGGATCGCATGACTTCCCAGTTGTATAGATAGATAATTAAGGTCTTCCTCTACAATGAAGGCAAGGTCAGGAAACTTCCACGTATTTCGCAAGTTCTCACAATCGTTCTGCCCTTAAAGCCCCTGAAAATAAAATGAAAATGATCGAATGGCATTGATGGCTACGAGTCCACAACTGGGCAGATTCGCCCGCCGAGTCACAAGCTCCCTCATTTGACACAACATTGGGCTACATGTGTGTCAATTATGATGAGGACAACACTGCACCTACTCCACCAGCGACGGAGACTCTGAGCCCACCTGGAATCGAACGTGGCCCGCAACATGAGAGTCAGACGCGCCGACCACCCAGCTAGGAGGTCGAACACAGCTCATGAAGCAAATTGTTATAAAAGCATCCGATTTAGCATCGTTCACCTACCTTTTACGCATGACGTCACCTACATTATTTCACTTAAAAAAACATTCTTTATTTCATAAGACAATAATAATCATACAATATAAACCCACCTCCTAAGATGATTAGTGGGTCATAAAATGATACATGGATTAGATTACAATGCAGCTTTTACAATTATGTTAGTGAGCTACAGTTTAACTACTACAATATGTTAGTTTCAGTTTTCTACGACAATGGGCAATTTGATCTAACTACTTGTAACTTAACTAATCTACTACGACTATTACCTGCAGCGTCACAGGTGTGCCGGTTGTATATAAACCTACTTAGAATAGCCAGGCTCAACGAGCTAAACCCGAGGAGCATGCCCCTGGCACTGGGCTGGCCAAGGCAAGTAATCGCTGCAGTTTCCTAAATCAGTGTCCTAGTCTAAGTCCTACAAAACTAACTTAACCTACGTCGTATCCGGTGCTTGTCTTGATCGGTGGTGTTGACCCTACCCCCGCTAGTCCTGTACGTGGCGGATTTCAACTATGATGGAATTGGCCAGCCCACGCACAGGCAATATGGGAATGGGATCTGGTCTCAACTTGTTTGATCTACGAGTTGATACCTAATCTAGGTCCGTCAGGTATTCTAGTAACACTTTTCGTGATACCCCATCTGCCAATGCATTCTAAGTGTGAAAAGTGTCTTCTTGCCTGAGTAGGTGGTATGTGTCGTTATTTGGAAGTCTGTCCCGGAGTGTTGTCGTGACATCATTGAAGAGAGGGCACTCTTAAACCACATGGTTGGGAGTACCCTCTGCCGCGCCACAGTTACACGCGGGAGTTGCCCTCTTCCCAAACCGACATAAGTATGTCGGATAGGGTCCATGGCCAGTGAGCAATTGAATGAGTCCTCGTGTAGGTTCAAAGTATTTCATGCCACCAAGCTCTATTACATCTGATAAAAACTGGAATGTCCTTCTCCCAGTTTCTTCTTCCTCCCAAGACGTCTGCCAAAGTTCCTCCCTTCTATTTCTTATTTCTCTCTTATCCTCCACTCTCACACCCATGATTTCTATTATTTTCTCTATATTCCCCTTTTTGGCCCGGTACCACGCCGCTTGTTCTCGTATTTTGATGTCTAACGGGCAAAGCCCCATTATGACTAACAGAGCTCGCCTCGGAGATGTTCTGTAGGCCCCCACAGATCTCAGAATCATGCTTCTCTGGACCCTTCTCACTGTCATGGCGGGCACGAACCTCGTGAGCCTGTGCGCCCAGACTCCCGAGCCGTAACCCACTGCTGTAGTTAGAATACTGTTTTGATAGAGTTTTATGAAGTGAGGAGGGAGATGAAAACTTTTATGTTCTATGGAGATGAGATTGTTTAGTAATTGGAGAGCTCTCTGGGTTATGGTGTCAATGTGTTTCCCAAAGTTCCTTCTCTCATCAATGATGACTCCCAAGTATCGTGTCTCCCGTCGCCGAAGAACTGGTGAGCCATCGATTCTAACAGTAGGATTCCTGATTAACTATCCTTTTAATAGCAGGTATGTGGATTTACTAGGAGATATCGTCATTTTGGTATTGTGGCACCATTGATGCTGTTTCTCTATGGCCCTTTCAATCTTTGGTTCTATGTCTTCTCGGCTGCGACCGCCGACCAACAGGAGGAGGTCATCCGCGTAGGCTATAGCAATTCTTCACTTTGCTGTAAGTTGTCTAATAACGGTTCCATATGGATGTCCCAGAAAAGGGGTCCCAAAACGGAGCCTTGGGGACATCCTTTGGTGATTGCTTTCCCAACTCCCTCACTAGGGGATGATAGCCAGACCTCCCGATCCTTACAATAGCTCCTCAGACACCCATATAGCAGCCCTGGACACTCTATCTCCCGCAGACAGGAGAAGAGCGAAGGCTACCACCGGTTGTCGAAGGCACCACTGATATCCACCATGATGCTAACTATGTGCTTGTGCGGGATTGAGCTACAGACCTCAGCCGCCTGAGCGATAGCGTCAGATTGCGTCCGCCCCGGCCTGAAGCCGAACTACCTGCTGTTCATCCTGCACAGCATCTGGTGAGCTGTCAGCCAACAGTTTTTCTAGTAGCTTCCAAAACAGGTCCAATAGGCCTGTATGATTTAACCTCGGCCTGGTCTTTTTCAGGTCCTTTTTTGATTATCACCACGTTTGCAGTTTTCCACCTCTTAAGAAACTTCCTTTGTCTCAGGCACTGATTGAAGAGATGACTTAGTGGCGCAATTAACTGGGGGTGGGGGGGTAGGGGCAGGAATTTCACCACCTCAGCCACAATGCCGTCTGGTATCGGAGTTTTCCCTCTTTTTAAAGATATTATATGTGCAGCCACCTCCTCTTCCGAAAAGGGGTAGACTGCCGTATCGTTGTTATATTCACCTGAATCCACATTTCGCAGTTGCTGTTGCCCTTCAGTTTCTCCATCCGCACTGTCGTCAGGCAGCATGGACCGGAGGAGGACCTCTGCAGTCTCCTGCCAAGACTCTGTCATCCTGTATCCCTGCCTGACTGTCGATAACTCCATGGGAGAGCGGATTTTCTCTCTCACTAACTTATAGGGGGTCCAAGACCAACTGGTTTAAACGTAACTCTCTCAGCTACGCATCCTTACTTCCCGCAGTTCCTTTTGAAATTTCTGCTTGGCCTCACTATATTGCATTTGTCATCTTTGCCTTTCGAGCCAGACGACACTGCAGTGGTAGTTCCTCCTTAGCCTCCTGACAGATTGACGTAGTTCCTCTAATTCGGCCGACCATGGTGACGGTGAAGCCGCCATGGCCCTCCTCCTGGTCGGTACAGAGGCCCGCACCGCTCTGTGTACTGCGCCCACCAGTTCCTCAGCTCTTTCGTCCACGTCTATGTTCTGATATATGTCACCTTCCGGTAAGACAGGAATGTCGCACTCCCTTGCTAGGCGTTCCCAGTTTGCTCTATTGTAATTGTACTTCCCACCCCATGGCCCAACGGCACTCCCTTTCACCTAGAGTGAAAGTTATTAACTTGTGGTCGCTTGTGGTGGCATTGCTCACGACCATCCCACACTGTATAAGATTTGCTGCATTCGGTGTTGTTAATGTTACGTCAATGTTCGTGCCCTGTCCTCCTCCTGCTGCGTAGGTAGAAGGGTTGCCAGGGTTGTTGGCCACCACCAGTTGCGAAGCCATAATAAATTCTTCCACTTTTTCCGAATTTGTATCTCTTGTGCCGCTGTACCACAGGGGGGATTTTGCGTTGATGTCAGCAGTTATGACTACCTTCCGTCCCTGCAACGCCGTGGTAACTCTTGCCAGATGTTCTAGATGTTGTTCAATGTCATCTCCGTATTGGAAATACGTGTTTATTAGAATGATTGCTCACACTGGAGATTGAAGCTCCACGACGTTGCAGTGACTAGTCGTGAACTGCGAGAGTATAGTGACCCTCAGAAGTTTGTTTGTGATAAGTATTGTCGCTCTTGGGTCATCTCCTCTGCTGAAAATTTGCCATGTTGCGGCAGCAAAAGCTATTTTCCCAACTTGGGAGTACGGCTCCTGTAGGCAGAGAACATCCAGTCTCCTCCACCTCCCTACGGAGCTCCTGCATCACAAGTCGGTTATTGTGAGTGTTTAGCTGTCCAATAGTTATTTCAGTCATCAAGGAACGTACGTGTGCATGTGATCGTCTGGCCAGGTCTTACTCCAGTCGCCATTTGCCAGTACAGCCTGTTCATAGATGTCCTTGAGGTCAAACTTCTCACCTCATCTCTCAAAAACTTTCTTTAGCAGGTCCCACAGGGGTCCGAAGTCAGTGGGGAGATTCACTGATTTTAGCTGAATTCTGTCCACAGCCTCCATTACCGAGAAGGTGACCCTCCTACCCTCTTCGTGTCCTACACGGACCAAATGTCGTAAGGCAGTGGCCAGGGTAATCGGCTCTTCCAGCCTAGCCAGTTGCATCATGTACTCGATATTGGGGTACACCCTCACCGGGTCAACAGGTGGCAATCTGACTACTGGAGTGCTCTGTGTGGTGGAATTTGGACTTGTACTGGTGACTGTGTTTTCTCGAATCGGTTGAGTTACTTTGTTTTGATTATCTGTTGAGATTGTCACAGCCACAGGATGCCCTTGCCGCTTCTGATGTGCTGTCGGCTTCGTTCCCCGGCTTTGAGGAGTGGGGTCTATGCCCATTGAGGGGACATCTGTTAGCGTGCTTTTATCCATCGTATAGGACTCTGTTTGGATGGTCTTATCCAATGTTTCCGTCTTAGTGGCACCCGAGAGTGACATCAAGAATTTATTAAATCTATTTGCCCTCATTGCATCCCTCCTCCTCTTGCTCGGGGATTTACACTTTGGCATCCTGTTCCGTAGGCTGTAATCAGCCATAGTCGATTCTGGAAATTAACCGCTGTTCCAGCATCCGGTATGTTGGGCAATTACGTCCTGTGGCTCCGCATGACTTTTTGCCACGGCTTTAGCAAGGGATGCAGACTGCTGCTGCCTTGTAATCTTTACGATTGTGACGCCGCACTTCATGCAAGCCGATTCCCTGGTGCAAAGCCTTAGAATGTGGTCCAGGACACCACAGTTGTGGCAACGAGGTACCACGATATAGTCCCTAATATTGACCGAGTGTTAGCCAACGTACAATATGCCCATTGCCGTAATCCTCATCCACATTGGTGCCGTGACCTCGGCAACGTGATGAACAACATCACGCCCCTGAGGCCCCGTCTTGAACCTTAGTTTGAAGCAGTTTTTGAATTCCTCCTCATTTATGTCTTCAAAATTTTGTTCTCGTATTGTCTCAGTAAGCTCTTCATTGGTCATTACAGTGGGTACATCATAGAGGATAACTAGGGGCTTCCTTTTCCTCGGTGGTTCGCATTTTACTACTGAGTTTAACTTTTGGTTATTCAAAAGCTTTTCTTTATCCTCCTCCTACGCAACTTCCAGAATTACTGAATTTTTGCGCGGTTTGATTCTCTTTATCTTAATCTTGCCTTTTGCTGGGTTTATAGTTGTGGCAAGCAACTCTTTAATTTACTTGACATTGGTGCCTTGCCCAGGCAGAGTCCTGTGAAAGACCGCAGTGTCTGATCTCTTAGTTACTTTGTCTATTGTTTCCTTGGTGGTATTTGGCTTGGTAGGCGCTTGCGCAGCTTACCACCGTCCAGGTCTTAACAGGTTGCTTTCGTAGTCTGCTGTTCTCCTTCTCCAGCTCTTCCACACGGCCTTCAAACTTTGCATGAGCAATGGCCCATGCAGTTAGTTCATTTTTTATTACGGACAGAGCCGCCTGACTTATTTTGCCATTTTTTACATTCTGCTCCAAGAGTAGTGATATTCTGGCATGCCTCTGTGTAACTGTCTCACCCTCTGCCTGTCCCAGCTCGTCCTGGGGAGAGGGATCAGACGCAAAGGAAGCGCGGTTTGACGCACTCGAATCACTCGTTTCTGTTGTAGCCATCTTTGGTTTAACGAGTGGTAAAAGGAGGAGCCCGTCTCTTACCCCGGATTATTTCACATTTGGAATCTGCGATAACCTAACTACATATTTCTACACTGAATAGCCAAAGAAACTGGCACACCTGCCTAAAATCGTGTAGGTCCTCCACGGGCATGCTGAAATGCCGCAAACGGCGTGGAATGGATTCGACTAATGTCTGATTTCCTGCTGGAGGGAACTGACACCATGATACTGGACTGTCCTTAAATCCGTAAGAGTATGAGGAGGTGGAGATCTCTTCTGAAGAACACGTTGCCAGGCACCCCAGACATGCTTAGTAACTTTCATATCTGCGGAGTTTGGTGGCCAGCGGGATTATTTACACTTATAAGTGTGTTTCTGGAGCCAATCTGTATAATTCTGGACGTGTGAGAGGTCGCATTGCCCTGCTGCAATTGCCCAAGTCCGCCGGAATGCGCAATGTACATGCATGCATGAAGGTCATCATACAGGATAATTATGTACGTGTCAGCTGTCAGAGTCGTATCTAAACGTATCAGGGGGTCCATATTACTCCAACTGCACACGCCCCACACCATTGCAGAGCCTCCACCAGCTTAAATAGTCCCCTTTGATATGCAGGGCCCATGCATGCATGAGATAGCCTCAATCCCCTTACACGTCCATCTGCTCGACACAATTTCAAACGAGACTCGTCCGACCAGGCAACATGTTTCCAGTCGCCGACAGTCCAATGTCAGTGCTGACGCGTCCAGGCGAGGCATAAAGATCTGTGACGTGCTGTCATCAAGCGCACACGAGTGGGCCTTTGTCTCTGAAGGCCTATATCGATGGTGTTTCGCTGAAGGGTCGCACACTGACACTTACTGATGGCCCACCACTGAAATATGCAGCAATTTGCGGAAGATTGCACTTCAGTCACGTTGAACGATTCTCTTCAGTTGTTGTTGATGCCGTTCTTGCAGATCGTTTTCCTGCTGCAGCGATGTCGGAGATTTGATGTTTTACCGGATACCTTATATTCACCCCTCTTCATAGCTTCCCTCGGAGATATTGTTTGCCATCGGTCGTACGCCGGCTATAACACCACGTTCAAACTCACTTAAATCTTGATAAAGAGATACAGAAATAACGGAAGTGGGGACAGTTGAAAGACTTGCATCACAGCATCCAGTTACACGAAACTATTATTGTTAGTTATTTGTTAGGTATACTTTAATCTCTACCTTCCCCTACATTTGTTGTTCTTTACGGTTCCCTCTAGTGCCATGTAAGCTGTTCTCTGATTTCTTAACGTACGTCCTATCGTCCTGCCGCTTCTTGTCAGTGCTCTCCTCACGTCCCTTTCCACGCCCAATCTGCGGAGAACCTCCTCATGCCTCATCTTGCCAGACCACCTAATTTTCAATACCTATAGCACCACACCCCTAACGCTTCGATTCTCATTTTTTTTTCAGTTTCCACACAGTCCGTATTCCGCTACCATATAATGATATGTTCCGAACGTAGGTACCCTGACATTTTCTCATTCGGTATGATGCGAGGAATGCCGAGGAAAGTTTGTTCCTCACGTGCGTTACTATCTCCGTTACCAATGTAGCCTACCTCGTAAAAGAACCGTGAACGACCTCAGTACCCAAGCGTCAAGCGTCATTCGTGCCGGCATGATCTGTGATTTGGCACAGTTTTCTCCCAGAGAGTTCAACAATCGCTCGTATGGTCACCTCCACATCTCGTACGAGACATGACTGCCCAGAAATCGCATTGAGTGACCACACTGATGTGTGTGGCTGCATTACGCATCTAACGCAGGCAGGGGCGCCCGCTGGGGCGGGGGTGAGGGGGGGGGGGCAATGGGGGCAGTTGCCCCTAGTGAGAATTCTTTCAGTTTACGAATATAAAAAATACCTGTAGCTTTAGGTCAAAGTTATGTATGATTTAAAATACCTGTGTTGCGGAAAATATCGATAAAATGACGTATAAATGATATAAAACGTATGTAAACAGAATTACTGGATGAACTAGAGCAATGAAAAACTTTAAAGGAGAATCGAGCTAAAATTAAAAAATGATGATAAATTTAAAAATTGTGTGTTTTTCTTTAAGAAATCTCGTTCGTTGAAGATATGCAAAATTGTTATATATCCGTCTTAGAGCTATTGCCTACGAAGAATCTTTAGTTTTATTTCTACACCCACACGTGGTAGAAATTAACAACTGCAAGGGAGGCAATAATGGGAATAATCTGATGAAACAGCAGTTTATTGTTAACTTTTACAAATGCATTCTTGAGCAACATTGAAGCGTTTCTCCTGAAGGCATGCCCACTGTTCGTTCTCTACATATTAAAAGAATCAGTTGTGTCATAAAGGGACGTTAAACACATACGTAAAAAAATGATATCTTCCTTGAAAAATAATCTATGATACAGTATCTATATGACGAAAAATACAAAATTAAAGATAGATATCTATAGCCGGAATATTCGAGATTTTAGTAACAGTAAACAATGCATATCTGATAAGGAAAGACCGTTTACATGTTAACAAACTCTGGGCATTACTAATAAGCTGTAATAAAATAAAGCGAATCTGCCGATAGACAAACTACTACATTTCTACGTGGTCCCATTAAGAATGGTACCCATGGTGAGAGTTCTATCTCGAAAATGTTGACTTATAGGGTGCTACAATGTCACCCTCTCTGTTCCCACCTCACTAGGTACAAACCTCTTCATAAACTTCAACTGGCAACACAATACAGTTGCACAATAAAACACACTCTGCAAAATTTTATTCTTTCACATTTCAAATAATGGTTAACAATTGTCAGTCGCTAATTCAAATTAGCGTATTGTATTATGTCCCTTTTCGTTTGCTGAAGAAGTGTTCGAGCGTACTGTGTGGCCACTAATATCGTTACTTGTCTGTAGAAGTAGGCAGTATTCGTCATTGGAACTATTGTCAACGAACGTGATCTAGCAGCGTGTGGCGTGAGCTAGCTTCATTTCCGGAACGTTCTAGATGAGTCTTGCTATGTTCTAATAGGAACATATCGCATAAGTATTTCCACATCCATCGCAAGAAACCGCTCCAAACGACCGCGCGAAACTCGAAGTCGCTGGCTTGCGGTCTAATGGATACCGCGCTGTTTCATTGTTGAACCAAAACCCCTCCCTCCCTCCCTCCACTGTGATACGATGTCAGCTTCTGTTCTTTAGTCATCGCTCAGCTGGGTTCGGCATCGCATCGCGTTAAGGGTTGTGTAAATTGATTGTGAGTTGTAAGTGAACAGTGGTGCATGACTGTGTTTTTCATAGACGTATGTGCGTTGTGAATGTAAAAGCGCAGTGTATACAGTGCCAAAATGACCGATGGAAGTAAGTTTTTTGTACCTCATAAGCGAATGAAAACTACAAATGAAAGTGGAGGTGTCGAAGAAGATACCGTCTATGATGAGGTATCACAGGAAAAGGGTGAGTCAAAGGCAACCATCACTATTAAAATTCCAGTAGTTGTGCTGCTAGAGAAAATAAAGACGAAGCCAGTACCGCTGCTGGCTTCAAGTGCGTTGATGGAAAGGGTAGTAGTATACTGGTCAGTATTCCCGATGTCGGAAATTACGTTGAAAAAAAGGATATTGACACTTGCCTAAAGTTTAAGGTTTTATTGAATCCATGGCAACCTGAAAAAAGTTATAATTTTAAGAATGACATAGACAGCACAAAAAGAAAATTTCGACCAGACTGGCTATCATTATATCCGTGGATGGTCTGTTCTACAGCATTTAAAGGAGCCCTTCGCAAGTTTTATTTGCTTTTCCGCCCACGCATAACGCATGGTAGTCATCATGGCGCATTCATAAGCCGCCCATTCACAAATTTCAAAAAGTTTCATGAATGTGCAAAAACGCATATGAATTCCGAGTGTCATAATGATGCAATAGAAAAGTTAAATAATTTCATTAGTGTTGTGACAAACAAAACTAAAAGTGTGGAAGAACTCGCCAACGAGAATCTTGCGAATTTAGTACAAACTAATCGTGTGAAGTTAAAATCAATTGTTTCTTGTGTATTGTTTTGTGCAGTACAGGACTGACCTTTAAGAGGAAAAACAAATTCAAATGCTGTATTTGATGATTTGTTACAATTTAGAGTACAGTTAGGTGACGAAACATTTTGAGGGTGCGCCTAAAAATGCTACATATGTTTCTCATAGAACCCAAAATGATTTAATTGATGTATGAGCCGAAGTGCTAAGAAATAATTTGATTAATACCATCAATAACAGCGAATCATTTTCAGTTTTGGCAGACGAAACAATGGATATTGCAGGCACAGAACAACCTTCTCTTTCTGCACGTTATTTTGACCTTGCAACTAATGTTGTCAGAGAAGACTTCCTTGGATATACACTATTAGCAAGGTTACATGCAAAACGTATCTCCAGCACAATAATATCTACTTTATCTGCTTGGGGTTTAAATCTAGATAAAATGGTAGGAAAAGGCTATGACGGGTGCAGTATGATGGCCGGTAAAATTGGCGGAGTAAAGAAGATAATTGCTGAGAAATATTCCAAGGCTCACTTCTATCATTGTGCTAGCCATAGACTTAATTTAAGTGTGAATGATTTGAACACCTTACCAGAGGTTAGAAATGCCATTGGTACTATCAAAGAAGGAACGTCTTTTTCCCGGGGGAGCACGCAAAGGAGAATCCTAGTTGGGAACCTTCAAAAACTGTGTGAGACACGCTGGTCTGAGAAGCATAAGTCTACAAGGAAATTTAATGATAAGTTTTTAGAAAATGTTGAAGGATTAACAATTTTACATAAAGAAGGAGATCGTGAAACTAGGCAGAAGGCCTGGCAACTTTACTGCATACTTACTTCTCCTACATTTATTGTTACATTGAAAGTCATAGCAAAATATTCAGTCAAACTTGAACCTGTCACCAATATCCTACAATCAGTAAACATTAACTTGTTAGAAGTTTCAGAACACATTCAAGGAATTGTAAAAATGTTACAGGATGACAGAGAAAATGTGGAAGCCGAATTTGAAATGATAATGAAAAGTGCTGAAAGCAACTACAGTGCACTTGGAACAGATGTCACTGGCATTCGACAACCGCGAGTTGTTGGACGGCAAATGTATCGTTCAAATCATCCATCAGTTTCTGTCACTGAGTACTACAGAAAATCTCACTTCATTCCATAATTGGAATCCCTAGTCCAGTCCTTGCAAGAACGGTTTTCAGAAGAAAACAAGGCATCTTTTGAGATTTTCTGCTTGCACCCAAAGGTAATGATATCCCAAAGCGACCTAGATATGAAAAGAATAATTGAAAGTATCAAAAGATTTTATGGCGATCTTTTAGATAACTTCACTGAAGAAGTATGTGGAAACGCGATAAAGTAACTGAAGGAGATATTGCTGAATTAAGCCTGACTGATCTACTGGACAAAGCCAAATTCTTGCCCGCCGTAGCTTCAGCCTTGAAGATAGCCCTTATTTTACCGGCAACCACCCGCTCTTCGGAAAGATCGTTCAGGTACTTAATTACCACAGTAACATTTTTCCAATTGTAATTACTTAATTAGAAAGACTTCGAAGCAATTTCTTAAGTCAGATGAAACAGTTATTCTAATTATTTTTAAATCTTCTTTGAAATATTATCACAATAGAGTAATTGAAGAAGGTTACACTGTATGAATTAGTATAAGCCTACGTGATGTTTGTTTCCAGCACTGCCAGGCGCGTGAAAACGTCTGTAAGAACTATCATGGCAGATAATCGACTCAGTTGTTTGTGTATGGTGTCAGTTCATCGTGATAAGATAAAATCCGAGGAGGAGTCCTTTATCGAAAAAGTGGTAGATAGTTATGGGAAGGACCCGAGACGAATTCAATTTCTGTCTACGTAATGCAGGTATGTGAGTAGTCAAGTTTTTTACATTATTAGTAACGGAACCGATTTCCACAATCGTATGCCTTCTTTTTTTCTTAATATTAAATTTACAGCAGTATTTCAAACAACATTAATATGTTTCTAACAATAGAACAGTCACATCATCCTTCCAACCAAAGTTCGCAAAATTTGTTAAGACATGAAACTGTTATGGGTTGTGCAAACTATTGTGTACATTTAGTTTTTACTTTACAAAATAGAAAGTAAAGCCCTGTTTTTTTCAGTTTTCAGGGGACTAACGGAGAAAAGTGTAAATAGCAAGAAAATGTATTAAGGAAGGCGAAAATGAACGATTTATTCTTACTTAAAAAGAGAAACTAATTTATTTTTACCTATTTAACAATTGAAAGGTGGCTACACTGAACCACAGCGCCAGAGATTGCGCCAAAGAGTATTATTCAGCCGCCTCCACAGGCAGTTCTTGTCGAGAAGTCGTAGTAGGCAGTGCTTGTTGAGATGTGGTAGTGGAGAGTTCTTGTCGAGAAGTCGTGGTGGAAAGTGCTTGTTTAGATGTTGTCATATTGTTTTGGTGGGCTAGACACCAGATATTGTTGGATTGGGGATGCTGTAATGATCAGAGTGTGCTTTTTGTCAATATATATGAAGGTAAAAAAATTCCTTTTTTTTATTATTTCAATGTCTTAAACAATAATGCCTCTTGGTCACAGGTTCAGTCAACAAAGCATCTGGCTCGTGTTCTTGTATTAGACTGTATTTCTGGTTCCTATGTGGAATTATAGTATTTCTGGTTTTTTTTAATTACTTCAGTATAAATGGTTTTTAAAATATCTGGTCTTATTGAGGAAGAACCGTGCCAGATGTGTACGTTGAATCACACTTCCACACACAGAACAGCGACACCTGTGCCTTGTTGTTTCGTAGCTTTCATAGTTGTTGGGGACTTAAGTAATTAATTGTGTTAACAGAAATTTCGTTTCATTCTTTGTTGTTGTTCTAAGCAGTCAGATTGCGTACTAATACCAGTCAGGGCCAACCGGTTACGAGACTGAGTAACCGGACAGACAGCGACAAAAATTAAAATTATTTGCATAACAAAATTTAATTAAGCCCCATGCACGTGGCGACCGCTGCTTCGTATCGTCCCTTGGAATTCTTCTGATTGTAAAAATAGCAGACAGTGGTATTGTTGTAGTAATTTGTAGTTTAGTAGTTGTAGTCTATACTGCATTTGTAGATTTGGTAATTGTCATTCTTCTAATGGTATTTTTTGCAGAATTTTATTTTTGTTGTCTTGTATACGGGTTTGACAATTTTGTGCAATTATGAAGATTTCAATTGTTCGTTAATCGTGTTTGAGGGAAGCATTTCGTGTGAATGATATTGTTGGTGATAAAGTGTCATTGGGTGTAATTTTCATATGGTGACGAGTTTTGTATGTTTTGTAAATGATTATGCGATCGATGAAAAAGGCAAAAATGATGAATAGTGAGAATGACGAAATTGTTAACATGGCAAATTCGCCAACACAGGAGAACAGGATGATGAGTAATGAAGTTGAAAACAATTTAATAAGTCGGGAAAATAGTCCGGAACCAGTTCAAAATTTTTCACAACCAAAAAATTTTCAGAATATGAGATTAACGACAGACGATTCTGGAATAGTATCGAACACGGATAGCTTTACAGCTTTGACAGAAGAAGTTGGTTTTGCGGGAAATGTTAGGGGTGAAAGGAATTTCGAACCAGTTAATATGGAGCAGTTGATGAGTGCAATATTTAATTTGGGATCTGAATTAAAAACAGTGGGATCACAGTTACGATCTGAAATTCAAACTGATATGGGAATAATGGAAACACGGTTAGACTCACTGGGATCACAAATAGGAACAATTAAAACAGAGATAGGAACAATTAAAACTGATATGGGAACAATTAAAACAGAGATGGAAACAATGGAAACACGGTTAGACTCACGAATAGGGACATGTTTCAAAAACATGAAAGATGAATTAAAGAAAGAAATTAGAGAAGAAGTACAACCGATTTTGAATTCTCACAATAATAGATTAATTGCAGTAGAGATCAGACAAAAGGAACCGGGTAGAGAACAGGGAGAAAGAGATCGCGTGATAGAACAAAAATTTTCAGAGTTAAATTTACAACGTGCACACGATAAGGAAGAAATATTTGAAAGAATCGAGGAATCCGCACCAAATGACAGAATAAATAACCTAACACAACAGTATGAACAGTTAACTACTAAATGTGTCAATACTGAAACCCGAGTCGCGACACTTACGGAAGACGTAAATAAACAGAAAGAACAAATAGGCGACTTATCGGAAAGAGTCGAGGAGATTTCAGATAAACTGACAAGTTTTAGTTTAAATGGGGACAGAGTTCAGATGATACAGCTCCATTGCCATTTGCAGAAATCGAAGAGTACCAGAACATTAATAAACATGTTGAAAATCAAGGAAAATTTAATGAACGCGTCAAAAGGGAATTTGAGGCATTACGAAAGCAAGTCAAACAAATTGAAGGTGAAATCGTACGAAAAGACAGTAGAAGAAATTTAGAATCACAGATAGCAGAGGGGTTTGAAGAAAGTAATTTATTTCATTTACGAGAAGCAACAAGACAGAGCCAGGCGCGCGAACTTGACAATAATCGACATTCGGAATGGGACAGACGCGGTAGGTCTTTGTCGCCACGAGGAGAAAACTTTGACTATAAACACATCTTAACTGTTAGGAAATTTAAGACCTTTCGCAATTCTAAGAATGACATACATCCATGTTCATGGTTAGATCAATTTATGTACGCACTTCCACCAAATTGGCCACTAAGTCACAAACTGGGATTTATGTGTGGATATTTAGAAAACGAACCGGCGACGCGGATGCGCGCACTTATTAGAGATTGTAATAATCTAAATGATTTTTATCATGCATTTCTATCGGCATATTGGTCCGAAAACACGCAAGACAGAGTCAAACATAGTTTTATTATGCAGCGTAATTTTAAACAGTCTGAGTTCCGCACGCCGGCAGAATACTTTGAAGACATGATTCGAAAGAATCAATTCCTGTCCAACCCCTATAGCCCGACTGAATTGATTCGCATTTGCTTAACTAAGCTGCTACAATCCATAAGACAAATTGCTTTAGCCGGAAGATGTAAAGACGACATTGAGACTTTTAAGACTTTGCTACAAGAACTTGAGTATGACAACGACGACGGGACTTCTTGTAATTTTTTCAGTAACAGTAATTACAATAGATTTTCAGAGAAAAGGGATAGTGATCGGAACCGACGTTATAGCGGCAATTTTGAAAATGACAGACGTGACAGACAGGACAATAGATACCAGCCTTATGACAATAACAGACGGTCTAACAAAAAATTACACAGACAATTATAATAACGGAAATTCCTACCGGAACGATCAATCATTCGGAAACGGTAATCGGTATCATCAAGACAGAAATTATTCATACAATAGTAGAAATTCTTAGTACAGAAATAACCAGGATAGTAGATCTAACAGTAATTTCAAAAGTGACAGTCGAAATTATACAAGAAGCAGTCATGCAGATAGACAGGAAAATAGAGATTTTAATAACAGACACAACCAAGAATTTGCATCTAACAGACAGGAGGGACCTAATTGGCATCCTCCACGTGACAGAACTTCAGAGAGACAAGTGCAAATCGTAGAAATTGATCCGCGAAATGACGCGAATAATCAAAGACGTGAAGCAGGCATTCGACAATGACTTGTAGCTTCGGCTTCTGGCAGCAATATAGACGGTTCAGAAAGTAATGACACTACGACTTTACACTACGTACGCCTGGAAGACATGAGAGACATTTTGCTAGACGAAAAGGAAAATAATGTAGACGCATTTTTACATCCTGTTATTGAAGTATGTGTGGGTAAGAATAAGTTCACTGCGGTTTTAGATTCTGGGAGCCCATTGAATGTTATTAGTGAATCAGTTTTTCGTATATGTGTAAGAACTATTGCTTGTCGTGTGTTACCTGCTTCTAAAACTACAATTCGAGGAGATATTTCTGGAAAAAGTGTGGAAGTCAAACAACAGACCAACTTAAATTTCATTTGTCAAGGATACGAATTTTCTGCTAATTTTATTATTGTTCCATTACTTAGTACACAAATTATATTAGGTATGAGTTTCTTAACACACATAAGGCAATTTTGAACTTTAAAGAAGGAAGTGTGAATTTGACTGTTGCCGGAATGCCGAAATGTTTGAAATTTTTCGAGTGTTTAACAAGATTTGAATCAGCTACAAAATGTTTAAGGTTTCTTACTTCTGATGTTTTCGCTGAGTATTATGGCGACAATGTGTTCATTCATGACAACGACAATAGATACAGAGACGCGATGGATGATGTAACAAATAGCGAAGAATTAATTAATGAAAAGGTTAAGAAAGCTGAAGTGCCAGATGACGTTGCAAGAGAAGAACTGCACCACATTTTGACTTCACATGTTGCAGTATTTAGTCATCACACAGAAACTATACAAGGCTTACAATATTTATTTAAAGTAAAAGAACACACACCATTTCGGGGGAAAACGTATGCTATTCCTTTGGCTTACAGAGACAAGGTTAAGAGTGAACTACAATACATGTTAGATCAAGGTATTATTGAGCCAGCAGTCAGTCCTTATACCAGCCCATTACACGTCGTTCTTAAAAAGGATGGGTCAATTCCTTTGGTTCTGGGTTCCAGACAGATAAATAATATCATCATTCCTGAAATTGACCGTCCACAAAATTTGGATGAACTTCTTCAACATTTCCGTGGAATTAAAGTTTTATCCACGATTGATATGCGCGCAAGTTTTTGGCAAATAGAACTCCACCCTGCTTGTAGAAAATACACTGTCTTTTTAGCCTTTGGTAACTGTTACCAGTTTCGGAAATTACCGTTTGGACATACTGTATCCTCTGCAGCATTCATTCGTAGTTTAAACGAAATTTTACCTGTATATCTTCGTGACAATATTACTTCATATGTTGACGATATTCTTATTGCTAAACGTTCTTGGAGTGAGCATAACAAATTTTGGATTCATTATTACCTATTTTTGCAAGAGTTGGCATTACAGTGAACTTGGAAAAATCTTAATTTGGTCGTTCTCAGGTGAAATTTATTGGTCATATTATTTCTACAGAAGGTATTCTTCCTGATTCAGAGAAACTAGACGCTGTTCGTAATTATGCTGTTCCTACTACAAAACGTGATGTTCGTAGTTTCCTTGGTGTCTCTAATTTTCTTAGACGCTTTGTTAGATTGGACAATTTGGCCACACCTCGTTTTTGCGATCTATCTGGAAAGTTCTTTTTAAACGAAAATCGGTCAGCAACTCTGTTTGGTTAGTTTGTATTCCTGACGAGTGGGTCAATAAATTGATTTGGTACACACATTTCAGTTATGCACACTTTGGTCCCAGAAAATGCTTTCATAAATTACGAGAAAATTGCTACTTCAGTAATATGGAAAAACGTATTCGATCTGTTCTTGCAAATGCAAATTATGTCAAAAGGCTAAGCCGCCAACTATTTCTCACAGAGCACCGTTGTTTCCTATCATTCCAGCGAAATTAAAGGAGATGGCTGCAGTCGATTTGTTCGGTCCAGTGGTTCGTTCTACTAATGGTTTCGCGTACATTTTGGTAGCAGTGGAATTGACATCAAAATATGTGTGTTTTACACCTTTACGCAAAGCAACAGCTCGTTCAGTATCTAATGCTTTCATCAAACATTTTCTTAAAGAAGTGGGTCATGTTGATAAGGTTATATCAGATAATGGATCACAATTTCGCTCTTAAATTTGGCTTCGTACTCTACGGCGTCGTAAGATTAAACCAATTTTCATTTCACTTTTTCACCCTCAATCTAACGCTTCAGAGAGATGGATGAAGGAAATAAATAGATTGTGTCGTCTTTATTGTCATCAGAATCACAGAACGTGGGATCAGTATCTTCATATTTTTCAAAACATTCTGAATGAACTCCCTAATGATTCAACTTCTTTACCGCCCATATTGATATTAAAAAATAAAGCACCGACAAATCGCAGTTCTGAAATCGTTCCTTTTCCGCCTTCACGAAAACTGCGGCATTTTGAAGTTGTCAACCTGGCTCTACAAAATATTGCATCGGCGGCTGCTAGAAGAGAGAAATCAGCTAAACGTCCTGGTCGTTTAAAGACCTTGTCAGTTGGTCAAAAGGTGTTAATTAAGTCTCACCGTTTGTCTCACAAAGGAAAAGGCTTGTGTCGCAAATTTTTTCTGCTTTATAACGGTCATATAGGGTTCGCAAAATTATTCATGATAACACTGTTGAAGTAGAAACTCTTAAATCTCGACGCTCTAAGGGAATACATCATATATCTAACGTTAAAATTTTTGTGGAATGACATACTTTTGAGAAACTAACAGTTATACGTAAACACACGGAGAATGCAAGGATACCGCGCCGTGTTCCGGCGGCGGCACATACTCAAAGCAACAGTCAAGTCTGCGCGCCGCACAAGGCAGTCGTTGACCGCAAACAATTACTTCCTACGTCACGCATACTTGCAGCTGATCGAGCGCTCAGAGCCAACGCACTGACAGCCGTAAACAAATACACAGTCTAATTTCTCCGATTAATTTCAGTATAAAGCTATAGTGACTTGATAAATTATGTTATTAACGTTGAGTATTTTTCAGGATACGGTTGTACAAAATATTTAAGACCTTCAGGTAAATTCTGTGCTTGTCCGACATTAAGAGGACTTGCTGTCGAGAAAATTTCAGGAAGAATGTAATTTCGAAGAAGAAACTAATAAACTAAAAAGGTAACTATTAATTGAGTTTATTTGTCAGGTAATATATTTCCACTTGCTACGTACTTTAGACGTAATTTGCTGCTCGCGATTACGTGATTTATACTTCATGTTAACTGATATTGACAATGATTGATTAATGAACAGGGTTGTTACTTGTGTATATTATGCATCGCTTGGCTGTACTGCTTTTTCACTGATGTCATATATTTTTATTATGTGCCTGCTGTGCTTATTAATTTAAATTATAATTGTCCCCTGATTAATTGTGCCGATATGGTTATGTATGTAGGTTATACTTTGTGATTTATCTGCTTGCGCCTTCATGTTTACTTATTAAGATTGCATATGAACATTTAATTGCTTATGCTGATATGATGCTAATGACCTGTTTATTATGTAAGATATATATTTGCTGCATTGCGTATGGATTGCATATTTACACATTTCTGTTTTGTTGTCATAACTACTCTTCAATTTAGAATATAGCAATGCTGATGTATACTGTACGAACATAGAGTTTAGGTCACACTATGGTATTAATTATAGATTGTTCGCTTGGCAGAGCCTCGTTGTAGGAATTGTGCTGCATCCACTTGTTGACATTCTGTTCTCTACTGGCATATTTACTCGCTATTGCATGTTTTGCTTACGCTCAGTGCCTTATATTTTTAAGATAAGAAAATGAACTGCTATAATTCGACGAACGACATTAGTATAAGAAACTTCATTGGAGTCACATGAGCTGGAGGTTTTATGGAAGCTGTATAAATTTATGCTAATAGGAAGGAAGCTAATGACATGACATACCAACACTAGGTTTAGACCATTGACAGTTATTACACTGCATTCTTCGTGAGCAATTGAAATAGCAAGTGACACTTGACACAAGAAATACTCCACATGTTTGCTTCTGTTTTGCCATGATTCTTGAAGTGGTGTACATACCGTGAAATATTACGATTTATTCATTCAAAGTCTTATGTGATCTTTCATACTATGTACTCCCACCTACTTACTGAAAGTTATTCAAACTGAAGGCTGTTAGAGGTCATGTATGCATTTCTTTTATTTAATGATGGACAAGGTAACCAAAATGTATTTTATAATTCATAATGAGTAGAAGATTTGGCTCAGGTGGACTACACAGAGGTTGTGTGTGGACATTGTGTCTTCGGATTGCATGGGATGATAGATTGAAGTTTGCACTAGGATTTTATCTGTACTTGTTCGAGGAGACTGACTAGAGGAAAGAGTTCATATGGAAGTGAAATGATATTGGTAATAAGGTTTATATGTATCGACGTATTGAGGAGGTATTATTAAGGTATTGAGATTATGTGAAGTTGATGATTATTGGAGTTTTGGTGGACAAGAGGTAAGGTAAATGATATTGATGATAAGGCTTATATGTATCGACGTAAAAGGTATTATTGAAGTATTGCGTTTATGTGATGCTGATGATTATTGGAGTTTTGGTGGATAAGAGGTTAAGTAAGTGAGGAGCATATTTTCTTTTTTGTTGGTTTATATGGAACAAGGAGGATGAAGATAACAGACTAGAACACTCAAGTGGAAAGAAGATTGTCTACACACACACTTTGTTAAATCACTAAGCAGTATATACTTTTTTTGGAGAGAGGAAGTATTTGCATATCTTGGCACACTGACAGTTGTTTAGCAACCGTACATTTTGATTTGGCTTGGCAAACATTGGTCTTGACATGATGACTATGACGTTGACTAACTATTATTGACTGTTATACACTGTTGCCATTACTACTTGATACACATGTCGAACATCAAATCTTTGACAGAATTGCATTTACACAGTTAACACTATTCAACTACACAGCAGCACTTAATGTGGATGAAAGAGGAGTGAGTGTGTTTTGTGTGTTTTCCTTTCCTAATCTCAAATAATTGGTACCGACCTATCTCCTAAATATTATTTTACTTGCTTGTTGTGGCTTGCACTGACACCCATAAATATTATAGGTTTACTGTTATTTGTGTATTGTAATAGTTAATATGACATTTGTGTGTTTATTACAATTTGTATGTTTAGTGTAAGAGCATTGATAATAATTTTGTAAAAGCAATTGTGTGTGCCTTCAAACTGTTGTTCGTGCTTGCACCTATTCAACATTGCTGGGTGCCACTTGGAAATGTTTAATTTCTGCTGATAAACTCTGATGAACTGTCTAATTAGTGGTAGTGAATATTATGGACTGTTACTTGCACCTGCTCAACATTACTGGATGCCACTGATGGACTGCTTCTACTGAAATGATGTCACTTGTTGGTGTCTGCACCTGCTCAACATTACTGGGTGTCTGGGTGACTTGTGGTGTCACCGCCAGACACCACACTTGCTAGGTGGTAGCCTTTAAATCGGCCGCGGTCCGGTAGTATACGTCGGACCCGCGTGTCGCCACTGTCAGTGATTGCAGACCGAGCGCCGCCACACGGCAGGTCTAGAGAGACCTCCTAGCACTCGCCCCAGTTGTACAGCAGACTTTCCTAGCGATGATATACTGACAAATACGCTCTCATTTGCCGAGACGATAGTTAGAATAGCCTTCAGCTACGTCATTTGCTACGACCTAGCAAGGCGCCATTACCAGTTTATATTGAGATTGTAATTATGTATCATCAAGAGCGATGTTCTCCAATTATGGATTAAAGTTAAGTATTCCAGAAGCTATGTACTATTTTTGGCCACTATAATTACTTTACCTTGTTCCAGACCTCACGCCAGTCTGCGTGAGATTAAACGCGTGCATTTCGGCCTCCCCTAGCAACACGGTGTTGGTTCTTCTGACAACACATCAGGACTGTGGTGAATAGTTGCCGATCCCAGAAAGCTACATCAAAAACAAAATTCAGAAAGTCACTGGGAAGTGAAGCGGGGAACTTCACGTTCCTAGCAAACGACGTTAACTAGTAAGCGTGTTGTCATACCGCTGGCTTGGTTGCGGAATGTCTTTGCGAGAGGCTGCATTGCAGAGTCGAGCACGGGACACGGAGCTGCTATGTTGTGTTGCGAGTAGTTCTGCATGGAAGTTCAATTGTGGCTGCAACTACTCTTATTGTGTAGTAATAAGATATGGAAGTGGATTCAGTGAAAAGTGCGTAAAGAAGTAATTAAGTATGAGCACTGCCGGCGATAACTTATTTGAGTATCCGCCAGATTTGCGTGTCGTGCCGTACAACATCAATCATCAGCGTCGTGTTCAGCCTCCCAGAATGAAACTAATGTGAATCAGTAAAACAGTTACCACAGAGGAGAGCAATAGAGGGCCAGTGTCTTGTAGCGAGCGTGAGAAGATGCAATGCGTTCGGTCATCGCGTTTCCGCATCATCAACAATCATCCGCGTCGCGACGGTTACGCGCACTCTGGTAGAAGTGAGAACTGAGAACTGTAAATTAACTTTATGAACAGTGTGAAACGTCCCCTTAGAAAAATTTATACAATGACTGTGCTTACACTGACACACAATATTTATATCGCAACGCAATCTGACTTTCAAAATTCCCTACAAAAGAATGGCCCTGACTAACATTAAACTATACCTTTCACAAATCACTTACCTCACAAAAATCTTCGCTGCTCAAGCTACTGCAATACAGCGAGCGCCACTACTGCCAGCTAAATAAAGGATTCAAACTATGGAAGGCACTAACTACTGATAGGGATAGTTAGCAAATGAAAGATATTAATAGAGAACAAGGAATGTATTTACCTTGATATCATCATATATATAGTAGTTCATGACAAATTACAAAACTCCGCCATCTCTCTCCCCACATCCACCTCTGCTGGCGGCTGACCTCCAACTGCGCAACGCTACGTGCTGTTAACAGCCCAGCTGCCTAACACTACAATGGCGAGTATTACAACAATCCAAAGCAGCCACAGACTGCACACAGCACAGCCAGTGATTTTCATACAGAGGTGGCGTTACCAATAAAAAAACCTAAACAGCCTACTTACAAGTGTTACAGTACTACAAGTGTTAAGAAGGACTTGTACCAGATATCTGTGTGTACGTGACGAATGTAAGAACTTTCGTTCAGCCTTCGGTTTCCGCATCATGAACAATCACCCGCGTCGTGTCGGTTAAGTACAGATAATTATCATCATTGCCTGTGTATCTATCACTGAAGGTTCGGCCAGAGAAAGACTGTGTAATACATGTGACGGCGTGAAGTACAATAGTGACAGACATTAACATCGGGAAGAATAGTGTACAATAATAAGGGAATGATAATTATGACCTCTCAGCAAATTAGCAAGAATGTTAATTGGCATCAACACTTACGACTTAGTGTGGAAACAGTGCAACCAGCGATTTTCTGATCGTCTCAGAATATAATGTTTCATATCAGACGTAGGACAGTGTTGTGTTTAGTGTTGAGTGGCTTCCCTAAACCCACTTGAATATTTATTACATAATTTCATGCAAGCCAGCAGCAGTGTGGAGCAGAGAATAATACGACCGCTGCGGAAGTATCAGGTACGTGGCGTTGGATAGGGCGCACGGTCAAAGTAAGAACAGCTTAAGGCTCCTCCACGACTTGTACCCCCGGTCGTGTTACATAGTGAACCTCAAATAAAATAAACTTACCAGAAGTTAAAAATACCGCTACAGTTGCATGGTTCATTTATTATCACATGACTGATTTCGGGCTCTCATACGCCCATCTTCAGTTGTCGTACCTTGGTGCTGCGACCGATGAGCACCGCGGTGGGCGAGTACAAGGCGCGGTGTGCTACCTACGAGCGCAGTGCGTGGATCTCTCAACTGGAATTTCTTTGTACTGGAAAGACATCAGCACCAAATGAGATACCTTTGAGATTCACAGAGATTTTGCTATACAACTTGTAGCAATTTATCTTAGGTCGCTTGACCGCCAAGAAAAAAGGGCAGTCATTCCCGTATTGAAAAACTGTCTTAGGACAGACACACATAATTATACGCATATTAGCTGACGAACAAGATTGAATAATCAACGAAAGGAATATGTACATTTAGCAAGCGGTGAACGAAACCAAAGAAAAATGTAGAGAGGTATTTAAGTTTCAGGGGGAACAAAAAAAAAAAACTTTGAGATTTGCCAATGACATTGCAATTCTGTGACAGACAACAAAGGACTTTTAAAAGCAGTTGAACGGAGTGGCCAGTGAGTTGAAAGGAGGATACAAGATAAACATCAACAAAAGCAAAAAAGATAGATAATGGAATGTAGATAAATTAAATCAAATTACAGTGAAGGAATTAGATTAGGAAACAAGACACTGAAAATAGTAGGTGAGTTGTGCTATGTAGGGTGACGAACTAAATAGATATGATATAAAATGTAGACCGGTGATGACAACAAAAAAGTTTCTGAATAAGAGAAATTTTGGACGGCTAATGTCTGTTTAAGAGTTAGGAGGTCTTTTTCTGGAGGTGTTTGTGTGGATTGTAGCCTGCTATGAGTGGTACCCGTGGTCTAGGGGTAGCGTCTTTGATTCATAATGAAAATGTCTTCGGTTCCGGGTTCGATCCCCGCAACTGCCTAAATTTTGATAAATATTCAGCACTGGTGGCCGAACACTTCCGGCATAAGAAGTCAGCCTCATTCTGCCAACGGCCTTGTCAAAGAGGGCGGAGGAGCGGATAGAAGTTCAGGGCACTATCTTGTCCTAGGGGTGGGAAATTGCCCCTAAAGGCGGAAGAATCAGCAATGATCAACTACACGAGGATGCAGAAGACTGCAATAAAGACATGTAACGTGTATCCACAGGACATATGGCCTGTAATTGAAGAAGTGTCATGATGATCTCTCCATTGGCAAAAGATTCCGGAATAGTCCCCCATTCGGATCTCCGGGACGGGACTGCCCAGGGGGAGGTTACCATGAGAAAAATATTGAATAATCAACGAAAGGATAACGTTCTACGAGTCGGGGCGTGGAATGTCAGAAGCTTGAACGTGGTAGGGAAACTAGAAAATCTGAAAAGGGAAATGCAAAAGCTCAATCTAGATATAGTAGGGGTCAGTGAAGTGAAGTGGAAGGAAGACAAGGATTTCTGGTCAGATGAGTATCGGGTAATATCAACAGCAGCAGAAAATGGTATAACAGGTGTAGGATTTGTTATGAATAGGAAGGGAGGGCAGAGGGTGTCTTACTGTGAACAGTTCAGTGACTGGGTTGTTCTAACCAGAGTCGACAGCAGACCAGCACCGACAACGATAGTTCACGTATACATGCCGACGTCGCAAGCTGAAGATGAACAGATAGAAAAAGTGTATGAGGATATTGAAAGGGTAATGCAGTATGTAAAGGGGGACGAAAATCTAATAGTCATGGGCGACTGGAATGCAGTTGAAGGGGAAGGAGTAGAAGAAAAGGTTACAGGAGAATATGGGCTAGGGACGAGGAATGAAAGAGGAGAAAGATTAATTGAGTTCTGTAACAAGTTTTAGCTAGTAATAGCGAATACCCTGTTCAAGAATCACAAGAGGAGGAGGTATACTTGGAAAAGGCCGGGAGATGCGGGAAGATTTCAATTACATTACATCATGGTCAGACAGAGATTCCGAAATCAGATACTGGACTGTAAGGCGTACCCAGGAGCAGATATAGACTCAGATCACAATATAGTAGTGATGAAGAGTAGGCTGAAGTTCAAGACATTAGTCAGGAAGAATCAATATGCAAAGAAGTGGGATACGGAAGTACTAAGGAATGACGAGATACGTTTGAAGTTCTCTAACGCTATAGATACAGCAATAAGGAATAGCGCAATAGGCAGTACAGTTGAAGAGGAATGGACATCTCTAAAAAGGGCCATCACAGAAGTTGGGAAGGAAAACATAGGTACAAAAAAGGTAGCTGCGAAGAACCCATGGGTAACAGAAGAAATACTTCAGTTGATTGATGAAAGGAGGAAGTACAAACATGTTCCGGAAAAATCAGGAATACAGAAATACAAGTCGCTGAGGAATGAAATAAATAGGAAGTGCAGGGAAGCTAAGACGAAATGGCTGCAGGAAAAATGTGAAGACATCGAAAAAGATATGATTGTCGGAAGGCAGACTCTGCATTCAGGAAAGTCAAAACAACCTTTGGTGACATTAAATGCAACGGTTGTAACATTAAAGAGTGCAACAGGAATTCCACTGTTAAATGCAGAGGAGAGAGCAGATAGGTGGAAAGAATACATTGAAAACCTCTATGAGGGTGAAGATTTGTCTGATGTGATAGAAGAAGAAACAGGAGTCGATTTAGAAGAGATAGGGGATCCAGTATTAGAATCGGATTTTAAAAGAGCTTTGGAGGACTTACGGTCAAATAAGGCAGAAGGGATAGATAATATTCCATCAGAATTTCTAAAATCATTGGGGGAAGTAGCAACAAAACGACTATTCACGTTGGTGTGTAGAATATATGAGTCTGGCGACATACCATCTGACTTTCGGAAAAGCATCATCCACACAATCCCGAAGACGGAAAGAGCTGACAAGTGCGAGAATTATCGCACAATCAGCTTAACAGCTCATGCATCGAAGCTGCTTACAAGAATAATATACAGAAGAATGGAAAAGAAAATTGAGAATGCGCTAGGTGACGATCAGTTTGGCTTAGGAAAAGTAAAGGGACGAGAGAGGCAATTCTGACGTTACGGCTAATAATGGAAGCAAGGCTAAAGAAAAATCAAGACACTTTCATAGGATTTGTCGACCTGGAAAAAGCGTTCGACAATATAAAATGGTGCAAGCTGTTCGAGATTCTGAAAAAAGTAGGGGTAAGCTATAGGTAGAGACGGGTCATATACAATATGTACAACAACCAAGAGGAAATAATAAGAGTGGACGATCAAGAACGAAGTGCTCGTATTAAGAAGGGTGTAAGACAAGGCTGTAGCCTTTCGCCCCTACTCTTCAATCTGTACATCGAGGAAGCAATGATGAAAATAAAAGAAAGGTTCAGGAGTGGAATTAAAATACAAGGTGAAAGGAAATCAATGATACGATTCGCTGATGACATTGCTATCCTGAGTGAAAGTGAAGAAGAATTAAATGATTTGCTGAACGGAATGAACAGTCTATTGAGTAGACAGTATGGTTTGAGAGTAAATCGGAGAAAGACGAAGGTAATGAGAATTAGTAGAAATAAGAACAGCGAGAAACTTAACATCAGGATTGATGGTCACGAAGTCAATGAAGTTAAGGAAAACTGCTACCTAGGCAGTAAAATATCCTATGACGGACGGAGCAAGGAGGACATCACAAGCAGACTCGCTATGGCAAAAAAGGCATTTCAGGCCAAGAGAAGTCTACTAATATCAAATACCGGCCTTAATTTGAGGAAGAAATTTCTGAGGATGTACGTCTGGAGTACAGCATTGTATGGTAGTGAAACATGGACTGTGGGAAAACCGGAACAGAAGAGAATCGAGGCATTTGAGATGTGGTGCTGTAGACGAATGTTGAAAATTAGGTGGACTGATAAGGATAGGAATGAGGAGGTTCTATGCAGAATCGAAGAGGAAAGGAATATGTGGAAAACACTGATAAGGAGAAGGGACAGGATGATAGGACATCTGCTAAGACATGAGTGAATGACTTCCATGGTACTAGAGGGAGCTGTAGAGGGCAAAAACTGTAGAGGAAGACAGAGATTGGAATACGTCAAGCAAATAATTGAGGACGTAGATTGCAAGTGCTACTCCGAGATGAAGAGGTTAGCACAGGAAAGGAATTCGTGACGGGCCGCATCAAACCAGTCAGTAGACTTATGACCAAAAAAAAAGCTGACGAATGCCACATTGCCCGGGTACTTCTCCTGCCAATTTTCTATTGGAAACGAAAACCACAAATGAACTGTGTTTGTAGTGACGCATCGAAGAAATTTCTTTTCCATGTATTCATCAAGACACCTTTGAAGTAATGAGACGGCCACATAAGGAAATATGTACAATGTACAGATGTTTAATTACGGTGCCCCCAACAGTCTCTGTATGCCGGGCGCAGCTGCTTCGCGTGTCTACAAGGCGATCCTGTAAACGTCTGTATCGTAACGCCGTTTCATAGCTCTATCGTTGACTGCACCAGCCGTTTGCGCTTTGGAGCTGAAAGCTGTCGAAGGCGCTGCCAGATGTAATGGATATCCATAAGTTAACTCGACTGCAGTTGTGTCTTAGTAGTAAAGAATAAATGCATTAAAACTTCATATGTGACGCGGAGTTTTTTCATGTATCTGAATGTTTTTGATGTCATATCTCTTGAACTATGTGTCGTAAAGAGAAACAATTGTGTAGGAACATCAGCGGCATATGTGGATACAGCCTGCAAAATGTGCTGCGAATAGAGTTAGTAAAAAAGAAGTGATGAATTTATACGTTTTTCGCGCGTCTCAGTGTTTGTAATGTTCATATGTACTGAACTGTTTGCGGTACCCTGATATAACTGTGTAAGTGCATTTCCAGTATATATGGATACAGCCCACGAAATTTATTGTCAATACAATTTATAGTACAGTATTGACACATTTCAACGTCACATACGTATAATCGGACAGTTTTTCAAGCATCCCATTATCTACGACGTCATATCTCTTGAACTGTGATAGGTGTGTGGTTCTTACTCCCACAGGGATTGTTACCTGACAGTACCCAATATATGTAACAAGTTTGGTTGGAATTGATGCAGTACTTGAGGAGGACATGCGCAATGTAGGTAGACACAGAGAAACTTACAGAGAAAAGGGCACACATTTTGTAATGTGTATGGATATCGTTGATGTTAACATGTCGTAGAATTAAGGGAAACGTTACATATTCATGTTTTATGAGGTTTTGGAGAATAAACATCTCCCCTATAAAATCAGTAAGGGTTCTGCAGACAGAGACCTTGTGGAGCCCAGCTCGGTCTGTTCCTCCATGAGGTCCACGGCGCTGTAGTCTACAGTGCTGAGGTTGATGCCGTGTTCCTTGACTGTAGGGACGCATTTGACACTGTCTAGCACTCAACACGTAGCTCTTAACGGAACAAAATCTCCAAGGAAGTGTGATAGGGCCTTTAATGTTTATAATGTATATTAAATAATGTAGCAGAATGGGTCGAAAGCTCTCCAAGGCTCTTATCAAATAATGCAGTTGTCTACAAGAAGGCAGCAATCCCAGAAGACAGTAACGATCCGTTGAATGACGTACAGACAATTGATGAATGGTGCTGGCTCTGGCAGTTATCCCTGGATACAAATAAATGTAACACATTTTGCATACATAGGAAAAGCAATCCACTACGTAGAACTGCAGTAGTTAGGACATACTGCTGAAAATAGCAGCCACGGTAAAATATTTAGGAATATTTATCCGGAGCGAATTTAAATGCAACGATCACACAAACAAATACTAGGAAAATCAGTTGAGAGCCAGAGATTCATAGCATGAATATTAAGGAAACGTATTTCATCCACTAAAGAAATGGCTTACAACGCGCTTGTTCGACCGATTCTTGAGAACTGTTAATCATTGTGGTGTCTTCACCAGGTAGGACTGACAGAAGAGATACAGAAGATCCAACTGAGAGCGGCGCGTTAAGTCGGTGGCAGAGATTTACAGAGATGCTCAACAAACTATAGTGGCTAGCACTACAGGAGACATGTTGTGCATCAAGTACCCTCCACCACATAACGTCCAGTGGCTTGCGCAGTTGCTTAGTTAACATATGACGCAAAACGGGAAGAGGAGGACGACCGCATCGTACAGATAGGATCGACACCGACTGAGCGTGACGTACCCGCGCTGCACGGGCGTGCAGTGCAGAGGCGGCGTTTTGTGCGAATTTGCGCTTTTAGCAGAGCGAGACATACTGATCATTATTATTGCTTCAATTAAATCAAATGCTGAATTTGGAAGACCAATAATTTATGTACCACATATTCTGTATATAATCCTGTTTTTTATTTTATTTAAGATTTAAAAATCACTATAACTGATGAAAAAGATGATTATTGATTGTCTATAATTGTGCTTATGTAACAGGTGTTTTAAAATGTCTTAGTAACAGATCTAAGTCTGCTTTTGCTGACGCTAGTAAATTTATTCCTTAATCAATGAGGAAAAAAATCGAGGTTTATCAGTTTTACTCATTCCCTCTGGATGGGAAAACAGAAAGTAATTTAAATGCTCCCAGAAGAGATACAGAGATTTAAATAAGTATTAGAGATGGATGGCTTCATCTGAATCATGGACAATCTTACATGAACTTTAGAAGTGTTATGGCTAATTCAAATGGATCACAATCAGATTATCCAACATATAATAGAAAATCCAATAAAAAATTAATCAATAATAATGTGGGAAGACAGTTTGCTTTGGTGACAACATGGAAAGAAAGTAATATTTTATCTACAATGGAATGTCTTTTTATTTCATCAATAGCTATGTTATATTTGAGTTCAGCTGTTACTGATAACATAAGCTGGAAAGAACACATTCTTAATAATGAAAAATAAACAGTAAGAAAAGTTAAATATTTTATCCATTCTCAAAGCTTGGTGGGTTTTTTAAAGATTACAAAGAAATTATATGGGAAGAAGAATTAACGGTAATTTTTTAGTAGGTCTTCTAATTCTGAAGATGAAATTCTTACATGGCAAGATTATAATGATCCTTGAGTGGAAATGAAAGGAAGAACTGTAACATTATCAGTGGAAATTCATGTACCATTTGTTAAACATGACCGAAATTACGAGATAGTACGACGAGAAAATATTCTGTATAATCCGAAAATTACGATATCTTTTTTATAAACTATAAACTGTAGAAGCTGCATGATTGAGTGAAAAGAAAAATTTGAAACTATATATCACGAATTTCTATAGGTCAGCAGAATCTGGTATAAGATATTTCGCATTTCTTACATTTCAGACAAATCGTAAAATTAATCAGTTACTTGACTCTTTAATGGTCGATCACGTTTATCTACAGAATATATACTTGAAAATTGGAAGAAAGGAAATTTTCCTACAGGAGATGTGGAATATTAATCCAGCAAATAATTTTTCCAAAGCATACGATGCATGTCTCGATTATAAACGAGTTACACTACTCAAATCAGACACTGACACAACTCCATATAATTTCATAACGAACAATCCCATCTATGTGGTTAACATGACTCATAAGAAGAATACTGTAAGTTCACAGAAAACGACTATGAAACTTCGTGCATCTTTTAATGAAAAAATTCCTACAGATGCTTTAGTCTATGTAACGATGTGTGGTAAGAAAAATTTAACATACGAGTCACAGCACAGAATACTTACTGAATATTTTTAACTATAAATGAATAAAAAATTTAAAAATGTTACAGCAATCTTTGTAGGTGTCTTGCATTTCATTTTGAAGTATCTTTAGAAAGAAAGAGAAAATGAGAAATGAAAAATTTAATTTGACAATTAGAAAATGGATCCACTTCTCATTTTTATGAATAGCTTTTATACAGATTAATTTAGTATTTCTTACGTTCTCCATAATTCATTTTATTTATTTTCTTACGTTCACCTTTTATAAAAATTATTAAAATTCATTTTCTTATGTTCACATTTTGTGAGAAAAAAGTGAGTTAGACCTGCAAATTGTATTATAGTAAATTGCTTTGATATCTGCTGGGTACGTTTTGGCTCGAAAGCGATGGAACTACGCAAGTGAGCTAGTGAGCCAGGACTGAGCAAGAACCTACCAACGCAATCTACTTTTGTCGTCGCGTGGTGGTCTCTCATATACTTTCGACAACAATGTCAACGTTGTTAGTTGTGCCGTAGATATGAAGAACTGTAACTTCTCGCTGGTTACAGCCATTACTTACAGTTTTCATTGTCAGTAATGATAACCTTCTTGATGTGTTTTTATTGGTGTTTCGACACTCTGTTACCTCTGCTTTGGCCAACCTTTGAATGCTGGCGTGTGTGGAAACTCGCGCTGGACTCCAATAGTCGCCCCAGCTGATTCTCTGCGTCGATATTCGCGGCAGCAGTGTGCGAACGGTTAGTAACAGATTGAAACCTGTTGCGGTCGGCCATCTTGCCGGTGGCTGTGTTTCAGTCACAGTATTTATCTGTTTAAATGTTTATGAAGGATGTATAGAATTCTATAACACTTTCTAAGGTGCCTGAGATAACTCATCTAAAAGTCATCAAAATACCTCCTGATCTCTACGAATGTTGACCCGCTAAACTACTGTTACAGCGTTATCTGATCTGATTTGATGTTACATCGCGCAGTGGTTATATTGTGCGTAAGGGGCGGTTACTCCACTTTAATGACTAATCTTCCTCATTCGACATATACCACCTGGTAGGCAAAACATGTGCACTGAGCTTGCCTGAGCTATAGACATGATCTTAAGTATTCTTCTAGAAGAACTTGGAAATAGTGAATACTCCAAAATATTGTGCGCGGGCGTAGCAGATGCTGCAAGGAAGATCTCGACGAAAGGTTACTTTCTGGAACCAGTAAGATTACTAATAACAATTGTGCAATTAATCTCGCATTGGTTGAATAAATTCTTCAAATGATAAATAATTGTTACGTAGCAAGTAGCTATGCTGAAGGTTTATGATCACAGTAGAAACACTATTACTGAATAATTTATTTGACCACAGCCACATGAATTGTTGAAAAGGTCTGTTATGTGTACGTAGTCACAAATAAGTAATGGGAAGGTGCATGAGTAATATAGAAAGACATAAAATTATTGGTGTCCAAAATACAAAAAATTCGCATGAAAGATCATAATTAATTTTACAAGAACCATGTGAGAATCAGACAAAAATGTGGATCACAACATCTTCACGAAAATGAAACACATCATTAGCTGAATGGAGAACGAATTTGTAGAAGTCTGTAACGAATCGAATACACCACATGGATAACAGATTCCGGCCCACGTTAATCGAATTTGCGTGTCCCATATCACTACTCACAAACTCTGAGAACAGACCTGACCATCTTGCATCAGTACGACACGCGAAGATACGCATTTGCACCCAGTAATAACTTATCTTCCGATGCTCGTACGCCGAGAAGTACAGGTCGCATTTCTAAAAAGTTTTCTTATACACTCCTGGAAACGGACAAAGAACACATTGACACCGGTGTGTCAGACCCACCATACTTGCTCCGGACACTGCGAGAGGGCTGTACAAGCAATGATCACACGCACGGCACAGCGGACACACCAGGAACCGCGGTGTTGGCCGTCGAATGGCGCTAGCTGCGCAGCATTTGTGCACCGCCGCCGTCAGTGTCAGCCAGTTTGCCGTGGCATACGGAGCTCCATCGCAGTCTTTAACACTCGTAGCATGCCGCGACAGCGTGGACGTGAACCGTATGTGCAGTTGACGGACTTTGAGCGAGGGCGTATAGTGGGCATGCGGGAGGCCGGGTGGACGTACCGCCGAATTGCTCAACACGTGGGGCGTGAGGTCTCCACAGTACATCGATGTTGCCGCCAGTGGTCGGCGGAAGGTGCACGTGCCCGTCGACCTGGGACCGGACCGCAGCGACGCACTGATGCACGCCAAGACCGTAGGATCCTACGCAGTGCCGTAGGGGACCGCACCGCCACTTCCCAGCAAATTAGGGACACTGTTGCTCCTGGGGTATCGGCGAGGACCATTCGCAACCGTCTCCATGAAGCTGGGCTACGGTCCCGCACACCGTTAGGCCGTCTTCCGCTCACGCCCCAACATCGTGCAGCCCGCCTCCAGTGGTGTCGCGACAGGCGTGAATGGAGGGACGAATGGAGACGTGTCGTCTTCAGCGATGAGAGTCGCTTCTGCCTTGGTGCCAATGATGGTCGTATGCGTGTTTGGCGCCGTGCAGGTGAGCGCCACAATCAGGACTGCATACGACCGAGGCACACAGGGCCAACACCCGGCATCATGGTGTGGGGAGCGATCTCCTACACTGGCAGTACACCACTGGTGATCGTCGAGGGGACACTGAATAGTGCACGGTACATCCAAACCGTCATCGAACCCATCGTTCTACCATTCCTAGACCGGCAAGGGAACTTGCTGTTCCAACAGGACAATGCACGTCCGCATGTATCCCGTGCCACCCAACGTGCTCTAGAAGGTGTAAGTCAACTACCCTGGCCAGCAAGATCTCCGGATCCGTCCCCCATTGAGCATGTTTGGGACTGGATGAAGCGTCGTCTCACGCGGGCTGCACGTCCAGCACGAACGCTGGTCCAACTGAGGCGCCAGGTGGAAATGGCATGGCAAGCCGTTCCACAGGACTACATCCAGCATCTCTACGATCGTCTCCATGGGAGAATAGCAGCCTGCATTGCTGCGAAAGGTGGATATACACTGTACTAGTGCCGACATTGTGCATGCTCTGTTGCCTGTGTCTATGTGCCTGTGGTTCTGTCAGTGTGATCATGTGATGTATCTGACCCCAGGAATGTGTCAATAAAGTTTCCCCTTCCTGGGACAATGAATTCACGGTGTTCTTATTTCAATTTCCAGGAGTGTACAAACCCAGACCGTAATCACCAATATCACATTTGCCTCTCTCTCTCTCAGCTTATGTGGAGCAGCCAGAATTCCACACCGCAGCAGAGACAAAAACGGAATAGATTTCCGCAGAACGTTTGTTCCTTCTTCAGATCAGTCCATGCTTCTCAAACGAGCCGCGTTAAATTCCTATTGGTCAAGCCGCCGCCCTCCCCAAGTAGCGTCGCTAAGAGAAACCACTGCATCTGAGCCAGGAGTGGTTACTCCACAGTATCGAGCAGTGGGCACAGATTGTCACAGAAAAAACTGATCTCGAGTTTACAGAACAGCAATACACGAGAAAATGAAAACAGACAGTCCTAACAGGTAACTTCAAACGTAGCCCTATGTGTTTACAGTGCTTTGGGGTACAAAGTAGAAAACGACAAACTGAGTATCTCTGAATGACAGATGACATTGTTTCAGAAGAAAGAAAATCGAAAAGATCATAGCAATAGGTAAAAGGGTACATATATCAAAGGCCGAGTCAGGAGATAATGTTGAAGCTATAGATTCTGCAGCAATGGGACCATCCAAAGATAAGCGATAAGTGCACATAGATAAAACTATAATAGCCATTACACCCACAAAGCTAAAATATAGTGAAACATTCCTGCAACAAGTATTTATTTTTTCTACTCCGCTTTATTTCGGCGATGACGGACACAAATCTACACATAGAGCTATTGCGTCAGAAAAAGCGGTCACAAGTGTTGATCTAAGGCAGATACATGCTGTTGTGCCTGAGTTGGTGTAAGAAGGACTGTTGTTAGCGTGACACAAGAGCTCAACTGGTCAGGTCGAACTCGCTGGGGTTGACCCGTAGTGGGCCGCCTGCTGATTCCCCGATAGCGGCTGAAAAGCAAGCTTTGAGTGATACGGAGCACGGAATGCGGTAGGACTGCTAACGGAGAAGGGTAGAAATATCTATCGGTGTGATTCTATTACGTGGAAGTACCCCTGGCACGTTTCGTTATATACAAGACCCAAACTAAGATGTCCTAACTCAACATTCTCTAAGTCCAAAATGCGTTCCAACACGGTCGAGGGTAGCTAAATAAACTAAGTCCTAATCACAATGTCGTGGAGACGGCGTTATATGCTCGTAACTCGTCCCGCTCTTTCTAGTAGCACAAGAGAGTCCTAGTTATATTTCATTTGCACTCAGTACTACTATTGGAAGGTACGATGAAACTGCCCGGTGTCCTGTGCGTGGTTGATCACGCGATTAACGTGTGATGCCCTCCATGTTTGGTACACCTGCTACTTTCTCGCCATACATCTTTGGATCCTACAACCGAGAGGCTATTCACTTGCCGCTGTTGAGCGTCCCAGGCTCGTTGTCGAGTTCGAATATTAGCTCGCCCCTTCTGGAGTCATCCCAAGCACGGGCCGTCTCTTGGTCGAGAACTTCTTGTGGCTGAGTTAATGGATTGGTTGGAATTTTCCTAACATTTGCGACACTTCCCTCCCCCTAGGGAAAATTTTATATGGAGAGATCCCCGATGTTATAAAATTTTGGTTGCCTAAATGAGCGTGTCTGTGGACTGCACCATCGCTTTATTTCCAACACATAATTACATATTACAGGCGCCTTAGTGCAGTTCCATCATAAAACCGTCTGCATACTATAACCTCTTCCGCTTTGTTCCATTAACGTCAACAATATAGAACTATAGTTTTCAGTAGTATGCGCCGTATAAGATACCTGTGTAGTATACAGCAGCGGTAAAAAGTATTTTGACAAACAAATTAGACGCATTAATTAAAAGTAAATTTGGAACATGAAAATCAGTAATTTATTTCATTGATAGACGTTCAGTGTTATAAAGGCTAATGACCAATTAGCCCTTGTTCGCAACATAATAAAGTGTAATTTTTTTAATGAGAACAATGGTGGTGCCAAAGTATTACGACTTTGTTAAAAAAGCCTATTTTATCCTACAATTATCGTCTACCGTAATGACAAAATCAATATTTCGTTGGATATCCCTTGGCTTTCATGACAGCCTCACACCGCGCCGGTACTGATTCGATCAACTTTTGGAACTAATCAATCGGAATAACGATATATAGTATCGAAGGAAATTGACGATCCGAAATGTGAAATAATTTGGGTGAAAGTCACGGTTAAAGCAGGCTCAAACATGGTAATTGGATGTTTCTATCGGCCCCCTGGCTCAGCAGCTGTTTTGGCAGAACACCTGAAGGAAAATTTAGAAAATATTTCGAGTTGATTTCCCGACCATGTTATAGTTTTGGGTGGAGATTTTAATTTACCAGATATACACTGAGAGACTCAAACGTTTATAACGGGTGGCAGGAACAAAGAATGTAGTGACATTTTTTTAAGTGCATTATCTGAAAACTATCTTGAGCAGTTAAATAGAGAACCGACTCATAAAGCGGTTACAGCATCGGTGATTTCTGCCGTAAATAGAAATATTAAAAAAGGTGGGAAGATTTTTCTGTTTAGCAAAAGTGACAAAAAGCATATTTCAGAGCACTTGACGGCTCAACCCAAAAGTTTTATCTCAAGTACTGATAGTGTTGAGGACCAGTGGACAAAGTTCAAAACAATCGTACAATATGCGTTAGATGAGTATGTGCCAAGCAAGATCATAAGAGATGGAAAAGAGCCACTATGGTATAACAACCAAGTTAGAAAAAATTTGCTACGGAAGCAAAGGGAGCATCACAGCAAACATAAACATTGCCAAAGCCTTGCTGACAAACAAAAATTACACGAAGCGAAATGTAGTGTGAGGAGGGATATACGAGAGGCGTTCAACGAATTCGAAAGTAAGGTTCTATGTACTGGCAGAAAATCATAAGAAATTTTGGTATTATGTCAAAGCGGTAGGTGGATCAAATCAAAACGTCCACACATTCTGTGATCAAAATGGTACTGAAATAGAGGATGGCAGACTAAAGGCCGAAATACTACATGTCTTTTTCAAAAGCTGTTTCACAGAGGAAGACTGTACTACAGTTCAGTAGTAAATGGATATGTTGAGCGCACTTACAGATAATTTAATATGTTTTTTACTTTCTTATAAACAGGTAGACTGAGCACACTAGCCACCAACTTACCAACATTTTTTTTATAAACAGATGCAAGCAAACACACCCATAAAAATAAAAATTTTCAGTCATAGAAAAGCTACACGAAGAACTCGAGATCATGAAATTCGTTATCATTACTTTTAGTCTTTTTCATTCTTTTATATTTTAGTTTAATACCACCATCTTTAAAAAACTGAACTCCCAATTAGTTTTTATTTTATTAAACCTTTATGGCAAAATAATTTTAATTTTATTATCGAGCTCGAGAGAAATTTTATCTCCATATCTAGTTTTTAAACATTCACAATCAGTAATGTAACACCACTCATTTACCTCAAGCTCACTAATCTTTCTAAACAGATTAGAATTGCTTGCATTATTGAGCTTCTTCAGTAGAGTGTCCATTTATATAGAACAAAATTTTAATAACCTTTTAAATTTGTAGTGGACTGACAAGGCAGCCAGTCCACAGAGACGGGTAGCCGATGGGCACACGTACACACACGCCGACTGGCGCGAAGTCTGGGACAGGATACGTGATGAATGTGATAAAGAAAAGAACGTAGCGACTAGAACACTTGACTTTTATATCGTCCTTTGGTATACAGCATTCTTGATGATACAAGTGACTTTAGATTCATGAAGTAACTAATGGCGCCTTGCTAGGTCGTAGCCATGGACTTAGCTGAAGGCTATTCTAACTGTCTCTCGGCAAATGAGAGAAAGGCTTCGTCAGTGTAGTCGCTAGCAAAGTCGTCGTACAACTGGGGCGAGTGCTAGTACGTCTCTCGAGATCTGCCTTGTGGTGGCGCTAGGTCTGCAATCCTGCCAGTGGCGACACGCGGGTCCGACATGTACTAATGGACCGCGGCCGATTTAAGCTACCACCTAGCAAGTGTGGTGCCTGGCGGTGACACCACATTCCTCCCCGCAAATCGGCGAACGGTCGTGTGATAAGGCTTCCGCCCGCCGTGGGGAGGACCCCATGTTGACGTATGCGATGAGGTGGGGAGCCTAACAACAGGCGAGGCTGTGCCACCCGCACCCTGCCATTCGGTCCGAGGGGAGCTAGGAAACGCCTGAAAACCTAGTCCAGGGTGCACGTCAACAAGCGGTGTATGCGCTCGTAATGAGACAGGAGGGGCCGAAGGGTCGACCTCCATTGCGTCGGGGGATCCGACGCGCGATGACGACATCTGGGCCGGAGCGGGCAAGAGTTCCATGGCGGAGGACAGCTGGTCACGGGAAGCGATCGGCGGCGCGTGACCCAGGGAGGCACTGGGCGGCTGCAGCGAAGCGTCCACTGCGGGCGGCGCCGACGGGAGAACATGCGGTGGCGGCGGCGGCGGCGGCGGCGGCGGCGGCATGTCGCCACTAGGCAATAGGGAAGGCAGCGTCGGTAACACCCGGGGATGAGGCGAGCCAGTAGATGGGTCCCCAGGGCGCTGACCGGACGGCACCGTCGCTGAAAGCAGACGGGGAGCGGCAGAACCCAGGCGACGACAGAGGCGCAGCTGATTGAGATGCCGACGCACCTCGCCAGAGGCCCCCAAAACCAAATACATCGCGCGGCCGAGGCAGCGAAGAATGCGCCCTGCGAGCCAACGCCGTGAACCTCGATAGTTGCGATAGAAGACAACGTCGCCAGGAACAAAAGCAGGAGTCTGCTGCTGCACAGGAACCTGATGCGGCGGATGCAGCAAAGACATCAAGGTTCGATGAGGACGACCGTGGAGCAACTCAGCCGGCGAGCGACCATCGCGGGGCTGAGAGCGATACGAAGACAAAAAGAGCAATAACGCGTCCTCCCGAGAATGCGACTCTTTCAACTTCAACATCTGTGACTTGAAAGTCCGGAACAATCGTTCAGCGGCACCGTTTGACTGAGGCGAAAATGGCGCGGAGGTCAGATGTTGAATACCATTGGCCTTGCAGAATGACTGAAATTCTGTGGACATGAATTGTGGGCCATTGTCGGAAACAATAGTCCGCAGAAGACCTTCAATGCAAAAGACAGCAGACAACGCGTGGATTGTGGCAGAAGACGTCGTGGAAGACATCCGGACAACAAAAGGAAAATTACTGAAAGAATCGACCACAACCAACCATCGAGCATTCCAGAATGGACCAGCAAAATCTATGTGCAAGCGTTGCCAAGGGGAAGTGGCTTTCGGCTATGCAAAGAATTTCCGCAGCGGTGCGGATTGTTGTTCGTCACACGCCATGCAAGAAGAGCACATATTCGTAATCGCAGCATCGATTCCGAACCAAGTACAGTGCTGACGAGCAAATTGTTTTGTACGCACGATACCCCAATGTCCTTGGTGGAGAAGCTTTAAGACAGAGGACTGTAACGAACGTGGGACCACGACTCTGGACTGATCATTATCAGAACGCAACTAGTACGTCTCTCGAGACCTGCCTTGTGGTGGCGCTAGGTCTGCGATCCTGACAGTGGCGACACGCGGGTCCGACATGTACTAATGGACCGCGGCCGATTTAAGCTACCACCTAGCAAGTGTGGTGTCTGGCGGTGACACCACAAAATTTTTAATCTTTATAAATGTGACTGATGTGTGGGATGAATTTCAGTTTCACGTCTTTATCGAAACGAGAGCGAAACAAGTTGAAGGTAATAGTTTAAAAGAATACCTTAAACCATCATTAATTATCGAACACTTGAGACGTCAGGATCATACTGAACGTGTTAGCGTATTAAAGAGAATTTACGGAGAAGAATACAAAAAATACTTTGATAGCTATGAGGAAACTGATATAGAAATATGGGAGGAAATTGAAAACTCCAATTCTCTCTTTTCTATGGCCATAAAGCAAGTAGTAGAATTTGCCATTTAATAATTTACCTACAAAATTACAAACCATTAAAGTCTATTCGTTATATTTAAAAATTTGATACTAAAATGTAAACTTTCACGGCCGGATATATCATGTCCATTATAATTATCCGGGCTGTTATGCCGTGGTCGGTTGATGAATTCCGTATTGTTCCCTCACATTCCTGTCTCGTTGCAGAGCTGTCGGCGTTATACCGAAGTTTCTGAAGATAAAGCGACTGTTCTATTCGGGAAAGGCACAACGCATTTTCAAACGGACTGAGGAGGCCTTACTACGAGAGCGCATTCAGCAGACCCGACGGGACTTGGCAAGCACAAACTGTAAGTTAATGTCTCTCCATATTACGATCAGTAATAGACTGTGCAGCGGTGACTGGGATAAAGTTGATAGACTACTGCATGATACCATGGGGAAGCGTATGTTGACGACGTCTAGTAGACAGAAGAAGAAGTTTGATAATTTGCTACCTAATCAGACTGATCGTCATTTAGACGTTTCCCGGACCGTTATCAATTTGTCCGAACGTTCGTTATCTGACGATGAGACATCTGTGCTTGCCAAGGGAGGAAATTTTGCTGTTAGTCCGCGTTTTGTGCCCACGGAAGAAATTATAGCCAATGTAGAAGCAGGAATTCGCAGTGTAGATTCTGTAACAGCTGAAGAAATCCGTATAGAAACAGTGAGAATATTAGCCAATGCAAAACCGCCGAAAAGTAATATAACTGTGGGTGAGAGAAGAGCTTTAAAACTCCTGAATGACGACGATAGTATTTTGGTTCTCCCAGCTGACAAAGGAAGCGCAACGGTGGTTATGGATGTGGCCGACTATCAGAGAAAAATTACGGATCTACTGGATCCGCAAGCATATAGGAGGCTGAATAAGGACCCCACTAACAACGTTCTCAGAACTGTGTCGCGGTTAACAAAAAAGTCCTCCATTGAAGAGAGAGTACAGAAAGGTCTCTGCAGTTCGGTTGCGCTACCACCGAGGCTTTATGGATTGCCCAAAATTCATAAAGAAAATGTTCCGTTAAGACCGATACTAAGTGCCATTGGTTCGCCCACCTACTCGTTAGCCAAGTTTTTGACTACGCTGTTAAAACCACATGTGGGCCGTTCGGACTCTTATATAAAGAATTCGACACATTTCATCAGCGGATTGAATGGCATAGTGGTCCAGCCGGAGGACATATTGGTCAGCTTCGATGTGGTATCGCTGTTTACCATGGTTCCACTTAATGATGTATTGGAACAGCTGGATCGAATTTTTCCTGCCGATATTTTAGAGCTGTTTAAGTGTTGTTTGACGACCACATACTTCAAGTGGAATGAACAGTTTTATGAACAAACGGATGGCGTGGCTATGGGAAGCCCCCTAAGTCCCGTAATTGCAAACTTCTTTATGGAGAAATTCGAAGAACAGGCCTTAGGTACTGCTAGCAAGAAACCAAATGTATGGTTCCGATACGTGGATGACACGTTTGTGTTGTGGAGACATGGTAGGGAGGAACTAAGCTGGTTCCACGAACATCTGAACAGTATAAACTCAAGAATTCAGTTTACAATGGAGGAGGAGGTAGACGGCAAACTACATTTCCTCGATGTGCTTGTGTTTAGAAACGAAAATGGTAGTTTGGGCCACTCAGTGTACCGCAAACCCACGCACACGGACCGTTATTTGCACCGGGATTCGAACCACCACCCACAACAGAAGCGGGGTGTTATCAAGACGTTAGCGGACAGAGCTAGAAATATTTGTGAACCTGAGTTGCTCGACGCTGAGATGGAACATCTCCACAATGCACTAACGAAGAACGGATATTCGTCCGCCGAACTAAAACGTGAGTTGAGGCAGCCACGCAGAAATCATACTGACGTACAGGCTACTGCAAAATCTAAGGGTTTCCTGCCGTTTGTTAAAAATGTAACGGAAAGAATAGGGAGGATCTTGACGAAGCGGAATATTACCGTAATTTACAAGCCCACCAGGAAGATACAGGAATACCTTAGGCCTGCCAAGGACGCTCGCAAACCATTGGAAAAATCTGAAGTGTATAGGATCCCATGCAGCTGTGGTGATGTTTATGTGGGTACCACCAAAAGAACTGTTTCTAAACGTTTGGAAGAGCACAAGGGAAATTGTAGAAGAGGAGAAACGGAACGATCAGCTGTTGCGGAGCAAGCTTTCCAGCCAGGGAACCACAATATTCGTTTCGAGGAGACGCAAGTACTAGCGGCCACGAGCGGATACTACGATAGGCTCTACAGGGAGGCAATCGAAATCGCTAAACACCCAAATAATTTCAACCGAAAGGAGGAGGGCGTCAAATTAAACGGTATATGGATGCCGGTGTTAAAGAAGATGTGTACCACTCGTCCACTACTGGGTGATGGCAACGGCGATCGACGGCGGCGGACAGCGGTCAATTGCACTGACGTTTTCAAAACACGTGACGTCACGCCGCGGCGCGGGGGCGCGTGGACGCGGAATTTAGCGGCAGTCAGTAGCGAGCCAGTGTGTGTGTTGGACCTTCCATCAAGCTACGGACCCCCTTGAAGATGTCTCCCGCAGTCGGAGACGAAACGTTGGGAAACAATACGGAATTAATTAACCGACCACGGCATAACAGCCCGGATAATTATAATGGACATTTTAAAAGTTTATCACTCAATAACAAAAAACTTAGACAACATAGAATGCAACAAAATGCAAGAAACTAATTTATTCTATTTGTATAAGGAATGTGGTATGAATGTTTTGTTTCATTAGATGATATAGATAAATTAATTAAATTTTAAAATGCATGAGGCACTGTATCATAATTTTCTAGAACAACTATTTTATCATACTGAAATGAATGTTCTTTCTTAACCTGTTTGTTAACCAGATTTTTAGTATCAATAAATCTGGTTATCTGATTGTAATCTAACTGTATGTTTTGTTTCACTTCACTTTCTATTAGCATTATCATAGATCTACCATTCAACTTTTGAATATTTCTGTAATTTAGACTGAATCGTTTCATCTTCATTTCTGTTTTTCCGTCATTTTTCTCATAATAGTAACTTTTGCGGCCTATCGAAACTCAATCTGTAATCAATTATTTCCTAATTCATTAGTCCATTCACCTAACATACAACCTGTTTCGACAGCATTTTTACCATTATCAATATATACGAAAGAATCAGTGTCAAAATATGCAACAGATTCTCCTAGTTTATTTAACATATCATACAATCTAAGCCTTGCATTTGATGTAGTGAATGCTGCTATAAAAATATTTGTAGCTGCGTTAATTTCCATTTAGTAATCCTTGAAATTGTAACTCATCTGAGCCATTTGCACTCTAATAAAATTAACATCTAAATTATCTAATTTGTCATCTAAATGGTTCAAATGGCTCTGAGCACTATGGGACTCAACTGCTGAGGTCATTAGTCCCCTAGAACTTAGAACTAGTTAAACCTAACTAACCTAAGGACATCACAAACATCCATGCCCGAGGCAGGATTCGAACCTGCGACCGTAGCGGTCTTGCGGTTCCAGACTGCAGCGCCTTTAACCGCACGGCCACTTCGGCCGGCTAATTTGTCATCTAACAGTATGTCATAAAAATGCTGTCAATTGGTTACATATTCTGTTTAACTCATATTTAGCCTTTGCCCAAATTTGCCCCATAATGAATTCAGACAAATCTTAGCAACAGCTCGCTTTCCTGGATTTTCCTTTATTCTGTCACGATCTAAGTCAATGTCCAATTTCTCTTTAACTGCTTTGATATATTCTTCATCACTTTCAGAACTATGTGCACTAGTTTCTAATTTTATCTTCAGAAAATCTTTCACTTAATTTTTAAACAGCACATTGCTTTTATTTTTAAAATCCCAAACTTCATAGTCTTTGAAAACTTTATATCCTTTTTCTAAGGCTTTCTTTACTTCATCTGTCACCCAAGTTCCAATAAAACATCTTTCTTCATCACTGTGATTCCATTTACTTATTTGTTCTCCTGCACGTTTGGCACACAAAGGAAACAATAGTTTTTCGTTTTTATCGATTTGCTTGTGTACAGGCAAAACAGAGTGATACAATCGTCTAGGAGCCAATACTTTACGTTTTATTAAACTATAACAGTTTATAAAATAATATCTTGGTCTTCATATTTTTCTTTCATGTCGCTCGGGATAAAATCATAATATTGTAGACGATTAATCACAGACATAGAGTCGCTAATAAATAGTAAATGAACAATTCAGACTTCTGTCCCAGCGAGTAACGTGGCTACGGTCTACGTGTAGACTTCTCCTTCGGGTCATGTATCTTTTTTCCGGTGCACCACTGCCAATCTACTGTATCCATCGCACCCTCACATTAACGATTTAACACAGAGATTGCTTCACTATTCAAAACTAGAGCATCGAAGGCGACTTCTTCCTGAGCGAATAACGTGGCCATGCTCAACATTCGCTTCTCCTTCTGGGAGTCGTGTACTTTTTCTGGTACTCCACTGCTAGTTCACTGTATCCCTCGCACCATCACATTGACGGTTTATCATAGAAATAGCGTCGCTATTCAATTCTAAAGGATCGACGCCGACTTCTCCCTGGACGAGTAACGTGGCTATGGTCTACGTATGGTTCTTCTCCTCGGAGTTTTGTACCTCTTTTCCGGTGGACAACAGACAGTTTACTGTAGCGCTAGAACCCTTACACTGACGATTTAACACAGATATTTCGTCTCGTTTCAATAGTAAAGGGTCGATGCAGACTTCGACCTGAGCATGGCTACAGTCCACGTATGGATTACATCCGGGGAGTCATGTACCTTTTTTCCGGTGCACCACAGCCAGTTTACTGTATCCCTGGCACCCTCACATTCTCGATTAAACACAGAATTGCGTCGCTCTTCAATACTAAAGGATCGATGCCGACTTCTCACCGAGCGATAATGCGGCTACGGTCTAAGCATGGAACATCCCTTGGGAGTCATGTACCGTTTTTCCGGTGCACCACTGCCAGTTTACCGTATTCCTCGCACCCTCACATTAACGATTTAACACAGAGGTTGTTTCCCTATTCAATACTAAATAATCGAAGGCGACTTATCCCTGAGCGAATAACGTGGCCATTCTCGACATATTTATCTTTTCCTGGGAGTCATGCACTTTTTCCGATGCTCCACTGCCAGTTTACCGTATCCCACACATCCTCACATTTACGATTTAACACAGAAATTGCGTCGGCACTCAACACTAAAGGATCGATGCAAACTTATCACCAAGCGAGAACCGCGGCTACGGTCGATGTATGGATCTTCTCCTGGAATTCATGTTGTTTTTGCGGTGCACCAGTCCTAGTTACTGCAATCCTCGCACCCTCACATTGATCATGTAACACAGATATTGCGTCTCTATTCAATTCTAAAGGATCGATGCTTACTTCTCTCTGAGCGAATGAAACAGCTACGAGCAATGTGTGGATCTTCGCCTGGGAGGCATGTATTTTTTTTCCGGTGCACCACTGGTAGTTTACTGTATCCCTCGCACCCTCACATTCTCGATTTAACAAAGAAATTGCGACTTCTCACCGAGCGAGTAACGTGGCTACGGTCTAAGTATGGAACATCCCTTGGGCGTCATATACCGTTTTTCCACTGCACCACTGTTCGTTTACTGTATGCCTCGTCACCTCACATTGACGATGTAACACACTAATTGTGTCGCTATACAACACTAAAGGATCGATGTCGACTTCTACCCGAAAAGTTAACATGGCTATGTTCAAGTATGGATGTTCTCATGCGAGTCACGTAGCAATTTTATGGTTCACCACTGCCAGTTTACTGTATCCCTTTCAGTCTCACATTGAGGATACAACACAGAAATTGCGTCGCTATTCAATACTTAAGGATCGATGCCGACGTCTCCCCGAGTGAGTAAAGCGGCTATGGTCAAAGTATGGATCTTCTGCTGGGAGACATGTAACTTTTTCCCGGTGCACCACTGCCAGTTTACTGTATCCTTCGCACCCACACATTGATGATTTATCACAGAAATTGGGTAGCTGTTCAATGGTGAAGGGATGTTGCCGACATATTCCAAGCGAGAAACGCGGCTATGGTCATCGTATGGATCTTCTCCTGGGGGTCATGAAGCTGCTTTCCGCTGTACCACTGCCAGTTTACTGTATCCCTCGTACCCCCCCCCCCCTCCCCCCCATTGACGATGTAATGCAGAAATTGTGTCGCTATTCGGTACTAAAGGATCGATTCAGATTTCTCACCAATCAAGTAACGCGACTGAGGTCTTTCTGTGGATTATATAGTGGGAGTAATGTGCCTTCTCTCCGGTACAGAACTGTCAGTTTACTGTATCCCCCGAAACCTCTCATTGATGATTTAACATAGAAATTGTGTCTCATTTCATTACTAACGGTTCGATGCCGACCTCTCTCGGCGCAAGTTCCGCGGTTTACGGTCGAAGTATGGATCTTCTCCTGGGAGACAGGTACCTTTTTTCTGGTGCACCACTAACAGTTTACTGTATTCCTTGAACTCCTGCATTGACAATTTAACACAGAAATTGAGTGGCTATTAAATTCTATAGGATCAATGCCGACAGCTCCAATAGCGAGGAATGCGGTAAAGGTCAACGTATTGATCTTCTCCTGACAGTCGTGTATTTCTTTTATGGTGCTCCACTTCAAGTTCACAGTATCCCTCGCATCCCCACACTGACGATTTACACAGAAATTGCGTCGCTATAAAATTCTAAATGATCTATGCCGACTGCTCCCCGATCGAGTAATGTGATTGCGGTCTACAAATGGATCTTCCCTGATACTCATGTAGCTATTTTCGGGTGCACCACTGTCAGTTTACTGTAGGCCTCGCACACTCCAATTGACGATTTAACACATAAATTTCATCGCTATTATATACTAAAGGATCAATTCAGACCTCCCCCCAGCTAGTTACGCAGCTACGGTCAATGTATTGATCTGCTTGTTTGGGTCATGTACCATTTTTCCAGTCCACAACTGCCACTTTACTGTATCCTTCGGATCCTCACGTTGACGATTTAACAAAGAGATTGCGTTGCTGTTCAACCCTAAAGGATCGATGGAGACTTATCTCCGAGAAAGAACGGCGGCTCCTGTCAACGTATGGATCTTGTCCTGGGTGCCATGTACATATTTCTGGTGCACCACTCCTAGGTTACTGTATCCCTTCCACTCTCACTTTGACGATGTAACACAGATATTGTGTCGCTATTCAATACTATAGGATCGATGCCGACTTCTCCACGAGCGAGTAATTCTGCTTGGATCAATGTAAGGATCTTCACCTGGGAGTCAAGCATTTTTCTTTCGGTGCACCACTGCCGGTTTACTGTACCACCATACACTCACATTGACAATTTAACTCAAAAAGTGCGTCGCTATTCAATACTAAAGGATCGATGCCGAATTATCACCGAGCGATAACGGCGGCAATGGGCAACGTATGTAGCTTCACCTGGGATTCATATAACTTATTTCCGGTTCCACCACTGCCAGTTAACTGTAGCCATAGCACAATCACATTGGCAATTTAACACAGAAATTGCGCCGCTATTAAATACGAAAGGATCCATGCTGACTTCTCCCCAAGCGATTAAAGTAGCTACGATCAATGTATGGATCTTCTCCTGGGAGTGATGTAGTTTTTTCCGGTGAACCACTGCACTTTTACTGTGCCACCGCACACTCACATTGTCGATTTAATACAGAAATTGCGTCGCTATTCAATACTAAAGCATCGACGCCGTCTTCTACCCGAGTGCGTAACGCGGCTACGATCTACGTATGGATCTTCTATTGGGGGTCATGAAGCTTTTTTCCGACTGACCAGTGCCAGTTTACTGCACACCACGCCTCATCACACTGACGATTTAAAACCGAGATAGCTTAGCTATTGAATAATAAACGATCGATGCCAACTTCTCACAGAGCGAATGACGTGGCTTTAGTGAACGCATGGATCTTCTCCTGGGAATCATGTTCCGTTTTTCCGGTGCAACACAGCCAGTTTACTATATCCCCCACACCATCACGCTGACGATTTAACACAGAAATTGCGTCGCTATCCATTAAAAAGGGAAAGGTGCTGACGTGTCCAATAGAGAGAAATGCGGTAATGGTCAACTTATTGGTGCACCACTGCCAGTTTATTGTATCCCACTTACCTCTCATTAACGATCTGACACAGAAATAGCACCGCTATTCATTACTAAAAGATCGGTGACGACATCTCCCTCAGAGCGGAAACCCAGCAATAGGCAAAGTATTAATCTTCGCCTGGGAGTCATTTAG